>NC_058523.1:210353734-210964567 GCF_904849725.1 Hordeum vulgare subsp. vulgare | reverse complement strand
GCAACAGCAGTACAAGGCACCAACATTCCGCCAGAACTACCAGCCCCAGCAACAACTCAACCCCAAGCGAGCGATTAACCCGCCCAACAGCACTAGAGTCAAGTCCAACATCCCAGGGCAGGTTACCTGCTTTGGATGTCGACAGACTGGGCATATTCCTGGCAGTGCCCCAACAAGAAGCCCGATGCACCACGCCCCAATGTGTCTAATCAAGGACAAGTTCAAGGAGCGCCAGAAAGGAACCAAGCTCCCCGCAACCAGCAGTACCACAGCAGGGGACGCGGGAAACACATCTCCGCAGAAGAAGCATAGGAAGACCCGTACTGCATTCTGGGTACATTCCTCGTCAACTCCACCCCAGCAACAGTATTGTTTGATTGTGGTGCTTCACATTCTTTTTTCACCCAAAAGTTTGCAGAAAAATGTGGTTTGAGGCATAGCCTCCTTAATGGGAAAATGTCAGTACATACCCCAGGAGCAGTGCTAAGGACCAACCTAGGATGTAGAGGAGTCGGGATCAACATTAATGGGATATGCTTCACAGCAGATCTCATCGTCATTAAGTCGCAAGGCTTAGACGTGATCCTTGGAATGGATTGGTTGGCCAGGCACCAAAGCATATTCGACTACGCCAAAAGGGCTATTACCATGACAAGTGACCAAGGGGTCAAAGTCAAGTATGTCCCTGGGCCTACCTCCACTCAAGTTCCTTAGGTCAATTGCCTATTGGAAGAAGAGTTGGACCGAGTGCCAATAGTCTGTGAGTACCCGGACGTCTTCCCTGACAAGCTGCCAGGGATGCCTCCTGACCGAGACATCGAGTTCATCATTGAGATCATGTCCGGGTCAAGGCCTATCTATAAGAAGCCTTATAGGATGGGATCCGACGAACTAGCAGAGTTGAAGAAGCAGTTGGATGAGCAACTCAGGAAGGGATTCATCCGTCCGAGTGCATCACCTTGGGGATCACCTGTTCTGTTCGTGTTTAAGAAGGATGGGACTATCAGCTTCTGCGTCGATTATTGTTCTCTCAATGAGGTCACGATCAAGAACAAGTACCCACACCCCAAGATTCAAGACCTATTTGACCAGTTGAATGGAGCCATGGTATTCTCCAAGATCGACCTCAGATCTGGATATTACCAACTGAAGATCCGACCCGAGGACATACCCAAGATGGCATTCGTGACCCCGTACGGTCTATACGAGTGCACAGTCATGTCATTTGGGTTGACCAATGCCCCAGCATACTTCATGTACCTCATGAACAAAGTCTTCATGGAATACCTGGATAAGTTTGTCGTCGTCTTCATCGATGACATATTAATGTTCCCCAATTCTGAAGAAGAACATAAGCAACACTTGAGGCTAGTGTTGGAAAAGCTTCGAGAGCACCAGCTTTATCCCAAGTTTAGCAAATGCAAATTATGGCCGCATGAAGTTGGATTCTTGGGTCATACCATGACAACAAACGGATTTGCTGTCAATCCTTCTAAGATTACCAAAGTAACAAACTGGGAGTCGCCAATCGATGTGAAGGATGTCAGAAGCTTCCTCGGACTCGAGGGATACTACCGCAAGTTTGTGGAAGGGTTCTCCAGCATCGCTCGACCAATGACTCAGCTCTTGAAGAAGGGCAAGAAGTTCGAATGGACGTCGGAGTGTGAAGAAAGCTTCCAGGAATTGAAGAAGAGACTGACTACCGCCCTGGTATTGGCTACTCCGAATATTAGCAAGGAGTTTGTGATATACTGTGATGCCTCAAGAACCGGGCTCGATGGAGTCTTAATGCAAGATGGCAGGGCACGGCGCCCGCATGAGGAGAACTACGCCACACATGACCTCGAGTTGGCAGCCGTAGTGCATGCCGTGAAAACATGGCGACATTACCTTGTGGGGAAGCGATCTAAAATATACACCGACCACAAGAGTGAGAAGTATATTTTTACTCAAAGAGAATTGAATATGAGGTAGCGAAGATGGTTGGAGCTGATCAAGGACTATGACCTCAGCATTCAATACCAGCCCGGTAAGGCCAATGTGGTAGCCTATGCCTTAAGCCGGAAGGCTGGCACCTTGAATGCTATGCTCAAGGAAAGGCTACCCACCTTATATGATGAGCTGGAAAGCTTCGAGTTGGAGCTAGTGGAACCGGGATTCCTAGCTAACCTCGAAGTCTAACCCACTCTGGCAGACGATGTCAAAGAGGACCAGAAGGGGCACAAGAGCATTGAAGGCATCAAGAAGATCCAGGAAGGCAAGGCCCCAGAATTCTCAGTGGATGAGCAAGGAGTCGTGTGGTTTGGGAAACATTTATGCGTACCCGACAAGGCTGAACTCAAGGGTTTAATCCTACAAGAAGCCCATGACACAACCTACTCCATTCGCCCCGGTGGAACCAAGATGCATCAAGACCTCCGAGAAAGGTTCTGGTGGCATGGCCTGAAGAGGGAAATAGCTTCCTATATCGCCAAGTGCGACGCGTGCCAACGAGTCAAGGCTGAGCACCAACGACCTGCTAGATTGCTACAACCTCTCCAAGTGCCCGAATGGAAGTGGGACTTCGTCACCGGTCTACCTAGGTCCAGAAGAGGCCATGACTCCATATGGGTCATCGTCGACCATTTGACCAAGGAATCTCACTTCATTCCGGTCAGCACCACTTATGGTGGTGACAAGATGGCTAGCCAATACATTGAGCGTATTGTGAACCTCCATGGAGTTCCCACGGAGATCATATCCGACAGAGGCACGCAGTTCACCTCAAGATTCTGGAAGAAGTTCCAAGAAACTCTCGGAACCAAGCTCTCCTTCAACACTGCTTTCCACCCGGACACGGGCGGATAGACGGAGCGAGTGAATCAGATACTTGAGGATATGCTCCGCACTTGTGTCTCTGCACATCAAACTAAATGGGAAGACTGCCTGTCATTCTCTGAGTTCTTATACAACAACAGCTATCAGTCCAGTCTCCAGATGGCCACATCTAAAGTGCTATACGGACGGAAATGTCGCACCTCGCTCAACTCGTCCAAAACTGGTGAAGGATTGATTTTCGGGCCAAAAGTTCTTCGTGAAGCCGAAGACAAAGTGCAACTTGTCCGGGAAAACTTGAAGGCAGCCAAGTCGCAACAGAAGAGCTATGAGAATTCTCACCGCAGGGAATTCGAGTTCAACCTCGGAGACCCGGTGTACCTCTGCATCACACCTCTCAAGGGAACCAAGCGTTTCCACGTCAAGGGGAAACTTGCTCCAAGGTTCATTAGACCTTTTGAGATCACGACAAGGCGTGGAGAAGTTGCACACTAGTTGGAGCTACCTATGAAACTTTCGGGTGTGCACAACGTCTTCCATGTGTCACAACTTCGGAAGTGTTTGCAAGCGCCAAACTGTTCATATCTTTATAAGGACATGGATCATCAAGCCATCGACCTACAGCCAGACCTCACTTATTGTGAGAGGCTGATCCGCATCCTGGATGAAGCAGAGCGTTGCACCAGAAGTCGCACCATCAAGTACTTCAAGGTTCAGTGGAGCAACCAAACCGAAGCAGAAGCAACATGGGAGCGTGAAGACTATCTGCAATCCGAATTTCCACATCTTTTTAGCACCTACCTTAGGAATCTTGGGGACGAGATTCTTGTAAGGGGGATAGGTCTGTCACACCCTGTTTTTTCCTCACTTCAAAACTAGCCTTTTCAAAAGCTGAGTTTATTAAAAAAATTAAGCAAGTGCCATGAGTGCCATGATTGCCATTGTTTGTGTGCATGTTTGAATGAGTGGATCCAAAAACAGCTTTTTATAACATGATATTTTCAAAAAAAAAACCTTTTTATCATTTTTGACTATTCCAAAAACTTGCTTTGGGTTGCACTACAAGTCCTTGATGTCAAGGGAATGCCTTCACCCAAAAATTGTATTCTCGTTTTAACACTACTATAACTCTCGAATGTCATAAAATAATTATTTTATAAAGTATTTTCCTATTTTATTTGCATGTCCTTTTCTGAGGCTAGAAATGATATTTCTGTATGAAAAATTACTTTTCTGCCTTAGAAAATCTGAGAAAATTAAGAGATACTCACAAGACATATATTTTCCATACATAAGATTTTCAACCCCTATTTATGGTCAAAATATTTGAGCAAATCCTTGAAAACCAACTCTATCTGTTTTGACCTTCTGAAATATTTTCCTAGAAAATTCTAGTATGCTTCCCAAGCTATATTTGGTGGCCATGCCAGGTTTCACCTCATTCCAAGGTGATTTGGTTCACCAAATAATCCTAAAACCCTATCTGTCCAGAATCAAGTTGAAGCAACTCTACATAGCAAAGTTTGTCCAAATCGTTTGAAACTTTGCACGAGTGCTCAACACCCCCAATGAGGAGTCCATGCCAAAAATTGGATTTGTAGGGATTAATTTACCAACATTCCCGTTGGAATGGACAGAACTGCCCATTTGGGAGTGATTTCAAGTTTGCACTGCCAAACTTGTCCAATGAACTTCAAATTCGGTGGAGCATCCTATTTTTGCATCAAACCCAATCCTGTTAACTTTCATCACAAGTGCTGGAGTGTAGCTACCCCAAACACCTGTCGAACACCTTTTGTCGGTATAGTAAATCAGCTCTTAACCCACTCTACCCCCAGACCCTTTCCACCAAACTCTTAGTCCAAGCAGCCAGCACCACTCCTCAACTCCGGAAGAGTGGCCCCTCTCTGGTTCCAAGCAGAAGAGCCAAAATCTCCATTTTAGTTTCTGGCTCAAGTCTGGCATCACCTCTTTAACCACTCCCTTTGACCAACTGTGAGTCCCTCGGCTCTCAAATGGCTAGGGATCGTCTAACCCAACCATAGGACACGCCAAACACAGCCAAAAGCGCCCCAGATCGCGCCAGCATGCCGTGGCATGCCAAAACTGTGCTCTAGGCGCGCTACAGGGTGCACCCGAGGAAAAGGTGGCCAGCCCCGGTCAGTTCAAGCCTCCCCTGGATGCCTCTCCACGTCCCAGACAACCCCCCTGCATTAGGGCAGCCTCAGGGTCCCTCCTCACCCGCTCTGTTGACCGAAGAGACGCGTGCCCACGCGCACTAGATTCGGCCAGAAGAACGCGGCCACGCAGCACGCGCGCTCCTCGCTCTCTCTCTCCCTCTCCGTGACTCACTGGGCTCCTAAACCATGTACGCAATACCGTGGTTTCGACCTCGAGCTCTCTCTGTCTCTCCTGCGAGACATGGTGAAACCACCGGCGCTTCCTGCTCTGTAATGCCCCAAGTGTGTAACCTTCCCTTTTATGAACCTTCTTCATGTGGGTCCAACTTGTCATGGACATGAGAGTTATCTATGCTATGATTTCATGTGATGTCACTTGTTATTCTTCCTTGCATGCATGCATGTCATATCATATCATGTCCATGTCCTTGTAATGTTGCATTGTGTTCTTATGAGGTGATGTGATGCTTGTGCTCTTGTGTGATATGTGGTTTGTGAAATGTGTGGTGGTGCAACTCTATTAGATTGCATGTGTTAGTAGGACAACCTTGTGATTTGCTTAGGTTTTAAAAAACCCTTCCCTCTCACTTTTATTCCAAGCTCAAGATTCACTTCTTCCTTTCCTGATTTAAAAATGCCCATGTTTTAGGTTGTTTTGAGATGGATGTGGAGATGTGAAGTTGCTGATTTGGATAGGTGTTTAAAAGGAGCAAACAAATACAACACAGAACCTATAATCTGTTTTGTAAATATTTATTTGCCCCTAATATTTCTTTTCCATTTTATTCAAATAGGTCATATTTTTCCATGACCAGGGGGTATTTTTGTTTGATTTTATCCCCAGTAGATTTTGCTTTGCTTTATTTCTTCTCTGGCTTTTCCTATAAATAGAAAAAGCCCCACGAATTCTCTTTTCTCTTATGTTGCACCACCTGGTGGGCTTCCTCCCTCCTGGCGGCCCAGTCCCTCTCTCCCTCGCGCGGTGGCCCAGCTCCACGTCCCTCCTTCCTCCTGTGACGCCGTCTATAGTCCCGCGTTCCCCTTTCCGTCAGTCTGGCCGAGAGAGAGAGAGAGATGCCGCCGTGAGGCACAAACGTCGAGGACCCCCCCCCCCCATATAAGTGTGGGCATCCGTGCCCCTCGTCCTAGGGTTCCCCTCTCCCCCATCCGCCACCGCCACTCCATTCCCCATCTCCCTCCTCTCTCTTTCTCCCCCATAGGTAAGTCTCTGTAGCCACGTGCGGAGAGGAGAGAAGGTCTTCGCCGGCGTCTACCCCGCTCCCGTCGGTGTCCGGCACCGCCCTCATGTCCAGCAGCACGGGGGAGGTGCCTGCGCCTCATTCCCGTCCTCGGTGAGGCCGGGGAGTGACCTCACCGACGGCCAGCTCGTTGTCAATAGATCGGCCCCGGTGAACTTCTTCTTCTTCCGCGGCTCTACTTCGTGTGTAGGAGGGCCTCCTTCAGATCGGCTTCTTCCCCTCTGGCTTCTCCTCCAAGTAGTTCGGCATCCCCATCTTCCTCCCTAGGTGAGGTTCCTTCCTTCCTCTCTCCTTCTCCTCGGGTAGTTCGGCTAGGGTTCACCGGAGTTCTCTGCCAGGGAGTAGATCTCGCGTGTTGATGTGTGTTGTTGTGTGCTAGGGTGTGTACGCGTGTAGTAGCGCGGCAGGGTGTAGGGTAGCATGGCGTAGTAGTCGAGCAGTAGCAGTAGGGGTGTATCCCCTCGTGGTGCAGCAGCAGGAGCAGTGCAGCACGGGGTCCTTCCTGTCGCCGGCGACTTTGCGTGCCAAGCAGAGCACCAGGTACTCGGGCTATTTTACCTTGTTTTAGTCCTCCCCTGTGTGAGACGTCTGAATCGTAGCGCAGTGGTATAAGTATGTCTGTGTTCTCGTGAGCTCGTGGGTTCGAGTTCCAGGGCATGCAACCCCCCTTTTTGCATTTTATTTCTGCCAGTGCCATGCCGCAGCAGGGCAGCTTACCCTGCTCTATGCCCCTGTTCTGTCAAGCAGAGCCTCCCTAGCAGAGTGGTAGAGTGCAGTATTGTGTTCCAGGGGATACAGGATTCGAATCCTCTTCCCTCCATTTTATTTTTGTTGTGTATTTTCTTCCTTATGTTGTTTCCTGGGCTGTGTAAATGTTGTGTGCACTAGGTAGAGTTGAGGTATTTATTTTTGTAGCTAACAACAACATGTGGCTTCTATTCCTTTTGCTCCAAATCATACATTGGTGTTGCCTAGTCCTTGTAGCTAGTGGTGCATATAGGTGATGGTGCAGGTTGTGTATTGTGGTGTGGGAGTGTGATGGTGATGGTAGATATGTGTGTGGTAGCACACATTGAAAGAGTGCATGATATAGGTGTAATGTGGTGGTGGCCTTGTGCAAGCATGTGTATGTGTGTGGAAGGGTTCCCCCCTCACCACATATCAAGTGTGTTAGTGTGTCCTAACTAGTGTGTATGTTTGTGGGTGTGTGTGTGATCATGTGTGTGGTGTGTAGTGGTGTGCTAAGGCACATGAGCATGAGGTCTACCCCTCATGTGCACCTAGGTAATGTTGAGAGTGTGCTTATGTTTATATGGGTGTTGTTCTAGTGAATAGCACATGTGATGTTCACTATTCACTAGATGGGATTCTATGTAGATTTCATTTTCTAGACTGTGCCCACTTGTTCCAAGCAAGTGCATATGTTTTATATATATTTTTGGGGTAGAATTATCCCAGGAATCCATTGGTGAAGTCATTTTTTTCCTTTGGAACATTTTCTGGAGATGACATATTTCAGATTTGTTCCATGTTTAGAGCTTGGTTCCATGTTATGTGGTGAGCCCAAGGTTTTGTTTCTTGGTTGTGGTAGTAGAGGGTGACCCCCTCTACCACATGTTGGTTTCATTTCACGTTTAGGAATCCATATGTGCAAGTTGTGCCCAATCAAAATAGGCATGTGGCTGAAATTCCAGATTAGTGAAAATCTGAGATTTTCACTAAGTGTGAGAATCTGTTTACATTTTCTTCTCATTTTCTTCCATATGAGCTTGTGCAGGTCAATGTGTTGTGATTCAGCCTTACATTTCAACTAGAAAGTTGAAGCTTATGTGTTTGTCTAGCTCCCTGTAAATTTTCATTCCATTTGGAGTCCTGTAGATATTGTTTTGGCTGCTGTCAAATGCTTCAGAGCATAAACAGATAGTGAGAATATGTGTTTGCAGCTGTGTAACTTTATGTGTTTAACTCCTTTGTGTGATATTTTTGCTTGTGCTTGTAGTACTTTTGGATAGCTACAACCACATATCTTATTTGGCATGTTTAGGTGGTTGTAGGTGCTTTGCATGTAGCTCACAAAATGTTATGATGTTGTTTATGGCAGATTGTGTAGTTTTGGTATTTTGATGTTTGTGAGTGCAGAGTTGATGGTGTGGTGATAGTCTTTGCACCACCCCATACATGTTGGTTTTTTTATGTCTTGGCAACCTGTAAATACTAGATTTGAGCCATCGGGGTGTGTTGTGATGAATTTGACATGTAGCCCTTCATTTTCTTGTTTCGTTGATTCCCGTTGATCCGTAGCTCCGTTGGTGATGTTCTTTATATGCTTTTGCATCATTTTCACGTGACGCATATGATCATGTAATTCTCATGCATGTCAAGATAGCTTAGAATGCATTTCTGTCCTGGAACATGTAATTACTTCTCATGCTTGTGCTAGTGATAGAAATAGTGATGCATGCTCATATTCATCTCATGCATCTTGTGCTTGTTGCATCTTGGGGTGTTGTTGTTCATTGGATGTTGTTTCTTTGTTGGATAGCACCGGGATCGGAGAACGAGTGCGTGGATTCGGGAGAGTATGTGCAGGACGAACAAGAGCAGTTCCAGGCTGAGGATATCACAGGCAAGATGATATGACCTTGATTCCATCTCTAGACTTGTTATGCTAGATTACGTTTCTTCCATCATATGCTTGCTGCCTACCACTGAAATAATTGCCTCCTGATATGCCATGAAACCCAAACACTTATCCCTTCCTAGCAAAACTTGAATGGCTAAGTAGGCTTTGCTCAGCTACTAATGTTAGCGTTGCTAGTTGCAGGTGCTTTGCCTCATGTGATAACATGAGCTTGATATCATTATCTTAATTCTGTTATTTAATTAATGCACCTATATACTTGGTAAATAACGGAAGGCCTAGCCTTTTGCCGGGTGCTTTGT
Organism: Hordeum vulgare subsp. vulgare; assembly: GCF_904849725.1. Taxonomy (NCBI): domain Eukaryota; kingdom Viridiplantae; phylum Streptophyta; class Magnoliopsida; order Poales; family Poaceae; genus Hordeum; species Hordeum vulgare. The sequence goes on along the minus strand of NC_058523.1, from coordinate 210,955,371 downwards.
TCCGTTATTGCCGCCATAGTTACCAGCTACCGGTGTTTGATTCCATAATGATCGCTCCTAACACGCTCGGGGTTGTTATGGGGACCCCCTCGATAAATCGCGTAGTGTTAAGACTTGTCCGGCAGGACCCAACATTGGTGTTAATTTGCTAATCACTTAATAATAATCTGCATAGGGAATGGCCTCCCCGAGGAATTTAATCAACAACCCGGGCCAGTGCTCCTCATGAGTGTTGCTCCAAACTAGAGCACTGTGTGGGGCCAACTCAGGGCAACTTGAGAGATTTCTATCAGGCCACTGTACGCGTCGCTCATCCGTCGTGTCCTGAGACTGAGATACGCGGCTCTTATCAGGGTCGTCGACACGATGGGAGGTCCTGCTAGTCTTGTCTTACCTTAGCAATATATCTTGCGTATAGGAATCCCGGTGAAGCTTTGGTTCTCCCCAGAGTTGAGGTTTTCCTCTAAGGAATCCGACGAGATCACGAGATTCGTGATAGAGGATTAATTTACGGCCCGTGTACGTTTGTGATGGACTAGTTGGAGCACCCCTGCAGGGTTCAATCTTTCGGAAAGCCGTGCCCGCGGTTATGTGGCAACTTGGAATATTTTTTATCATCCGGTAATAGATAACTTAAACATAAGCTAATAAAATTGCCAACTATGTGCGTAACCGTGACTGTCCCCTTCGAAGATCTCTCTTCGATCGGGAACATGGTGGGGTTATGATTGACATAGGTAGGTGTTCAGGATCACTTAGTGATCAACTATCATCGATCGCTAGAATAGACCACCTTCATACATGTTCTACGTAAGTTAGCCACCATATAAGGCTTAGGATGCTACAACCTATACACTCCACCTTTCCAACCTAATAACTTGACTAGTTCTCGCACCGAGGTCATAGATTACTGAGTCCCCGTGACTCACAGATTCCTTCACAACACCAATAGGTTCAGGTACCCCCGAGACAGGTGATCCCGACGGCACGCAACTGGCGTGGCAGTACGATGAGGAGAAAGGCCGCCTGTACATGAACTATCCAGAATATTGAGGCGTGGTCGTGATCATGGGCAAGCATGCAGGGTAGCATAGTCTTTTCCCTTGTTTTGTAGTCTGTAGCGGAACTACCTTGTTCGGATGCGTGATGTAACTCTGATATATTTATGAGATGACAGTTGAATCCCTTATTGTCATTCCTCTATTATTTATGTATGTGCTATGTTACCATGTTTGTGAAACGCTTAGATGCGCTTCTTTCCAATTCAGGGCCTCGATCCCCAAATCTGAAAGGACCGCATCTTAGTCGTTACATGCTCGGTGCACCATCGAGGGCCTATAAATAGGCCTTTCCCCTCGCTCCACACCCTCACTCCACTCCCGAGAGCCTAAATCGAGCCCCTAGCCACCCCATTCGAGCACAGCGAGCTCCGGTGCTCAAGATCAACCGTGGTCCCGCCTCTTCGGAGCTTCGTTGATCATGGGTTACAGGCGAGCTCTCGTACTCCTCTCACCTTCTCCATGACCGTAGTGAGCTCACGTAGTTTCTCCACCTCTTCCCCGAGCTAATCCCTGTCGTAGCACCCCCTTCCTCCACCTCCCGGATCAGTTCCGCCGCTGCCACCTCATCGCCGGTGAACCATGGCCTCCCCGTCGTCCCTTCGACCACCAGCATGTAGGCGACAACGTGTTGGTTCCATTCCTGCCATTGTTGAGGCATGAGGGCATTAGTGTCGCCGCCGGCGTGCCTCCACTCCCCTCTGTCCAGAGGAGGAAGACGACCCCGACAGGCGTGCCCCACCTGTCGGTGCCTCATCTCTCCCCATCTCTCCTCTCTTAGCCGCTGATCGCAGTGACCCGCACGTCGGGTTTTAACCTGACGGCGCGTGCACCTGGGCTGGCTGGCTGGTTGGCCAGTTGGGCCGGCCCAGCCACTGGCCGAGCCAGGCCAGGGTTGAGCCCCTTTTTCATTTTTGATTTTATTGTATTTAAAAGATTAGTGTAGTTTTGTTATTTAATTGAATTTAATTATTTTACCACCATAATTCTTCTAAAAATATGTAGAATTTTTATGACAACTTTTCTGTATAGTTATAATTAAAAGGCTTGTTTTGAATACTTTAGCTCCTATTAAATTGATTTTAAAAATAATCTTTTCACCAAAACCAGAGACGGATATTTTTAAAACTATAATATAGATTTATCAGAATAGGATAACATTTTTAAAGTGAGTTTGTGCTCTTGTTTTGAGTGAGCTACTTATTTTATTATATTTATTACGACGATAGATTCCACGTTTGACGAAGGAGTTGGACTGGAAGACCCCGAAGACCCCGGATACTTAGATGATCAAGGCAAGCAGCCCTTTGACCATGTTTGAGAAAAATATTATTTGCATAATAAGTAGAGTAGTTATTCCCGTTGTATATGATCATGAGTATTCGGTAAACCATCAATATGGTGTTACCGATGGCTCCTCCGGAGCACTTGCATTTGAGCATGATCCTACCACCTATGAGGATCATGCTAATATTATGTTGACAAGTAGATAGTAGAGCTAAGCATAGTAGAAGCATGAGCATGATGATGGTAAATATCAAAGGTTTTATGAAAACCCCGCCGGGTGCCACTAATGCCCGAGGGTGATGATGAGTTAGGTGGCCACTTGTGAAGCAATGGTGCACCGGGTATATTTGGTGTGAGTGGTTTCGGAAACATGAATAGATTTATGATGTGTCGACCGTCCCAACCTTACATGTGCGACCATGTTACCCCTTTATAGGATGGGGCCTTGTTGATTACTCTGGTCGGTGCTAGCAAACAACCACATTACCAGTGGCGGGAGTGATATGTAGCCACTCTCGTGACGAGGTCGTACCAGGTAGGTCGATTATGCTGTTTTTACGTGTTCCGGGCACACCGTTGGTCCCCGCATGGATGATACGATCCAGAGTTGGTGCTCGTAAGACGTACATCATGTGGGCTGGGTACCAATCGAGTGGAACTCTTTATCTAGTATCATCAGGGGAAAGGCAATGATCGGGTACTTACCTCGGGTATGTTATATACAGCGAGTCGTGGATGACACGGAAGATTCCCGGATCTCGTGGCTACAACGTACAACCTCTGCAGCGTGTTAAACTATTCGAATAGTCGTGTCCACTGTCAAGGACAATTGGGTAATCCTGCTTAAACTACGTCCAGTCGTTTTCGCGTAGACCAAGTGTGTGTGTCCAAGGAGTTATCTGAGCAAGAGATGATATGACCAAGTTTGGTGACTTGGCATATTGGGTGAACACGAAGTGTTCAATCCATAGCAGATATGTTGATATACGTAACATGTTCTTCAAAAAACCATCTAGCTTGTGTTGCACATCCATCTATGATCATGTTTATTTACGATCAAGTTGCTCTCCACCAATACTGCATATTACTTGATATCATACCAATGGCATTATCCATATCATGGGCTGTTTGCGAGTATATTCAAAGTACCCACTGGCTTGCCACTGGTTATGTTATTGACCAGACATGGAAGGACCGGAGTTTGGAGAAGAATTCGTCATCAGAGATGGACTTGCGAACTAGGACGCTTGCCAGTCAGAATGCCTATCGGTGTAGGCTGATGGCATGGGCTCCCGTTTAGCCCCCAAGATTTTCGCTAGTAGATTTATCGGTGTGATTTGCCTTATATGCCCTACCTATCTGAACTTGACCTTGATGGTCAATTTTTGTATTAAACGGTATGTTGGATGTAAGACTCTTTATATTCGGTATATGTGTGTTCGGTGAGAATTGATCTCTAGGATTACTGAGCACGTTCATTTGGCGATCTCGACTCGTAAGTCGGGGTCCCCACATGATCCATCCCACGAACTCCCGATCGAGCGTCGAATGGACAACACCTCCATGTTCAGCACACGTACAGCTCAATGACATCTCCACCTCCTCGATCCAGCAAGCGAGGGCAGAGTAGTAGATGATTTCTCCGACAAAACGACAATGTGGTGGAGGTTGTGGTGGTGCTATCCCGGAAGGGCTACGCCTAGCTCTACCGAAACCGCAAACGAAGAAGAAAACGATCTAGGGAGAGAGAGGGGCGCCAAGGGCTTCGTGCATGCTCTTGGGGCGCCCCTCCTCTCTATATATAGGTGGAGGGACGTGGGGAATAGCCCCTCTAAGCCCTACGGAGCAGCCAAGGGGGAGGAGGTGGAATCCTAGTCCCCTTCCTTCCCTTCCATATAAAGGTGGACTTTCCACCTTTCCCAACTACATGGGCCTTGAGAGACTTGTGCGTTTGTCCCAATAAGGCAAGATGTCTCCTCTTAGCCCATGCAAACCCTTGGGACATGTTGGAACCCTTGGTGGACTTCCGGACTCCTCCGGAAGTGTCGGGAACCTTCTGAAAGCTTCTTGGTACAATAACGGAAAAACCCGAAACTTTTCCGGTAGCCAAAATATAACTTCACATATATAAATCTTTACCTATGGACCATTCCGGAGTTCCTCGTGACGTCCGAGATCTCATCTGGGAATCTGAACAACTATGAGTTACTACCACACATAACTCGTTAATACCAAATCGTCACCAAACCTTAAGTGTGCAGACCCTGCGGGTTTGAGAACTATGCAGATATGACCGAGACACTCTCCGGTCAATAACCAATAGCAGGACATAGATGCCCATATTGTCTCCTACATATTCTATGAACATCTTTATCGGTTGAACCTCTATGTCAAGGATTTAGTTAATCCTGCATGATGTTCCCTTCTTCCTTCGGTATGTTACTTGCCCATGATTCGATCGTCGGTATCTCTGTACCTAGTTCAATCTCGTTACCGCCAACTCTCTTTACTCGTTCCATAATACGAGATCCCGTGACTAACTCGTAGTCACATTGCTTGCATGGTTTGCTGTGATGTTGTATTACCGAGTGGGCCCTGAGATACCTCCGCGTCACACGGAGTGAAAAATCCCGGTCTTGATTCATGCCAACCCAACAGACACCTCCGGAGATACCTGTAAAGCACCTTTTTAGTCACCCAGTTACATTGTGACGTTTGATATACACAAGGTATTCCTCCCGTGTTCGGAAGTTGCATGATCTCATGGTCATAGGAACAGATACATTGACATGCAGAAAACAGTAGCAATAAACTAACACGATCATATGCTACGTTCATAGTTTGGGTCTTGTCCATCACATCATTCTCCTAATGATGTGATCCCGTTATCAAGTGACAACACTTGTCTATGGCCAGGAAACCTTGACCATGTTTGATCAACGAGCTAGTCAACTAGAGGCTCACTAGGGACAGTGTGTTGTCTATGTATCAACACATGTATTTGAGCTTCCAATCAATACAATTCTAGCATGGATAATACACGATTATCATGAACAAGCAAATATAATAATAAGCAATTTATTATTCCTTGTAGAGTATATTTCCAACAGTCTCCCACTTGCACTAGAGTTAATAATTTTGTTCACATCACTATGTGATTGCAATGAATCTAACACCCATACAGTTCTGGGGTTCCATCAATTCTTGCTTGTGAGAGAGGTTTTTTTAGTCAACTGGACCGAAACATTCAGATCCGCGTGTACTTCACAAATCTTTATGTCATACTGTAGATCATTCTACTACGCTTCACTTGGAACAATTCCAAATGACTCATCCATTAAACGAATCCGTTTACAAGTTAGAGTTATCCGGATTAGTGTCAAAGCTTGCGTCGACGTAACCATTTATGACGAAGTCTTTTATCACCTCCATAATCGAGAACAAAATCCTTAGTCCACTAGTTACTAAGTATAATTTTAACCGTTGTCTAGTGATCCATTCCAGGATCACTCTTGTACCCCTTGACAAACTCATGGCAAGGCACTCATCAAGTGCGGTACACATCATGGCATACTTTAAAGCATGGGACTAAAGCATAGGGGGCGACCTTCTTCCTTTCTGTTTCTTCTGCCGTGATCGAGCTTTGTGTCTTAGTCAAATTCACACCTTACAATACAGTCAAGAAATCCTTCTTGGACTGATCCATTCTGAATTCCCTCAAAAACTTGTCAAGGTATGTATTCATCCAAAGGTTCTATCAAGCGTCTTAATCTATCTCCATAGATCTTGATGCTCAAATTTCAAGTAGGCTTAATTCAGGTTTTCCTTTGATAAACACTTTTCAAACAACCATATATGCTTTCCATAAATTATACATCATTTATGATCAACAATATGTCAACCACATGTACTCGTCACAAATTCTATAGTGCTCCCACTCACTTTCTTGGAAATACAAGTTTCTCATAAACAATCCATAATTCCAAAAAATTTGATCATCTCATCAAAGCGTAGATTCCAACTCCGAGATGCTTGCTCCAACCCATAGAAGGATCGCTAGAGATTGCATACCTGTTAGTATCCTTAGGATCGACAAAACCTTCTGGTTGTCTCACATATAACCTTTCCTCACGCAAACGGTGTTTTGACATCCATCTGCCAGATTTCATAATTGAAAAATGCAGCAACTGCTAACATAATTCCAATAGACTTTTCAGATTGCTATGAGTGAGAAAGTCTCATCATAGTCAACTCTTTGAACTTGTCGAAAACATCTTTGCGACAAGTCGAGCTTTCTTAATGGTGACATTCACCATCATTGTCCGTCTTCCTTTTAAAGATCCACTTCTACTTAATACACTTACGACCATCAAGTAGTTCTTCCAAAGTCTACACTTTGTTTTCATACATGGATCATGTCTCAGATTTCATGCCCTTCAGCCATTCGTCGGAATCCGGGCCAACCATCGCTTCTCCATAGTTTGTAGATTCATTGTTGACCAGCAACATGACCTCCAAGACAGGATTACCGTACTACTCTAGAGCAGTACATTTCCTTATCGACTTTCGAGGTTTGGTAGTAACTTGATCCAAAGCTTTATGATCACCATCATCAGCTATCCACTTCAACTAGTGTAGGCGCCACAAGAACATCTTCCAACACCCTGCTAATCATTGGTTGAAGTGACAGTTCAATAACCTCATCAAGTTTCCACCATCCTCGCACTCAATTCTTTCGAGAGAAACTATTTCTCGAGAAGGACCCGTTTCTAGAAAAAAAACACTTTTCTTCCGAATCTGAGATAGGAGGTATACCCAACTGTTTTGGGTGTCCTTTGAAGATGCATTTATCAGCTTTGGGTTCGAGCTTATCAGGTTGAAACTTTTTCACATAAACGTCGCAGCCCCAAACTATTAAGAAACGACATCTTAGGATTCTCGAAGCCATAGTTCATACGGTGTCATCTCAATGGAATTACGTGGTGCCCTATTTAAAGTGAATGCGGTTGTTTCTAATGCCTAACCCAAAAACGATAGTGGTAATTCGATATGATACACCATAGTATGCACCATATCCAATAGGGCGCGGCTATGACTTTCGGACACACCATCACACTATGGTGTTCCAGGTGGCATGAGTTGTGAAACAATTTTAACATTGTCTTCAATGTATACCAAACTCACAACTCAGATATATATTTACCTCCACAATCACATTGTGGACATATGATCCTCTTGTCACAACGATCTTCAACTTCACTCTGAAATTACTTGAACTTTTCAATATTTCGGACTTGTGATTCATCAAGCAAATACACCTGTATCTACTGAAATCATCAATGAAGTAATGACATAACAATATCCACTGCGTGCCTCCGCACTCATTGAACTGTATACATCAAAATGTATTATTTCCAACAAGTCAGTTGCTCGTTCCATCTCACTGGAAAAATGAGGCCTTTCAGTCATCTTTCCCGTGTGACATGATTTGCATGTCTCAAGTGATTCAAAATAAAGTGAGTCTAAACAATCCATCTGCATGGAGTTTCTTCATCCGTTTACACCAATAGGCATGGTTCGCACGTCTGAAACGATTCAAAAACGAGTGAGCCCAAAGATCCACCAGCATGAAGCTTCTTCATGCATTTTATAGCAATATGACTCAAGTGGTAAAGCCACAAATAAGTGGTAATATCATTACTAATTTTTATCTTTTGGTACCAATACTATGAACATGTGTATTACTACGATCGAGATTCAATAAACCATTCATTTTAGGTGCAAGACGATTGAAGGTGTTATTCAAGTAAACAGAGTAACCATTATTCTCTTTCAATGAATAACTGTATTGCGATAAACATGATCCAATCATGTTCACACTCAGCGCAAACACCGGTCAATATTTGGGTTTAACACTAATACCGAAGGTAGAGGGAGCATGCGATGTTGATCACATCAACCTTGGAATTACTTCCAACACACATCGTCACCTCACCCTTGCTAGTATCCGTTTATTCGCTAGCTATAATTTCGAGTTACAAACACTTAGCAACTGAACCGGCATCTAATACCCTGCTCCTACTAGGAGTACTAGTAAGGTACACATCAATATCATGTATATCCAATATACTTTCCTCGACTTTCCCAGCCTTCTCATTGACCAAGTGTCAAGGGTAGTGTTGCTTCAGTGACCATTCCCCTCATATTAGAAGCCCTTAGTCTTGGGTTTGAGTTTAACCTGGGGTTTCTTCACTAGAGCGTTAACTAGTTTTCCACTCATGAAGTATCCCTTCTTGCCCTTGCCCTTCTCGAAACTCGTGGTTTCACTAACCATCAACAATTGATGCTCCTACTTGATTTATACTTTCCCGGTGTCAAACATCGCGAATAACTCAGGGATCATCATCTCTATCCCTCACATGTTATAGTTTATCACGAAGCTGAGTAGCTTGGTGGCAGTGACTTTGGAGACTTAAGTGAATCACTATCTTATCTAGAAGATCAACTCCCACTCGATTCAAGCGATTGCAGTACTCAGACAATCTGAGCACATGCTCAACGATTGAGATTTTTTGACTTACTTCATAGGCCAAGAATTTTGTCGCGTGTCTCATACCTCTCAACGCGGGCACGAGCCTGAAATCCCAATTTCAATTGTTGGAACATCTCATATGTTTCGTGACGTTCAAAACGCCTTCGGCGCCTCAATTCTAAGTCGTTAAGCATTACGCACTGAACTATCACATATTTATCAAAAATGAGTATGCTAGATGTTCGCGACATCCAAAGACAACGCTCGGGGTTCAGCACACCGAGCGGTTCATGAAGGACATAAGTCTTCTGCGTAGCAATGAGGACAATCCTCAGTTCACAGACCCAGTCCGCATAGTTGCTACTATCACCTTTCAACTAAGTTCTCTCTAGGAACATAAAAAACAGTAGAGCTACAGCACAAGCTACAACATAATTTGCAAAGACATTTTTTTACTATGTTCATGATAATAAGTTCAATTAGTCATATTACTTAAGGACTCCCTCTCAAATTGGCATCCCTCTAGTCATTGGAGTGACACATTATCTAAATTCACTTACTCGAGTCCGATCATCACGTGAGTTGAGTTAGCTTCAATGGTGAACATCTCTATGTTGATCATATCTACTATATGACTCATGTTCGACATTTCGGTCTCTTGTGTTCCTAGGCCATGTCTGTACATGCTAGGCCCATCAAGTTTAACCCGAGTGTTCCGCGTATGTAACTGTTTTGCACCCGTTGTATGCGAACATAGAGTCTATCACACCCGATCATCACGTGGTGTATCGAAACGACGAACTGTTGCAACGGTGCACACTCGGGGAGAACACAATTTTATCTTGAAATTTTAGTGAGGGTTCACCTTATAATGCTACCATCGTCCTAATCAAAATAAGGTGCGTAAAAAGGATTAACATCACATGCAAATCATAAGTGACATGATATGGTCATGAACTTGTGCCTCTTGATCTCCATCACCAAAGCACGGACATGATCTCCATCGACATCGACGCCACACCATGATCTCCATCATCATGATCTCCATCATTGTCGTGCCATCGAGGTTGTAGTGCTAACTATGATGTTACTACTAAAGCTACTGTCTAGCGATAAAGCAAAGCATCATTAAGTGCAAAAATAATTAAAGACAACCCTATGGATCCTGCCGGTTGACATAGCATCGACATGCAAGTCGATATTTAACTACTACAACATGCTCATCTCATACATCAAATATATCATATCATGTCTTTGGCTATATCACATCATAAGCATACCCTGCAAAAACAAGTTAGGCGTCCTCTAATTTGTTGTTGCATGTTTTATGTGGTTGCTATGGGTATATAGTATGATCGCATTTTACTTACGCAAAACCACAACAGTGATATGCAAGTTGCTATTTAACCTTCTCCAAGGACCGCCTCGGTCAGATCCGATTCAACTAAAGTTGGAGAAACAGACACCCGCCAGTCATCTTTATGCAAAAAGTTGCATGTTAGTCGATGAATCCAGAATCTCGTAAGCGTACGAGTAATGTGTTGGACCGTGCCACTTCATCCAACAATACCACAGAATCAAGAAAAGACTAAGGAGAGCAGCATTCTGAATATCAACGCCCACAAACTCCTTTGTGTTCTACTCGAGATGTCATCTAAGCATAGACCTAGCTCATGATGCAACTCTTGCGGAACGTCGCATTGGAAACAAAAAAATTCCTACATGCACAAAAGATCTATCCGTGGTGATGACCATCTACGAGAGGAGAGATTGTATCCACATACCCTTGTAGATCTCTAGGCGGAGGCGTTAAAGAATGTGGTTGATGTAGTGGTACATCTTCGCGATCCAATCATGATCCGTCCCACGAACTCTTGATCGAGAGCCGAACGGACGACACCTCCGCGTCCAACACACGTATAGCTCGATGACGTCTCCACCTGCTCGATCCAGCGAGCGAGGTCGGAGTAGTAGGTGAGTTCTCCGGCAACACGACGGCGTGGTGGCGGTTCTGGTGGTGCTATCCCGGCAGGGCTATGCCTGGCGCTACAGACACTGCAAACGGAGGAGAAAACAGTCTAGGGAGAGAGAGGGGCGCCAAGTGCTTCGTGTGTGCTCTTGGGGCGCCCCCTCCTTTCTATATATAGGAGGTGGGACGTCGGGAAAACCCCTCCAAGCCCTAGGGCGCAACCAAGAGGGGAGGAGGTGGAATCCTAGTCCCCTTCCTTCCCTTCCATACAAAGGTGAACTTTCCACCTTTCCCAACTGCATGGGCCTTGAAGGACTTGTGCGCTTGGCCTAATAAGGCCATAACATCTCCCCTCAGCCCATGAAAAACCTTGGGACATGGTGGAACCCTTGGTGGACTTTCGGACTCCTCTGGAAGTTTCTAGAACCTTATAGAAACTTCCCGGTACAATATCGAAAAACCCGAACTTTTCTGGTAGCCAAAATATGACTTTCCATATATAAATCTTTACCTCCGGACCATTCTGGAGCTCGTCGTGACGTTCGGGATCTTATCCGGCACTCCGAACAACTTTCGGTTACTCCCACACATAACTCATTGATACCAAATCTTCACCAAATCCTAAGTGTGTAGACCCTGCGGGTTCGAGAACTATGCAGACATGATCGAGACACTCTCTAGTCAATAACCAATAGAGGAACCTGGATTCTCATATTGGCTACTACATATTATACGAAGATCTTTATCCGTTGAACCTCTATGTTAAGGATTCAGTTAATACCGTATGTTATTCCCTTTGTTCTTCAGTATGTTATTTGCGCGAGATTCCGTCGTCGGTATCTCTGTACCTAGTTCAATCGCGTTACCGACAAGTCTCTTTACTTGTTTCGTAATACAAGTTCCCATGACTAACACCTTACTCACATACCGAGTGGGCTCTGAGATACCTCTCTGCCACACGGAGTGACAAATCCCAGTCTTGATTCACGCAAACCCAACAGACACCTTCAGAGATACCTGTAGAGCACATTTATAGTCACCCAGTTATGTTGTGACGTTTGATACACACAAGGTATTCCTCGGGTGTCCGGGAGTTGCATGATCTCATGGTCATAGGAACGGAAACATTGACATGCAGAAAACAGTAGCAATAAACTGACACGATCATATGATACGTTCATAGTTTGGGTCTTGGCCATTACATCATTCTTCTAATGATGTGATCTCGTTATCAAATGACAACACTTGTCTATGGCTAGGAAACCTTGACCATATTTGATCAACGAGCTAGTCAACTAGAGGCTCATTAAGGACAGTGTGTTGTCTATGTATCCACACATGTATTTTAGTTTCCAATCAATACAATTCGAGCACGGATAATAAACGATTATCATGAACAAGGAACTATAATAATAACCAATTTATTATTGCCTCTAGGGCATATTTCCAACAATAACCCCACTGTGTCCTCTTCCAGATGTAGAACTCACGAGAAGAGACAATCACAGTTATGCACATAGTTGACATATTTTAATTAAGTTTACTTCAAGTTATCTAGAACTGGATGTTAAACAAAGTTTCCAAGTTGCCACATAACCCGGGCACGGCTCTTCGAAAGATATAACCCTGTAGAGTGCTCCAACTAGTCCATCACAAACTACCACAAGCTGCATTGAAAACCTCGACTACGGAAAACCCTTGATCTCCTCGGCTTCCTAGTGGAAAACTTCAACCTCGAGATAGCCCAAAGTATCCTTAGAATTCCTCGCACAAGGCCTTCAATAAGAGTAAAACAAATATAGCAAGGCCGCCCGGCGTGTCGACGATCCCGATAGGAGCCGCGTATTTCGTTCTCAGAACACGATGAATGAGCGACCCGTATAGTGGCATGGCGAGTTGCCCCGGGTTAGCCCCGTACAGTGCTCTATTTAGGATTAGCACCATCAGCACTGACCCTCATATATTATGTTAAATTAATCCATGGGTAGCGCTAAATCCCTATGTGTTATTAGTGGTGTTTAGTATTATTATGTTGGGAAAATATAGTATCAATGTTGGGCTTTTACGAAAGTGTTTTATCCCAAAACAAAAATCAAGGGGGTCCCCATAACAACCCCAAGCATGTTAGGAGCTCTCATTTATGAAACATAACACTGGTACACAAGTAACTAGGGTGGCAAATTTGGAACAAAACACCATGCAAGAAGGCCAAGCCTTCCACCTTTTACCAAGTATATAGGTGCATTAAATTAAAAAGCAATAATATGGTGATATAACAATGAACCCATGTTTTCACATGGAAGCAACTGCACGTGCAATAGCAACGCTATAGGAAGGCTCAACAAGTGGTAACATAGTCAAAAAGTGGTTTGTTGGTTTGTGGAATGGTTAGAGGCTTTTCATGGAAATGTTGGGAGGCTGACATTTAAGTGGTAGGCAGCGATGCATCGCGAAAGAAACGAGACAACTATCATGGCAATGATATTAACGGTATCTAGGAAACTGATTATCTTGCTTGTGATCCCGCTTGGAAGAAGAACGATTCCGTGAAGTAGACGAACCAACGTAGTCGAACGAATCCTCACACTCCGAAGCGGTTCGGAACTCTATCGAGAAGAAACAATCTGGAAACAACAATCAACACACAATAACATCCCCACATATATATGACATGAAGCACAATCACATATGATGCATGTCCGGTTTAATTATGCAGGACATGGCAAAGCACAACGATCAATTCCTACACATTAAATGAAGCTCAATATGCAACTAGTTGCATGTTGACAAAACTCCATATTTAATTACTTAGTTCAATCATGTTTAGGTGCACGATAATATTATAAATGTTGTTAGACATAGCAAGAGGTGAAGCATGAATAAACTATACTATCTAGGCATTTTGAATCAGGTCGAAAACAACATATAGCATTTTTGAAATGACCACGTATGTTAATGTCTAAATTGACCCAGATCTGAACTAAACATATTTCATATTTTTCAAACAGCAAAATAAAGTGGACCATGTGATTCTACATGTTATTCTAGTCAATTTACATATATAGATCATATAAAACGAAACTATAGTCGAAAACATATGATCACCACAAGATTATATGCCATGAATACCAAATGCATCCAAATGACTGCCACAACATGTTAAATCATGGATGCACCAGATATTATAAAACACATGAAATGCTAGGAAGTTTAAATAAGTTCCGAACAATGAATAACAATTCCGGAATTTCTCCATATGCAAATTAAGATTCAGTGTTGTTCTGCCTATACACAATTTTACAGTTGTTAAGTAGCAAAGTAAATGCTACCATGTTGTTTTACACATTTTTTGGGTCAAGTTACATATGTCGAACATTTTTATTCGAGCTACGGTTAATCAATTATCAGACAAACCGTTTTAACATGGCATCTATGCAAATTTAACTAAACAACAAGTTTAATTTTTTTTAACATGATTGAAAATTGAATATTGTGAAACTACACAAAATTCTAAACATGATTCACGACATGAAATATTTAAAACCGACGCACATTTATTTTTCTATGAATTAAATAATTTTAAACATGGCATCATGCAAAACAATGCAAACAACACATTTAAAAAAGTTTAACATGCATGAAAGTGGAATATCCTTAATCTACATAAAATTCTGCACATTTTACATATATAAATTATTTTAATCTGATGCCGGGTTACATAGTAATTAGCAATTTAAAAATATGCATTTTTTGGAAATTATAAAAAGTGCTCACAAATAGCTAAATTCGTCTGAGCACAAAACAATGTATAGAGGCGAATTGACTGAACTAGGCCAACACAGCGTTGGGTGTAATATAACAAATTGCACGCGAGTGAGGAATAGGCGGCTGCTCACCTTGTTGGTGGAGCACTTGGGCAGCGGAGCGACTCGGCTGAGGCCAGCAGGGCCTTGGAGGGGAGCACAGGCCGGTCGGGCCGAAGCTGGGCCTGCGGTGGCGGCGCAGGCTTGGCCTCTTTCTGGCTGCGCACTGGATCCGATCTAGTCAGCGGCTGGCGAGCGAGGAACTTGGTCAATGCATGGCTTGGGAGGCTCGATGCGGTCGGCGGGGCTCTGGACGGCCGGCGGGGCGATGCGATTGCTGCGGCGCTGCTGCTGGCAAGCGGCGGCGAGGTCGAGCAGGAGGCCTGTGCAGCGAGCGCGCGGGGCAGCAGGGAGCTAGGTTCGAGGTGGAGGCGGGCTGACGGCACGCAGAGGTGCGGGGCTGGAGCAAGGCAGACGCGAGGCGGCGTGTGGCGAGGTCCGACGGGGTACAGGCTCGCACACGCGACGCGGGGAGGTCGGACGGGGGTCATAGGCATGGGGACCTTGGGACGGCGCAGAAAGCTTCTGCTGTTGTTGTGGCCGTGGATGGAGACGGCTACGAGCAGCGATGCACGCGTGCGCTAGCTCCTGTGGGAGCTGGACACGTCCAACACAAGAGGAGCGCTGCGCTCCACTGCATGCAGAGGGTGGAGACGCTGCAGCTGCGAGGGGAAGCTACGGCTGCATCCGCTCAGGCACAACCGATGGGATGGATCGAGAGGAGCTTGTTTGTTGGGTTCCTGCTGAACTCGAGGAGGAGAAGGGGCAGCTCGGGTGGATATGGATCGGGACGATCCCGAGGAGGGACAAAAGGGGTGGCGGTGCCGCGGGTTTAGGTTAGGCCAGGGCTTGGCGCTGTTTGGTTCCAAATAAGTCATCAACTTATAAGTTAAAAAATTGCAAAAAATGATTTATTTTATCAAACAGATTTAATTTATAAGTCACCCAACTTATATGCCAAACAGATTTAACTTATAAATCACCCAACTTATAAGTCATAAGTTGCTCCACCCAAACTTAAAACATACTAGCAAAAGGGCCCGTGCGTTGCAACGGGAGAAAAAAAATACCACATGTTTTACATCTTTTTATAATCATTTTGATTTATTAAAATAATAACCTAACTAACTAATGTAGTCAGTCCTATCCTGTTTTGTTGAGAAATTAACCCGTCCATTGTTAATTCCACCATGATGAGAAATTGAGCGGGACAAGCAAAGCAAAACAAAGAGGCTACGTGTATTGATCAATGGACTGTTATCTTATTTCACTCATGGGGTAAAGAATGTGGGATCAGATGACAAATTGAAGGTGGTGTTCCATTCTCTGTCTCTACAATAATACAAACTTACATTCAATACATTCATTCATCAGCAAACAAATCCCCACAAAACAAAAATTCTTGCCGGTGCTTGGCACACGGTTGGAGACATGGGGAGGGGATCTCACCAGATGATGAGTTCCTGCCGGAGGAGGGGATACGATGAGGGGAGCAAGGGTTAGACGCCTCTATCTGGCCATAAGGAGTCGTCGTTGCCGCGCCATAACCTCGCAGTTCCCCGTGTGAGCCATGGAGGTCCGCCTCCACCTCCAAGTACTTCGCTCCGCCGCGCCTTATCCGCGCGCCGCCGCCGTTCTGCATCGAGCAGACGCATCATCCCCACTCATTGTAGCTGTCGCGTTGATTTGATCCAGAAGCTGTGCTAGAGCGCCGAAACGGGGGCAGCAAGCGGGCAGAGGTACGACCGCGGAGACGGGTGGGTTGAGATCGACAACAGTGGTGGTTGTGGTCGGCCGCGGCGGCGAGTGGTGTGGCAGCGGCCTGGGCACAGGCCAAGGTGGACTAGGGTCGACGTGATGCGCTCGAGCGCCGCAACGGGGGCAGTGAGCGGGGAGAGGTACGGCCGCGGAGGCGGGTGGGTTGAGATCGGTAGCGGTGGCGGTTGAGGTCGGCCGCGGCGGCGAGTGGTGTGGTGGCGGCCTGGGCACAGGCTAGGGTGGCCCAGGGTCGACGGGAGGAGACGATGTGTACGGATATAATTTTTGCTGCGAATCGTTTTTTCCTTTTGCGTTGCAGATAAATGATGGAGCGCGGGTTGAATAACAAAAATTACAGGGGCTTTTTTATAAAAATATCGCGGTGGGTTTTCCGACGGAAGCAATAGCCGCTTTATTATTAGGTATAGATATCTATACTAACTAATTAGAGACTCTCTAAAAATTTCCAAGTTAATTCGAATTTATGAGCCATTAATCTGGTGGGACCGAGTTATTACGGTGTACATTAAGCCATATAATTGTGAGCTGAAATTTCACTCATCTTGGTTGAAAAGATTGCCTCAAAGACTCATCACGGTTGTAGATGTAGAGTCTTTTCCTTTCAAGGTTGTAGGATTATAAACCAAGTAGATCTATAAATGTTTAAAAAAGATTAGCAAAAGGGCCCGTGCATTGCAACGGGAGAAAAAAATACCACACGTTTTACATCTTTTTATAATCATTTTGATTTATTAAAATAATAAGCTAACTAACTAATGTAGTTAGTCCTATCCTGTTTTGTTGAGAAATTAACCCGTCCATTGTTAATTCCACCATGATGAGAAATTGAGCGGGACAAGCAAAGCAAAACAAAGAGGCTACGTGTATTGATCAATGGACTGTTATCTTATTTCACTCATGGGGTAGAGAATGTGGGATCAGATGACAAATTGAAGGTGGTGTTCCATTCTCTGTCTCTACAACAATACAATCTTACATTCAATACATTCATTCATCAGCAAACAAATCCCCACAAAACAAAATTCTTGCCGGTGCTTGGCACACGGATGGAGACATGGGGAGGGGATCTCACCAGATGATGAGTTCCTGCCGGAGGAGGGGATACGATGAGGGGAGCAAGGGTTAGACGCCTCTATGTGGCCATAAGGAGTCGTCGTTGCCGCGCCATAACCTCAGAGTTCCCCGTGTGAGCCATGGAGGCCCGCCTCCACCTCCAAGTACTTCGCTCCGCCGTTCTGCATCGAGAAGACGCATCATCCCCACTCACTGTAGCTATCGCGTTGATGTGATCTAGAAGCTGTGCTCGAGCGCCGAAACGGGGGCAGCAAGCGGGCAGAGGTACGACTGCGGAGGCGGGTGGGATGAGGTCGGCCGCGGCGACGAGTGGTGTGGCAGCGGCCTGGGCACATGCCAAGGTGGACCAGGGTTGACGCGATGCGCTCGAGCGTCGGAACGGGGGCAGTGAGCGGGGAGAGGTACGGTCGCAGAGGCGGGTGGGTTGAGATCGGCAGCGGTGGCGGTTGAGGTCGGCCGCGGCGGCGAGTGGTGTGGTGGCGGCCTGGGTACAGGCTAGGGTGGCCCAGGGACGACGGGAGGAGACGATGTGTACGGGTATAATTTTTGCTGCGAATCGTTTTTTTCCTTTTGCATTGCAGATAAATGATGGAGCGCGGGTTGAATAACAAAAATTACAGGGGCTTTTTTATAAAAATGTCGTGGTGGGTTTTCCGACGTAAGCAATAGCCGCTTTATTATTAGGTATAGATTTTGATTTATTAAAATAATAAGCTAACTAACTACTGTAGTCAGTCCTATCCTGTTTTGTTGAGAAATTAACCCGTCCATTGTTAATTCCACCATGATGAGAAATTGAGCGGGACAAGCAAAGCAAAACAAAGAGGCTACGTGTATTGATCAATGGACTGTTATCTTATTTCACTCATGGGGTAAAGAATGTGGGATCAGATGACAAATTGAAGGTGGTGTTCCATTCTCTGTCTCTACAATAATACAAACTTACATTCAATACATTCATTCATCAGCAAACAAATCCCCACAAAACAAAAATTCTTGCCGGTGCTTGGCACACGGTTGGAGACATGGGGAGGGGATCTCACCAGATGATGAGTTCCTGCCGGAGGAGGGGATACGATGAGGGGAGCAAGGGTTAGACGCCTCTATCTGGCCATAAGGAGTCGTCGTTGCCGCGCCATAACCTCGCAGTTCCCCGTGTGAGCCATGGAGGTCCGCCTCCACCTCCAAGTACTTCGCTCCGCCGCGCCTTATCCGCGCGCCGCCGCCGTTCTGCATCGAGCAGACGCATCATCCCCACTCATTGTAGCTGTCGCGTTGATTTGATCCAGAAGCTGTGCTAGAGCGCCGAAACGGGGGCAGCAAGCGGGCAGAGGTACGACCGCGGAGACGGGTGGGTTGAGATCGACAACAGTGGTGGTTGTGGTCGGCCGCGGTGGCGAGTGGTGTGGCAGCGGCCTGGGCACAGGCCAAGGTGGACTAGGGTCGACGTGATGCGCTCGAGCGCCGCAACGGGGGCAGTGAGCGGGGAGAGGTACGGCCGCGGAGGCGGGTGGGTTGAGATCGGTAGCGGTGGCGGTTGAGGTCGGCCGCGGCGGCGAGTGGTGTGGTGGCGGCCTGGGCACAGGCTAGGGTGGCCCAGGGTCGACGGGAGGAGACGATGTGTACGGATATAATTTTTGCTGCGAATCGTTTTTTCCTTTTGCGTTGCAGATAAATGATGGAGCGCGGGTTGAATAACAAAAATTACAGGGGCTTTTTTATAAAAATATCGCGGTGGGTTTTCCGACGGAAGCAATAGCCGCTTTATTATTAGGTATAGATATCTATACTAACTAATTAGAGACTCTCTAAAAATTTCCAAGTTAATTCGAATTTATGAGCCATTAATCTGGTGGGACCGAGTTATTACGGTGTACATTAAGCCATATAATTGTGAGCTGAAATTTCACTCATCTTGGTTGAAAAGATTGCCTCAAAGACTCATCACGGTTGTAGATGTAGAGTCTTTTCCTTTCAAGGTTGTAGGATTATAAACCAAGTAGATCTATAAATGTTTAAAAAAGATTAGCAAAAGGGCCCGTGCATTGCAACGGGAGAAAAAAATACCACACGTTTTACATCTTTTTATAATCATTTTGATTTATTAAAATAATAAGCTAACTAACTAATGTAGTTAGTCCTATCCTGTTTTGTTGAGAAATTAACCCGTCCATTGTTAATTCCACCATGATGAGAAATTGAGCGGGACAAGCAAAGCAAAACAAAGAGGCTACGTGTATTGATCAATGGACTGTTATCTTATTTCACTCATGGGGTAGAGAATGTGGGATCAGATGACAAATTGAAGGTGGTGTTCCATTCTCTGTCTCTACAACAATACAATCTTACATTCAATACATTCATTCATCAGCAAACAAATCCCCACAAAACAAAATTCTTGCCGGTGCTTGGCACACGGATGGAGACATGGGGAGGGGATCTCACCAGATGATGAGTTCCTGCCGCAGGAGGGGATACGATGAGGGGAGCAAGGGTTAGACGCCTCTATGTGGCCATAAGGAGTCGTCGTTGCCGCGCCATAACCTCAGAGTTCCCCGTGTGAGCCATGGAGGCCCGCCTCCACCTCCAAGTACTTCGCTCCGCCGTTCTGCATCGAGCAGACGCATCATCCCCACTCACTGTAGCTATCGCGTTGATGTGATCTAGAAGCTGTGCTCGAGCGCCGAAACGGGGGCAGCAAGCGGGCAGAGGTACGACTGCGGAGGCGGGTGGGATGAGGTCGGCCGCGGCGACGAGTGGTGTGGCAGCGGCCTGGGCACATGCCAAGGTGGACCAGGGTTGACGCGATGCGCTCGAGCGTCGGAACGGGGGCAGTGAGCGGGGAGAGGTACGGCCGCGGAGGCGGGTGGGTTGAGATCGGCAGCGGTGGCGGTTAAGGTCGGCCGCGGCGACGAGTGGTGTGGTGGCGGCCTGGGTACAGGCTAGGGTGGCCTAGGGTCGACGGGATGAGACGATGTGTACGGGTATAATTTTTGTTATGAATCATTTTTTCCTTTTGCATTGCAGATAAATGATGGAGCGTGGGTTGAATAACAAAAATTACAGGGGCTTTTTTATAAAAATGTCGTGGTGGGTTTTCCGACGGAAGCAATAGCCGCTTTATTATTAGGTATAGATAAGTCATCCACTTTTGAATTGGAAAGGTGACTTATAAGTCAGATGACAACCAAACATGCGTGACTTATAAGTCACTGGTTTTAAGTCACCTGACTTATAAGTCACCTGACTTATTGAAACCAAACAGGGCCTAAGGTTTGGTATGATTGGACTACGGTGGACTATAAATAGCTAGTGGGTTAGGTTTACGGTCATGTGGACCCTTCGATATAAATCGGACGGTCGCTATACTTAGGTTACGAAGTCTAAATGAAAAACCTATGACGGTTTGGGGTATTACGGATCCGGACCCAACGGTCATGACTCGGCGATTCGGGTTCGGGGCATTATCACACGCACGCGAGGGGTGTGTGCACTCTGTAGAGAGGCTAGTCATAGAAGAGAGGGAAATCGGGCAGCCCGACGATAGAGTTTAAAATACAAAAACATGTGCTATTTGACAGGCTATAGAGCCGCTATAGGTTTATCCGTTGGGGTATCAACTGACCTCCGATTGCAACGATATCTAGCAGGCGGCCTGCCTACACTATAGCGGCCTACCTACCTAATAAGATTGCACGTCAACTTTCGACCCAATCCGAGCAAGTTTTATACACAATTTTAAAAACAGTATTTTAACGATGTCGCGAGGGAGTGCGTGTGTGGTTGGTCGCGGAACGGTCAATGAAAAGATTGGAGAGAGCTGGCAACTAATATGGGAATCAAGTTTTTCAAAACGACGGCAACATAGTGCCGGTGCTATGCAGACGATGCGCATGATGCGATGATGAATGCGACAACAAAATAAATCGCACGACAACAATGGAATAAAAGGGGAATCTTCTAGAGAGTCGGTTCCGGCTGTTACAAGGACTTTCTGCTCAAGGGTTTCACATTTATCCTTTTCCTCAATGATGAGTGTTTTGAGTTCCTTAATGGTGATGGTGTGCTTACTCACCATCTCCATAAGCAAGCGAAACATAATGAGCTTCTTTCCTTTGAGAGAGCACATGACTTTATTCATTTTAGCAAACATGGGCTCATTGATGTCAAATTCATAATCATGCTCTTCTGCATCAAGATATTCATCACTAGGTGGGTAGGAGTAAATAGAGGAGAGTTTGGATGTGGTGTTACCTTTACCTTGTCGGCTTGACCCTCATCATCATCTACCACGGCCTTTTCCATGAGACATTTGTGTGCATTGCCCTTGTAGTCTTTCATGTAGTTGTATGTGACAACATCACCACTCTTGTTGACAAGTCTCGATGTGGTATGGGTGTCTTGAGCTACACCGGTAACACCTCCAACATCATCCGGGTCGGACTCATCTGGCAACCATTATCTCCCCCTCTCTTTTCTTGAACTTGGAGTTCAATGGATTGGGCAACTTATTCTTTATAGACGTCTTTGGAAATCCTAATTTGTCTTCACTCTTCTCAGAGGGGCACTCGTTTCTGAAGTGGTTGGTTTCTTGAAAATTGAAGCAAGTCCTTACTTTCTTGTTTCAGAATATTCCCTTGAATTTCCGCACTAAACTTCTTCACAAAGAGAGCCATGTCTTCATATGAGATTCCCTCATCCGAGTCAACCTCATAACCTTCTTCATCGTCCTCTTATTCCTCTTCACTAACATCATTCTCCATTACATGCTTGGCCTTCAAGGCAAGGTTTGTCTTGGGTGATGACGAACCATGCATGGCGTGGTGTTTTGTAGCATTGCCTTGGATTCTTCAAATAGTTGGAAGGTTGAAATGACATCATCTGGGACATATCCTTAAAACCATGCTCTCTTCTTATGTCCCATACCATTTGATGGTGATATGGAGAAAGAGCATTTAGCATTTTGTCCAAAATAAACCGTTTGGTCAAGTTGAATCCATCTTGGCTCTTGCCACAATCATACGACTCAATGTCGGTGGCTAGTGTCATCAATCGCTCAAGGAGATGCTTGGAGTTCTCACCTTTCTCCATGTAAAAAATATTGTAATGCCCCTTTTGCAATCTCATATTGTGCAAGACGAAGTGAAGATATTTCCTTCTTGGTCATCACAATGATGTCCCATAGTTCCTTTGCATTTGAGAGGTGAATGTAGGGCCTTTTTTGCTTGTCACACATGCCCTTTCTTATGAACATGATTGTGGTGTCATTTAGGTGCTTCTCATATGCTTCAGCCGGTGTGAGATCTTTAGGGTTCACATGATTGTAGCCTTTCTCCAAGATCGCCATCATCTCACCGTTGGCGAACCTAAGATGAGCATGCATACCAACTCTCCACAAAGAAAAAAAGGCAGTGTCATCAAGTAAAGGGGGATTGCCCCCAGCATTATACTTAGGTTTCTCGACTCTAGATTTTGCATACAACCATGGAATACCAGTGTTATCACCACCTTGAGGTTGTTGGCCCAAATTACAAAGATATGCATTTGGTTGTTTTATCACACCCAATGGGTTCTCCAGTTTTGAAGTTCTTGCAGCCAATGCATCCAACCTAATTTTGAGCAAGGCCTCAATGGAAGCATCATGCTCCTCCCTTTTCTTAGAAAGGGCCCTTTCTATCCCTCAGAGCTGGAAGATCTATGCACTTCTGAAGAATTTGTACCTTTCTCAAGAGTAAGTGCAATGAGGGGATTCGCATCCTTATCCATCTCGCTCTAGGGCAGTTAAGCCACACTATAAGAGCACGAGGCTCCGATACCAATTAAAAAGGATCACGATGGACCTAGAGGGGTGAATAGGTACAATTACAAATTTTAGTTATTACTTAGAAATTTGACGCAATAATGCGGAATATGAAAGTGAGCCTAACAATTGGAAAGGTGATAAGGGGACAAGCATGATGTACAAGTTAAGCAACTGATAAGATAGACAAACACAATATGAAGCAAGCGAAACACGAAGGAGACAAGTAACCACAAGTAGGGAGCAAGGGTTAGGATAACCGCAACTCCAAGAGACGAGGATGTATGTCGATGTTCACTTCTTTGGAGGGAATCTACGTCACCGTTTAGAGAGGTGGATATTACCACGAAGGCACACCAATGCCACGAGGGCTCGCCCTATTCTCTCCTTGAGAGAACACCACAAAGGCATTTCTCAACCACTAGTGATAGACCTTGGGGTCGTCTCCAAACCTTCACAAACTTTCCGAGGGAAATCACAATGGTTCTATTCCTTTCTGAAGAACTCCTACCTCCTAGCAGTCTAGAACCTCCAGGAGTAACAAGGTCAAGGGAAACGCTCAAAACTTGCTCAAATCATGAATTTATTTGGTTGGGAGGATGGCAGAGAGACGATTTATCTTTTGATTGGAACAACACTCAAGAATCCTCACAAATGCACTCGGGATCTAGGATTTGGTGTAAGCAAGAGAGTGTGAGATAAAAATATGTTCTTGTAATCTTTTCAGTGTGTTTTACATCCCTCACCCAAAGTGGGAGAAGGTTATATATAGTAGTAGTGGGGAAATGGCCATTGGAGACCACTTAAGCTGCGTGGTTACCGGATGTCCCAAAGACACCAGACGTCACGACCGAAAAGAAGGACCGGATGTTCGACCAGCGTTGGTCGTCGGGACACTAGAGAGTGGAGTAGGTTAGTGCAGCCGCAGAGGAAATGGGGGACACACGGAATGGAAAACTGGAGAACGTCGGCCTATCGATGCATGGTCGTTCAGAGAGGACCAGACGTCTGACATAATGGCTTTGGTGAAGTGGCACTGGATTTTCGGTCACATACGGACGTGTGGAAGCCGGTTTTCTGAAAAGACCAGAAATCCGTGGATTTCTTGCTGATATGGTGGCACTGGATTTCCGGAAAACACCGGACATCTGGAGGGCTGTGATGCGTCGGTCGTCCAGAGGCCGCCGGACGTCCGGACAAGGCAGAGGCCAACATTATAGCCAAAGGTAAAACTCAATTGTTAGGTTTTTGTGTGTTTTTGAGCAAGTATTTTGCGAGAACCAGTGAGCCCCTCTTAATAGTGCGGAATCCCTAACTCAAAAGTAAATTGAAAAGAGCTAGAGCTTTTTTGTCTTCATCCTTCATACTTTGAGCATCTTGAATATGTCAGTCATGATTCGCACACTAGTCTTTTGGGAACTAAACATGAGATGCACTTGACAGATATGGTTAGTTACGTATATGTATGTTGTTCACAATATCAAAATATGATTAAGGGCATGATTGCACTTTTACCATGTTCTTTACAAGCCATGATACTTGCTTTGGGGCGAGCAAGACTTAAGCTTGGGGGAGTTGATGAGTCCAATTTATGTGTTGTTTTCCTTTATATTTTGTGCCTGCAAGGAGGGCTTTATGGAATTTTACTATGTTGGAAATATGCCCTATAGGCAATAATAAATTGGTTATTATTATATTTCCTTGTTCATGATAATCGTTTATTATCCATTCTAGAATTGTATTGATTGGAAACTCAAATACATGTGTGGATACATAGACAACACACTATCCCTAGTGAGCCTCTAGTTGACTAGTTCGTTGATAAAAGATGGTCAAGGTTTCCTGCCCATAGAAAAGTGTTGTCACTTGATAACGGGATCACATCATTAGGAGAATGATGCGATCGACAAGACCCAAACTATGAACGTAGCATATGATCGTGTCAGTTTATTGCTATTGTTTTCTACATGTCAATGTATCTGTTCCTATGACCATGAGATCATGCAACTCGCGGACACCGGATGAATAACTTGTGTGTTATCAAACTTCTTAATGTAATTGGGTGACTATAAAGGTGGTCTATAGGTATCTCCAAAGGTGTCTGTTGGGTCGGCATGGATCAAGACTGGGATTTGTCACTCCGTGTGACGGAGAGGTATCTCGGGCCCACTCAGTAATACAACATCAGAACCAGACTTGCAAGCAATGTGACTAAGTTGTTAGTTATGGGATCTTGTATTATGGAACAAGTAAAGAGACTTGCTGGTAACAAGATTGAACTAGGTATAGAGATACCGACGAAAGAATCTCGGGCAAGTAACATACCGAAGGACAAAGGGAACATCATACAAGATTAACTGAATCCTTGACATAGAGCTTCAACTGATACATATCTTCGTATAATATGTAGGAGCCAATATGGACATCCAGGTCCCGCTATTGGTTATTGGCTGGAGAATTCTGTGGTCATGTCTACATAGTTCTCGAACCCGCACGGTCTGCACACTTAAGGTTTGATGTTTCGATATAGTTGAGTTATAGGTGTTGGTGACCGAAGGTTGTTCGGAGTCCCGGATGAGATCCTGGACATCACGAGGAGCTCCGGAATGGTCCGGAGGTAAATATTGATATATAGGAAGTCATGTTTTGGTCACCGGAAAAGTTTCGGGCTCATCGGTAGTGTACGGGGAGTGCCGGGAGGGTACCGAGGACCATCGCGAGGGGTGTCACGCCTCGAGGGGCCTCATGGGCTGTGGGAAGATACAAACCATCCCCTAGTGGAATGGCCTAAGCATCCACTAAGGCCCATGAGGTTTGAGAAGGAAAAAACCCAAAGGTGGAAGAGGAGGAAAGGGTTTCCAAGTGGAGAGGAGGAATCCTACTCCTAGTAGGATTCGAGTAGGACTCCTCCACCTCCAATTTCGGCCAAACCTTGAGGGTTTGAGGCTGCGTACTACCCTCCCTCCCTCCTATATATACTAGAGGAATTAGTGGCAGCCCTAACCCTAATTGCCACGTGCTCCCTCTACTTATCTCTAGATCTGTTTCTCCTCTAGTCTAGTTCGGCGTTGCTTGGGCGAAGCCCTACTAGATTAGTTCACCACCACCACGCCACCGTATTGGAGAACTCATCTACCTCTCCGGCCCTCTTGCTGGATCAAGAAGGCGGGGATCGTCATCGAGCTGTACGTGTGCTGAACGTGGAGGTGTCGTCCGTTCGGCACTAGATCAGTATAGGATCGCGGGATGGGCTGCGATTTGGATCGCGAAGATGTTCCACTACATCAACCACATTATATACGCATCCGCTTAGCGATCTACAAGGGTATGTAGATTCACTCGCCCCTCTAGTAGATGATCATCACCATGGATAGGTATTGCGTGCGCGTAGGAAATTTTTTGTTTCCCATGCGACGTTCCCCAACAGTGGCATCATGAGCTAGGTTCATGCATACATGATATCTCGAGAAGAACACAAAAGAGTTTGTGGGCGTTGATGTTCAATTTTCTGCCCTCCTTAGTCTTTTCTTGATTCGGCGGTATTGTTGGATTTAAGCGGCCCAGACCAACTTTACTCGTACGCTTACGAGAGACTGGTTTCATCGACTGACATGCAACTTGTTGCATAAAGATGACCGGCAAGTGTCGGATTTGACCGAGGCGGTCCTTGGAGAAGGTTAAATAGCAACTTTCATGTCACTGTTGTGGTTTTGCATAAGTAAGATGCGATCATACTAGATACCCATAGCAGCCACGTAAAACATGCAACAACAAATTAGAAGACGTCTAACTTGTTTTTGCACGGTATGCATGTGATGTGATATGGCCAAAGACATGATATGATATATTTGATGTATGATATGATAATGTTGTAATAGTTAAATATCGACTTGCACGTCGATGCTAGGCAACCGGCAGGAGCCATAGGGTTGTCTTTAATTATTTTGCGCTTGGAGATGTTTTTCTTTATCTCTAGTAGTAGCTATAGTAGTAACAACATAGTTAGCGAGACAACCTCGATGGCAGCACAATGATGGAGATCATGGTGTGGCGCTGGTGGCGATGGAGATCATCCCGGTGATTTGGTGATGGAGATCAAGAAGCACAAGTTCCTGGCCATATCATGTCACTTATGATTTGCATGTGATGTTAATCCTTTTATGCACCTTGTTTTTCTTAGAACGACAGTAGCATTATAAGGTGATCCCTCACTAAAATTTCAAGATAAAATTGTGTTCTCCCCGACTGTGCACCTTTGCAACAGTTTGTCGTTTCGGGACACCACGTGATGATCGGGTGTGATAGACTCAACGCTCACATACAACGGGTGCAAAATAGTTGCACACGCGGAACACACGGGTAAAACTTGACGAGCCTAGCATGTACATCATGGCCTCGGAACACAAGAGACCGAAAGATCGAGCATGAGTCATATAGTAGATATGATCAACATGGAGATGTTCACCATTGAAGCTAAACTCAACTCACTGATGATCGGATTTGAGTTAGTGAATTTGGATCTTGCGACACTCGAATGACTAGAGGGATATCAATTTGAGTGGAAGTTCTTAAGTAATATGATTAATTGAACTCATTATCATGAACATAGTCAAAAGGTCTTTGCAAATTTTGTTGTAGCTTGCGATGTAGCTCTACTGGTTTTTTATATGTTCCTAGAGAAAATTTAGTTGAAAGATGATAGTAGTAATTATGCGGACTGGGTCCATAAACTGAGGATTGTCCTCATTGCTGTGTAGAAGGCTTATGTCCTTAATGCACCGCTCAGTGTGCTGAACCCCGAGCGTTGTGTGTGGATGTTGCGATAACATACACGTTTTTTATGACTACATGATAGTTGAGTGCATAATGCTTAAAAGGCTTAGAATTGAGGCACTGAAGACGTTTCCAACGTCACGGCACATACGAGATGTTCCAAGAGATGAAATTGAGATTTCAGGCTCATGCCCTTGTTGAGAGGTATGAGACCTCCGACAAGATTCTTTGTCTGCAAAGTAAGGGAGAAAAGCTCAATCGTTAAGCATGTACCCAGATTGTCTGAGTGCTACAATCGCTTGAATCTAGTAGGAGTTAATCTTCCAGATGAGATAGTGATGGTTCTCCAAAGTCACTGCCACCAAGCTACTAGAGCTTCGTGATGAACTATAACATATTAGGAATAGATATGATGATCCTTGAGCTATTTGCGATGTTTGACACCGTGAAAGTAGAAATCAAAAAGGAGCATCAATTGTTGATGGTTAGTAAAACCACTAGTTTCAAGAAGGGATACTTCATGAAACGGCAAAGAAGTGGCTGCTCTAGTGAAGAGACCCAAGGTTGAACCCAAACCCGAGACTAAGTGCTTCTGTATTGAGGGGAACAGTCACTGAAGAGGAACTAACCCTAGATACTTGTTAGATGAGAAGGCGGGCAAAGTCGAAAAATGTATATTGGATATCCATGATATTGATGTGTACTTTACTAGTACTCCTAGTAGCACCAGGGTATTAGATACCGGTTCGGTTGCTAAGTGTTAGTAACTCGAAATAAAAGATAAGGAATAAACGGAGACTAGCTAAAGGCGAGGTTACGATATGTGTTGGAAGTGTTTCCAAGGTAGATGTGATCAAACATGTGTCGGTGCACTAAAGATTGGGGTCCCTAGTGCCCCAGACTTGTGCACGGCCACAAAGAGCCCCTGCCGGCCGGGCATGACTGGACCCAGACAAGATGCATCCCCCATGACAAATCAAGGCCTCCACAAGCCTGTCTTGCCGGGAAGATAATCGAGGCCTCGGCAAGCTCGCCTTGCTGGGAAGATAACCAAGGCCAGACCCATTTAGTGGGTGTAATGAACTCACTAAGTACAAGACCTTGGCAAGCCTACCTTGCCGGGATGACAACCGAAGCCCCAAGAAAGCTCCCTTGCCGGGACGAGGACTAGAGGCCCCGGCAAGCCCCCCCCTTGCCAGGATGACGCGGCTAGGCACTAGAGGGCAACCGCCCTTGCCAAAGTGCCACCGTCCCCAAGTTCCAGCGCATTCCGTATGCCCCAGCGCGGCGTCCAGGTGTCGAAACACCTCGACATGTGTCTTCACCAGCACATTGTCGACAAGGACAAGACATGCATTTAATGCACCTGATAGCGGTAGATGGATAAGCACCGCTCTAGATTCACTGTAACTTCTCGTGAACCTACCACCGAGCACTGTAGCTGACCCCTTTGCCTATAAAAGGAGGCCCTTAGATCATTCACAAGGGGTTAGACTCTTTGGACATTGGCCAGAGGACGGTTATCATCAGTCACTGTAACAAACAACAAAATTCTTAATACAACCAGACAAGCAGGACGTAGGGTTTTACGCGTAAGCGGCCCGAACCTGGGTAAAAAGGCTTGGCGGGTGTTGATCGTTAGCTCTGCTCTTGACGTCGTCTTTCCCCGCCCTACGATCACAAGGGTTTCACGTTGATTCCCATAGGTGTCGACCTAGCATCGCCGACATCTTTGGCGCGCCAGGTAGGGGGTGTGGAGTTGTGCGTGAATCAAAGCAAGCTCAA
The DNA here is from genome assembly GCF_904849725.1 of Hordeum vulgare subsp. vulgare. Classification (NCBI taxonomy): domain Eukaryota; kingdom Viridiplantae; phylum Streptophyta; class Magnoliopsida; order Poales; family Poaceae; genus Hordeum; species Hordeum vulgare. The sequence continues at coordinate 210,925,451 of NC_058523.1, read as the reverse complement.
CACTAGATTCTTCGAAGTTTGGGCGCTACGCCGCGTTCCCCCGGAAATGGGGTACCGTGGCGGACGCTCTGTTCTGCTACGGCTTCCCAAGGCCCGCGCGAGCGCGTTGTTGCGCGATCACGGGGCAGGGAGGCGGAGCGGCGCCGTCAGGCCGATGCGTCGCTCGGGGCCAACGCGCAGTTGTCGAGGGCGTGCGTGGGCGCTTCACAAATGCCTCGGCGCATACTCCGCGGAGCGCCACGGAGCTTCAGAAATGTCAAGGGCGTGCGTGGACGCACCTCCGCGGAGCGATGCATAGTCGTTGAGGATGGGCCGCACGGTCCCGAAGCCCCAACGAGCACTCCAGCGCGAGTGTTGCGCCCCTGAGAGCGTCGCATCATCACCCAGAGATGCACTCGGGGGCTCCGCAAGCACAGCCTAGCAAGAGAAAAGCAAAGGGATTACACCCTCTTCGACTTTTTCTCCAAATGACGGTCACGGACCGTCGACAAGAAGTCTTTGCCGGAGAAAAGGGCGCCAGGAGCGGTGATTTCCTGCTTGCCGAGGGCTCCGACGCCCCAGCAAAATATTCAAGCGCCATGCAACCACGGCGTGAATAGATAAATTTTAAGTTTAAGATTCAGATCTGAGGTAGATAGATTCTATGTTTTTTCCCTTTGAAAGTTTCCAATCTTTGTTTGTGGAGTTTGCGCGTACTGGTACCTTCCCAAAGTTCAGTGCACCTTATCTTTGTTTCGAACTCGTTCAAACAACCTGAACGGCCACAGAGCACCATCAAACAGTTGCGAACCTGATCAACAGAGCAAGTAGCTACGTAGCACCCGATTTTGTCTCAATCTGCGCTTGGCGATTTCCATGGTTGCACTGAATGCAGCAAGGAGCCTTGCCGGTAGTTGCCGGCAACCTCCTAGATTATGCAAAGGCGAATCATACAAAGAACGGAACCGGAAAAGGGGAAAATAGTCTTTTCATTCATTTTGTTTGGGGTATTCTCAAGCATATTACATGGATGATATGATCTACTCTAACGTAAAACTATTGTCCTTGGCGAGGAACTACGCTCGCCGGGCTGGAGTTCAGGAATACATGGAACGGCCCTCCGCGCGATCCAGGCTGGTTCCTTCGGGACCAGCATTGCACGGAGGAGAACGAAGCCCGAAGAGATGGAGGAGTAGAAGCATGGGCATTGACGGGGAGATGAGGCAGCTCCGGTCGGTCCGGCGCGGGAGAGAGCGAGTGGCACACTGACGGCGATGGTACGGCCAACAGTTAGTCCGAGGACAGACCCTCTTATGAAGACAATGTCTGCAGGGGGCTTGACCCGCTTCCGTTGTTGTCATCATCCGTCCCTTCCTCGCCACTCCCATGCGAGGAAGGGCTTTCAGTCCCGCTCGAGCTCTCTTCGCAGCAGCCGAGACACGCACCTGAGCTCCCGTATAGCTTGACAGAGAGCACGTTACCCGCCATATTCTGGAAGCAAAGAACGTGCCTATCCCATAGGCTATGGGCATGGGCGACGCTCTTCCACCCGTGGCCGAGGAATAGAGCCCAAGGCCTAGTACGCTCCACAACCACCGACACGACGCCGTTTGCCGCAGCCATGCATGCGAAGCCATAGGGTCGGGGCCCCCTCTCCCTCCATTGCCTCGGCGAAGACACCAGGGAGTCAGAGACGGGATCAGATAGGCCCTCGTAACTGGACGAGGAACTCCATCGGGTTCCTTCCAATGTGAACCGCCTCAGGAGCAAGCCCCGGGGAAGGCAGTTGCGTTGGAGTAGCGCTCCGTCTCCCCCGGCCTCGGCCTCCACGACGGCCGCGGCCTCATACGTCTCCAACGTATCTATAATTTTTGATGGTTTCATGCTATTATCTTGTCAAACTTTGGATGTTTTGCATGCCTTTTATATATTTTTTGGGACTAACTTATTAACTCAGTGCCAAGTGCCAGTTCCTGTTTTTTCCATGTTTTTGACCCCTTTCACAGGAGGATTTTGAACGGAGTCCAAACAGAATGAAACTGCCAAAAAGATTTTTTCCGAAACAGAAAAATATCGGGAAGCCGGAGAATCACGGCGGGGGGCCACCAGGGACCCCACAAGCCCTCATGGCGCGGCCAGGGGGGGCCGCGCCCCCTGGCTTGTGGGCTCCCTGAGCCTCCTTTGCCCTAGGTTTTGCGCCTATATATTCCCTAAAATCCCATAAAAAATAAGGAGATCATCGAAAGTACTTTTCCGCCGCCGCAAGCTTCTGTCTCCGCAAGATCCCATCTGGGCATGTTCTGGTGCCCTGCCAGAGGGGGATTCAGATACGACAGGCTTCTTCATCAACACCATGACCTCTCCGATGATGCGTGAGTAGTTCACCATAGACCTACGGGTCCATAGCTAGTAACTAGATGGATTCTTCTCTCTCTTGGATCTTCAATACAAAGTTCTCCATGATCTTCATGGAGATCTATCCGATGTAATCTTCTTTTGCGGTGTGTTTGTCGAGATCCGATGAATTGTGGATTTATGATTAGATTATCTATGAATCTTATTTGAGTTTCTTATGATTTCTCTTATGCATGATTTCATATCCTTGTAATTCTCTTCGAGTTGTGGGTTTTGTTTGGCCAACTAGATCTATGATTCTTGCAATGGGAGAAGTGCTTGGTTTTGGGTTCATACCGTGCAATAACCTCACCCAGTGACATAAGGGGTAGCGAGGCACACATCGTGTTGTTGCCATCAAGGGTAAAAAGAAGGGGTTTTCATCATTGGTTTGAGATTATCCCTCTACATCATGTCATCTTGCTTAAGGCGTTACTCTGTTCGTCATGAACTCAATACACTAGATGCATGTTTGATAGCGGTCGATGTGTGGAGTAATAGTAGTAGATGCAGAAAGTATCAGTCTAGTTGTGTCGGACGTGATGCCTATATGTATGATCATTGCCTTAGATTCTTGGTGAACGTCGCATGGGAAACAAAAAATTTCCTACGTGCACGAAGACATATCATGGTGATGTCCATCTACGAGAGGGGATTTCTGATCTACGTACCCTTGTAGATCGCACAGCAGAAGCGTTAAGAAACGCGGTTGATGTAGTGGAACATCCTCACGTCCCTCGATCCGCCCCGCGAACCGTCCCATGAACCGTCCCGCGATCCGTCCCACGAACCGTCCCGCGATCCGTCCCACAATCTAGTGCCGAACGGACGGCACCTCCGCGTTCAGCCCACGTACAGCTCGACGATGATCTCGGCCTTCTTGATCCAGCAAGAGAGACGGAGAGGTAGATGTGTTCTCCGGCAGCGTGACGGCGCTCCGGAGATTGGTGGTGATCTAATCTCAGCAGGGATCCGCCCGAGCTCCGCAGAAACGCGATCTAGAGGTAAAACCGTGGAGGTATGTGGTCGGGCTGCCGTGGCAAAAGTTGTTTCAAATCAGCCCTAATAGCTCCATATATATAGGAGGAGGGGAGGGGAGGCTTGCCTTGAGGCTCAAGGATCCCCAAGGGCTGCGCACCAAGGAGGAGGACGAGTCCACCTCCAATCCTAGTCCAACTAGGATTGGAAGGTGGAGTCCTTCCCTTCCTTCCCACCTTTTTTTTCTTTTCTCTTTGATTTTCTATCTATGCCGCATAGGGCCTTCTTGGGCTGTCCCACCAGCCCACCAAGGGCTGGTGCTCCACCCTCAAGGCCTATGGGCTTCCCCGGGGTGGGCTGCCCCCCCCGGTGAACACCCGGAACCCATTCGTCATTCCCGGTAACTCCGAAAACCTTCGGGTAATCAAATGAGGTCATACAGAATCCCTCGTGATGTCCGTGATCTCATCCGGGACTCCGAACAACATTCAGTAACCCTCGTGATGTCCGTGATCTCATCCGGGACTCCGAACAACATTCGGTAACCAACCGTATAACTCAAATACGCATAAAACAACGTCGAACCTTAAGTGTGCAGACCCTGCGGGTTCGAGAACTATGTAGACATGACCCGAGTGACTCCTCGGTCAATATCCAATAGCGGGACCTGGATGCCCATATTGGATCCTACATATTCTACGAAGGTCTTATCGTTTGAACCTCAGTGCCAAGGATTCATATAATCTCGTATGTCATTCCCTTTGTCCTTCGGCATGTTACTTGCCCGAGATTCGATCGTCAGTATCCGCATACCTATTTCAATCTCGTTAACTGGCAAGTCTCTTTACTCATTCTGTAATACAAGATCCCGCAACTTACACTAAGTTACATTTCTTGCAAGGCTTGTGTGTGATGTTGTATTACCAAGTGGGCCCCGAGATACCTCTCCGTCACACGGAGTGACAAATCCCAGTCTCGATCCATACTAACTTAACGAACACCTTCGGAGATACCTGTAGAGCATCTTTATAGTCACCCAGTTACGTTGCGATGTTTGATACACACAAAGCATTCCTCCGGTGTCAGTGAGTTATATGATCTCATGGTCATAGGAACAAATACTTGACACGTAGAAAACAGTAGCAACAAAATGACACGATCAACATGCTACGTCTATTAGTTTGGGTCTAGTCCATCACGTGATTCTCCTAATGACGTGATCCAGTTATCAAGCAACAACACCTTGTACATAGTCAAAAGACCTTGACTATCTTTGATCAACTGGCTAGCCAACTAGAGGCTTGCTAGGGACAGTGTTTTGTCTATGTATCCACACATGTGTATAAGTCTTTATTCAATACAATTATAGCATGGATAATAAATGATTATCTTGATACAGGAATTATAATAATAACTATATTTATTATTGCCTCTAGGGCATAATTCCAAGAGTCTCCCACTTGCACTAGAGTCAATAATCTAGCCCTCACATCACCATGCGAATTACATTGTCATAAATCTAACACCCATATAGTTCTGGCGTTGATCATGCTTTGGCCGTGGAAGAGGTTTAGTCAACGGGTCTGCCACATTCAGATCCGTGTGCACTTTGCATATATTTACGTCCTCCCCTTCGACGTAGTCGCGGATGAGGTTGAAGCGTCGTTTGATGTGTCTGGTCTTCTTGTGAAAACGTGGTTCCTTTGCTAAGGCAATCGCACCCGTGTTGTCACAAAATAGGGTTATTGGATTTAGTGCGCTTGGCACCACTCCAAGATCCGTCATGAACTGCTTCATCCAGACACCCTCCTTAGCCGCCTCCAAGGCAGCCATGTACTCCGCTTCACATGTAGAATCAGCTACGTCGCTTTGCTTGGAACTGCACCAGCTTACAGCACCCCCATTAAGAATAATTACTTATCCGGTCTGCGACCTAGAGTCGTCCAGATCTGTGTCAAAGCTTGCATCGACTAAACCTTTTACGGTGAGCTCTTCGTCACCACCATACACGAGAAACATCTCCTTAGTCCTTTTCAGGTACTTTAGGATATTCTTGACCGCCATCCAGTGATCCACTCCTGGATTACTCTGGAACGTGCCTACCATACTTATGGCCAGGCTAACGTCCGGTCTAGTGCACAACATTGCATACATGATAGAACCTATGGCTGAAGCATAGGGGATGGTGCTCATATGCTCTCTGTCTTTATCATTTGCTGGGCACTGAGTCTTACTCAATCTCGTACCTTGTAAAACTGGCAAGAACCCTTTCTTGGACTGTTCCATTTTGAACCTCTTCAAAACTTTATCAAGGTATGCGCCTTGTGAAAGTCCTATCAGGCGTTTCGATCTATCCCTATAGATCTTAATGCCTAGAATGTAAGCAGCTTCTCCTAGGTCCTTCATAGAGAAACTTTTATTAAAGTATCCTTTATGCTCTCCAAAAACTCTACGTTGTTTCCAATCAGCAATATGTCATCCACATATAATATTAGAAATGCCACAGAGCTCCCACTCACTTTCTTGTAAATACAAGATTCTCCAACCACTTGTATAAACCCAAATGCTTTGATCACCTCATCAAAGCGTTTATTCCAACTCCGAGATGCTTGCACCAGTCCATAAATGGATCGCTGGAGCTTGCATACCTTGTTAGCATTTTTTGGATCGACAAAACCTTCGGGTTGCATCATATACAACTCTTCCTCAAGGAAACCGTTAAGGAACGCCGTTTTGACATCCATCTGCCAGATTTCATAATCAAAAATGCAGCTATTGCTAACATGATTCTGACGGACTTAAGCATCGCTACGGGTGAGAATGTCTCATCGTAGTCAACTCCTTGAACTTGTGAAAAACCCTTTGCCACAAGTCGAGCTTTATAAAAGGTCACATTACCGTCAGCGTCCATCTTCTTCTTAAAGATCCATTTGTTCTGAATAGCCTTGCGGTCCTCAGGTAGTACTTCCAAAGTCCACACTTTGTTTTCATACATGGATCCTATCTCGGACTTCATGGCCTCCAGCCATTTGTTGGAATCTGGGCCCACCATTGCTTCTTCATAATTTGCAGGTTCATTGTTGTCTAACAACATAATTGACAAAACGGGATTACCGTACCACTCTGGAGCAGCACGTGGTCTCCTCGACCTGCGTGGTTTGATAGGAACTTGAACCGGAGTTTCATGATCATCATCATTAACTTCCTCCTCAACCGGCGTCGCAACAACAGGGGTTTCCCCTTGCCTTGCGCCACCATCCAGAGGGATGAGAGGTTCGACAACCTCATCAAGTTCTATCTTCCTCCCACTCAATTATCTCGAGAGAAACTCCTTCTCGAGAAAAGCTCCGTTTTTAGCAACAAACACTTTGCCCTCGGATTTGAGATAGAAGGTGTACCCAACTATCTCTTTTGGGTAACCTATGAAGATGCACTTTTCCGCTTTGGGTTCCAGCTTTTCAGGATGAAGCTGTTTGACATAAGCATCACATCCCCAAACTTTAAGAAACGACAACTTTGTCCTTTTGCCATAGCACAATTCGTATGGTGTCGTCTCAACGGATTTTGATGATGCCCTATTTAAAGTGAAATCAGCTGTGTCTAATGCATAACCCCAAAACGATAACGGCAAATCGGTAAGAGACATCATAGATCGCACCATCTCTAATAAAGTACGATTACGATGTTCGGACACACCATTACGCTGTGGTGTTCCAGGCGGTGTCAACTGTGAAACAATTCCACATTGTCTTAAGTGAGCACCAAACTCGAAACTCAGATATTCACCCCCATGATCAGACCGTAGGAACTTGATGTTCTTGTTACGATGATTTTCAACTTCACTCTGAAATTGCTTGAACTTTTCAAATGTTTCAGACTTGTGCTTCATTAAGTAGACATAACCATATCTACTCAAATCGTCAGTGAAGGTGAGAAAATAACAATATCCGCCGCGTGCCTCCACGCTCATCAGACCGCACACATCGGTATGTATGATTTCCAACAAGTCACTTGCACGCTCCATTGTTCCGGAGAATGGAGTTTTAGTCATCTTACCCATGAGGCATGGTTCGCACGTGTCAAGTGAATCCAAGTCAAGTGACTCCAAAAGTCCATCGGTATGGAGTTTCTTCATGCGCTCTACACCAATATGACCTAAGCGGCAGTGCCACAAAAACATGGTGCTATCATTGTTAACTCTAATTCTTTTGGTCTTAGTGTTATGTATGTGTGTATTATCACTATCAAGATTCAATATGAACAATCCTCTCACATTGGGTGCACGACCATAAAAGATGTTACTCATAGAAATAGGACAACCATTATTCTCTGACTTAAAAGAGTAACCGTCTCGCAACAAACAAGATCCAGATATAATGTTCATGCTCAACGCAGGCACTAAATAACAATTATTCAAGTTCATAACTAATCCCGATGGTAACTGAAGTGAAACTGTGCTGATGGCGATTGCATCAACCTTGGAACCATTTCCCACGCGCATCGTCACTTCATCTCTTGCCAGCCTTCGCTTATTCCGCAGTTCCTGTTTCGAGTTACAAATATGAGCAACAAAACCGGTATCGAATACCCACGCACTACTACGAGAGCTGGTTAAGTACAGATCAATAACATGTATATGAAATATACCTGATTTTTCTTTGGCCGCCTTCTTATCAGCCAGATACTTGGGGCAGTTGCGCTTCCAGTGACCCATACCCTTGCAATAGTAGCACTCTGTTTCAGGCTTAGGTCCAGCTTTGGGTTTCTTCGTCGGATTGGCAACAGGCTTGCCGCTCTTCTTTGAATTACCCTTCTTCCCTTTGCCGTTTCTCTTGAAACTAGTGGTCTTATTCACCATCAACACTTGATGCTCTTTACGGAGTTTAGACTCTGCGATTTTCAGCATCGCAAACAACTCGCCGGGTGACTTGTTCATCCCTTGCATGTTGTAGTTCAACACAAAGCCCTTATAGCTTGGCGGCAGTGGTTGAAGAATTCTGTCAGTGATAGCCTCTTGCGGGAGTTCAATCCCCAACTCAGCTAGACAATTTGAGTACCCATACATTTTGAGCACATGTTCACTGATAGACGAATTCTCCTCCATCTTGCAAGCATAGAATTTATCGGAGGTCTCATATCTCTCGATCCAGGCGTTCTTCTGAAAGATAAACTTCAACTCCTAGAACATCTCATATGCTCCATGACGCTCAAAGCAACGTTGAAGTCCCGGCTCTAAGCGATACAATACTGCACATTGAACTACTGAGTAGTCCTCCTTACGTGTTAACCAAGCGTTCTTAACATCTTGGTCAGCCGTAGCGGCTGGTTCATCTCCTAGCGTAGCATCAAGGACATGATCCTTCTTCCCAGCTTGCAGGAGCAACTTAAGATTACGAGCCCAGTCTACAAAGTTGCTTCCATCATCTTTCAACTTAGCTTTCTCTAGGAACGTATTAAAATTTAGGGTGACTGTCGCGTGAGCCATGATCTACAACACAAATATATTCAAAGTGGACTTAGACTATGTTCAAGATAATTAGAGTTTAACTTAATCAACTTACTCGCTAAACTCCCACTCGAAAAGTACATCTTTCTAGTCATTTGAGTGGTTCATGATCCACTTACACTAGCTCAAGTCCTATCATCACGTGAGTTGAGTATAGTTTCAGTGGTAAGCATCCCTATGCTAATCATATCAACTATATGATTCATGATCGACCTTTCGGTCTCATGTGTTCCGAGACCATGTCTGCACATGCTAGGCTCGTCAAGCTTAACCCGAGTGTTTCGCGTGTGCAACTGTTTTGCACCCGTTGTATGTGAACGTTGAGTCTATCACACCCGATCATCACGTGGTGTCTCGAAACGACGAACTGTAGCAACGGTGTACAGTCGGGGAGAACACAATTTCGTCTTGAAATTTTAGTGACAGATCACCTCATAATGCTACCGTCGTTCTAAGCAAAATAAGGTGCATAAAAGGATTAACATCACATGCAATTCATAAGTGACATGATATGGCCATCATCTCGTGCTTCTTGATCTCCATCACCAAAGCACCGGCACGATCTTCTTGTCACCGGCGCCACACCATGATCTCCATCAATGTGTCGCCATCGGGGTTGTCGTGCTACTCATGCTATTACTACTAAAGCTACATCCTAGAAAAATAGTAAACGCATCTGCAAGCACAAACGTTAGTTTAAAGACAACCCTATGGCTCCTGCCGGTTGCTGTACCATCGACGTGCAAGTCAATCTGAACTATTACAACATGATCATCTCATACATCCAATATATCACATCACATCGTCGGCCATATCATATCACAAGCATACCCTGCAAAAACAAGTTAGACATCCTCTAATTTATTGTTGCATGTTTTACGTGGTGACCATGGGTATCTAGTAGGATCGCATCTTACTTACGCAAACACCACAACGGAGATATATGAATTGCTATTTAACCTCATCCAAGGACCTCCTCGGTCAAATCCGATTCAACTGAAGTTGGAGAAACCGACACTTGCCAGTCATCTTTGAGCAACGGAGTTACTCGTAGCGATGAAACCAGTCTCTCGTAAGCGTGGGAAACAAAAAATTTCCTACGTGCATGAAGACCTATCATGGTGATGTCCATCTACGAGAGGGGATTTCCGATCTACGTACCCTTGTAGATCGCACAGCAGAAGCGTTAAGAAACGCGGTTGATGTAGTGGAACGTCCTCACGTCCCTCGATCCGCCCCGCGAACCGTCCCACGAACCGTCCCGCGACCCGTCCCATGATCTAGTGCCGAACGGACGGCACCTCCGCGTTCAGCACACGTACAGCTCGACGATGATCTCGTCCTTCTTGATCCAGCAAGAGAGACGGAGAGGTAGATGAGTTCGCCGGCAGCGTGACGGCGCTTCGGAGGTTGGTGGTGATCTAATCTCACCAGGGCTCCGCCTGAGCTCCACAGAAACACGATCTAGAGGTAAAACCGTGGAGGTATGTGGTCGGGCTGTCATGGCAAAAGTTGTTTCAAATCAGCCCTAATAGCTCCATATATATAGGAGGAGGGGAGGGGAGGCTTGCCTTGAGGCTCAAGGAGCCCCAAGGGCTGCGCACCAAGGAGGAGGAGGAGTCCACCTCCAATCCTAGTCCAACTAGGATTGGAAGGTGGAATCCTTCCCTTCCTTCCCACCTTTTTTTTCTTTTCTCTTTGATTATCTATCTATGGTGCATAGGGCCTTCTTGGGCTGTCCCATCAGCCCACCAAGGGCTGGTGCGCCACCCTCAAGGCCTATGGGCTTCCCCTGGGTGGGCTGCCCCCCCGGTGAACATTCCCGGTAACTCCGAAAACCTTCCGGTAATCAAATGAGGTCATCCTATATATCAATCTTCGTTTCCGGACCATTCCGGAAACCCTTGTGACGTCCGTGGTATCATCCGGGACTCTGAACAACATTCGGTAACCAACCATATAACTCAAATATGCATAAAACAACGTCGAACCTTAAGTGTGCAGACCCTGCGGGTTCGAGAACTATGTAGACATGACCCGAGTGACTCCTCGGTCAATATCCAATAGCAGGACCTGGATGCCCATATTGGATCCTACATATTCTACGAAGATCTTATCGTTTGTACCTCAGTGCCAAGGATTCATATAATCCCGTATGTCATTCCCTTTGTCCTTCGGCATGTTACTTGCCCGAGATTCGATCGTCAATATCCGCATACCTATTTCAATCTCATTTACTGGCAAGTCTCTTTACTCATTCCGTAATACAAGATCCCGCAACTTACACTAAGTTACATTGCTTGCAAGGCTTGTGTGTGATGTTGTATTACCGAGTGGGCCCCGAGATACCTCTCCGTCACACGGAGTGACAAATCGCAGTCTCGATCCATACTAACTCAACGAACACCTTCGGAGATACCTGTAGAGCATCTTTATAGTCACCCAGTTACGTTGCGACGTTTGATACACACAAAGCATTCCTCCGGTGTCAGTGAGTTATATGATCTCATGGTCATAGGAACAAATACTTGACACGCAGAAAACAGTAGCAACAAAATGACACGATCAACATGCTACGTCTATTAGTTTGGGTCTAGTCCATCATATGATTCTCCTAATGACGTGATCCAGTTATCAAGCAACAACACCTTGTACATAGTCAGAAGACCGTGACTATCATTGATCAACTGGCTAGCCAACTAGAGGCTTGCTAGGGACAGTGTTTTGTCTATGTATCCACACATGTATATAAGTCTTTATTCAATACAATTATAGCATGGACAATAAATGATTATCTTGATACAAGAATTATAATAATAACTATATTTATTATTGTCTCTAGGGCATAATTCCAACATAGATATCGTCATGACTTTGCGCGATTCTATCAATTGCTCGAAAGTAATTTGTTCACCCGCCGTGATATTTGCTATTTTGAGAGAAGCCTCTAGGAACACTATGGCCCCCGGGTCTACTCCACACCATATTTTTAGCCTTACACTTTTTGTTCGTTGCACTTTCCGCCTTCAGATCTCACTTTGCAATCAATCTTGAAGGGATTGACAACCCCTTTATAGCGTTGGGTGCAAGCTCTTTTGTGTTTGCGCGGGTACTCTAGACTTGACAAGATTCTCCTACTGGATTGATACCTTGGTTCTCAAACTGAGGGAAATACTTACTACTCCTGTGCTACACCACCATTTCCTCTTCAAGGGAAAAACCTACGCAAGCAAGAGAAGTAGCAAGAAGAATTCCTGGTGTTGCCGGGGAAGGACTTGTGTTGACATAGCACGGCCTGTCACCCTTCCTCCTTCGCGGGCCCTCGGTCCGTCTTCCGCCGCGGCGCTCCCAGAAGCTGTGGCATAATCCGAACGGGATCCTCTCGTCGCCCTGGCGGCCGACGGTGGCTGACCACGTCCCCTAACCATGGTTAGGGGCAAGTGCCACCTGCAGACAGAAGAAGATTCTAAAGACCAAGGCTGAGGAGTCCGTGGATTTAGGAGGAGTTGGGTGAACAAAACCCCTCGCAAACCCTCCCAATTTATAGGACGGGGCGCGGGGAATAGCCTCCCATACTCCAGAAGCCACCACCGTTCCCGCCCAATCGCCCAAGCCCACAGACGTACAGAGAACCGCCCTGCTGCACCAATGCATGCACGGGCGGGCCCAGCCAGTACTGCGCCTTTCAAGGCCATGTCTGCCACCTGTCCATTCATAACCGTGCATGCCACGCGCACGGCAGAGGCATTTCAGGAGGCAGAGAGGCCAGTCCACGCACGACCTCCCTCCTCGCGCATCCGATGCGCGACGTGGGGAAAAGCAACCGCCAACAGATCCAGCCATGGAGGACCGTGCACCTCTTTGGGCCTTGCCCAACAATGCTTCGCACGCATGTGTGGCCCAGGCCCGGGGGCTCCTGTCGGTGCACTAAATAATGGGGTCCCTAGTGCCCCAGACTTGTGCACAGGCGCAAAGAGCCCCTATCGGCCGGGCATGACTTGACCCAGACAAGATGCATCCCCCATGACAAATCAAGGCCTCGACAAGCCTGTCTTGCCGGGAAGATAATCAAGGCCTCGCCAAGCCCGCCTTGCCGGGAAGATAACCAAGGCCACACCTCATGACCCACAAGTGTATGGGATCTATCGTAGTCCTTTCGATAAGTAAGAGTGTCGAACCCAACGAGGAGCAGAATCAACTGACAAGTGGTTTCCAGCAAGGTATTCTCCGCAGGCACTAAAATTATCGGTAACAGATAGTTGTGTGATAAGATACTCCATAGCAAGTAGCAAGTAACAATAGTAACAAAGGTGTAGAAAGATGGCCCAATCCCTTTTGTAGCAAGGGAGAAGCCTGGACAAACTCTTATATGAGGTAAAGCGCTCCCGAGGACACATGGGAATTTTTGTCAAGCTAGTTTTCATCATGTTCATATGATTCGCGTTCGCTACTTTGATAGTTTGATATGTGGGTAGACCGGTGCTTGGGTGCTGCCCTTACTTGGACAAACATCCCAATTATGATTAACCCCTCTCGCAAGTATCCGCAACTACGAAAGAAGAATTAAGACAAAGTCTAACCATAGCATTAAACTAGTGGATCCAAATCAGCCCCTTACGAAGCAACGCATAAACTAGGGTTTAAGCTTCTGTCACTCTAGCAACCCATCATCTACGTATTACTTCCCAATGACTTCCTCTAGGCCCAAATAATGGTGAAGTGTTATGTAGTCGACGTTCACATAACACCACTAGAGGAAAAACAACATACAACGCATCAAAATATTGAACGAATACCAAATTCACATGACTACTTATAGCAAGACTTATCCCATGTCCTCAGGAAAAAAAGGGGCTACTCACAAAGAATAACTTTGTTCATGACTAGAGAGGTATTGAATAGAATTAGAGATCTGAACATACAATCTTCCACCGAGTAATCCAACTAGCATCAACTACAAAGAGTAATTAACACTACTAGCAACCTTACAAGTACAATCGGAGTCGCGAGACGGAGATTGGTTACAAGAGATGGACTAGGGTTTGGAGATGAGATGGTGCTGATGAAGATGTTGATGGTGATGAGTCCCCTCTGATGAGAGGAGTGTTGGTGATGACGATGGCGACGATTTCCCCCTCCGGGAGGGAAGTTTCTGCTCAAGTTCTGCCTCATGGCGGCGACGTCTCTTCCTAAAAGCCTCCTCCTGAATATTTCTGGAACGAAACCCTCATTATAGCAAAAGATGGGAGCCAGAGGGGCAACAGGGGGCCCACAAGCCACCCAGGCGCAGCCAAGGGGGTAGGCCACGCCTGGCAGGCTTGTGGCCTCGTGGTGGCTCCCCTCCAGTACTTCTTCCGCCCAATATTTTTTATAAAATCCAAAATAAGTCCTCGTTGATTTTCACGGCTTTTGGAGTTGTGCAGAATAGGTATCTCAAACTTGCTCCTTTTTCAGATCAGAATTCCAAGTGCCGACATTCTCCCTCTTCATGTAAACCTTATAAAATAAGAGAGGAAAGGCATAAGTATTGTACCGTGAAGTGTAATAACATCCCATAAAGCGATAAATATCAACATAAAAGCATGATGCAAAATGGACGTATCAACTCCCCCAAGCTTAGACCTCGCTTGTCCTCAAGCGGAAGCCGAGATCAATAAATATGCCCACATGTTTAGAGATAGAGGTGTCGGTAAAACAAAATACGGACATGCAGGCATCATCATCATAATTAGAACAGCAATAGCGTCATATAAACTCTTATGCTAAAGTGACAATTCCTTCACAAAGTAAAGTATGGGTCAAGAACCTTATTGAGAATTAACAACCAATAGCCTTTAGTCATTGAAGCAATTGCAATTTATCATAACATCGGAAAGAGTCAAATAAGAGCTTGTAAAGCAAATCCACAGATTCAATCATCTTTTCGTCTTCTGCAATTGCTAAAACTCACGTGGTACTCATGAGATTAAAGTTTTAGTTGGACACAGAGAAAGATAGGGGCTTATAGTTTCGCCTCCCAACTACTTACCTCAAGGGCAATGTCAACAATAATAATTCATGGATACTTACTTCCAAGTTGACATATGAATATAGATCTTTCCGTAGCACATGACGTTAGCCAAGATAAATGCAAAATAAGGAATTGGTGTCGATCACCATGAATCTTTTAAGGACAAAAAGTAAAGGTACAAGATAGGCCCTCATGCGCTTTTGAGGTTTGGATGTGTGACCTCTTAGTGTGAAGGAACGTCACTTTATATTGCCTCCTGTGATAAAGAACTTTATTATGCAGTCTGTCGCTTTTATGTATTCCACCTCACAGGGTCATACAAAGCTTATTTTCCACACACTAATAGATCATATATATTTAGGGAGCAATTTCTATTGCTTGCACCGATGATAACTTACTTGAGGGATCTTATTCAATCCATAGGTAGGTATGGTGGACTCTCATGGCAAAACTGGGTTGAAGGTTTATGGATGCACAAGTAGTATCTCTACTTAGTGCGGAAGTTTTGGCTGATATGAGGTGGAAGCAATCGTCATATGCTAAGGGATCTCTAGTCATATAACATTGTTCGGAACCAAGCAAACTTAATTCATTATGTTGTTTTCCTTGTCCAACATCTACTTCTAAGCATGTAATAGTTTAATGAGTGTTCACAATCATAGACGGTGTCAAATATGATATATTTATATGTGAACCTCTCCTTCTTTATTACTTCCTATTAATTGCAACAATGACCAAGGTCTACGTTTGTCCACCCACAAAAACTTTCAATCAACATTCTTTTTATATGTGAAGTCATCACTTCCCATAAGATCATTACATGATCTTTCATGCTTTTCTTCTTTTATTATTCTTTTCTTTAGATCATGGCATGAAGCAAGGCCCTTAACTAAAACACTATTTATTATATGATTCACGAACTCGAATACATTGGGGGTGACACAAAGCAAAACTCAAGCCTAGAACATACTAAGAACTTTATTCTACTAGAGAAAGATAAAACCAAAAATGTCGAACTAAGAAAAAGGTAAAGGAAAAAGATGTGATGGTGATACGATACCGGGGCAACTCCCCCAAGCTTAGCACAAGCCAAGGGGAGTGCCCATTCCCGTGCTTAATTGTCTTCCTTCGAAGGTGATGGTGGTGGAGTTGTCCTGTCTTTTGATTCCAAGAGGGCCATCAATCTTTGATTTATACTTTGAAGCTTTGTGATATGTTTCTCCAGCAAAACAACTTCACAAGTGAGAGAAGTATTACGAACACGAGTTATTTCACATAACCTCAAGAGTTCGATCAAGGTTGGAGGTAAAAGGTGGAGGTAGGGTTGAAGAAAATCCTCTTCCTCAGCTTCTTCCTTGTTGAGCACAGATTGCCCTTCGTCCGACGCCGGATTATCCTCCTTAGTTTTTCCCTTAGTTTCTTCTAGCTGCCCCTCCTTGGCCTCCATGACCTCCATTCTTTTCAGATCAGCTTTTACTTCTTCATAGACTTGAGGGAAATCGTTCTCCCAGACAGATTCATGAGACGACATCCGTGCCGTAAATCTGCAGCAGAAATAGGCTCCAAACGAAAACAGAGGATATTTGCGCGGTACGAGGGTCAGACCTTTCGGGAGAATATATAATGAATTTTTCCCGACCAAAAGGAGTACTCCGCAAGAAAACGAAGTCCGGGAGGCACACGAGGTGCCCACAAGCCACCCAGGCGCGGCCAGGGGGGGTAGGCGGCGCCTGGCAGGCTTATCGCCTCCTCGTGCACTTTCCGGACTACTTTAATTTTTTCTATTTTTCTAAAAATTCGAAAACGGAGAAAAATTGCTACTCGAAAAGTTTTGGAGTCGGTTTACTTACGGAATCACATACCTCTTCGTTTTTGGAGTCTGAAACAGGCTGATCAATATCCCTTATGTACTTCCCCGGAGTTATGGTATTAATAATATTGCTTTCAACATTTATGTGAGTACCTGAGATATAATGCTTGATTCTTTGCCCATTTACCACTCTCGGAAAATTACCTTCTGTGTTGTTGATCTTGATGGCACTGGAACGATATAGTTCCTCAACAATGTAAGGACCTTCCCATTTAGAGAGAAGCTTGCCTGCAAAAAATCTAAAACGAGAATTGTACAGCAAGACATAATCACCTACATTGGACTCACGTTTTTGTATCCTTTTATCATGCCACCTCTTAACTTTTTCTTTGAACAACTTGGCATTTTCATATGCCTGAGTTCTCCATTCATCAAGTGAGCTAATATCAAATAACCTATTCTCACCAGCAAGTTTGAAATCAAAGTTGAGCTCTTTGATTGCCCAATAAGCCTTATGCTCTAGCTCAAGAGGTAAATGACATGCTTTACCGTAAACCATTTTGTACGGAGACATGCCCATGGGATTCTTATAAGCAGTTCTATAAGCCCACAGTGCATCATCAAGCTTCTTAGACCAATTCTTTCTAGAACTATTAACAGTCTTTTGCAGAATTAGTTTAATCTCTCTATAACTTAGCTCTACTTGACGACTGGACTGAGGATGACAGGGAGATGCAATTCTATGGTTGACATCATACTTAGCAAGCGTTTTACAGAAAGCACCGTGGATAAAATGTGAACCACCATTAGTCATTAAATATCTAGGGACTCCAAATCTAGGGAAAATAACTTCTTTAAGCATCCTAATAGAGGTGTTGTGATCAGCACTACTAGTTGGGATAGCTTCTACCCACTTAGTAACGTAACCAACAACTAGGATATGAGTATACCCGTTGGACTTTGGAAAAGGTCCCATATAATCAAAACCCCAAACATCAAATGGTTCAATGACAAGTGAATAATTCATAGGCATTTCCTGACGTTTACTGATATTACCTATTCTTTGTCATTCATTACAAGACAAGACGAACTTACGGGCATCCTTGATGAGAGTAGGCAAATAGGAACCGGATTGCAATACCTTGTGTGCAGTTCTATCTCCCGCATGGTGTCCTCTGTAATCCTAGGAGTGACACTTCTGTAGGATTTGTCCCTGTTCATGCTCAGGTACACAACGTCTAATAACACCATCTACTCCATCTTTATAAATGTGAGGATCATCCCAAAAGTAATGTCTCAAATCAAAGAAGAATTTCTTCTTTTGCTGGTATGTGAAACTTGGTGGTATATATTTGGCAAAGATATAATTTGCATAATCAGCATACCACGGTGTACTACGTGAAGCATTGATGACATTCAATTGCTCATCAGGAAAGCTATCATAAATAGGTTGTGGGTCATCAACAACATTCTCCAACCTAGACAAGTTATCTGCTACGGGGTTCTGAGCACCCTTCCTATCAACAACATGCAAATCAAATTCTTGTAGCAAGAGAACCCATCTGATTAGTCTAGGTTTAGCATCTTTCTTTTCCATGAGATACTTAATAGCAGCATGATCAGTGTGAATAGTAACCTTTGAATCAACAATGTAAGATCTGAACTTTTCACATGCAAACACGACTGCTAAAAATTCCTTTTCAGTAGTAGCATAGTTTCTTTGGGCAGTGTCTAGAGTTTTACTAGCATAATGAATAACATTCAACTTCTTATCAACTCTTTGTCCTAGAAAATCACCAACAACATAATCACTAGCATCACACATAATTTCAAAAGGTAAGTTCCAATCAGGTGGTTGAACAATAGGTGCAGTTATCAAGGCCTTCTTAAGTATTTCAAAGGCTTCCTCACAATCATCGTCAAAAACAAAAGGAATATCCTTTTGCAAGAGATTGGTAAGAGGCCTAGAAATCTTAGAGAAGTCCTTAATGAACCTTCTATAGAAACCAGCATGACCAAGGAAACTTCTTATACCTTTAATGTCTATAGGGCATGGCATTTTCTTGATCGCATCAACCTTAGACTTATCGACTTCAATACCTCTTTCAGAAATTTTATGTCCTAAGACGATGCCTGTCGTGGGTATAAGTATGACAGTAGATGTGTAGGGTACGAAAGGATGGGCAGAGCCTTAGCTACGGCTAGGTTGTCTGAGTTCAGGCCCCTCTACGGTGGAGGTAAAAGCCCTACGTCTCAGTGCTCTTGGGAGCTTGTTGTCGAGTGGAATATGGATTACAGTGAATTGCTAACCTCTGCACCAGTGGGGAAGGGCGGCTTATATAGAGTGCGCTGCCCTTCACAACGGTTCGGTGCACATGGGTGGAGTAGTGGCGAATAAATGCCTACGTTACAGGTAATGTATGTCTTAAATGCTAATAAAGGTACATGGAAACATATGACCGTTGCCCTCCAGGGGGGTTACGATGTACAGAGTGGAATCCAGTCGGCAAGTTTGAAACGCTCCGAATGCTCATCTCCGACTGGATGATGGAGGAATCATCACCGACTGGATGATGGGAAGTCCTTAATTCAGTCGGAGCTGACTAAGGGCCTTATCCTTAATGAAGGGTAGTCCTTGGGTAGGACCCATAGGGCAGGCCCATGACCCTACCCTAGGACTATAACCCCATCATTAGTCCCCGAATGGATTGGAGTTGGAACAACGAAGCGATGCTTGGAGTACGGATCCGACTGGTATCGATGCGACTTTGGCATTGTCTGCCTCGATCCATTTTATCCTCTTGACCAGTGATCTGAGTGGATGTATCTGTGAAACGAACCGTCAGGGACCGAGTGCTTCCATGGAATCTTTTGACGTGACCAGTCAACTGACAGCGGCGGATTTTCTGGGATCCTCAAATTTCGGTTGCCGCGCGCTCAGCGGGGATGACGACGTCGCAATCGAGTAGTATCTGCCACCTCGATTTCCGTGCCTTCATCTCCTCCACTAATATCGTAGCAACCAGTCGGGGATAATATTTCGGGGCCACCTGCTAGTGACCCAGTCGGAACCTTTACTTAAACCTCTACAGCGAGGGCTTTTCATTACACTCGCCTGATAGCTCGCACTTGCCTCGCTTCTCTCGCGACCTCCTACGCATCCCAAGCTCCTTCCTTCCCCTCCTCCTCCGCGGATCTACAGCCTCCACCATGACGAAGGGGCAGACGAGCAAGCTCGAGGCGCGGAAGAAGAAGAAGGCGGCGGCTCCTGCTCAGCGGCGGCAGCGAGCACTGCTGGCGGGTTGGATCCAGGGGTATTTCCTCCCCTCCACGGTGACGAAGGAGGACATGCTGGAGCTGGTGGAGCAAGGCATGATCGAGCACAAGACGTGGAGGCTACCGGCGGACGGCGAGACGGAGCCGGCGCCCCAGGAGGGGGAGCACGTCCTGCTGCTCAGTCACGTGTACCGAGGCTTCTCTCTGCCTCCTCATCCCTTCTTCAGAGGTATAATGAACCACTTCGGGGCCCAGCTCCACCATTTTCCTCCCAACGCAATAACTCATCTCTCTCCCTTCATCGTGCTGTGCGAGTGTTTTATCGGTTGTCCTCCCCATTGGGGGCTCTTCAAGCACATCTTCTCTGCTAGATCTCAAACCATCAAAAGACTTAGCCAGTCGAACGACAAAACTCACCTCCTCCAGCTCTGCAGAGGCTTAGGCTTCCAAAAGAAAAGTAAAAGTAGCTATCCCGCTCTTCAGTTGTCTCAATCCGTTAGGAACTGGCAGTCGACTTGGTTCTACTGCCAGGACGTTGCGTGTCCGAATGCCGCAACTGGACTGCCACCTTTTAGCCTAGACCGACCGGCTCCGCCTAGGAAGCTTGCGCTCACGAAGATGGAGAAGATCCAGATCTAGCCTCTGGTCGATGCGCTGGTAGAGGTCGTCCGAAACGAAGTCACTGGCATAGATTTGCTGGAGATTTTTCTGGGTCGGCGTATCCAGCCTTTGCAAGCTCGAAACCACGCCATGTGGCACTACGCGGGGCCTGAGGACTCCACTCGGACTAACCCCGAGTGCGTGACCGGGGAGCTTGTGACGTCGTGGGTCCGCAACATCACAGGCGCCTGCGACAACCCCAGAGGAGCCCGGCGAGTGAAGCCCTTCCGCGCGGACAACCATCCTCTGAATGAGGTGAGTATAACTTGTCGAGTGCACACAATTGTCTTAGATTTATCGCTTTTTCTTGTATCACTGTCTGACGTCTGATGTTGCCGACTGTATCTCGTGCAGGCGTGGACCAACTGGTTTTCTCCTGTCTCGAACGGGAATCCGGCTGAGGAAGAGGAAGGCAGCCAGGAGGACAACGTGGAGAGCGTCGAGTACGTCTCCGACAATGGGGAGACGGAGGAGGAGTCCGAAGAAGAAGAGGGGGAAGACGAGGAACATAACTCGCCACCCCCACCACCAGGGCCTCGAACTAAACGCCGCAACGAACCCGTGGCTCCGTCGGCTCCTCCAGCGGCCTCGAGTGCCCTGCCAGCTCCTCCTGTGGTTCCGAGTGCCTTGCCAGCTTCTCCCGTGGTTCCGAGTGCTCGGAGCACAAAGAGGACCAGGTACTCTGCTGCTGAGCCCGCGGGCCAGCCCTCTAAGGTGGCCAAACCGAGTGGATCCAAGCCTCGGAAGGCTTTGCCATGGATGAGGATCGCCGTTCCCGTCGCCTCAGCGTAAGTGTATTGTTCTTCTATCTTCTTCTAGTATTTGATTGAACTCATGCTTATTGGTCGAGTGAATTTTACTCGACAGAGCTGCCACCTCTACCACTTCTCCGCCACGCCAGGGGGACGATCCCATGGATACGGACAACGTTGTCACATCCCAGCAAGGTACGTCGTGGCGACTCCGAGCGCTTACATTATTGTTTCACGAATTCTGTCTTTGGTCTTGTCCTTTTTCCTGTGGTCTCACGTCGTTTGGTCGGGCTTCCTTCAGAGGTGATCCATGTGGAGGAGGACGATCAGAAGAGGTCCGAGCAAGCTGCGGCGCCTGTCCTTGAGGCTGTTCCGTCTGTTACTACTCCCGCCATGGACACGCCGCCAACCGAGACGATGCCGTCGACTGGCACGACGCTCATCGTTGCTGAACCGACTGGAGCAGGACTTGGGATGCCCAACGAGTCTCTTGTGGTGCCAGGTCCGTCGACCGTGCAGTTCGACGCCCAGCGCCTTCCGGAAGATCAGGTGGGAGCTGCCAAGAGGGCCATGGTGCAGGCGCAGTTGATGGCGGGTGATGCCAAGAGAGCGTACGACTCCATCGCGTCTGTGTACAAGCGAAGCTTGGAACTCCGGGATGATATCCGAGTAAGTGGGCTAGTAAGTATTTACTTTCCCCTTGTAACCCAGTGGGTGTTTAAGCAATATAATCGGATGCAGGATGATTATTTTGCAGTGGGTTCACTCTTAGTGAACCCAGTGGGTGTAGTCCCCGAGACTTCTGTCGAGTGCTTGCACCGGCAGTTGTCTTTATGTACATTTTCTTTAAGTTGATCAGATCAAAACTAATCTGTTCGAATGTTACCGGTGGGGGCACTCAGAGTGCACCTGCTGGATTAGTCCTCGAGAGTAATTTTACTCAGGTCGGGTAGTAGTAGCCTCATAGACTTGTTTTTGTTATGTATCTCAATAGGGCGGACCTGTTTGAGCTTCATGCCAGTGGGGTCACTCTTAGTGAACCCACTGGGTGTAGTCCTCGAGACCGCTGTCGACTGCTTGCGTCGGCAGGGGTCTGAAGAACTTCGAGTTTTTATTGTTTTCCTTGTTGAATTTGTCTGATCATCTCTTTGCGCTGACTTGCAGAAGACTTGCGACATGGGATCGGCGTGCAACACTGCGAGACTGAAAAGATTCAGCTTGCTGCGGAACTGGAGGCAGCAATGCTTGCCTTGGCTGGTCTGAAGGGTGCTCTGGCTGAACAAGAGAAGACCTTGGAGGAGTCCCGTGAGGCAAACAAGGCATTGGTGGCCGAAATGGAGAAAATGGGCAAACAAAGAACCGAGCTGATGGGGTAGATGAAGGTGATGAACAGGCGGTGCATATCACAGGAGAAGTACGTCAGTGACTGGGCAAGGCAGATGATTGCGCTTCTCGGTGGTAAGTTCTATTTTTCCGAGTGCTTGCTGACTGTGTAGTTCATTCTGCGCTTACTTGCTGCTCGTCTTGTCTTTGCAGATTTTTGTATAGACGCTGAGGCTGAAGCAGCTGACGTTGAGCGGTCGGTTATTCCAAATGTTCCACTCGACGACGACGCCAATCGAGACATGCTCTGAGCGCACATTCGCCTGGGTAAAGTGGGACCTTTCATCGGTCGACTGAGAGAGGTCGTCGGCCGAATCGACAAGGAGTTGTGGCCCAAAGACGAGTCCCGGCAAGAGATGGAAGGGTTGATGACTCGGCTGGAGGACGTCCCGAACCGAGTGCAGGCGTGGAAGAAGTCTGCTGCTCGCTCTGGTGCGGATGTGGCGCTGTCGCTGGTCCGAGTGCACTGCAAGGAGGCTCGCGAAGAGAAGCTGAAGGCGCTGCAGGTCGCAAACACCAAGAAGCTTCGATTCGAAGATTTCATGGAGACCTTCCTTGAGAGCGCCACCCGCATTGCAGACGGGATCGACCTTGACACTTTCGTGGAGCCTGCCAGTCCCAGTGCCAGTCCTAACGATGCTTGAGAAAACTTTTACCTCGGTATGCCGAGTGTTAGTTGTATGAAAATTTGGCCACTGCTGTTGGCCGTCACATTCGTGGTTCGGTGTGGATAAGCTTGATCTACACCGAACCAACTATCTTTAGACGAACTTTGAATTTGAATCGAATCTTTTGCTCTTCCTTTGCCAAAGAGTTGTTGACACGATTTTGGCTCGTGGTTTTTGTTTGGCGTTTCTTGGTGAAGCCAATGGCAAACATGCGGAGCATGTAATTGTCAGTTGTCTTGACATCTGGATGAGCCTCACTGAGGGTCTGCTGAGTCTCCGAGTGGATCTGTAGGATACACTCGAAGCCAATTGTGTACTTAGGCGATTCGTGATCACGGCTAAGTCTTCGAGTGCGACTGTAAGGTCGTACTCGGAGCGAGTTGTTACTCAAGTAATTGTCAGTTGTCTTGACATCTACATGAGCCTCAATGAGGTGCTGGTACTCATGTAATTGTCAGTTGTCTTGACATCTACATGAGCCTCAATGTGGTTCGTGCTATTCATGTAATTTTCAGTTGTCTTGACATCTACATGAGTCTCAATGAGGTTCATGCTACTCATGTAATTGTTAGTTGTCTTGACACCTACATGAGCCTCAATGAGGGTTTGCTAAGCCTCCGAGTGGATCTGTAAGATACACTCGAAGGAAGCTTTCTACTTAGGCGATTCTTGGTCGCAGACAAGTCCCCGAGTGCGACGTTTAGTGCACACTCGGAGAAAGTTAATACTTAGGCGATTCTGGATCGCGGCTAAGTTCCCGAGTGTGATGTTTAGCGCACACTCGGAGAAAGTTTGCACTTAGGCGATTCTTGATCGCAGCTAAGTCCCCGAGTGCGACATTTAGTGCTGACTCGGAGAAAGTTTGTACTTAGGCGATTCTTGATCGCAGCTAAGTCCCCGAGTGCGACGTTTAGTGCACACTTAGAGAAAATTAATACTTAGGCGATTCTTGATCACATCTAAGTCCCTGAGTGCGACGTTTAGCGCACACTCAGAGAAAGTTTGTACTTAGGCGTTTCTTGATCGCAGCTAAGTCCCCGAGTTCGACGTTTAGTGCACACTCGGAGAAAGTTACTACTTAGGCGATTCTTGATCGCATCTAAGTCCCCGAGTGCGACGTTTAGTGCACACTCGGAGAAAGTTATTACTTAGGCAATTCTGGATTGCGGCTAAGTTCCCGAGTGCGACGTTTAGTGCACACTCGGAGAAAGTTATTACTTAGGTGATTCTGGATCGCAGCTAAGTCCCCGAGTGCGACTTTTAGTGCACACTCGGAGAAAGTTATTATTTAGGCGATTCTGGATCGCAGCTAAGTCCCCAAGTGCGACGTTTAGTGCACACTCGGAGAAAGTTATTACTTAGGCGATTCTGGATCGCAGCTAAGTCCCCGAGTGCGACGTTTAGTGCGCACTCGGAGAAAGTTAGTACTTAGGCGATTCTGGATCGCAGCTAATTGTTTTTTTAGACCGGAGTCTGCGAACGCGGAAGAATTTTGAATCTGCAAAAACTCAATCTGCTTTGTATTACTTCAACGATACTTGTTCTTTACATTGCTTCAGTCGATGGTCACGTGTAGAAGTGCTTCGGGAGATCTCCGTTCCATGCTCGCGGCTCGTCCGTTTCCCTGTCGAGGTTGTAGAGTCGATATGCTCCGTTGTTCAGCACCTTGGAGATGATGAAGGGTCCTTCCCAGGCGGGAGCCAACTTGTGAGGTCTCTGCTGATCCACTCGGAGCACCAGGTCGCCTGCTTGGAATGTACGACTCCTGACGTGTCGCGCGTGAAAGCGCCGCAGGTCTTGTTGATAAATGGTTGAGCGAGTCAGTGCCATCTCACGCTCCTCCTCTAGAAGATCCACTCCGTCTTGCCTTGCTTGCTTTGCTTCAGCTTCGGAGAAGAGTTCAACTCGTGGAGCGTTGTGAAGCAAGTCACTCGGAAGGACTGCCTCTACTCCGTAAACGAGGAAGAACGGGGATCGCCCTGTAGATCTATTTGGGGTCATGCGGAGACCCCAAAGCACTGAAGGCAGCTCGGTGACCCATGCGCCGGCGGCATGTCCCACTTCTCGCAGGAGTCGAGGCTTCAAACCTTGCAGAATAAGTCCATTCGCCCGTTCTGCTTGCCCGTTTGTTTGGGGATGCACCACAGATGCAAAATCCACTCGGATACCTTGGCCTGTACAGAAACCTTTGAATCTGTCCGAGTCAAAGTTTGTTCCATTTTCAGTGATTATGCTGTGAGGTACCCCGAATCTGGAGATGATGTCCCTGACAAACTTGATGGCCGTAAGGGCGTCGAGCTTCTTGATGGGCTTGGCTTCAATCCACTTTGTGAACTTGTCGACTGCCACCAACAGATGTGTGAATCCCCCTTGGCCTGTCCTGAATGGACCGACTGTATCTAATCCCCATACTGCAAACGGCCAAACAAGAGGGATTGTCTTCAACGCAGATGTTGGTTTGTGGGACTTGTTAGAGTAGAACTGACAACCTTCACATCGGTCGACCATATCTTTCGCCATTTCATTCGCCTGCAGCCAGAAGAAGCCAGCTCTGAATGCTTTGGTGACGATTGCCCTTGAGGAGGCGTGATGACCGCAGGTTCCCGAGTGAATTTCTTCCAGGATTAACTGTCCCTCCTCAGGGGAGATGCATCGTTGAAGGATGCCTGAAATGCTTTCTTTGTACCACTGGCCATCAATGACAGTGAACGACTTTGACCTGCGGACGATCTGTCTGGCTTGGACTTCGTCTTCTGGTAATTCTTGCCTCAGGATGTATGCAATAAACGGCACAGTGCAATCGGGGATGATAGCAAGAATCTCCATGATCAAATCAACCACAGCAGGGACTTCGACTTCAGTCGGATCTGTCGAGCTCTTTGGTTGTACTGGTTCCTGTGTGAAAGGATCTTCTTTAACTGAGGGAAGGTGGAGGTGCTCGAGGCAGACGTCACTCGGGACTGGTCTCCGAGTGGATCCGAGTTTTGCCAACTCATCAGCTGCTTGGTTTTTCAGTCACGGAACATGGTGGAGTTCCAGACCTTCAAAAATTTTCTCGAGTTTCCTCACTGCATTGCAGTATGTGGTCATGGTGGGGTTCCTGACGTCCCACTCCTTCATCACTTGATTAACCACCAAATCCGAATCGCCATAGACCATCAGGTGACGGACGCCGAGTGCGATGGCCATGCGCAGTCCATAAAGGAGAGCTTCATACTCTGCCTCGTTGTTGGAGGAATCAAAGTGTATCTACAACACATACTTGAGTTTGTCACCCTTTGGCGATATGATCACAATGCCAGCGCCGGAGCCATTCAACATCTTGGACCCATCGAAGAACATTGTCCAATGAGCCGATTAGATGTGGGTCGGTTGCTGTTGTTCTACCCATTCTGCTACGAAGTCAGCCAGTGCTTGAGGCTTTATAGCTTTCTTGGCCTCGAACTTGATGTCGCAGTATAACATCTCCATTGCCCACTTCGCCACTCGGCCCGATGCGTCCCGATTGTGTAGGATCTCCGACAACGGAGCATCAGAAACGACGGACACCGAATGGTCTTGAAAATAATGAGCCACTTTCTTCGCAGTCATGTAAATCCCGTAGATAAGTTTTTGATAATGTGGATACCTCTGCTTGGAAGGAGTCAGGACTTCGGAGACATAATACACTGGCCGCTGAACCTTGTATGCTTTGCCTTCTTCTTCCCGTTCGACTGTGAGAACAGTGCTGATGACTTGATTTGTAGCCGCGATGTATAGAAGAAGGGGTTCTTTACTGAGTGGAGCAGTAAGAAACTGCTGGGTGGAAAGTAGGACTTTGTGGTCGTCGAATGCAACTTGGGCTTCGTCTGTCCACTCGAAAGTATCTGATTTCTTCATGAGTCGGTACAGAGGAAGTGCCTTCTCGCCGAGTCGAGTGATAAACCTGCTCAAAGCCGCTAGGCAACCAGTGAGTCTTTGAACATCGTGTATTCTGACCGGCCGCTCCATTCGGACGATGGTCACGATATCATCCATATACGCCTCCACATTCCGACCGATCTGGTCGAGGAGGCATTTTTGGATCATGCGCATAAAGGTTGCTCCTGCATTCTTCAAACCAAATGGCATAGTGATGTAGCAGAAGCACCCGAATGGGGTGATGAAGGCTGTTTTTAATTCACCGGGGCCATACAGACGGATCTGATGATAGCCTGAGTAGGCATCAAGGAATGACAAACGCTCGCAACCCGCAGTCGTATCGACAATTTGATCGATGCGGGGGAGCGGAAAATGGTCTTTCGGACAGACCTTATTGAGATGCTTGAAGTCGATGCACATTCGGAGCGACTTGTCTTTCTTTCGCACCATGACAACATTGGCGAGCCACTAGGAGTGGTGTACCTCGCGAATGAAGTTGGCTGCCAAAAGCTTAGCCACCTCTTCTCTGATTGCCTTCCTCTTGTGCGCGGCGGACCGACGCAGGCGTTCTCGGACAGGCCGAGCGGCGGGATCCACATGCAGTCGGTGCTCAGGAAACTCCCTGGGTACACCTGGCATGTCAGCGGGCTTCCATGCGAAGATGTCCCAGTTCTCACGGAGGAATTGGATGAGCTCGGCTTCCTATTTAGGATCGAGGGTGGTGGAGATGTTCGTCGGGGTAGCGGTGTCGTCCGTCGGGTGCACGCTGACCTTCTTCGTCTCTCTCGCCAACTGGAATGCGGACTCCGAAGCTGGCTTCTTCGAATGCATCAAGTCAGCGGGGTCGACTGTTTTCTTGTACTCGTCAAGCTCGAGGATAGCCATCTCCTGATCGGCGATCCTCGATCCCTGCTAACAGACACTCCTTGGCCCGCTGCCGATTGCCGGTGATAGTGATCACACCTTTTGGACCTGGCATCTTCAGCTTCAGGTACACGTAACATGGACGGGCCATGAAACGCGCATACGCCGGGCAGCCCAGAATTGCATGGTACGCTCTCTGGAAGTCCACCACCTCGAACATCAGCTTTTCCTTGCGGAAGTTCTTGTCGGAGCCGAAGACGACGTCCAACGCGATCTGGCCGAGTGACTTGGTCTTTCGTCCAGGGACGACTCCATGGAACTACATGCTGCTCTCGCTAAGTTTGGACATCGGAATGCCCATCCCCTTGAGAGTGTCAGCGTACATGATGTCCAAGCCACTGCCGCCGTCCATGAGGACTTTGCGCAGTCGGATTCCTTCCACCACCGGGTCGACGACCAGAGCCTGCCTCCTTGGGGTGGGTACGTGTGCTGGATGATCCGACTGGTCAAAGGTGATCGCAGTCTGAGACCATTTGAGGAACGTGGGGTTGGTCGGCGTGGCCATGTTCACCTCCCTGTTCACCAGCTTCAGTCGACTCTTGCTCTCAACGTCAGCAAAAATCATCAGTGTTGCATGGACATGGAGGAACGGATCCTCCTTGTCCTCCTCATCCTGTGAATTGTCCTTTTCACTCGGCTGCCCTTCGCCGAACCCCTGGATCAGGAGGCGACATTGCCGAGTGGTATGCTTTGGAAATATGGCGTTGCCCTCTTCATCCATCTTCGTGTGAATTGGACATGGCTGGTCCAGGATGTGGTTTCCGAACTGTTTCTTCTTGGGGGTGAACTGAGACTTCCCCTTGCCCTTGAACTTGGCATTGGTAACGGCTGCGGCCTCTGCCTGCGGAGTGGACGGAGCTTTCTGCTTCTGCTTCCGAGTGCTGTTCCCATCTCCATCAGCGACTGGTTTGTGCTTGCCACTATGAATGCGGTCCTCTTCTTCGCCATTTGCATAGCGTGCCGCTATCTCCATCATCTTACTCATGGAGATGTCGACTGTTTGACCGAACTTCACGTACAGATCTCTGTACCGCACGCCTGCCTTGAAGGCGCAGACTGCTTGGTGCTCTGTGACGTTCTCCACCGTGTGATAGAGGGTCGTCCAACGCTGAATGAAATCGCGCAGGGGCTCATTCTGCTTCTGGACACAGTGCTGGAGCTCCACGAGACCAGCAGGGCGTCTGCACGTCCCTTCGAAGGTCCTGATGAAGACTCGGGCCAGATCTTCCCAGTTATAGATGCTTGAGGGAGCCAACTGGTTCAGCCACGCTCGTGCCGAGCCGTCGAGCATCAGGGGGAAGTGTTTCATGGCGACGTGGTCATCCCCTCCTCCGATCTGGACTGCCACTCGGTAGTCGTAGAGCAAAGTTTCTGGCTTGGATTCTCCTGTAAACTTACTGATCCCCGTCGCCAATCGGAAGTTGGGAGGGATGTCAGCCGAACGGATGGCTTGACTAAAACACTCGGGACCTGAGACGATGGTCCTGCTTCCACTCGGACGGTCCATATCGTGACCATCGCGGTGAGCCCGGCCCCTGTCGACCCTCCTCTGAGCGATATGCCCTCTTGCGTTGGGCCTTGGATCATAAGTGTCACCGACTGAACGCTGATCATCATGATGTCGGGGCCCGTAGGGCCCACCCTGCGAGGGGTGCGTGAACGGCGACGATCTTCGGGATTCATGGAACGGCTGCCTCCCCTGTGTCGCTGATGAGAACCGGGGCTGTGAACTGATCGATGCGTGTTCGCGTGAATAGAACTATTGTGGATCCTGTTGTGCGACTAGGAGACCGCCGAATTTTGCTACTGCGCCGTGTGCAGCAGGGCACGGATTTGCTCGATCCCTCTGCCAGCCTATGAATCAGTCGGCTGGAGTGAATCGGCTATCTTGGCGGCGGCTGCCAGGTTGAGGGCGGGTGTGCGGAACACCTCCACGTTGCTCCGCCGAGTGTGTCGACTGGCAGAACGGCGGGGCTGACGGCGAGCGCCGGATGTTTCGCCGACCTCATGCTCGTTTTGGCCGGTCTGGCGGGGACTTTCATGGGAGTTGGCCGTGTGCACTTCGGCTGCAGGCCCGTGACCCAAGTACTCGGAAGGAAACTCAGTCAGAACTGAGTCCGAGCGCTGGGACGGCGGCGCCACTACAACCGACTCTAGGACCGCCACTTGTGAGGACGCGTGTTGCACCCAACGCTGGAGCCGCGGACGGCGGGACCACTTATTGCGGCGTGCGACGGCGGCGTAGGTCGACACCGGAGCCGACACAGAAGTGCGTAGCCCCGCGACTGGGAGCGCCTCGACATCGAGAGGGGCGTCTCGAAGCCATGCCGATTCGTCGATGATGAAGGAGAGAGCGCCGAAGAGGATCTCGTGACCCATGCTCAAATCTCCACCGGATGACATGATGAAAAGATGTAGTCGCAAACTCGCCGGATGTCACATCCCTGACACCTTAAGGAAGTTAGTCTTGTGCTCATGTCTTCTTTGCATTGCATCTAAGAAATTCTCCAACAAGAACAAGAAAGTGGCAAAGGAAAAACTCAAAACCCTAGCCACTACTTTAAATAAAGGAAATCTCAAACTAGTTAAAATCAATGAATCCAAAATGGCCTCAAGAAAAGTTCAAACTTTCTCATAAATCATGAAAGTAAATGAGCAATGAAGAAAACATTTTTCTTGACACTTCAAGCTTTTAAATTAATGCAAAAAGCTACTCGTTTCAAATTTTAAATTTGAAATCAGAAACATTAAACTTTCAAAAATGTTGAAAACTTTAGGAATGGTTGGAAATATTCCAACAAATATTCTAGGGTGCCACAAATAAATTTTACAAATTATTTGGGAGCTGAAATAAATAGCAAATTATTGAAGTAGCTAAAACAGAAACAAAAACAGAAAAAAATGGAAAACTCTTACCTGTCGCCCGTGCAGGCCCAGCCCACCAGGGGCACGGCTGTCTTCTTCCTCCTGCCAGGAGGAGAAGCAGCTGCGTGCCAACGCGCCGGCGAGCGTGGCCACGTTCCCTGGCCACCTCCTGCTTGCCCGAGCCACGCAGACGGCAGGGATGAGTACCCCGTGCACGTCTCTCCCTTCTCCACCCATCTCTGGCTCCCCTCCATCTCTCTCTCGCCCTCTCCCACCATGGCCGAGCCTGTTTGTCGCCGCCGATCCTCGTAGCCGTGGCCACGAGCCCCCTCCAGCCCAGCTGCTGTGCCCCAAAGCCCCGCTGTGCTCCTCCTCGTCCCCTGGAAGAAGGAATCAAGCCCGGAGGCCCCCTATCATCGCCTGGCCGCCATATTCTCCACCTCCGGCCGCCGGACCTCTTCCGTCGATTCGCTCCCTCCGGCGCACCCCCGAGCCCTACAACAACACCATCGGAACCGCCGTGAGCTCATCATCTTTTCCCCTCTCACCCCACGCTCTTCCGCGCATCGTAGCCCCGTTCCCCACCAAGGCGGAGAGCTCCTCGCTGCCGGTCATGTCGTCGCCGTTGCTGTGGTGTCTCTTCCACGCGCTCGAGCTAGGGATCGAGCTCCTGGAGCCGCCAGGAATGTGATGAGCCCATCAGCTGCCCTCCCCGTGCCCTGGAGCCATCACCCGCGGAAGGCCGAGCTTCGGCCACCACTTCGGCTCGTCGCCGGCGCCTCTCCCGGTGACCCTAGCTTCTCCTGATGCCCCAGCCAGATCGGCTGCTTCGCCAGCGTCCCGTAACTACAAACCGCGCTCGATTTGGTGCCGTGTAGCGCCGTTTAGGTTGTCTCCGGCGAGCCCTCCGGTGGGCGTCGACGTGGCCGACCATTAGGGCGTAATTATCCTTCCCTCAGTCACTGCCAGAGGGCCCCACGCCTGGTCAAACCCCAATTAGGGGCTGGTCAACGCGGGCTTAGCCCCTGGGTCACTGACCAGTGGACCCCACTGGTCAGGTTTGACCTGGCCCAGGCGCAGTTGACCTGCTGACGTCAGTAGTGATGCAATATTAGTATTTCTGTTTATAAAATAAATCCAGGAAATTACTAAAACTTGTAAAAATCGTAGAAATTAAAATATAACTCGGGAGAAAATAATTTATATTTGAAAAAGTATCAGAAAAATCCAAGGAATCTGATTATGGCGTTTTCATGCATGTTTGAACAAGTTACGGAACCCAAACATGTAGATTAATGCATAAGTCAATTCTTATAATTACTTTATAAATGGAATTTGGAAAATATTCAAATTTCATTATGAATGACATGATCACACACTGTCCTAATTACAAATCAGTACCTTAACATGACATCTCATGCATGTTAACATCAAGTTGATCTGAGCATCAAGTCGAATCAATTAAATCGGTATCCGAGAATACCTCGTTTGAATTGATATTTGAATGTGATTCAAATCAATTACAAACCTAATACATGTTGATTATATTAGTTAACACCTTGCATTCTCATGCCATGCCCATGCATCATCTTGTCTGCATATGATTGTTATTGATTGTTGCCATTCATTTCGGTAGGCTCCGCACCCCCGGATTCCATCGAATATCCGTCTGACGGATATTGTCCCTCCTCTGAGCAACAAGGCAAGCAACCATTTTTGATCATCCCGATAAATCCTATATTCCTCCTCCTGCACTTATTTATTACATTAGGATCAAATGCTTCAACTGCTTTTGCCACGTTAGTTGAACCCACTTCCTTTGCATGACCTATCCTTGTCACAGTAAACAGTCGAACCTTGCAACCTAGCATACCTGGTAGTTGCTTGAGCCATGATGTGCCTTATCCTGCTATGCATGCTATGCTTAGAGTTGTGTATGGTCTGTCATCTGGGAGATGAACAGAATTGTGAGAATGCGTTCGGTAAGCAAAGGTTGTGTGTTGAACCTGATTTGGTAAAGGTACCGGTGAAAGGCTGTGTAGGAGTACATGGCGGGTTATTTCATTGGAACCGTCCTTAGGAACTGAGTTTCGTGTATGTAATCCAAGACTAGATACTACCACATGCTGGGCCCTGAAATATGACCCCGCTCGGCCTATTAATCGTTTAGTACTCGGTCCAGGAGTTGCAAGTAGTTTCTGGTGTTTATAGTAATGCTGGAGGCCGTGCATGGTGCTGACCTGAGAGGTGGACCGTGATGCGGTAGG
This sequence comes from Hordeum vulgare subsp. vulgare, assembly GCF_904849725.1. Lineage (NCBI taxonomy): Eukaryota > Viridiplantae > Streptophyta > Magnoliopsida > Poales > Poaceae > Hordeum > Hordeum vulgare. The sequence goes on along the minus strand of NC_058523.1, from coordinate 210,892,079 downwards.
CAGTGGCACGGTGTACCAAGTGGCACCCGGATGGTGGGCTTGGGAACCCTGCGCACATCGTTTGAGGCCGTGGCGGAAACCTCGGCTGGACTTCCGTACGGGTTACTCTCAGATAGGCGAGAAACCTGGACTAGGTACTAGTGTGGTTAACGGTCGTGGCCGACTCCCTCGCTGGGCTTCCGCTTGAAGGTTGCCGAGGTGCATGACGTGCACATGGCGATAAGTGGCGAGAGCGTGTGTGACGAAGTACACCCCTGCATGGTTATGATCTATTCGAATAGCCGCGTCCGCAGATATGGACTACTTGGAAACATATGTCGTTCATAGATAACTTCAATGGCTACTCATAAAATTGTCAAGATAAGAGTGAGTGTCATGGACGGCATTTCCGTATGGAGACGGAATGATTCCACGATGGTGTATTGTTGTGGTGTTAGTGGACTCGTGTGCGAAAAATCAAGTTGTCAAAATTATTTAAAAATGCAATTTGTCTAGCCACGAGTCAAAAGCTGGCTTTCCGCTTGAAAACCCCACAATACCTTATTGATACCTTGCATGAGTAGTTAGTTATCCTAAAGTCTTGCTGAGTACCTTCGTACTCATGTTTGCTTAATAAATGTTGCAGAGGTTGCCAATGACCCTAATGGAGGGTTCTTCGTAGACATCGACGACGACGAGTAGCTGGTGTCCCAGCTACGATCTGGCCCTACGTTGGGTCTGTAGTATAGTCAGGCCATGTGCCTTCTAGTTGCCCTGTCTGTACTCAGATAGTTTAAACTCTTTCGCTGGCTTGTAACTGAATGACTGCTATTATGGGTCGTGAGACCCCTAATGTGTAATATTATGTGTGTGGGTCTTCCGAGCCTCTTAAATAAAGGTTGTATGTTTATGGTTATGTTGTGATGCCATCGATGTATCTGTACATATCGGTATGCCATGCGTATGTGTGTCGTACTTGATACATATGGGGTTCGATTACTTAGTCGTGAACTTTAGTAGCACTCCTTACAAGGAAATGCCCCTTTGTGATCCAATGAGCCTTGGTAGTTCTCTACTGCTCCGGACACATTGGTTGACCGGCATGTGTCCTTCTTAGCTGCCGTGTCTGTCCCCTTTGGGGAAATCTCACGCGATGTAATGGAGTCCTTGTAGCTTGCTACGACTCGTCTACATTCGCTGATGACCGACACCTGCTTTGTTGGGTCATGTATGCCTGTCCTTGTGCGGTACTACCACTTTAGTTTATGACTAGACATGTCGATCCGGCTTCTTTGACATTGGAATGCTAGCGACACTATTGCATACGTGAGTCAAAAGACGGAAATGGTCCCGGCTAAGGTAAGGCTGCAGCCGTGGAGTTAACCGTGCGTGAGACCGCAAAGGGATGCGATGTGTTACACGCTGGATTCCTATGGCTTAGGATCGGGGTCCAGAAACCGGAAGTCGCTTAGACGCCTGCCCCAAGGTGGGCGCCAACTGTCGTGGGTATAAGTCTGACAGTGGATGTGTAGGGTACGAAAGGATGGGCAGAGCCTTAGCTACGGCGAGGTTGTCTGAGTTCAGGCCCCTCTATGTCGGAGGTAAAAGCCCTACGTCTCAATGCTCTTGGGAGCTTGTTGTCGAGTGGAATATGGATTACAGTGAATTGCTAACTCCTCCACCAGTGGGGAAGGGCGGCTTATATAGAGTGCGCTGCCCTTTACAACGGTTCGGTGCACAGGGGTGGAGTAGTGGCGAATAAATGCCTATATTACAGGTAACGTATGTCTTAAATGCTAATAAAGGTACATGGAAACGTATGACCGTTGCCCTCGAGGGGGGTTACAATGTACAGAGTGGAATCCAGTCGGTAAGTTTGATACGCTCCGAATGCTCATCTCCGACTGGACGATGGAGGTATCGTCATCGACTGGATGATGGGAAGTCCTTAATTCAGGCGGAACTAACTGAGGGCCTTATCCTTAATGAAGGGTAGTCCTTGGGTAGGACCCATAGGGCAGGCCTGTGACCCTACCCTAGGACTATAACCCCATCAATGCCTTCATTAACCATAAAGTGGCACTTCTCCCAATTCAAGACAAGGTTGGTATCTTTACATCTCTGGAAAACTCGATCAAGGTTGCTGAGGCAATTATCAAAAGAAGACCCGTAAACGGAGAAGTAATCCATGAAAACCTCAACAATATTTTCACAAAAATCAGAGAATATAGCCATCATACATCTTTGAAAGGTAGCAGGTGCATTACATAAGCCAAAAGGCATACGTCTATAAGCAAAGGTACCGAAACGGTAGGTAAAAGTGGCTTTCTCCTCATCAGATTGTGCAACAGGTATTTGGGAGAACCCAGAATAACCATCTAGAAAGCAGAAGTGTGTGTGTTTAGACAATCTTTCTAGCATTTGGTCAATAAAAGGCAAGGGGTAATGATCTTTCCTGGTGGCTTTATTCAATTTCCTAAAATCAATTACCATCCTATAGCCAGTAATAATCCTCTATGGGATGAGATCATCTTTATCATTAGGGACAACGGTAATACCTCCCTTCTTAGGGACGCAATGCACCGGACTTACTCAATCACTATGAGCAACAGGATATATAATACCTGCTTCCAGGAGCTTTAGTATTTCTTTTCTTACTACCTCTTTCATCTCAGGATTTAATCTCCGTTGTTGATCGGCAACTGGTTTGGAATTGATACATCTCAAACGTATCTATAATTTTCGATGGTTTCATGCTGCTATCTTGTCAACTTTGGATGTTTTATATACCATTTATATCTTTTTTGGGACTAACTTATTAATTCAGTGCCAAGTGTCACTTCCTGTTATTTCTGTGTTTTTGAATCTTTTTAGATCTGATTTTGGAACGGAGTCCAAACGGAATAAATTCCGAGAAATGAATTTTTCCAGAACGGAAGAAGATCGGGGGACTTGAGGGCCAAGGCAAGAGGCCCACAGGGAGCCCACAAGCCGTGTCGCCGCGGCCAGGGGGGCGCGACCACCAGGCTTGTGGCCTCCCTGGCGCTCCCCTGCCCTAGGTCTTTGGCCTATATATTCCCTAAAATCCCAAAAAAAATCAGGGCGTCCACGAAACCACTTTTCCGCCGCCGCAAGCTTCCGTTTCCGTGAGATCTCATCTACAGACCCTTCCCGGTGCCCTGCCGGAGGGGACTTTGGAGATGGAGGGCTTCTACATCAACATCATTGCCTCTCCAATGACTCGTGAGTAGTCCACTTCAGACCTACGGGTCTGTAGTTAGTAGCTAGATGGCTTCTTCTCTCTCTTGGATCTTCAAGACAAAGTTCTCCATGATCTTCATGGAGATCTATCTGATGTAATCCTCTTGGCGGTGTGTTTGTCGAGATCCAATGAATTGTGGATTTGTGATCATATTATCTATGAATTATATTTGAGTCTTTGCTGATTTCTTATATGCATGATTTGAAATCCTTGTAAGTCTCTCCGAGTCTTCCGTTTTGTTTGGCCAACTAGATCTAGGATTCTTGCAATGGGAGAAGTGCTTGGTTTTGGGTTCATACCATGCGGTGATCTTTCCCAGTGATAGAAGGGGCAGCAAGGCACACATCATGTTGTTGCCATCAAGGGTAACAAGATGGGCTTTCATCATAGATTTGAGATTGTCCATCTACATCATGTCATCTTGCTTAAGGCGTTACTCTCTTCTTATGAACTCAATACACTAGATGCATGCTGGATAGCAGTCGATGTGTGGAGCAATAGTAGTAGATGCAGAAAGTATCGGTCTACTTGTTTTGGACCTGATGCCTATAGATATGATCATTCCCATAGATAACGTTATGACTTTGCGCGGTTCTATCAATTGCTTGACAGTAATTCGTTCACCCACCGTCTACTTGCTTTCATGAGAGAAGCGACTAGTGAACACTACGGCCCCCGGGTCTATTCACAACTATCATCTCCGCTTTCACTTTTAATTTGCTTTGTTTACTTTTTGCGTTCAGTTCTCACTTTGCAAACAATCTATAAGGGATTGACAACCCCTTCATAGCGTTGGGTGCAAGCTCTTTGTGTTTGTGCATGTACTTGTGAGTTGACGCGATCCTCCTACTGGATTGATCCCTTGGTTCTCAAACTGAGGGAAATACTTACCGCCGCTGTGCTACATCACCCTTTCCTCTTCAAGGGAACACCAACGCAAGGCTCCAAGGCCGAGGGGGAATCCTTTGCATATTTGCCAAGGAAATCCCTATAGGCGTAGCGTGCAGCACAAGGATTTCTGGTGCCGTTGCCGGGGAAGGAGTGTTGTTGTCGTAGCAGAAGGATTTCTGGCGCCGTTGCCGGGGAGAGATCAAGTCAAGATCTATCCAAGTAAGTGTCACAAACTCATCTCTTGCATTTACCTTTTTTGCGAGTTGCCTCTCGTTTTCCTCTCCCCCACTTCACCAATTTGCCTTTTTCGTTCGCCTTTTCTGTTTGCATTTCCTTTGCTTGTTGCTATGTGCCATCAAAATGCGTGCATCTTCGCTTGCTAAGAATCTAGTGACATGGATCCTCATCCACTTGCTAATCTTTTCAAGAGGTCCAACTATGTTGAACCAATTGCTAGTGAGTTTTGCTCACTAGATTATCTTTATGGATTTTTGCTTGAGATGCGTGAATCTGAAAATCGTGATGAAGAAATTCATGAAGTGATTCACGAGGGCTCCTAGGATGAAAATCATGATTGCAATGGTTTCACTATAAATTCTATTAGTGACAATCATGCTAAAATTATGCAAAACCCTAAGCTTGGGGATGCTAATCTTGCTAATCTTGCTAAAATTATGAAAATTTGTTCAAGCCTCAAGATTAATATGATATTTGCAATATTATTGAAAGTGGGTTTGGAGAAGTCATGACTTTAGATGATAATCCCACAATTTTTGAAGAGCGCCAACTTTGCATGCATGTGGGTCATGAAAAGAATATCCTATGTGATAGCTATATCGTTAAATTCGAATATGATCCCACATGTAATGAGAGAGGAAAAATATTGTGATAGAAACTTTCATGTTACTAAATCACCTCTCGTGATGTTGAGATTGGTCTTGTCTCTTTCTTCTTCCTTGCATATGGCAGCTATTGGTTGTCTTGACAATTTGTTTTCCTATAAAATGCCTATGCATAGGAAGTATGTTAGACATAGATGTGATTTTCACATGCTTTAGGATGCTCTCGTTGTGCTTCAATTCTTGTCTTTTGTGAGAGCATCATTGAATGCCTAGCTAAGGGCGTTAAACAATAGCACTTGTTGGGAGGCAACCCAACGAATCTATCCTTTTTCTTTCTGTTTTGTGTTTTTCACACTTTCATAATTCTGTTATGATTGTGTTTTTTGTGTTTCTTTTACGTTTGTGCCAAGTAAAACCGTTATGATTAGTCTTGGGGATGATCGTTAGGTCATGCTGGAAAAGAGAGAAACTTTCTGCTCACAAAAAGAATTTTTGTTTTGTTTCTGTGAGAGATTTTGAGTTGATTCTTTTTGCTGCTTATTGATACACAAATTATTCAGACTGTCGTAATTTTTCAGAATTTTCGAAGTACCAGAAGTATACGAAGTATACAGATTGCTACAGACTGGTCTACTGTTAACAGATTCTGCTTTTGTTGAGTTGGTTGCTTATTTTGATGAAACTATGGATAGTATCGGGGGGTATTAGCGATGGAAGATTGAAAATTCAGTAACCCAACATCAACATAAGTACAATTTAAGTTTGCTACAGTACCTAAGGAAGTGATGATTTTCTTTCTTATACTAATGTTATCACGAGTTTCTGTTCAAGTTTCGTGTTGTGAAGTATTCAAATTTTGGGTGAAGTTCTTATGGAGAAAGAGATAAAGATTGGCAAGAGCTCAAGTTTGGGGATGCCCAAGGCACCCCAAGTTGATTCAAGGATGTCGAAAAAGGCTAAGCTTGGGTTTGCCCCGGGAAGGCATCCCCTCTTTCGTCTTCAATCAATCGGTAACGTTACTTGGGCTATATTTTTATTCACCACATGTTATGTGTTTTGCTTGGAGCTTCTTGTATCGTAGGAGTCTTTTATTTTTGTTGTGTCACAATCTTCCTTGCTGCACACCTAGAGAGAGAGACATGCACTCACCGTGATTGTGTCGAGCTTCACTTATATCCTTTGATTAGGCAATTCAGCTCACATGTGTTTCACTTATATCTTTAGAGCTAGTTGATTTTGCTATATGTCCTTCACTTATATGTTTTAGAGCACAACTATGCGTGGCTTGGTAGTTGGATTATGCTATGAAAGTAGTCTCAAAAGGGGTAGTTATCCAAAGGGATATGAAAACTTCCACCTTCATGTGCATTGAGTAGTTAGAGAAGTTGGATTCATCTCAATTAGTTTTGAGTTGTGGTTGTGGTAATATTGAAGTTATATTAGTAAGGTGTTGTGGATCTAGAAATACTTCTGTTGAAGTTAGTGATTCCCGTAGCATGCACGTATGGTGAACCGCTATGTGATGAAGTTTGAGCATGATTAGTTTATTGATTGTCATCCTTTGTGTGGCGGTCGGGATCACATGATGGTTTATACCTACCAACCCTTCCCCTAGGAGTATGCTTTGAATGCTTTGTTTCGATTACTACAAAAACTTTTGCAACAAGTATATGAGCTCTTCATGACTAATGTTGAGTCCATGGTTTAGATTCACTTTCACCTTCCACCATCACTATCTCCTTTAGTGTCGCGCAACTTTCGCCGGTCCATAAAACCCACCATTAGCCTCCCTCAAAACAGCCACCATACCTACCTACTAGGGCATTTTCAAAGCCATTCCGAGATATATTTCCATGCAACTACCACCATGACATGTGCCACCACTTCTACATTTCCATTGTATGATCATAAGATAGCTAACATGATGTTTCCATTGATGTCTATGCCATGCTAGATCATTGTCACGGTACACTACCGAAGGCATTCCTTATAGAGTCATCATTGCTCTAAATTTTGAGTTGTAAGTGTCATGATCATCATTGATGGAGCATTGTCCCACGCGAGGAAATAAAAGAGGCCAGCGAAGCCCATTTACAAAAAGAGGCCAAAGATGCCCACCAAAAAAAGAGGCCAAAGAGCCCACCAAAAAAATGAGAGAAAAAGAGAGAAGGGACAATGCTACTATCTTTCCACACTTGTGCTTATTAAGCACCATGATCTTCATGATTGAGAGTCTCTCGTTTTGTCACCACCATATAGATAGTGGGAAATTTTTATTATATAACTTGGCTTGTCTATTCCAATGATGGGCTTCCTCAAAATTGCCTTAGGTCTTCGTGAGCAAGCAAGTTGGATGCACACCCACTAGTTTTCTTTAAGAGCATTCACATACTCTTAGCTCTAGTGCATCATTTGTATGGCAATCCGTACTCATTCACGTTGATATCTATTGATGAGCATCTCCATAGCTCGTTGATATGCCTACTCAATGTGACCATCTTCTCCATGTTTTCCTTGCAACCTCCACCACACTCCATTCCATTTATAGTGCTAAAACCGTGGCTCACGCTCATGTATTACGTGAGGCTTGAAAAGGTTTGAGAAATTAAAGGTGTGAAAACAATTACTTGGCCAATACCGAGGTTGTGCATGATTTAAATTCGTTGTGCCAGGATGATAGAGCATAGCCAGACTATATGATTTTGTAGGGATAACTTTCTTTTGGCCTTGTTATTTTGAAAGTTCATGATTACCTTGCTAGTTTGCTTGAAGTATTATTGTCTCCACGTCAATAGCAAACTATTGTTTTGAATCTAATGGATCTGAACATTCACATTACATAAGAGGAGTTACAAAGGACATCTATGCTAGGTAGCATGAAAGCATAAAAAAATCATTCTTTATCACTTCCCTACTCGAGGACGAGCAGGAGTTAAGCTTGGGGGTGCTTGATACGTCTCAAACGTATCTATAATTTTTGATGGTTTCATGCTGTTATCTTGTGAACTTTCGATGTTTTATATACCTTTTATATCTTTTTGGGACTAACTTACTAATTCAATGCCAGTTCCTATTTTTTCTGTGTTTTTGACTCTTTTCATATCTGATTTTGGAACGGAGTCCAAACGGAATAAAATCCCCGAAATGAATTTTTCCAGAACGGAAGAAGATCGGGGGACTTGAGGGCCAAGGCAGGAGGCCCACAAGGAGCCCACAAGCCTTGTCACCGCGGCCGGGGGGGGGGGGGGGGCGGCCACCAGGCTTGTGGCCTCCCTGGCGCTCCCCTGCCCTAGCTCTTTGGCCTATATATTCCCTAAAGTCCCACAAAAAATCAGGGCGTCCACGAAACAACTTTTCCGCCGCCGCAAGCTTCCGTTTCCGCGAGATCTCATCTGGAGACCCTTCCCGGTGCCCTGCCGGAGGGGACTTTGGAGCTGGAGGGCTTCTACATCAACATCATTGCCTCTCCAATGACTCGTGAGTAATCCACTTCAGACCTACGGGACCGTAGTTAGTAGCTAGATGGCTTCTTCTCTCTCTTGGATCTTCAATACAAAGTTCTCCATGACCTTCATGGAGATCTATCCGATGTATTTCTCTTGGCAGTGTGTTTGTCGAGATCCGATGAATTGTGGATTTGTGATCAGATTATCTATGAATTATATTTGAGTCTTTGATGATTTCTTATATGCATGATTTGATATCCTTGTAAGTCTCTCCGAGTGTTGGGTTTTGTTTGGCCAACTAGATCTATGATTCTTGCAATGGGAGAAGTGCTTGGTTTTGGGTTCATATCGTGCGGTGACCTTTCCCAGTGACAGAAGGGGGAGCAAGCCATGCATCGTGTTGTTGCCATCAAGGGTAACAAGATAGTCTTTCATCATAGATTTGAGATTGTCCATCTACATCATGTCATCTTGCTTAAGGCGTTAGTCTGTTCTTATGAACTCAATACACTAGATGCATGCTGGATAGCGGTCGACGTGTGGAGTAATAGTAGTAGATGCAGAAAGTATCGGTCTACTTGTTTTGGACGTGATGCCTATAGATATGATCATTCCCATAGATAACGTTATGACTTTGTGGTTCTATCAATTGCTTGACAGTAATTCGTTCACCCACCGTCTACTTGCTTTCATGAGAGAAGCCACTAGTGAACACTACGACCCCCGAGTCTATTCACAACTATCATCTCCGCTTTCACTTTTACTTTGCTTTGTTTACTTTTTGCTTTCAGTTCTCACTTTGCAAACAATCTATAAGGGATTGACAACCCCTTCATAGCGTTGGGTGCAAGCTCTTTGTGTTTGTGCAGGTACTTGTGACTTGACGCGATCCTCCTACTGGATTGATACCTTGGTTCTCAAACTGAGGGAACTACTTACCGCCGCTGTGCTACATCACCCTTTCCTCTTAAGGGAACACCAACGCAAGGCTCCAAGGCCGAGGGGGAATCCTTTGCATATTTGCCAAGGAAATGCCTATAGGCGTAGCCCGCAGCAGAAGGATTTCTGGCGCCGTTGTCAGGGAAGGTATGTTGTTGTCGTAGCAGGAATCAGGATAGGTTTTAATTTTGTGCTGGCATAGAGTGGGACTAATGCCATTAAGATCATCAAGAGTATATCCAATAGCAGCACGGTGCTTCCTTAGAGTTTTCAATAATTTCTTTTCTTCATGCTCTGAAAGGCTAGCACTAATAATAACATGATATATCTCTTTTTCATCAAGATAAGCATACTTAAGAGTATCCGGTAACTGTTTAAGCTCGAACACAGGATCACCCTTTGGTGGGGGTGGATCTCCAAGCAGTTCAACACGCAAATTATTCTTAAGGATAGGATGTTGTTCAAAGATAACTCTATCTATCTCATTCCTTTCATCCATATGCATATCATTTTCATGCTCAAGCAAGTATTGCTCTAAAGGATCAGTAGGAGGCACAACAATAGAAGCTAGGGTAATAATTTCATCCTTACTAGACAATTCTTTTTCATGAGGTTGTGTACCAAACTTGGAGAAATTGAACTCATGTGACACACCTTCAAAGCCAACAGTGACAGTTTGCTTCGCACAGTCAATATGAGCATTGACAGTATTGAGGAAAGGTCTGCCAAATATGATGGGACAAAAGCTATCTTGTGTGGTAGAAAGAACAAGAAAATCAATAGGACACTTAGTTTTACCACACAATACTTAAACATCTCTAACAATTCCCAAAGGGCAGATAGTATCTCTATTGGTAAGTTGAATAGTGACATGAATAGGTTCCATCTCGACAGGTGCAATCTCGTCTTTAATTTCATCATATAAAGATTGAGGTATTGCACTAACACTAGCACCCACGTCACATAAACCATTATAACAATGATCTCCTATCTTAATAGAAACAACAGGCGTGCCAACAACATGCCTATGTTTGTCTCTAGCATGAGGTTTGGCAATTTTAGCAGCATCTTCACAGAAGTGAATATCATGGCCATCAACATTGTCGGACAGGAGATCTTTGATAATAGCAATGCTAGGTTCAACTCTAATTTTCTTAGGGGGTGTAGGTGTTCTAATGTAGCCCTTACGTATCAAAGTTGGAGCTTTAGCATGATCCTTTATTCTAACAGGGAAAGGTGGTTTCTCAATGTAAGCACTAGGAACAATAGGATTATTATAAGCAATGACTTTCTCTTCAACTGGATTGGGTTTAACTACATTGACTTCTATGGGAGGATGATATTTAAACCACTTCTCTTTTGGGAGATTAATATGAGCAGCAAATGATTCACATAATGAAGCTACTATCTCAGAGTCAAGTCCATGTTTGGCGCTAAAATCACAAAAAGTATTTGTTTCAACAGAGGATTTAACGCAATCGAACTTAAGATTCATACCTGAATCCTTACCTTCATCAAACTCCCAATCTTCAGAGTTGCATTTAATTCTTTCCAATAAATTCCATTTGAAGTCAATATCTCTCTTCATAAAAGAACCGGTACAAGAAGTGTCGATTATCATGAGAAAGCCGAGCATAAAAGTTCTGAATAATAATTTCTCTCGAGAGCTCATGGTTGGGAAATGAATATAAAATTGACTTAAGCCTCCCCCAATCTTGAGCGATACTTTCTCTATCACGAGCCAAAAAATTATAGATATAATTCCGATCACGATGTACCAAACGCATAGGATAAAACTTTTGATGAAATTCCAATCTCAATCTGTTGTAGTTCCATGATCTAGTATCATCACAAAGCCTATACCATGTCAATTCTTTATCCCTCAAAGATAAGGGAAAGACCTTCTTCTTGACCTCATCCTCGGGCAAACCTGCAAGCTTAAATAAACCACAAACTTCATCTACATAGATTAGATGCAAGTCGGGATGTGATGTTCCATCTCATGTAAAAGGATTAGCCAATAGTTTCTCTAGCGTACCCGAAGGAATTTCATAACAAATATTTTCAGTAGGTGCAGCAGGTTGAGGAGCAACTCCTTGTGCTTCCGTTCGAGGTGAAGATACCCCGAACAAGCTCCTCAAAGGATTAGTTTCCATAGTGACAAATGACAATAAATTTCAGCACACTATATAAATGTTTCCTTACCAAATTCGACTTACTAAAGGTGCTTCACTCCCCGACAATGGCGCCAGAAAAGAGCCTTGATGACCCAAAAGTGTAGGGGATCTATCGTAGTCCTTTAGATATGTAAGAGTGTCGAACCTAATGAGGAGCAGAAGGAACTGACAAGTGGTTTCCAGCAAGCTATTCTCTGCAGGCACTGAAATTATCGGTAATAGATAGTTGTGTGATAAGATACTTCATAGCAAGTAGCAAGTAACAATAGTAACAAAGGTGAAGAAAGATGTCCCAATCCCTTTTGTAGCAAGGGATAAGCCTGGACAAACTCTTATATGAGGTAAAGCGCTCCCGAGGACACATGGGAATTTCTGTCAAGCTAGTTTTCATCATGTTCATATGATTCGCGTTCGCTACTTTGATAGTTTGATATGTGAGTGGACCGGTGCTTGGGTTCTGCCCTTACTTGGACAAACATCCCACTTATGATTAACCCCTCTCACAAGCATCCGCAACTACGAAAGAAGAATTAAGACAAAGTCTAACCATAACATTAAACTAGTGGATCCAAATCAGCCCCTTACGAAGCAACGCATAAAGTAGGGTTTAAGATTCTGTCACTCTAGAAACCCATCATCTACTTATTACTTCCCAATGCCTTCCTCTAGGCCCAAATAATGGTGAAGTGTTATGTAGTCGACGTTCACATAACACCACTAGAGGAAAAACAACATACAACGCATCAAAATATCGAACGAATACCAAATTCACATGACTACTTATAGTAAGACTTATCCCATGTCCTCAGGAACAAAAGTGACTACTCAGAAAGCATAATTATGTTAACGACCAGAGAGGTATTGAATAGCATTAGAAATCTGAACATATGATCTTCCACAGAGTAATCCAACTAGCATCAACTACAAAGATTAATTAACACTACTAGCAAACTTACAAGTACCAATCGGAGTCGCAAGACGAAGATTGGTTACAAGAGATGAACTAGGGTATGGAGATGAGATGCTGCTGATGAAGATGTTGATGGTGATGAGTCCCCTCCGATGAGAGGAGTGTTGGTGATGACGATGGCGACGATTTCCCCCTCCGAAAGGGAAGTTTCCCCGACAGGACGGCCCTGCCGGAGCTCTAGATTGGTTCTGCTCAAGTTCCGCCTCGTGGCGGCGGCGTCTCTTCCCGAAACCCTCGTCCTCATTTTGTTTGGAACGAAACCCTCCTTATAGCAAAATATGGGAGCCAGAGGGGCAATAGGGGGCCCACAAGCCACCCAGGCGCGGCCAGGGGGTAGGCCGCGCCTCGCAGGCTTGTGGCCTCCTGGTGGCTCCCCTCCGGTACTTCTACCGCGCAATATTTTTTATAAAGTCAAAAATAATTCCTCGTTGATTTTCATGGCTTTTGGAGTTGCGTAGAATAGGTATCTCAAACTTGCTCCCTTTTCAGACCAGAATTCCAGCTGCCGGCATTCTCCCTCTTCATGTAAACCTTATAAAATAAGAGAGAAAAGGCATAAGTATTGTACCGTGAAGTGTAATAACAGCCCATAAAGCGATAAATATCAACATAAAAGCATGATGCAAAATGGACGTATCAACGCCCATTTAGTGGGCGTAATGAACTCACCAAGTACAAGACCTCGGCAAGCCTCCCTTGCCGGGATGACAACCGAAGCCCCCGGCAAGCTCCCTTGCCGGGACGAGGACTCGAGGCCCCGGCAAGCCCCCCTCCTGCTGGGATGACGGGGCTAGGCACTGGAGGGCAACCGCCCTTGCGACGGTGCCACCGCCCCCCAAGTTCCAGCGCATTCCGCATGCGCCAGCGCGGCATCCATGTGTCAAAACGCCGGGACACGTGTCTTCACCAGCACATTGCCGACAAGGACAGGACGTGCATTTAATGCACTAGACAACGGTAGATGGATAAGCACCGCTCTAGGTTCACTGTAACTTCTCGTGAACCTACCACCGAGCACTGTAGGTGAAACCTTTGCCTATAAAAGGAGGCCCTTAGCTCATTCATAAGGGGTTAGACTCTTTGGACATTGACCCATAAGACGGTCATCAACGGTCACTGTAACAATCGACAACAAAATGCTTAATACAACCAGACAAGCAGGACGTAGGGTTTTACGCGTAAGCGGCCCGAACCTGGGTAAAAAGGCTTGCCGGGTGCTGATTGTTAGCTCCGCTCTTCACGTCACGTCTCCCCGCCCTACGATCACAAGGGTTTCACCTTGATTCCCATAGGTGTCGACCTAGCATCGCCGACAACATCGCACGCTCACTCTACCATCGGGATTATTGTTAAACCTAAATAATTGTTATTTGGTGTTTGCGTTGAAAATAGACATGATTACATTGTGTTTATCGCAACACGATTATTCATTTAAAGAGAATAATGGTTAGTCCGTTTATTTGAATAATACCTTCAATGGTCTTGCACCTAAAATGAATGGTTTATTGAATCTCGATCGTAGTGATACACATGTTCATAATATTGTTGCCAAAAGATACAAAGTAGTAATGATACTACCAGTTACTTGTGGCACTGCCAGTTGAGTCATATTGGTGTAAAACGTAAGAAGAAGCTCTATGCTGATGGATCTTTGGACGTACTCGTTTTTGAAAAGTTTCAGACATGTGAACCATGTCTATTGGTATAAATGTATGAAGAAACTACATGCAGATGGATCGTTTGAACTCACTTAATTTTGAATCATTTGAGACATGCAAATCATACCACATGGGCAGGATGACTGAAGGCCTCGTTTTCCAGTGAGATGGAACAAGAAAGTAACTTCTTGGAAGTAATACATTTTGATGTGTGTTGTCCAATGAGTGTTGAGGCACACAGTGGATATCGTTATCTTCTTACTTCACAGATGATTTGAGTAGATACTAGTATATTTTCTTGATGAAACACACATCTGAATTATTGAAAGGTTCAAGTAATATCAGAGTGAAGTTGAAGATCGTCCTGACAAGAGGATAAAATGTCTATGATATGATCGTAGAGATGAATATCTAATTGCGAGTTTGGCACCCAATTAAGACAATGCGAAAATTGTTTCACAACTCATGCTAGCTGGAACACCATTGTGTGATGGTGTGTCCGAACGTCGTAGCCGCGCCCTATTGGATATGGTGCATACTATGATCTCTCTTATCAAATCACCGCTATCAGTTTTGGGTTAGGCATTAGAGACAAACGCATTCACTTTAATTAGGGAACCACGTAATTCTGTTGAGATGACACCGTATGAACTATGGTTTAGAGAAACCTAAGCTATCGTTTCTTAAAAGTTTGGGGCTGCGACGCTTATGTGAAAAAGTTTCAGCCTAATACGATCGAACCCAAAGCGGATAATTGCATCTTCATAGGATACCCAAAATAGTTGGGAATACCTCCTATCTCAGATCCGAAAGCAAAGTGTTTGTTTCCATAAAAGGGCCCTTTCTCGAGAAAAAGTTTCTCTCAAAAGAATTGAGTGGGAGGATGGTGGAACTTGATGAGGTTATTGAACCATCACTTCAACCAGTGTGTAGGAGGGCGTAGGAAGTTGTTCCTGTGGTGCCTACACCAATTGAAGTGGAAGCTGATGATAGCGATCATAAAGTTTCAGATCAAGTTACTACAAACCTCGTAGGTCTACAAGGTCACGTACCGCTCCAGAGTGGTACAGTAACCCTGTTTTAGAGGTCATGTTGCTGGACAACAATGAACCTACGAGCTATGGAGAAGTAGTGGTGGGCCTGGATTCCCACGAATGGCCGAAGGTCATGAAAACCGAGAGAGGATCCATGTATGAAACCAAAGTGTAGACTTTGGAAGAACTACTTGATGGTCTTAAGGCTCTTGGGTACAGATGGTTTTTCAAAAAGAAAATAGACGAGGATGGTGAAAAGTCACCATTAAGAAAGCTCGACTTTTCGCAAAGATGTTTCCGACAAGTTTAAAGAGTTCACTATGATGAGACTTTCTCACTCGTAGCGATGCTAAAAGTCTATTGGAATTGTGTTAAAAGTTGCTGCATTATTTATGAAATCTTGCAGATAGGATGTCAAAACATTGTTTCCTCAACGGTTTCCTTGAGGAAAGGTTGTATGTGATACAACCAGAAGGTTTTGTGAATCCTAAGGATGTTAACAAGTATGCAAGCTCCAACAATCCTTGTATGGACTGGAGAAGGCATCTCGAAGTTGAATATACGCTTTGATGAGATGATCAAAGTTTTTGGGTTTATACAAGGTTTAGGATAAAGTTGTATTTCCAAAGAAGTGAGTGGGAGCACTATAGAATTTCTAGTTAGAGTATGTGATAGACATATTGTTTATCGAAAATAATGTAGAATTTATGGAAAGCATAAAGGGTTGTTTGAAAGGAGTTTTTCAAAGGAAAACCTGGATTAAGCTACTTGAACATTGAACATCAAGATCTATAGAGATAGATCAAGACGCTTGATAAAGAACTCCCAATGAAATGCATACCTTGACAAGTTTTTGAAGGAGTTCAAAATAGATGGGAAAATAAGGAGTTGTTGGCTGTGTTGTGAGGTGTGAATTTGGGAAAGACTCAAAAGCTCGACCACGGAAGAAGAAAGATAAAGGACGAAGGTTGTCCCCTATGCATTAGCCATAGGCTCTATAGTATGCTAGGTTGTGTACCACACCTGATGTGTGCCTTGCCATGAATCTGTCAAGGGGTACAAAAGTGATCCACGAATGGATTACTGAACGACGGTCAAAAGTTGTCCTTTGTAACTAGTGGACTAAGGAATTTTTCTCGATTATGGAGGTGATAAAAGAGTTTGTTGTAAAGGGTTACGTCGATGCAAGCTTTGACACTAATCCGGATGACTCTGAGTAGTAACCCGGATTTGCATAGTGGAGCAGTCATTTGGAATACTTCAAAATGGCTCGTGGTAGCAGGATATATAGGATGACATAAAGATTTGTAAATCACACACGGATCTGAAAAGGTTCTGATCCATTGACTAAAAACCTCGCTCACAAGCAAGACATGATCGAACCCCAGAACTGTATGGGTGTTAGATTCATTATAATCACACAGTGATGTGAACTAGATTATTGACTCTAGTGCAAGTTGGTGATTATTGGAAATATGCCCTAGAGGCAATAATAAATTGGTAATTATTATATTTTCTTGTTCAAGATAATTGTTTATTATCCATGCTAGAATTCTATTGATTGGAAAATCAAATAAATGTGTGGATACATAGACAACACACTATCCCTAGTGAGCCTCTAGTTGACTAGCTCGTTGATAAAAGACGGTCAAGGTTTCCTGGCCATAGACAAGTGTTGTCACTTGATAACGTGATCACATCATTAGGAGAATGATGTGATGGACAAGATCCAAACTATGAACGTAGCATATGATCGTGTCAGTTTATTGCTACTGTTTTCTGCATGTCAATGTATCTATTCCTATGACCATGAGATCATGCAACTCCCGGACACCGAAGGAATACCTTGTGTGTTATCAAACATCCCAACGTTACTGGGTGACTATAAAGGTGCTCTATAGGTATCTCCAAAGGTGTCTGTTCAGTTGGCATGGATCAAGACTCGGATTTGTCACTCCTTGTGACGGAGAGATATCTCGGGGCCCACTCGGTAATACAACATCACAACAAGACTTGCTAGCAATGTGACTAAGGAGTTAGTTATGGGATCTTGTATTATGGAGCGAGTAAAGAGACTTGTCGGTAACAAGATTGAACTAGGTATAGCAATATCGACGATTGAATCTCGGGCAAGTAACATACCAAAGGTCAAAGGAAACATCATACAGAATTAATTGAATCCTTGACATAGAGATTCAACCAATAGAGATCTTCATAGAATATGTAGGACCCAATATGTACATCCATCTCCCTCTATTGGTTATTGACCGGAGAATGTCTGACATCATATCTACATAGTTCTCGAACTCGTAGGGTCTGCACACTTAAGGTTCGTTGATGTTTCGGTATAGTTGAGTTATAGGTGTTGGTGACTGAAGGTTGTTCGGAGTGCCGGATGAGATCCTGGACATCACGAGCAGCTCGGAATGGTCTGGAGGTAAAGATTGATATATAGGAAGTCCTATTTTGGTCACCGGAAAAGTTTTTGGCTCATCGGTAGTGTACTGGGAATGTCGGGAGGGGTGTCGCGCCCGGAGGGGCCTCATGGGCTATGGGAGGATACAAACTAGCCCCTAGTGGGCTGGCCTAAGCCCCCACTAAGGCCCATGAGGTTTGAGAAGGAAAAAACCAAAAGATGGAAGAGGAGGACAAGGTTTCCAAGTGGAGAGGAGGAATCGTACTCCTAGTAGGATTGGAGTAGGACTCCCCCACCTCCAATTTCGGCCAAACCTTGAGGGTTTGAGGCTGCCTCCTACCCTCCCTCCCTCCTATATATACTAGAGGAATTAGAGGTAGCCCTAACACTAATTGCCATGTGCTCCCTCTACTTCTCTCTAGATCTGTTTCTCCTCTAGTCTAGTTCGACGGTGCTTGGGCGAAGCCGTGCTGGATTAGTTCACCACCACCACACCGCCGTGATGGAGAACTCATCTACCTCTCTGCCCCTCTTTCTGGATAAAGATGGCGGGGATCATCATCGAGATGTACGTGTGCTGAACGTGGAGGTAAGGGATGGATCGGGATGGGATCGCGGGACGGATCGTGATGAGATCACGGGACGGGCTGCGATTTGGATCGCAAAGATGTTCCACTCCTTCAACCGCGTTATATACGCTACCGCTTAGCGATCTAAAAGGGTATGTAGATTACCTCTCCCCTCTCGTAGATGATCATCACCATCTATAGGTATTGCGTGCGCGTAGGTTTTTTTTGTTTCCCATGCGACGTTCCCCAACATACTGCATTCACGCACTTCTTTCGTTGATAATCCCTTCGATAACATCTTCTGGACCAATATTCATTTAATGGATAAAGTCCCAAAAATGAGAGTGGAATCACATATTAAAGGTGATAAACACGTTCCATAAAAATATCAAGCAAGAAGGCAAAGAAATAGTAGTCGTCGCGCATCCAGAGCGAATAACGATGTTCCATGCGACCGCGAGCACTTGCATGAGCGGTTGTTTGGCACCCGAACTACTGTGGAGATTAGCTAGCTTCACCCCGTCGAAGCTGATCGTGAATAAAACACACAGAGACTCGAGAAACTCATCCATAAGGCAGAAACCTAGCCTTCGGAGCCCATCCGAAGGGAGCATCGACCATGACAAGAGGGGAATTCCTCTCACCGCGAGAAGAACGACATCATCATCACCATCTACATCATCCTCACCTTCACCATCACCATCATCATGATCCGCATACTTATCATCTGCAACATCGAGAACCTTAGTAGACCTTTGGTGTATTGGTTGAATCATTCATCCATGTATTCATTTACCATTCCCATGATGATTGTTGTTCCCATGTGTGAGTAGACCCCTAGTTCTTGGGGATATGGACGAGCCTTGGTATGTGTAGGATCTAAAACATTTATTTTGTATATGAGATCCTTTCTTGAATGCCTAGTTTAATAACAAGGTTTGTGGTAGACTACTCACACATCATCATGGGGGCAACAAGGTTGATGAAGATTGCCTCTTTGCTCTTGAAGAGAAGGCATATACTTGTATGAAAATAATATCTCTTTGCACACAAAAGCATAGCAAATAGATTTAGTAAAATCCATATCAGTAATATCAGATTTGGGGGCAAGTAAACATCCAATTTCCAATTTTATTTCACATGCAACACTAGATGATGGTTTATTAGGCTTATTATGGTTTCTCAAATTCTTATGCCACAATTTGGTTTTCACTCTTATTTTGATACAGTTTTTCTTTACTAGCTCATTGCCAACTTCAAAATTGTGTTCAACAGACATAGGAGCCCAATTAACATTTATATCCTTGTGTACGAGAGTATTGATTTGTCATACCATGGTGTACATATTTTTATAAAATTGTCAAGGTCTACTAGGTAAAACATAGTATGCTTGCATGGGTACCGCATCACAATCTACATAATCAGCATATGTAACAATGATAAAATGCACACGAACATTACATGAAACCTTAACCTTGACATTGCTATTGAACCATTGTATGTAATAAGTATGAGAATGTGGTCTAGTGGTGAGAGACAACTTCTCCACCATCTCCATGCTAGCAAAATTGTTTCAACTCCCTCCTTTGATGATGACGCAGACACAACATTCCTTCACAATTCCCTTTGAATGGAACAAATTGTTGTTGGAAATATGCCCTAGAGGCAATAATAAAGTGGTTATTATCATATTTCCTTGTTCATGATAATCGTTTTTTATCCATGCCATAATTATATTGATTGGAAACTAAGATACATGTGTGGATACATAGACAACACTTTCCCTAGTAAGCCTCTACTAGACTAGCTCGTTGATCAAAGATAGTTAAGGTTTCCTAGCCATGATAACGGGATCACATCATTAGGAGAATGATGTGGTGGACAAGACCCAACCGTAAGCATAGCATTGATCGTATCATTAAGTTCATTGCTATTCCTTTCAACATGTATTTGTTCCTAAGAACTTGAAATCATGCAAATCCCTAACATCAGAGGAATGCCTTGTGTGTATCAAACATCACAACGTAACTTGGTGATTATAAAGATGCTATACAGGTGTCTCCAATGGTGTCTGCTGAGTTGGCATGGATCGAGACAAGGATTTGTCACTCCATATTACAGAGAGGTATCTCTGGGCCCACTCGGTAATAAAACATCACAAGGAGCTTGCAAGCAATGTGACTAAGGAGTTAGTCACGAGATCTTGTGTTGTGGAACGAGTAAAGAGACTTGCTGGCAACGAGATTGAACTAGGTATGGATATATCGATGATCGAATCTCGGGCAAGTAACATACCGATGGACAAAGGAACTGCATACGAGATTGCCTGAATCCTTGACATCGTGGTTCGCCCAATAAAGATGTTTGTAGAATATGTAGGAGCCAATATGGGCATCCAGATCCCGCTATTGGTTATCGACTAGAGAGGTGTCTCGATCATGTCTTCATCATTCTCGAACCCGTAGGGACCGCACGCTTAACATTCGGTGACGAGATAGTATTGTTGTGTTATGTATGTTGGTAACTGAAGGTTGTTCGGAGTCCCAGATGTTATCTTGGGCATGACGAGGAGCTTCATAATGGTCTAGAGGAAACATTCATATATGGGAAGTTGGTATTCGAGTTCGGGAAGAGTTTCGGGATTTACCGGTTTTGTGAAAGAGGTGTGGGAAGTGATCCCGGGGTCCACCGGGAGGGTGCACCTCCCCCGGAGGGCTTCATGGGCTGCGAGAGGAGGCACACCAGCCCCAGGTGGGCTGTCCTCCCCTCCCACCAAGATACCCATGCAGCCATGGGCTAGGGCCAGCCTAAGGTGGGGCGCCGTCCCTTGCCTTGGGTGGCAACGTTCCACCTTGGTCGTTGCGCCATCCTAGGGGAAACCCTAAGGGATGGCCTCTGTCGGCGATGCTAGGTCGACACCTATGGGGATCAATGTGATACCCTTGTGATCATAGGGCCGGGGAAACCAATGTCAAGAGCATACCTAACGATCAACACCCGGCAAGCCTTTTTACCTAGGTTCGGGCCGCTTACGCGTAAAACCCTACATCCTGCTCGTTCGATCGTATTAAGTGTTCTTTCGTTGTTCGTTTACAATGATGATAACCGACTTCTTGGCCCATCTCCAAAAAGTCTAACCCCTTGTGAATGAGCTAAGGGCCTCCTTTTATAGGCAAAGGGGTCACCTACAGTGCTCGATGGTAGGTTCTCGAGATATTAAAGTGAACCTAGAGCGGCGCTTATCCATCTACCGCTGTCAGGTGCATTAAATGCACGTCTTGCCCATGTCAGCTAAGTGCTGGTGAAGACATGTGTCCAGGTGTTTCAACACCTGGACGCCCCGCTGGCGCATGCAGAATGCGCTGGAACTCAGGGGGAGGTGGCACTGTAGCAAGGGCGGTTGCCCTCTAGTGTCTTGCCACGTCATCCCGGCAAGGGTGCTTGCCGGGGCCTTCGTGCTTCGTCCCGGCAAGTAAGCTTGCCGAGGGCTTCGACTGTCTTCCCTGCGAGGGAGGCTCGCCTGGGTCTTGCACTGGGTGCGTTCATCATGCCCATCAAACGGACGCGGCCTTGGGTGTCTTCCCGGCGAGGCTGGCTTGCCGGGGCCTTGGATACCTTGGGGGTGAGTCTTGTCTGGATTCTCCGCGCCCTACCGTCAGGGGCTCTTCGCACCTGTGCAGAAGTCTGGGGAACTAGAGAACCCAGTCTTTAGTGCACCGACAGGAACCGCCGGGCCTGGGCCACACACGTGTGCGGAGCGTTGTTGGGCTAGGCCCAAAGAGGTGTACGGGCCTTCACGGCTGGATCTGCTGGCGGTTTCCTTTCTCCCCGCCGCGCATTGGATGCGAGAAGTGAGAGATCACGCGCGGAGTGGCCACTCCGCCTCCTGAAACGCCTCTACCATGCGCGTGGCATGCGCATTCATTGATGGACAGGAAGCAGTCGAGGCCTTGAAAGGCGTAGTAGCGGCCGGGCCCGCCCGTGCATGCATTGGCGCATCCAGGCGGTTCTCTGTTCGCCCGTGAGCTGGAGTGATTGGTCGTAGAGGATGGTGGCTTCTGGAGTAAGGGAGGCTAGCCCCCGCACCCCGTCCTATAAATTGGCAGGGGTTTGCGAGAGGTTTTGCTCACTCAACTCCCCACGAATCCTCTAACTCCGCGATCTTGGCCTTCTGAATCTTCTTCTGTCTGCTCGCCGCGCTTGCCCCTAGTCATTGTCAGGGGACGGGGTCGGCCAACGTCTACGGTGAGGGCGGAGAGGGGATCCCATTCGGATCATGCCACATATTGAGGGTGCCGCGGCGGAAGGCGGCCCGAACGCCCATGGTGGAAGAAGGGCGAGGGGTCGAGGTCACCGTGGAGGTCGAGGCCAGGGGAGGCGGAGCGCTACTCCAGCGCCTCCGCCTTCCCCGGGGCTTGCTCCTGTGGCAGCCCATGTCGGAAGGAACCCGATGGAGTTCCTTGTCCAACTGCGAGGGCCCATCCGGTCCCGCCTTTGACTCCTTGGTGTCTTCGCCGAGGCAATGGAAGGAGAGGGGGGGCCGAAATTGTGGCTCCGCATGCACGGCTGCGGCAATGGTGCCGTGCCAGTGGTTGCAGAGCGCACTGGGCCTCGGACCCTGTTCCTCGGCCGTGGGTGGAAAGGCTTCGCCCGCGCCCACAACCTTTGTGACACGCATTTTCTCTGCTTCAAGTAGGCGGCGAAGAATACGCTCTCCGTCAAGCTATATGGGAGCTCGAGTGCGCGTCTCGGCTACTGCGAAGAAATCTCGAGCGGGACTGAAAGCCCTTCCTTGTGTGGGAGTAGCGAGGAAGGGACGGGCGATGATGACAGTGGAAGCACGTCACGTTCCCTGCAATCATTGTCTGCATGAGGGGGCGTGCCTTCGGGCTAACCGCTGGCCGTACCATCGCCGCCAGTGTGTCGCTCGCCCTTTCCCACGCCAGACTGACCGGAGCCGCCTCATCTTCCTATCAGCGCCCGGACTTCTGATCCTCGTTCTCCTTTGTGCAATGCTGGTCCCGGGGGAACCAGCCTGGATCGCGCGGAGGGCCGCTCCTCATCTTCCTGAGCACCAGTCCGACGAGCGTAGTTCCTCGCCAAGGATAGAAGTTCTAGGTTAGAGTAGATCATATCATCCATGTGACATGTTTGAGAAATGCCCGAAACAGATGAATGAAAAGACTGTTTTTCCCTCTTTCGATTCTGTTCTTTGTATGACTTGTTCTTGCATAATCTGGGAGCTTGTCGGTGGCTACCGGCAAGGCTCCTTGCCGCGTCCGGTGCAACCATGGAAATCGCCAAGCACAGCTTGAGACGAGATAGGGTGCTGCGTAGCTGCTTGCTCTGTTGAACAGGTTCGGAATTGTTTGAAGGCTCTGTGGCCATTCAGGTCGTTTGGATGAGTTCGAAACAAAGACAAGGTGCACCGAGCTTTGGGAAGGTCCCAGTACGCGCAAACTCCTCACAAAAAGATTTGAAACTTTCGAATGGAAGAAGCAAAGGATCTATCTACTTTAAGTCTGAATCTCAAACTTAAAAAACTTATATGTCTGTGCCGTGGTTGCGAGGCGCCTGGATCTTTTGCCGGGGCCTCCGAGCCCTCGGCAAGTAGGGAATTACCGCTCCTCTCGGTCTCTTCTCCGGCAAGGATTTATTGTTGATGGTATGTGACCGTCGCTTGGAGGAAGAGCCAGCCAGGGTGTAACCCCTTTGCTTTTCTCTTGCTAGGCCGTGCTTGCGGAGCCCCTGAGCGCGTCTTTGAGCGACGATGCGACGCTCTCAGGGGCGCAACATTTGCACTGGAGTGCGCGCCAGGGCTTCGGGACCGTGTGGTGCATCCTCAACGACTATGCATAGCTCCGCGGAGGTGTGTCCGCTGGAGTATGCACCGGGGCCTCTGTGAAGCGCCCAGGCACACCATCGATAGCTGCGTGTTGGCCCCCCGAGCGACGCATTGGCCTCACGATGCTACTGTTGGAGCCTCCGCCTCCGTGCCCCGCGCGTGTGTAGCAACGTGCTTACGCAGGCCTTGGGAAGTCGTAGCAGAACAGGGCGCCCGCCGCGGTACTCCGTTTCCGGAGGAACGCGACATAGCACCCAAACTTCGATGGAGCTGGCGTTGAGCCTGCTCCGATTCTTGCGTCTCTCCCCCGCCCCCTACCTGGTGTGCCGAAGATGTTGGCTATTCTAGGTCGACACCTATGGGGATCAACATGATACCCTTGTGATCGTAGGGCGGGGAAAAACAGCGTCAAGAGCAGACCTAACGATCAACACCCGACAAGCCTTTTTACCCAGGTTCGGGCCGCTTACGCGTAAAACCCTACTTCCTGCTCGTCTGATCGTAGTAAGTGTTCTTTCGTTGTTCATTTACACTGATGATAACCGTCTTCTCGGCCAATCTCCAAAAAGTCTAACCCCTTGTGAATGAGCTAAGGGCCTCCTTTTATAGACAAAGGGGTCACCTACAGTGCTCGATGGTAGGTTCATGAGATGTTACAGTGAACGTAGAGCGGCGCTTATCCATCTACCGTTGTCAGGTGCATTAAATGCACGTCTTGTCCATGTCTTCTAAGTGCTGGTGAAGACATGTGTCGAGGTGTTTCGACACCTGGACGCCCCGCTGGCGCATGCGGAATGCACTGGAACTCGGGGGGCGGTGGCACTGTGGCAAGGGCGGTTGCCCTCTAGTGTCTTGCCACATCATCCCGACAAGGGTGCTTGCCAGTGCCTTGGTGCCTCGTCCCGGCAAGCTTCGGGTGTCTTCCCGATGAAGGAGGTTCCTGGGGTCTTGCGCTGGGTGCGTTCATCACGCCCATCAAACGGACGCAACCTTGGGTGTCTTCCCGGCAAGGTAGGCTTGCCACGACCTTGGATACCCTGGGGGTGAGTCTTGTCTGGATTCTGCCTCGCCCTACTGCGAGGGGCTCTTCGTGCTCGTGCACAAGTCTGGGGAACTAGAGACCCCAGTCTTTAGTGCACCGATAGCCTCCTGCACCCCTCCCCCTATATATCTGATAGGAGAGCGAGGACAGCCGCACTACAAGCCATAGTGTAGTTGTAACGTCCAAGATGCGACAGTTTCCCTATTCGGGGACGAGGCCTCAATAGGGAAAGAGACGTATCTTAGCACTACGCAAGTACAGAAATCATCGCAATACATACATCAAGAGATGAGTATATGGAATGGCATACACTCGCCACAAGTTAAATTACAATTCCCTCAACAATTTGTTTCAAATCATCCATAAGACAGGGTCTGTCTACGGGCAAGATAAATGATAAAATTGCAATGATCTGCCTCGCTACCCCAGGAGACAACGAACGTCCTCTAATCGTCAGGGTACATCACGTACATGCGGTCATTGCCTTCGTTGAACTCCCACTGAGTTGCGTAGTGTCAGATGCCTATGGATCTGCGGTACCTGGACCTGTGGTGTTCTAGTAATATGTGAGCCACAAGGACTCATCAATCTTGCGACCAGGATACCGGAACTAATCAAGTTATTGGGTAGGGAAGGTTGAGTGTTTAGGTTAAAGAACACTAAGCATGTGTGGTGGCTAACTTACGAGAACATAAAGTGAAGTGAGTGATCTACTCATGACGGTCGTGAACTACATAATGATCACTGAGTGCTCCTAAACACCTACTTACGTCAGACATAACCCCACCGTGTCCTTAGTCGGAGAAGAAGCTCGCGAAAGAGGCAGTCACGGTTACGCACACTGCTGTCATGTTTTAGTTAAGTTTACTTCAACTTATATAGAACCGGATGTTAAACAAAGTTTCCAAGTTTCCATATAACCGCGGGCGCAGCTTTCCGAAAGATATTAACCCTCGGGGGTGCTACAACTAATCCATCACAAATTACCACAAGCTGCATAGGAAGCCTCGACCATAGAAAACCCGTGATCTTCTCGGATTCCTTAGTGGAAAATCTCAACCTTGAGATAGCCCAAAGCATCCTTGGGATCCCGATGAACAAGAAACCTCGAGGAGGTGAAGACAAATCCACCAAGATCGTCCAACGTGTCGACGAATCCGATAGGGGCCGCGTATCTCATTCCCACGACACGACGGATGAGCAGTATGTACAGGGGCGGAAGGGGTTAGAGGCTTTCATGGCAATGTTTGGAGGCTATTTATGTAGGTGGTAGGAAGCGATAAAATAGCAATGGAAAAGAGTCATCTAAGCACAATAAAATTAGAGACGGTATCAAGGTAACAATCATCTTCCCTGTTGGTTCTTTTGACTGGTACAACTCTTGCTCTTTAGGAACGTACTCAACGTGATCGTCGCACTCGTTCTCATATCATGATGCTACCCAAAGAAGAAAATACACAACCAATGAACACATGGCATGGTGCAATGCTTCAAACAAGTTGATGCATGCGTGTGGTTAAGAATGGAACATGGAAATGCTAACTAGTAATCTTCCTCATGCATTTATTAAGTTGTTACCATTCTAGACATAACCTCAAGTTTATTGATTTGTATATGCATGAACATGGCAGAAATGGATGCATCACGAGAAAACGGTGCAAAAAATATAAAGAATGTCACAAATCGAGCTACGGATCTCTTGGAAAACGCAACAAGGTATGGAAGGCAACTATGACTAAATAGCATTTGAGAGGGGCTATGGGTATTTTCTTGGAACTCGAAGTATGCCAATGGACAGGGAACGAAATTCTAGGTGCAATACACCGAAAATACATGCAAAACAACTAAGCACAACTCACACAAAGCACAAAACAAAACAACAACCAATCTGTCCACTAAGAGCTACACACCACTTTGACCACGTGAACATTAGCAGCTACAACCACTCAATGGGTTCAACCAAGACATGAATATGAAGCTATAATAGGGCACAACAGTCTCTAACTTACAACAACATTAATAGGTTCATGAAAGAATGGTAATCAAGCTCACAACATGGCAAGAAATATTACCTATTAGGACTTGCTGAAAATCTGAGTTTGCACTTGTAGTTTGTAATCTGGTTACATGTTGACAGCAACAAAACACTATTCTACAACAAGTTTCATGGCATAAAATTTACCAGGGTTGTATAGGGCAACAACTACTACAAAACACTAACACTAAGCATGAGCTAAAATAGTGCAGAAAACATGGTAGCATCCCCTAAACATGGCATGAAAATAACTACAAACTCTGAGACTTAGTCAAATATCACAAAGGGCAATTTGCAGCAATTTATGACATCATAGGAACTTCGACAGGACATGACTCTAAGATGCAAAACCTTGTTGTCAAGGTGAAGGCACCAGTTGACAAAGGTTACCAAGCACAACAATTCATGGCATTGGACAAACCCCAAAGGAACAATACATTCATGGGAATCATCATCACAACATGGCAAGAAAATAACAGATTCTAACACTTATAATTATTTGAGCATGTGAATCAGCAACATTATAGCAAGAAACCCACTAAACTACAAGCTTAACACGGCAAAGAAAAATACCACTATCTAGTACCCTCAAAACTCTACCACATCCTTGTTGACAAGTTTATCCTATCATGCAAGAATTAAGTCATGTGAAAAAGACATAATGCCATCTCAACACATAATAACATTTTTTGTAAATTTGCTCCAATGAAAAAACCAATGCCACAAATGGATTCCCGGGATTTATCTACCCCAAAGTCATATATCACACTCATATGTTTCTATAGGAAAATCTTACAAAACTAGAACGAAAATTTCACATAACTAGGTGCAATAAGATAAATGCCAAATTTGGCATATTCCAAATTTTATCGGTGCCAGATCTGGCACTTTCCTAAAATGGAAATGAAGCTAAATGCAATTAAACAAAAAAGAAAACATCACAAAAAATAGAGGCAGGCCCCACCTAGCATAGACACTAGGGGCGTCTCTAGTGAAGACATGTGGGCCCAGGGTCCCACTATTAGTGGTGTGGCAGAAATGGGCAAAGGGGGGAGGGGTTATTGCACACGAGGGGGATCAAACCTGGGGTGTCTAGTTGTGCAGCAAAGGTGCAACCACTATGCTAGGGCTCGTTTGCTGAACAAAGGGGAGCGCCAACCTAGCTATGCTCTAAAAGGAGCTGCCTTTCCTGTGCCCTGCCGCACAGAGGAACGACGTCGATGGCACGACATTAGCGATTGAAGGAGCACGAGGCTGCGTGGGGATGTGTGTGCGCGGGTGAGACGTGTGCATGCATGGGGCTACAAAGGGCGACGCGTGCGGGCTATCGATCACCTGGACTACAGGTCTATGAACCTGCACTATTGCGGCCATGACAGCAAGGAGAGGGCGGAGTGGGGCGAAGTCGATGTTGATCGACAAAGAGAGGGCGAGAGGGAGACGATGGCTCACAGAGGGGGGGGGGGGCTCGAGGACGCGCTTGAAGCTGGCTGGGGACGCTGCCGACGATGACACAAGTGCATGGACCTGCCACCTGCCCGAGTTGACGGGGATGACGGGGACGACGGGGATGACGGGGACGACGGGGATGACAGAGAGGACGGCCTTGGCTTTACCTCTCCGCAAAAATAGCGCAGACGAGGTGCGGTAGAACTTCGGGACTAGACGGGGACGACAGGGACTCGCTAAACTGATGGCAGACCCCGGCCATGCCGACGGTGGCACGGGCAGCTCGATCCGACAGCGCGAGAGGGAGGAGGGGTGAAAAAATGGAGAGGTGTAGGGTTCTACGGCACTATCGGGACTTAAATAGAGGACGACAGGGGCGCTCCGACCATCAAATTGCCTCGATGGCGACGTGGCACCGGCGGATGAGCGCCATACCGAGGAGGACGAAGCCCATGTCGCTGCTGGGCTGTGGGGGTGCTGGGCTGCGGCTGGCTACTCGGTTGGGCCGCTGCGAGGGAGGGGACATAGGCCTAGTTGGGTTGGGCTGCGCTAGGAGTGGCCCGAGAAGATCAATCTCTCTCTGTCTCTCTCTCAACTGTTTTTTGTCAAAACCAAAAAATAGCTCCTTTGCAAAACCCACACAGAAAAAAGGGCGGTTTTTTTAGAAAAAAATGCTTTTGCACTCACAAAAACATGCCCCAATTTATAAAAATGGTTTGCATTTTTCGAGAAAAAAAATAATTCACCTTCAAGCAATATTGGACACTGTTTTTAACAAAAGCCACAAAATAAAATATCCACATTTCACCAAGTGTTAATCTTAAAATACCTAACAGAATATTAGCTGAAAGGCCAACATTTTTATTAATTGAATTTGAGAAAGTTAAAACAACACCTATCTATTACTCGAATTAAGAGGGGTTTGGCACATTTTTTGAAAGAGGTTTTGCATAGTTTGAAAAGAATTAGGAATAGGGCCCACCCACACCACTTGCAAGCACACTTCACACACAAACTCTCACATAGAATATCAACAAGCATGATGCAACAATATGAAATGATGATTATGATGCCATGATGCAAAATGTCATGAAGCAAAATCTTTACTAACCCAACACATGAATCGTTCCAACATGGAATGTATTACAAATAAGGTAAGGGGTGCACTTGGACTATTAGAACTCTCCCACACTACAAGAGGATCTCGACCCGAGATCTAGAATTGAAAGAACTCTGGATACTTGGAACGACGGAGGTCATCGACTTCCCAAATGGCTTCTTTATCGGAATGGTGTGACCATTTTACTTTGAGGAATTTGATAAACTTGTTGCGGGTCTTGCGCTCAATCTCTTCGAGAATGGCAATTGGATGCTGATGATAGGAAAGGTATGGCTAAAGAACAATGTCTTGGAGCTCAACTATGCGCTCGGGAGTCTTGAATCACCTCCGGAGTTGAGAGACATGAAACACATCATGCACATTTGATAAATTGGATGGAAGCTCTAACTGATACACAAGGTCACCTATTTTTCCAACAAACTTGAAAGGGCCGATGGATCAAGCATTCCTTTGATGCCAAAGCATTGAGTGCCCTTCATGGGAGATACTTTGAGATAAGCAAAATCATCAATCTGAAAAGTCATGTCATGATGCTTGCTATCATAATAGCTCTTCTGACGGGATTGAGCAGCTTTGAGGTTATCCCAAATGACACGACATATCTCTTCTACTTCAGTGATCATGTCATTCCCTAGAATCTAATGCTCACCAGTCTCGGACTAATTGAGCGGGGTACAACACTTCGTGCCATATAAAGTCTCAAAAGGGGTCATGCCGGAACTTGCTTGAAAGTTGTTGTTGTATGAGAACCCAGCAAATGGGAGGCAGTCTTCCCACTTCATGCCAATATAAATCACACAGGCTTTGAGCATATCTTCAAGGATTTGATTGAATCTCTCCACTTGACCACTAGTCTGAGGATGGAAGGCGGTACTAAAATGTATGTTGGTGCCCATTGCAGTCTGAAAGGAATCCCAGAACTTGGAAGTAAAGATGCTTCCATGATCTAAACAAATGAGCATTGGAACACTATGCAGAGAAACTAGCCTTGAAGTGTACAGCTATGCCAGCTGAGCTGTTGATATAGACTCTTTGACCAAAAGGAAATGAGAAACTTTAGTCAACTTGTCGATGACCACAATGATGGCACCGTTTCCCTTCTTGGACTCAGGAAACCCAGTTACGAAATCCATATCCACATGATCGAATTTCCACTCGGGCATGGGCAAAGGATGAAGGATACCAGCTGGACGTTAATGTTCTACCTTCACTCTGCGACACACATCACACTCGTTCACGAATTGATCAATCTCACGTTTCAAGCGAATCCACCGGAAAGTTTGTTTTAGATCTTGATACATCTTAGAGTTGTCTTGATGTATGGAGAGGAGGGAATTGTGGGATTCATCCATGATAACTTTCCTGAGTTCTACTTTCGGGACCACAAGGCGATCCTCGAAGGACAAAGTATCTTTGTCGTGAACACGGAAGC
Organism: Hordeum vulgare subsp. vulgare; assembly: GCF_904849725.1. NCBI lineage: Eukaryota > Viridiplantae > Streptophyta > Magnoliopsida > Poales > Poaceae > Hordeum > Hordeum vulgare. Next base: position 210,860,973 of record NC_058523.1, on the reverse strand, counting down.
ACTTATACTTTGGAATGGTCTTTGCCAAGCCTATCTTCACTTTCTTCACCATCGCATCAAGAAGTTGAGCTTGGAGGACTTGGTCTTCAAAGGTAGGAGAAATCTGATGATTGGCAATAAATCCCTGAGACACTACTTAAAGGTTGAACTTCCTGAAAGATTCACAAATATGAGGCTAGAATGGATTGAGAATGGGACTATTGCAGTAAGCCTTTCTACTCAAAGCATCTACAATCACATTTGGTTTGCCTGGAGTATAATCAATTCTTGGATTGTAATCTTGGGTCATCTCCACCCAATGAGTTTGATGAAGATTGAGATTCGGCTGAGTGAATATGTATTTCAAACTCTTGTGATCGGTGTAGACTTCAACCTGTCTTCCCAACAAGAGGTGTCCCCGAGTCATCAAAGCATGGACCACAGCGGCCAACGCAAGATCATGAGTGTGGTAGTTTTTTCTCACTTGGCTTCAAGTGCCTAGAGGTATAAGCTACCACTTTCTTCTATTGCATGAAAACACCACCAAGACCTTGTAGAGAGGCATCACAGAACACTTGGAAAGGCTTGGAATAATTAGGAGTCATAACCGGAGCTGAGGTGAGCTTCTCCTTGAGTGTATTGAATGCCAATTCACACTCTCGAGATCAGACATATTTTACGCTCTTATGAAGAAGGTTGGACAGAGGCCTGTCAATCTTGGAGAAGTTCTCAACGAACCTTCTGCAATAGATTGCAAGCCCGAGAAAGCTTCGAAGCTACTTCACATTCTGAGTAGGCTCCCATTGAACAATGGCTTGAACCTTTTCAGGATCCACCTTGATGCCCTTGGCAGAGATGATGTGCCCAAGGTACACCACTTCATTGAACCAAAACTCGCATTTTGAGAACTTAGGATAGAATTTATGCTCTCTTAGCTTATCAAGCAAAAGCCAGAGATGTTCTGCATGTTCTTCCTCACATTCAGAGAAGACTAGAATTTCATCCACATAAATCAAGACGAACTCATTCTTGAAGGGAGAGAATACATAACTCATCGCACGAGAGAAAGTTGGAGGAGCATTGGCGAGAACAAATACATCACTGCGTACTCATAAGATCCAAAGCTTGTCCTGAAAGCAGTCTTGGGAATATCTTCTTCACGAATACGGATTTGATGATAGCCCATCAAAGATCAAGCTTAGAGAAAATATATGACCCTTTCAACTGCTCAAACAATTCATTGATGTTGGGAAGTGGATACTTGTTCTTGATTGTATTCTTATTCAATACGGTAATTGACACAAAGTCGTTCCATGCCATATTTTTCTTGACAAACAGAACACCACAACCCCAAGGAGAAGAACTTGGTCTCATCAGACCCACACGTTCTTGTTCGTCAAGCTATTTCTTCAACTCTTTCAGCTCTTCGGGACCAAGCTTATAAGGACGCTTGCAAACTGCTTCAGTTCTAGGCTCGAGTTCAATCAAAAACTCAACTGGCCGGTGAGGAGGCATTCTTGGCAATTCTTCTGGAAAGACATCTTCATACTCACGGACAAGAGGAACTTGAGAAATGGCTGAAATTTCACCCTTCTCATTCAGAGAGAATAGACGAATCGTTCCATCGCGAGGAACAAAAATGATCACGTCTTCCGAAGGATGGGTCAATTTGACTTCTTCGGCTTCACAATCAACGAATACCTTGTTCATTGCCAGAAAATCCATGCCAAGAATAAGATAAATATTAGAATTTCCAGGAACAATTGGAGAATCCACAAAGGAATAATTGCCCGGCTTGACAGAAGCATCCATAACAAACACACGAGAAGTAATTTGCATACGCGGAGAAATGATTTTGAAAGGTTTAGGCGTGTCCTCTATTACTATATCATGCTTAGCAACGAAAGGACTTGAAATGAATGAATGCGATGCACTAGTGTCAAACAGAACTTTTGCAGGAATAGATTTAACCAAGAGATTACCCATGATCGCATTTGAGGAGTCTTATGCTTCAACTGCATTGACCATGTTCACCCTTGATGTCTTGGGATTATGCTTCGCCATAGCATTGACTGGCGGCCTGATTGTAGGAGGAGGCGGCAGACGCCGCTGGCTGGTACACTTGTTGGAGTAGTGGCCCTTCTGACCGCACTAGTGACAAGTCACCTCTGACAGCGGACGGAAGTGAGATGGAGGAGCTCCTGACTTAAATGGGTGAGGCTTTTGCTGGAAAACTGGGTTGGGTGGGCGAGAAGATCCACGACCACCAGACTGCTTGAACTACTGATGCTGACGAGGCGTAGGAGAAACCCAGAACTTCTGCTGCTTTGGGACAATCTGAGCTGAGGACGAAGAGGAATTGGAGTCCCTGAAGTGCTTCCTTGAATTTTGGACCATGAACAAAGCTGACTCGGCCCTCAAAGCCAAGTTATAGAACTTATCAAACTCAGGAGGGTCGTGGAGAGCAAGAGAAAGTTGCAAGTCTTCCTTGAGACCACCTCAAAACTGATAGATCTTGCTCTTATCATCTCGAACATCCTGCTTGGCATAGCGTGCAATGTTCTGGAATTCAATGTCATAATTGTACACAGATGAGCATCCTTGCTTCATACACCTGAAATTCTAACGCATGCCCTCAACAAAGCTTGTCGGAATATGATGGGATCTGAAATCACGACAGAAGTCAACCTAACTGATCAGATGATCACGTGTGGAATCCTTGAGCTGCCACCACCACTCGGCTGCCTGATGATAACCCACAAGTATAGGGGATCAATTGTATCCTTTCTTGATAAGTAAGAGTGTCGAACCCAACGAGGAGCTAAAGGTAGGACAAATATTCCCTCAAGTTCTATCGACCACCGATAAAACTCTACGCACACTTTACGTTCGCTTTACATAGAACAAGTATGAAACTAGAAGTACTTTGTAGGTGTGATACGATAGGTTTGCAAGAAAATAAAGAACACGTAAATAAAAACTAGGGGCTGGTTAGATAAAGAAACAATTACGTTAGTTTAACGAGTGTGGAAAAGTGGTGGTAGGAGTTGCGGAATTGTCCCTAAGCAATTGACTATGTTACTAAACCGATAGCAAGTTTTATGTGGGAGAGGCCACTGCTAGCATGTCATCCCTTACTTGGAATTCTATGCACTTATGATTGGAACTATTAGCAAGCATCCGCAACTACTAACGTTCATTAAGGTAAAACCCAACCATAGCAATAAGATATATTGGTCCCCTTCAATCGCGTATGCATCAATTTCTATGCTAGGCTGAAGCTTCTGTCACCCTTGCCCTCGAATACATAGTCCTATCAACATACTACTAACCCTATGGTGTGATCCACACACGCGCTCATATGATGGGCACCAAAGGACAGCAACATAACCACAAGCAAATTAAACCAATCATAGCAATTCATCAATCACCGATAGGACAACGAAAATCTACTCAGACATCATAGGATGGCAACACATCATTGGATAATAATATGAAGCATAAAGAACCATGTTCAAGTAGAGGGTACAGGGGGTTGCGGGAGAGTGGACCGCTGAATATAGATGGGGGAAGGTGATGGAGGTGTTGGTGAAGATGACAGAGGTGTTGGTGTAGATCGCCGTCACACGATGATGTCCCGGGCGGCGTTCCGGCGCCGCCGGGAGAGAGGGGGGGAGAGCCCCCTTCTTCTTCTTCTTCCTTGACCTCCTCCATAGATGGGAGAAGGCTTTCCCCTCTGGACCATGGTCTCCATGGCGGAGGAGGGGGGAGTGCTCCTCCGAGATTGGATCTCTCTCTCTCTGTGTCCTTCTGTTTCTGCGCTCCCAGATTCTGCCTTTCACCGTTTCTTAAATTCCCGGAGATCCGTAACTCCGATTGGGCTAAAATTTTAACACGGTTTTCTTCCGGATATTAGCTTTCTTGCGGCGAGAGAAGGGCCCCAACCGCCTTAGATATTGGTCACAAGCCTGCGAGCCGCGCCCTAGGGGGGCGCGCCTCCTAGGCTTGTGACCCCCTTGGGCATCGTTTCGCGTAGATTCTTCTTCCCAAAAATCATAAATATTCCAAAAAAGCCCTGTAGGTTTTTTGTTGCATTTGGACTTCGTTTGGTATGGATAATCTGCCAAACAAAAAAATGCAACAAATAGAAATGGCACTGGGCACTGGTTCAATATGTTAGTCCCGAAAATAGTATAAAAAGTTGCCAAGAGTATATGAAAGTTGTAGAATATTGGCATGAAACAATAAAAAATTATAGATATGACGGAGACGTATCAGCATCCCCAAGCTTAATTCCTTCTCGTTCTCGAGTAGGTAAATGATAAAAAAGAATTTTTTGATGTGGAATGCTACCTAGCATAATCTTGATCATATAATCTAATCATGGCATGAATACTAAAACACGAGTGATTAGAAGCAATAGTCTATCATTTCACATAAAGACAATAATATTTCAAGAATACTAACAAAGCAATCATGTCTTCTCAAAATATCACGGCCAAATAAAGTTATCCCTACAAAATCATATAGTTTCGCTATGCTCCATCTTCCCCACACAATGTATTTAAATCATGCACAACCCCGGTTTTAGCCAAGCAATTGTTTCGTACTTTAGTGTTCTCAAACTTTTTCAACTTTCACGTAATACATGAGCGTGAGCCATGGACATAGCACTATAGGTGGAATAGAATATGGTGGTTGTGGAGAAGGCAAAAAGGAGGAGATAGTCTCACATCAACTAGGCGTACCAACGGGCTATGGAGATGCCCATCAATTGATATCAATGTGAGTGAGTAGGGATTGCCATGCAACAGATGCACAAGAGCTATATGTCTATGAAAGTTCAAAAAGAAACTAGTGGGTGTGCATCCAACTCTCTTTCTCACGAAGACGTAGGGCAATTTGAGGAAGCCCATCATTGGAATATACAAGCCAAGTTCTATAATGAAAATTTCCCACTAGTATATGAAAGTGACAACATAGGAGACTCTTTATCATGAAGATCATGGTGCAACTTTGAAGCACAAGTGTGGTAAACAATAGTAGCATTGTCCCTTCTCTCTTTTCTCTCATTTTTTTATTTTTTATTATTTTTTGATCTTTTTTTCGTGGGCTTCTTTGGCCTCTCTTTTTTTATTTGGGCTTCATTGGCCTCTTTTATTACTTCCTCGCATGGGACAATGCTCTAATAATGATGATGATCACACTTTTATTTACTTACAACTCGATATTTAGAACAAAATATGACCCTATATGAATGCTTCCGGCGGTGTACCGGGATGTGCAATGATCTAGTGTAGCAATGACATCAAAAAACGGACAAGCCATGAAAACATCATGCTAGCTATCTTACGGTCATGCAAAGCAATACGACAATGATGGTGCATGTCATAATAAACGGAACGATGGAAGTTGCATTGCAATATATCTCGAAATGGCTATGGAAATGCCATAATAGGTAGGTATGGTGGTTGTTTTGAGGAAGGGTATATGGTGGGTGTAATGCACCAGCGAAAGTTGCGCGGTACTAGAGAGGCTAGCAATGGTGGAAGGGTGAGAGTGTGTATAATCCATGGACTCAACATTAGTCATTAAGAACTCAGATACTTATTGCAAAAGTCTATTAGTCATCGAAACAAGGTACTACACGCATGATCCTAAGGGAAGGGTTGGTAGGAGTTAACCATCGCGCGATCCCTACTTCCACACAAAGGATGACAATCAATAAATAAATCATGCTCCGACTTCATCACATAACGGTTCACCATACGTGCATGCTACGTGAATCACAAATCTTAACACAAGTATTTCTACGAATACACAACTACTCACTAGCATGACTCTAATATCACATCTTCATGTCGCAAAACTATTGCAAGGAATCAAACATATCATATTCAGTGATCTACAAGTTTTATGTAGGATTTTATGACTAACCATGTGAATGACCAACTCTTGTTAACTCTTCAAATAGGTATAAGTGAAGCATGAGAGTTTAATTCTTTCTACAGTAGATATGCCCCTCTCTAACAAATATAAGTGAAGCAAAAGAGCATTCTACAAATGGTGGTTTTCTATGTGTGGGGAAACAGGCAATCCAAACATCAAATGATATAAGTGAAGCACATGAAGCATTCTATAAAGCCATACTCAAAAGATATAAGTGAAGTGCAAAGAGCATTCTATAAATCAACCAAGGACTATCTAATACCAGCATGGTGCATAAAATAAAAAGGAAATATAAACACAAAAGACACTCCAAGCATTTGCACATATCATGTGACGAATAAAAATATAGGTCCGAGTAAAATTACCGATAGATTGTAGACGAAAGAGGGGATGCCTTCCGGGGCATCCCCAAGCTTAGACGCTTGAGTCTTCCTTGAATATTACCTTGGGGTGCCCCAGGCATCCCCAAGATTAGGCTCTTGCCTCTCCTTATTCCTTCATCCATCGTGGTCTCACCCAAAACTTGAAAACTTCAATCACACAAAACTCAACAAAACCTTCGTGAGATCCGTTAGTATAATAAAGTAAATCACCACTTTAAGTACTGTTGTGAACTCATTCCAAATTCATATTATCATTATATCTACTGTAATCCAACTTCACCATGGTTCATACCCCCCGATACTACCCATAGATTCATCAAAATAAGAGAACAATGCATAGAAAACAGAATCTGTCAAAAACAGAACAGTCTCTAGTAATCTGAACTTATACCATACTTCTGATACTCCAAAAATTCTGAAAAATTATGACAATTAGATAAATTTTCATATCAATCAGAAGAAAAAAGAATGAACTCAAAATCTCTTTCTGGATTGGAATTAAAAATACTTTCGTGAGCACAAAGTTTTTGTCTTTTTCAGCATGATCAAACAACTATCACCCAAACTAATCATAAAGGCTTTACTTGGCACATTATTTTTATAATACAATGGAATTGTACAAGGGGCAAGAAACTTCCATGAAAAATTCTACATTGTTTCCATGAGCATGAACACAAGTGTTCAAGGTCGACCCTCACTTCCGCAATGCATCACCTTTCAATCGCTTCTCTTTTTGAAAAAGTTTGAAGTTCCCCTCTCTATTTTTTGTTTTTAAATTATATAAAAGCACTCAACAGAAAAAAATGACTCTCTACAACTTCCGGGTTGTCTCCCAGGCAGCGCTTTTTGAAAGCCATTAAGCTAGGCATAAAGTGGTCAAGTAATGGATCCACCCGGATCCCAAGGTATATCAAAGCCAATTTTATTTAACAATGATTTATAATTTAGTAGTGAGCACAAGGTAACATATATCATGCAATAACGAAGTCTAACTCTATTCCTATGCATTAGCATGTCATAAAAGAACAATTCATGCACGTCAAGTAAAGGCAAATACATAGCATAAGCAGTTTCTTGCAATTTTATCGTATTGGAAACATAGAGAGGTGGAGATGTAGTTCCTCTATCATAATAATTGCAAGTAGGAGAAGCAATAACATGCATATTATAGTCATCAAAATCATCATGTGTAATAGTATAAGTCAACCCATCTATGTAATCCCTAATAAGAGCAAACTTCTCCGATATAGTGTAGTTGGGAGAGTTCAAAAAGATAATAGGACTATCATAAGTGGGTGCGATAGCAACAATTTCATGTTTAACAAAAGGAACTATAGCAAGTTCATCTTCATAAGCATCATTCATATTGGCATCATCGCCACAAGTATAGCAAGCATCAAGTTCATCCAAAAGGGATATTTCAAACGAATCCAAGGGATCATAGCAATCAACATAGCATTCATCCTTCGGTAAGAACGAAGGGAAATTAAAAAATGTATGAGTTGAAGAGTTACTCTCATTAGAAGGTGGGCGCGTGTAGCTAGTCCGCTCTTCCTCCTTTTGTTCTTCGCTCTCCTCGTCATCTTTTTCATCTAACGAGCTCACAGTTTCAGCATTTTCTTCTTCCATAGTTTCCTGCAAAATATTAGTCTCTTCTTGGGCAGCGTAGAATTTCTCCATAAATCGATAAATATGGGCATTATATTCATAATTAGTATACCAATAACAAAGCATAACCAAATTTTTAGATCGGTAAGCAAAATCATCATTATCATCACACCTTTTAAACAGAGCTTCAATTTCATAAGCACCCATAAAAGCAACAAACTCGTCTATTTGTTCCTCATCATAGTAATCATATATACCATTAGCATAAGAAGCTAAGGTTTCATTAGCATTAAATTTACAACAAAAGGGAAGGTGTTTAGCCTTCATCCTAGAGCAACAAGTAATATCATATCTCGAGCATAGCTCCCAAGCATACCATTTCAACATATGAATTTGATCCCATAGTAGTTTCCTTTTTGAGTCAAGCGATAATCCCAAAAGTATTCACGTTGATCCAACGTGTATCCCATTATATAATTCAATGGGGTTTTCTCAAGATTATTAAAGAAGTGCATAATATTTTCCACATAACGAGCATCGAGGGTTTTAGGAGGTTCCCCATCTCCATGAGTAGCAAGTACTCCTAATTATTTTGGTATTTCGTGTTACATATCCATAACTAAAGATAGAGAACAACTTCGAACAGCAAATAAATCTACTTAGTGATAAAGCAAACAAGCACACATGAGAATATTCACCCCATGCAATTGCTCCCCGGCAACGTAGCCAGAAAAAGGTCTTGATAACCCACAAGTATAGGGGACCAATTGTAGCCTTTCTCGATAAGTAAGAGTGTCGAACCCAACGAGGAGCTAAAGGTAGGACAAATATTCCCTAAAGTTCTATCGACCACGGATACAACTCTACACACACTTTATGTTCGCTTTACCTTGAACAATCATGATAGGATAGGTCTGCAAGACAATAAAAAACACGTAAATAAAAACTAGGGGCTGGTTAGATAAAGAAACAATTACGTTAGTTTAACGAGTGTGGAAAAGTGGTGGTAGGAGTTGCGGAATTGTCCCTAAGCAATTGACTACGTTACTAAACCGATAGCAAGTTTTATGTGGGAGAGGCCACTGCTAGCATGTCATCCCTTACTTGGAATTCTATGCACTTATGATTGGAACTATTAGCAAGCATCCGCAACTACTAACGTTCATTAAGGTAAAACCCAACCATAGCAATAAGATATATCGGTCCCCCTTCAATCGCGTATGCATCAATTTCTATGCTAGGCTGAAGCTTCTGTCACCCTTGCCCTCCAATACATAGTCCTATCAACATACTACTAACCCTATGGTGTGATCCGCGCGCGCGCTCATATGATGGGCACCAAAGGACAGCAACATAACCAAAAGCAAATTAAACCAATCATAGCAATTCATCAATCACCGATAGGACAACGAAAATCTACTCAGACATCATAGGATGGCAACACATCATTGGATAATAATATGAAGCATAAAGCACCATGTTCAAGTAGAGGGTACAGAGGGTTGCACGAGAGTGGAACACTGAATATAGATGGGGGAAGGTGATGGAGTTGTTGGTGAAGAAGACGGAGGTGTTGGTGTAGATCGCCGTCACACAATGATGTCCCAGGCGGCGTTCCGGCGCCGCCGGGAGAGAGGGGGAGAGAGCCCGCTTCTTCTTTATCTTCCTTGACCTCCTCCCTAGATGGGAGAAGGGTTTCCCCTCTGGTCCATGGTCTCCAGGGAGGCGGAGGGGCGAGAGCTCCTCCAAGATTGGATCTCTCTCTGTGTGTCCTTCTGTTTCTGTGCTCCCAGATTCTGCCTTTCACCGTTGCTTAAATTCCCGGAGATCCGTAACTCCGGTTGGGCTGAAATTTTGACACGATTTTCTTCCGGATATTAGCTTTCTAGCAGCGAAAGAAGGCCCCCAACCTCCTTAGGGATTGGTCACAAGCCTGCCAGCCGCACCCTAGGGGGGGGCGCCTCCTGGGCTTGTGACCCCCTCGGGCATCGTTTCGCGTAGATTCTTCTTCCCAAAAATCATAAACATTCCAAAAAAATCCCCTTAGGTTTTTTATTGCGTTTGGACTTCGTTTGGTATGGATAATCTGCGAAACAAAAAACATGCAACAAACAGGAACTGGCACTGGGCACTGGATCAATATGTTAGTCCCAAAAATAGTGTAAAAAGTTGCCAAAAGTATATGAAAGTTGTAGAATATTGACATGAAACAATCAAAAATTATAGATACGACAGAGACGTATCACCTGACACTTCATCTAGAAAGTTGCAAATCTAACGAAGTCCTCAGGCCTGACATTGCTGCACTCCAAATACTTAGTCATGTCACATAGCCAGTCATCTGCATCAAACGGCTGCTCACAAAAGTGAAGGACTTGGGCTAATTTGCTAGGAGTTGATTGAGAGATGCAAACTGCTGCTTGTTGTTGAAATTCCCCTGCTGGCCTTGCTTCCTTTCTTGCACAGTTTGAAGCAGCATTTGAGTGTTTGTATTGGTGGCAACCATCAAGGCTTGCCACGCCTCTTGAGGAGGAGGAGGGCGTGGTGGTGGGTCAACCTGCTCTCCATCACGGTTTGGGTTATGGCGAGTTGCTAGAGCCATCATGGAGATGGACAACAACATTAGACCACAGATGAAAGATGAAGGTGATAAGTTAAATCAAAGGCTTGAAATATCACAACATAAAGTCTTAGCAATTTCACTCAGACAAGAAATAGTAAGAATGCTTCCACAAATTAGTTTCAACAACATATGATTCAAAAGTCACTTGTAATTGACAAGTTTGAGCTAGAATTACTCAGAACAAATGTATATGCCAACATACATCTGATGAAAGAATATCCTAGGTGGCTAATGGAATTCCCATGTGAGAACTCCCGAAACTTTCAGTTATGCAATCGGGCCCACGGATACAAGGAGAAAAACATCACACAATTCCTAACCAGAGTCCCAGAAACTCATCCGTCAACACATAACCAGAGTCCCAGAAACTCATTTATCTCGGACCCTCGTAATCACAACGATACCAAGTATGGATGTACATCCGAATTCTCCCCACCAGTACTGGGGATGCGGGACTCCTCTCACCACTACTAGTATTGAAGAAATTTTGAACATCCTCTCTCCTGAGATTATAAGAAATGTAAATGATAACAATGTGCACAAGAATCCTGTGGAGCTCAACTCCCCGGAAGAAATCAAGTCAGATAGGAGGCACCAAGACAGAACCTTCACATCGGTATCATATAGATTCCAAAATATCCGCCTGATCCTAAAAAAATTGAGCAAGAAGAGAAGTAGAATTGAAATCCCTAAGTCATGAACCTCACCAGAGCAGGGAAGAGGAATAAAAAGAAACTTAATCTTTGATATTATTTTGACTCAAAAAAGGTTTTCACTAGACTCGATTCGGCAAAGTTCGATCAATCAAAGGCTCCTATGGTCGTATGGCTCTGATTACCAACTTGTAACGTTCAAGATGCGACAATTTGCACATTTGGGAACGAGTCCTCAACAGGGAAAGAGACGCATCTTAGCGTTTCGCAAGTACAGAAATCATCACTATACATACATGAAGAGATGAGTATATGGAATGTCTTACACTCGCCACAAGGTAAGTTACAAGTCCCTCAACAATTTATTTCAAATCATCCATAAGACAGGGTTCGACTACGGACAAGATAAACGATAAATTTGCAATGATCTGTCTCGCTGGCCAAGGAGACGACCAAGGTCCTCTAATCGACGAGGTACGTCACGTACATGCGGCCACTGCCTTCATCGAACTCCCACTGAAGTTCTGTAAAGACAAACGCCTCTGGATCTACGGTACCTGGAACTATGGTGTTGTAAAAATCTGTGAGTGATACGTCTCCATCGTATCTACTTTTCCAAACTCCTTTGCCCTTGTTTTGGACTCTAATTTGCATGATTTGAATGGATCTAACCCGGACTAACGCTGTTTTTAGCAGAATTGCCATGCTGTTGTTTTTGTGCAGAAATAGAAGTTCTCGGAATGACCTCGAAATTTACAAGGATTTTTTGTGGAATATATAAAAAATATTGGCGCAAGCATCAACCAGAGGCGTGGAGCGAGGAGCCCACAAGCCTAGGAGGCGCGGGCCCCCTGGCCGCGCCTAGCACGCTTGTGGGGCCCTCGGGGCTCTGCCGCCTCTAACTCCAGCTCTATTTAGTCCCTTTCGTCCGGAAAAAAATCAAGGAGGAGAGTTCATCGTGTTTTACGATACAGAGGCGCCGCCACCACCCGTTCTTCCTCTGGAGGGCAGATCTGGAGTCCGTTCTGGGCTCCGGAGAGGGGAGATCGTCGCCATCATCATCACCAACCTTCCTTCATCGCCAATTCCATGATGCTCTTCATCGTTCGTGAGTAATCTCATCGTAGGCTTGCTGGACGGTGATGGGTTGGATGAGATCTATCATGTAATCGAGTTAGTTTTGATGGGGATTGATCCCTAGTGTCCACTATGTTCTGAGATTGATGTTGCTACTACTTTGCCATGCTTAATGCTTGTCACTAGGGCCCAAGTGCCATGATTTGAGATCCGAATCTATTATGTTTCATCAATATATGTGTGTTCTTGATCCTTTCTTGCAAGTTGTAGTCACCTACTAGGTGTTATGACCCGGCAACCATGGAGTGATAATAGCCTGAACCACTCCCGGAGATGACAATAGTATCAGGAGTTAATGTATTCACTAAGTGCTAATGCTTTGTTCCGGTTCTCTATTAAAAGGAGAACCTTAATATCCCGTAGTTTCCATCAGGACCATGCTGCCACGGGAGAGATGGACAATAGATGTCATGCAAGTTCTTTTCATAAGCACGTATGATTATATACGGAATGCATGCCTACATTACATTGACGAACTGGAGCTAGTTACATATCTCCGCATGTTATAACTGTTGCATGATGAATGTTATCCGGCATAATTATCCATCACCGATCCAATGCCTACGAGTTTTTCCTACTGGTCCTTGCTACGTTACTTTGTCGCTACTGCTGTCACTACTGCTACTGTTACCGCTACTGCTGTCACTGCTGCTACTGTTACCATTGCTACTGTTGCTATTACACTACTTTGCTACTAATACTTTGCTGCAGATACTAAGTTTTTCAGGTGTGGTTGAATTGACAACTCAACTGCTAATACTCGAGACTATTCTTTTGCTTCCCCTTGTGTCGAATCAACAAATTTGGGTTGAATACTCTACCCTCGGAAACTGTTGCGATCCACTATACTTGTGGGTTATCAAGACTAGCGCCGTTGCCGGGGAGGCCTATGAGTAATTTTGCGACACCACCTCCTGGTAGAAATTTTGATGTGTCGCCTGTGCTTGATGATGCTACTTCTGCTATCCATGATTCTTGTGATGATGCTTTGCTTGATACTGCTTTGGCACTAGGTGCATTCCTAGATGCACAAATTGCTAGAGTTGCTGCTAAATGTGATGATACTTCTGAAACTGCTGAGATTATTGAAGTAGAACTTGCTATTTCACCTGTTAGAACTAGCTCTCCTAGATATGAATTGCCTGATATACCTGAGGGTTATGTTATCGAGGGAGAGATAGCTGAGGACTTTCTTGCTTGTAAGGATAGCTATGATCTTGAGAAATTACTGCGCAAGTGGAAAGAAAAATCTCTGAACGCTAGGATGAAATACGACCCGAAGTTTGCTACTTCTCCTATCTTTGTGACCGATAAGGATTATGAATTCTCTGTTGACCCTAAGTTAATCACTTTGGTCGAATCTGATCCTTTTCATGGTTATGAGTCTGAAACGGTTGTAGCACATCTTACTAAGTTGCACGATATAGCCACCCTATTGACGAGTGAGGAAAAGATCCGCCACTACTATATCCTTAAGCTGTTTCCTTTCTCGCTGAAGGATGATGCTAAGACTTGGTCATTTCTCTTGATCCTGGTTGTGTGCTTAGTCCCCAGGATATGATCTACTACTTCTCTGAGAAATATTTTCCTGCCCATAAGAAGCAAGCTGCCTTGCAGGATATATATAACTTTGTGCAAGTTGAAGAAGAGAGTCTCCCACAAGCTTGGGGGAGGCTTGTCCAGCTACTGAATGCTTTGCCTGATCACCCTCTTGAGAAGAATGAAATACTTGATATCTTCTATAATGGACTGACCGATGCTTCTAGGGACCACCTAGATAGTTGTGTGATGACCCACAAGTATAGGGGATCAATCGTAGTCCTTTCGATAAGTAAGAGTGTCGAACCCAACGAGGAGCAGAAGGCTCTGATAAACGGTTTTCAGCAAGGTAATAAATCCAAGCACTGAAAGTAGCGGTAACAAGTGATGGCGTAGTGAGGTGAAACGTAGCAAGCGAAAAGTCACAAGTAATAGAAATGGTGCAGCAAGTGGGCCAATCCCTTTTGTAGCAAGGGACAAGCCTGAACAAAGTCTTATAGGAGGAAAAACGCTCCCGAGGACACACGGGAATTTCTGTCATGCTAGTTTCATCATGTTCATGTGATTCGCGTTCGTTACTTTGATAGTTTGATATGTGGGCGGACCGGCGCTTGGGTACTGCCCTTCCTTGGACAAGCATCCCACTTATGATTAACCCCTCTCGCAAGCATCCGCAACTACGAAAGAAGAATTAAGACAACGTCTAACCATAGCATTAAACTAGTGGATCCAAATCAGCCCCTTACGAAGCAACACATAGACTGGGGTTTCAGCTTATGTCACTCCATCAACCCATCATCTACTTACTACTCCGCAATGCCTTCCTCTAGTCCCAAATATGGTGAAGTGTTATGTAGTTGACGTTCACATAACACCACTAGAGGAAAAGACAACATACAACATATCAAAATACCGAACGAATATCAAATTCACATGACTATTATCACCATGACTTATCCCATGTACTCAGGAACAAAAGTAACTACTCACAAAGCATAATCATAATCATGATCAGAGGTGTAATGAATAGCATCAAGGATGTGAACATAAACTCTTCCACCAAGTAATCCAACTAGCATCAATTACAAAGAGTAATCAACACTACTAGCAACCTTACAAGTGCCAATCAGAGTCGCGAGACGGAGAATGGTTACAAGAGATGAACTAGGGATTGGAGAGCAGATGGTGCTGATGAAGATGCCTCCCCTCCGATGAGAGGAGTGTTGGTCATGACGATGGCGATGATTTCCCCCTCCGGGAGGGAAGTTTCCCCGGCAGGATCGTCCTGCCGGAGCTCTAGATTGGATCTGCTCAAGTTCCGCCTCGTGGCGGCGGCGAAACCACGAAAAAGCTCCCGACTGATTTTTTCTGGAACGAAACCCTTCATATAGCAAAAGAGGGGGGCTAGTGGGCCGTCAGGGAGCCCACAAGCCCTGTAGCCGCCACCAGGGGGTGGCGGCTACCAGGCTTGTGGTGCCCTGGTAGCTCCCCTCTGGTACTTCTTTCGCCCAGTATTTTTTATATATTCCCAAAAAAATCCACGTAAATTATCAGGGCATTTGGAGTTGTGCAGAATAGAGGACTCAGATTTGCTCCTTTTCCAGTCCAGAATTCCAGCTGCCTGAATTCTCCCTCTTCAAATAAACCTTGCAAAATAAGACAGAAAAGGCATAAATATGGTACCACGAAGTAATATAACAGCCCATAAATCAATAAATATCAACATGAAAGCATGATGCAAAATGGACGTATCAACTCCCTCAAGCTTAGACCTCGCTTGTCCTCAAGCGAAAACCAAGTTCCATAAACATGTCCACATGTTTAGGGACGAAGGTGTCGCTAAAACATAATACGGACATGAGGGCATCATGATCACACATAGAACGGCAATACATCATAAATATTCTTATGGGAAAGTAAATTCCTTCACAAAGCAAAGTATGAAGCAAAAACCTTACCGAAAAGTAACCAACAACAGTCCAAAGTCATTGAAGCAATTGCAATTTATCATAACATCAGAAAGAGTCAAATAAGAGCTTGTAAGGCAAACCCACATACTCAATCATCTCTATTGTTTTCCACAATTGTTACAACTCATGTGGTACTCATGGTGTCAAAGTTTCAGCTGGACACAGAGGAAGATAGGGGCTTATAGTTTTGCCTCCTAACTATTTACCTCAAGGGTAAAGTCAACAATAATAAAGCAAAAGTACTCAACTCCAAGTTGATATATGAATATAGATCTTTCCCAAGCATGTGACGGTAGCCAAGACAAAGGCAAAAATAGGGAATTGGTGAAGATCACCATGACTCTTACAAGGGCAAAAAGTAAAGGTGCAAGATAGGGCCTTCGCAGAGGGAAGCAGAGGTTGTCATGCGCTTTTGAGGTTTGAATGTGTGTCCTCTTAGTGCAGAGGAACGTCACTTTATATTGCCTCCTGTGATAAAGAACTTTATTATGCAGTCTGTTGCTTTTATGTCTTCCTCATCACAGGTTCGTACAAAGCTTATTTTCCACACACTAATAGATCATACATATTAGAGAGCAATTTTTATTGCTTGCACCGATGACAACTTAATTGAAGGATCTTATTCAATCCATAGGTAGGTATGGTGGACTCTCATGGCAAAACTGGGTTGAAGGTTTATGGATGCACAAGTAGTATCTCTAATTGGTGCGGGAGTTTTGGCTAATATGAGGTGGAAGCAATCGTCAGATGCTAAGGGATCTCTAATCATATAGCATTGTTTGGAACCAAGCAAACACAATTCATTATGTTATCTTCCTTGTCCAACATCTACTCCTAAGCATGTAATAGTTTGGTGAGTGCTCACAATTGTAAAAAGTGTCTAAGATGATATATTTATATGTGAACCTCTCTTTCCTTATTACTTCTTCTTAATTGCAACAATGACTCAGGTCTATGTTGATTTATTCTCAACAAGTTTCAATCATCATACGTGTCATATGTGAAGTTATCACCTTCCATAATATCATCTCATGATCTTTCATGCTATCGTTCTTTTCATACTTTTGATCATGGCCCAAAGCAAAGTCCTTGACTAAGATACTCTTTATAATATAGCTCGTAAGCGCGAATACATCGGGGGAGACACAAAGCAAAAAAACTCAAACTAAACACTAAAGACTTATTCCACTAATAGAAGAAATAAAAACTGAAAAGGAAAGAACTAAAACAAAGGTAAAAGCAAAAGATATAAAGGTGATAGATACCAGGGCAACTACCCCAAGCTTGGCAAAAGCCAAGGGGATTGCCCATACCAATGTTTAGTTGTCTTCCTTCGGTGGTGATGGTGGTGGTGTTGTTGGAGTAGTCTGATCCTCCATCTTCCAAGGCATAGGTGCTCCATCATGGCAGGATGAACGAGTCGCCGGAATCCTCAAATCTGCAGCCAACCTTATTGATTTAAATCTGTACTCATACTCACAGTTTTGGTTCTGCAGGCCAGAGATCTGGCCCTGAAGTTGATCAACCCTGTCATAGAGCCTGGAAAGGTGTTTCCCAATGTCAATGGCATCCATCTTGTGCTTGCTGGTGAACTTCGTGATCATCGTGTGGTTGGCATTGAGTCCACGCTCCACCATCCCTTGGCACTTGAAGACTTGTTGCTCCATTGCTTCGAGCCTCGTCTCCAGGCTTCCGGTCTTCTTAGCCCCCTCAACATCACAGATGTGCAACATCCCCTCGCCCATCTTTATAGATTGAGGGTGTTTCAGCACTTCCGTGAGGTAGGGAATGATGACCTTCTCGAAGATCTTGTCCTTAGGAGTGTTTGGAAAAGTCATGATGATCTAGATCTGCCACAGAAATAGGCTCGAAACAAAAACAGAGGAAAACTGCGCGATACGGAGATCAAAACTTTTGGGCGTATATATAATAAAAATTTTCTGGACCAGAAGGAGTGCACCGCAAGGAAACGGAGTCCGGGAGGCACACGAGGTGCGCACAAGCCCTCTAGCCGCCACCAGGGGGGTAGGTGGCGGCTACCAAGCTTGTGGCTGCCTCGTCCGCTCTCCGGACTGCTTTTTATTTTTCTAAATTTCCAAAAATTCCAAAACGGAGGAAATTTCCTATTGGAAAAGCATCGGAGTGCAATTTCTTACCAAAACAGATACCTATTCGTTTTCAGGGTCTGAAACAGGCTGATAAACATCCCTTATGTGCTCCTCTGGAGTTATGATATTGATTATATTGGTCCCAACATTTATGGGAGTACCAGATATGTAATGCTTTATTCTTTGCCCATTTACCACTCTAGGAAAATTTCCTTCTGTGTTATTGATTTTGATGGCACCGGAACGATATACTTCCTCAATAACATAAGGACCTTCCCATTTAGAGAGAAGCTTGCCTGCGAAGAATCTTAAACGAGAATTGTATAGCAGGACATAATCACCTACATTGAACTCTCGGTTCTGTATTCGTTTATCGTGCCATCTCTTAACCTTTTCCTTGAACAACTTGGCATTCTCATATGCCTGGGCCCTCCATTCATCTAACGATCTGATATCAAACAACCGCTTCTCGCCGGAAAGTTTGAAATCAAAGTTGAGCTCTTTGATTGCCCAATAAGCTTTGTGTTCCAGCTCAAGAGGTAAATGACAGGCCTTACCGTAAACCATTTTATACGGCGACATGCCCATGGGATTCTTATCAGCAGTCCTATAAGCCCATAGTGCATCGTCAAGTTTGCTAGACCAATTCTTTCGAGATCTATTGAAGGTCTTTTGTAGGATAAATTTGATCTCCCTATTACTCAACTCCACTTGACCACTAGACTGAGGATGATAAGGAGATGCAACTCTATGGTTGACATCATACTTACCAAGCATCTTGCGGAAAACACCATGAATGAAGTGTGAACCGCCATCAGTCATCAAATATCTAGGGACTCCAAATCTTGGGAAAGTGACTTCTTTAAGCTTCTTAATATAGGTGTGGTGATCAAAAAATTTAGTGGGGATAGCTTCTACCCACTTAGTGACGTAATCCACAGCAACTAAGATGTGAGTGTACCCATTGGAACTCGGGAAGGGTCCCATATAATAAATGCCCCAGACATCGAATGGTTCAATGACAAGTGAATAGTTCATAGGCATTTCCTGACGCTTACTGATGTTCCCTATTCTTTGGCATTCGTCACAAGACAAGACAAACTTACGGGCGGGCTTCCTTGAAGAGAGTGGGACAATAGAAACCTGATTGCAATACCTTATGGGCAGTTCTATAACCAGCGTGGTGTCCTCCGTAGGCTTCGGAATGACACTTCTGCAAGATCTGTCCCTGTTCATGTTCAGGCATACAACATCATAACACCATCTACTCCTTCCTTATAAAGGTGAGGATCATCCCAAAAGTAGTGTCTCAAATCAAAGAAGAATTTCTTCTTTTGCTGATAGGTGAAACTGGGTGGTATGTATTTGGCTACGATATAATTTGCGTAATCAGCATACCACGGTGCACTATGTGAAGTGCGGATGACATTTATTTGCTCATTGCTACTGCGACAATAGACCTTCCCTGGTACGGTGCGAGGAATCCTGATGCAGCGGCTACGCCTTAGGGACTTCCTAGGAAAATATGCAAAGGATTCCCCCGTGGCCTTGGAGCCTTGCGTTGGTGTTCCCTCGAAGCGGAAAGGGTGATGTAGCACATCGGTGGTAAGTATTTCCCTTAGTTTTGAGAACCAAGGTATCGATCCAGTGAAGGAGTATCACAAGTGCCTGCACAAACACAAAGAGCATGCTCCCAACACTATGAAGGGGTTGTCAATCCCTTAGAGATTGTCTGCCAAGTGAGAACTGAAAGCAACAAAGTAACAAAGCAAAGTAAAAGCGGAGGTGTAAACGATGGATGGGAATAGACCCGGGGGCCGTAGTGCTTACTAGTGGCTTCTCTCATGAAAGCAAGTAGACGGTGGGTGAACGAAATACTGTCGAGCAATTGATAGAACCGCCCAAAGTCATGACGATATCTATGGCAATGATTATATCTATAGGCATCACATCCAAAACAAGTAGAACGATACTTTCTGCATCTACTACTATTACTCCACACGTCGACCGCTATCCAGCATGCATCTAGTGTATTATGTCCAAAAGAACAGAGTAACGCCTTAAGCAAGATGACATGATGTAGATGGACAATCTCATATCTACGACAAATCCCACCTTGTTACCGTTGATGGCAACTACACGATGTGTGCCTTGCTGCCCCTACTGTCACTGGGAAAGGTCACCACATGGTAAGAACCCAAAACCAAGCACTTCTCCCATTGCAAGAATCATAGATCTAGTTGGACAAACAAAACCCAAGACTCGGAGAGACTTACAAGGATATCAAATCATGCAAATTAGAAATCAGCAAAGACTCAAATATATATCATAGATAATCTGATCACAAATCCACAATTCATCGGATCTCGACAAACACACCACCAAATAGTATTACATCGGATAGATCTCCATGAAGATCATGGAGAACTTTGTATTGAAGATCCAAGAGAGAGAAGAAGCCATCTAGCTACTAACTACGGACCCGTAGGTCTGAAGTGAACTACTCCCGAGTCATTGGCGGGACGATGATGTTGATGAAGAGGCCCTCCAACTCCAAAGTCCCCTCCGGCAGGGCACCGGGAAGGGTCTCCAAATGAGATCTCGCGGAAACAGGAACTTGCGGCGGCGGAACTCCCGATCTTCTTTTCTTTCTGGAGGTTTCTGAATTTATAGGACCATATGGCGGTGGAGTTGCATCAAGTGGGCCCCCGAGGGGCCCACAAACTTGGTTGGCGCGACCTAGGGGGTCGCGACGACAGGGCTTGTGGCGCCCTCGTGACCCGCCTCCGGTATCTTTTTCTTCCGGTAGTTTTGATATTTTCCATAAAAAATCATTGCGAAAGAATTATTCTGTTTGGACTCCATTCCAAAATCAGATCTGAAAAGAGTCAAAAACACACAAAAAACAGGAACTGGCGCTTGGCACTAAGTTAATAAGTTAGTCCCAAAAAATATATAAAAGGTAAACAAAACATCCAAAGTTGACACGATAACAGCGTGAAACCATCAAAAATTATAGATACGTTTGAGACGTATCAAGCATCCCCAAGCTTAACTCCTGCTCGTCCTCGAGTAGGGAAGTAATAAAGAATGAATTTTTGATGCTTTCATGCTACCTAGCATAGATGTCCTTTGTAACTCCTATTATGTGACGTGAATGTTCACATCCATTAGATTCAAAACAATAGTTTGCTATTGACGTAGAAACAATCATACTTCAAGCAAACTAGAAAAGTAATCATGAACTTTCAAAATAACAAGGCCAAAAGAAAGTTATCCCTCCAAAATCATATAGCCTGGCTATGCTCTATCATCATTGCACAATGAATTTAAATCATGCACAACCCCAGTATTGGCCAAGTAATTGTTTTTGCACCTTTACTTTCTCAAACTTTTTCAACTCTTACGCAATACATGAGCGTGAGCCATGGTTTTAGCACTATAAGTGGTGTGGAGTGTGGTGGAGGTTGCAAGACAAACAAGGAGAAGATGATCACATTAACTAGGCATATCAATGAGCTGTGGAGATGCTCATCAATAGATATCAATGTGAATGAGTAGGGATTGCCATACAAATGACGCACTAGAGCTAAGAGTATGTGAAAGCTCTTAAAGAAAACTAGTGGGTGTGCATCCAACTTGCTTGCAAACGAAGACCTAAGGCAATTTTGAGGAAGCCTATCATTGGAATATACAAGTAAAGTTATATATAATGAAAATTTCCCACTAGCTATATGGCGGTGACAAAACGAGAGACTCTCAATCATGAAGATCATGGTGCTTAATATGCACAAGTATGGAAAAATGGTAGCATTGTGCCTTCTCTCTTTTTCTCTCATATTTTTTTGAATGGGCTCTTTGGCCTCTTTTTTTTATTTTTTTTATTTGGTGGGCATATTTGGCCTCTTTTATTTCTCACATGGGACAATGCTCCATCAATGATGATGATCACACTTACAACTCAAAACTTAGAGCAATGATGACTCTATATGGAATGCCTTCGGTAGTGTACCATGACAATGATTCAGCATGGCATAGACATAAATGGAAACATCATGCTAGCTATCTTACTTTAATGCAATGGCTATGTAGACGTGGTGGCACATCTCATGGTGGTCTCTGCATGGCAATATATCTCGGAATGACTTTGAAAAAGCCATAGTAGGCAGGTATGGTGGCTGTTTTGAGGGAGGCTAATGGTGGGTTTTGTGCACCGGCGAAAGTTGCACGACACTAAAGAAGATAGTGATGGTGGAAGGTGAAAGTGCATCTAAACCATGGACTCAACATTAGTCATGAGGAACTCATATACTTGTTGCAAAAGTTTTATTAGTAATCGAAACAAAGCATTCAACGCATACTCCTAGGGGAAGGGTTGTTAGGTATAAACCATCGCGCGATCCCGACCACCACACAAAGGATGACAATCAATAGGCTAATCATGCTCAGACATCATCACATAGCGGTTCACCATACGTGCATGCTACGGGAATCACTAACTTCAACACAAGTATTTCTAGATCCACAACACCTTACTAGCATAACTTCAATATTACCATAACCACAACTCTAAACTAGTTGAGATGAATCGAACTTCTCTAACTATTCAATGCACATGAAGGTGGAAGTTTTTGTCTCCCTTGGGATAACTACCCCTTTTGAGACAACTTTCAAAGCATAGATCAACTACCAAGCCATGCACCGCCGTGCTCTAAAAGATATAAGTGAAGCACATAGAGCAAAATCAACTAGCTCAAAAGATATAAGTGAAGCACATGTGAGCTGAATTGTCTACCAAAAGATATAAGTGAAGCTCGACAAAATCACGGTGAGTGCATGTCTCTCTCTCTAGGTGTGCAGAAAGGATGAATGTGACACAACAAAAATAAAAGACTCCTACGATACAAGACGCTCCAAGCAATACACATAACATGTGGTGAATAAAAATATAGCCCCAAGTAACGTTACGGATGGATTGAAGACAAGAGAGGGGATGCCTTCCCGGGGCATCCCCAAGCTTAGGCTTTTACGGCATCCTTGCATATCTTGGGGTGCCTTGGGCATCCCCAAGCTTGAGCTCTTGCCACTCTTTATCTTTTTGTCCATAAGAACTTCACCCAAAACTTGAAAACTTCACAACACGAAACTTAAAAAGAAACTCGTGATAACATTAGTATAAGAAAGCAAACCACCACTTCCTTAGGTACTGTAGCAAACTTAAATTCTACTTACGTTGATGTTGGGTTACTGTATTTTCAATCTTCCATGGCTAATACCCCTGATACTATCCATAGTTTCATCAAAATAAGCAACCAACACAACAAAAACAGAATCTGTTAATAGCAGACCAGTCTGTAGCAATCTGTATACTTTGTATACTTCTGATACTTAAATAATTGTGAAAAATTACGACATTCTGAAGAATTTGTGTAGCAATCAGCAGCAAAAAGAATCAACTCAAAAGATCTTACAGAAAAACAATGAAAATTCTTTTCGTGACCAGAAAGTTTCTGTCTTTTCTAGCATGACCAAACGATCATCCCCCAGACTAATCATAACGGTTTTGCACGGCACAAACGCAAAAAGAAACACACAAAACACAATCATAACAGAATTATGAAAGTGTGGAAAACAAAAAACAGAAAGAAAAAGATAGATTCGTTGGTTGCCTCCCAACAAGCGCTATTGTTTAACGCCCTTACCTAGGCAAAAGGTGATGAAATCACGTATAGTCATCTTTGGTGCTCAAACCATAAGTAGCCTTCATCATAGATTCATAAGGCAATCTTATTTTCTTTCTTGGAAAGTGCTCCGTGCCCTTCTTTAAGGGAAATTGAAATCTAATATTCCCTTCCTTATATCGATGATAGCACCAATAGTCCTTAGGAAATGTCTACCAACAATAATGGGACATGAAGGATTGCAATCTATGTCAAGTACAATGAAATCCACGGGTACATAGTTCTTATTTGCAACAATAAGAACATCATCGATCCTTCCCATGGGTTTCTTGACAGTAGAATCCGCAAGATGCAAATTAAGAGAACACTCTTCAATCTCATGAAAACCAAGAATATCACATAAAGATTTTGGAATCGCGGAAACACTAGCACCCAAATCACACAAAGCATTGCACTCATAGTTTTTGATCTTGATTTTGATAGTAGGTTCCCACTCATCATGAAGTTTTCTAGGTATAGAGACTTCTAGTTCGACTTCTCTTGAAGAGATTTCATCATAGCATCTACGATATGCGCGGTAAAGGCTTTGCTTTGGCTATAAGCATGGGGAGAGTTTGCAATGGATTGCATCAAAGAGATGCATTCAAACAAGGAGCAATTATCATAATTGAATTCCTTGAAATCCAAAGTGGGAGTTTCATTACTACGCAAAATTTTGATTTATTCTACTCCACTCTCCACACCTTTATCATCAAGATAGGTGGACTCCAAATCATTGGGGCGTTTTTCAACCAAAGTGGATTCGTATCCAGCCCCTTCATCAATAGGTTTGACACGCGAAAACAAAGATTCAAGAGGAGATACACCAAGCACTTTAAGATCTTCGTGATTTGCATCACTAGAACGCACCCTTTTAAACTATTCATGCCAAGCGCGAATTTGGGCGGTTCTTTCTTTGCTCTCATTCATGGAGACACGCATAGCTTTCAAAGTTTCATCCAAGTTGACCTTGGGAGGAGCACATCTAACTTTCAAAGCATCAATATCACAAGACATCCTATCAACGCCCTTAGCCAAATCGTCAATTTTGAGTAGTTTTTCCTCTATGGATGCATTGAAAATCTTTTGAGAGTTGATGAACTCTTTGATATTACTCTCTAAATCAGAGGGTAGTTTGTTGTGATTTCCATAAGTGTTGTTGTAGGAATTGCCATAATTGTTAGAGGAGTTACTAGGAAAAGGCCTAGGAACATAGTTTCCTCTAAAAGCATTGTTGTTGCCAAAATTGTTCCTACCAACAAAATTAACGTCCAAACTAGCGTTGCTACTCTCAATCAAGGAAGATAGTGGCATGTCATTAGGATCTAAAGGAGCGTTTCTACTAGCAACCAAATTCATCAACTCGTCCTTCTTAGCACTAAGCGAGTTAATTTCTTCTATAGCGTGTACCTTTTTGCTAGCAGGTGACCTTTCAGTATGCCACTGAGAGTAGTTGATCATGATATTGTCTAGGAGTTTTGTAGCGTCTCCTAACGTGATTTCCATGAACGTTCCACCTGAGGCGGAGTCCAAGATATTGCGAGAAGCGAAATTCAAACCAGCGTAAAAGATTTGTATAATCATCCACAAACTCAAGCCATAAGCGGGACAATTTCTAATCATAAGCTTCATCCTCTCCCAAGATTGTGCAACGTGTTCATGATCAAGTTGCTCGAAATTCATGATATCGTTACGTAAGGAGATGATCTTAGCCGGCGGAAAATACTTGGATATGTAAGCATCTTTGCACTTATCCAAAGAATCGATACTATTTTTAGGCAAAGAAGAAAACCAATTTTTTGCACGATCTCGCAACAAGAAAGGAAAAACTTTCAACTTAATCACGTCATTATCCACATCTCTTTTCTTTTGCATATCGCAAAGCTCAGTGAAGGTATTCAGATGGGATGCGGCATCTTCACTTGGAAGGCCAGAGAATTGCTCTTTCATAACAAGATTCGGCAAAGCCGCGTAGATTTCATACGATTCCGCACTAGTGGCGGGAGCAATCGGAGTACTAATAAAATCATTATTATTAGTGCTCGAGAAGTCGCAAAGTTTGGTGTATTCAGCCATGATGACTTCAAGAGACAAACGAGCACACAAGAAACCAAGAAAACCGGCAAAGAAAAATGGCAAAGTCAAAAGAAAACGGCAAAGGAGAAAGGCAAAGGAAATCGGCAAACGTGAAGTGGGGGAGAGGAAAACGAGAGGCAACTGGCAAAAAAAGTAATTGCAAGAGATGAGTTTGTGAGACCTACTTGGATAGATCTCTCCTTCACGGCAACGGCGCCATAAATTCTTCTTGCTACTGCGACAACAGACCTTCCCTGTACGGCGCCAGGAATCCTGCTGCAGCGGCTACGCCTTAGGGACTTCCTAGGAAAATATGCAAAGGATTCCCCCGTGGCCTTGGAGCCTTGCGTTGGTGTTCCCTCGAAGCGGAAAGGGTGATGTAGCACAGCGGCGGTAAGTATTTCCCTCAGTTATAAGAACGAAGGTGTCGATCCAGTGAAGGAGTATCACAAGTGCTTGCACAAATACAAAGAGCTTGCTCCCAACACTATGAAGGGGTTGTCAATCCCTTATAGATTGTTTGCCAAGTGAGAACTGAAAGCAACAAAGTAACAAAGCAAAGTAAAAGCGGAGGTGTAAACGATGGATGGGAATAGACCCGGGGACCGTAGTGTTTACTAGTGGCTTCTCTCATGAAAGCAAGTAGACGGTGGGTGAACGAACTCCTGTCGAGCAATTGATAGAACCGCGCAAAGTCGTGACGATATATATGGCAATAATTATATCTATAGGCATCACGTCCAAAACAAGTAGACCGATACTTTCTGCATCTACTACTATTACTCCACACGTCGACCGCTATCCATCATGCATCTAGTGTATTATGTCCAAAAGAACAGAGTAACGCCTTAAGCAAGATGACATGATGTAGATGGACAATCTCATATCTACGACAAAGCCCACCTTGTTACCGTTGATGGCAACTACACGATGTGTGCCTTGCTACCTCTACTGTCACTAGGAAAGGTCACCACATGGTAAGAACCCAAAACCAAGCACTTATCCCATTGCAAGAATCATAGATCTAGTTGGACAAAAAAAATCCAAGACTCGGAGAGACTTACAAGGATATGAAATCATGCAAATTAGAAATAAGCAAAGACTCAAATATATATCATAGATAATCTGATCACAAATCCACAATTCATTGGATCTCGACAAACACACCACCAAAGAGTATTACATCGGATAGATCTCCATGAAGATCATGGAGAACTTTGTATTGAAGATCCAAGAGAGAGAAGAAGCCATCTAGCTACTAACTACGGACCCGTAGGTCTGAAGTGAACTACTCACGAGTCATTGGAGGGGCGATGATGTTGATGAAGAGGCCCTCCAACTCCAAAGTCCCCTCCGGCAGGGCACCGGGAAGGGTCTCCAAATGAGATCTCGCGGAAACAGGAACTTGCGGCGGCGGAACTCCCGATCTTCTTTTCTTTCTGGAGGTTTCTGAATTTATAGGACCATATGGCGGTGGAGTTGCATCAAGTGGGCCCCCGAGGGGCCCACAAACTTGGTTGGCGCGACCTAGGGGGGTCGCGACGACAGGGCTTGTGGCGCCCTCGTGACCCCCCTCTGGTATCTTTTTCTTCCGGTATTTTTGATATTTTCCATAAAAAATCATCGCGAAAGAATTATTCCGTTTGGACTCCGTTCCAAAATCAGATCTGAAGAGAGTCAAAAACACAGAAAAAACACGAACTGGCGCTTGGCACTAAGTTAATAAGTTAGTCCCAAAAAATATATAAAAGGTAAACAAAACATCCAAAGTTGACACGATAACAGCGTGAAACCATCAAAAATTATAGATACGTTTGAGACGTATCAAGCATCCCCAAGCTTAACTCCTGCTCGTCCTCGAGTAGGGAAGTAATAAAGAATGAATTTTTGATGCTTTCATGCTACCTAGCATAGATGTCCTTTGTAACTCCTATTATGTGACGTGAATGTTCACATCCATTAGATTCAAAACAATAGTTTGCTATTGACGTAGAAACAATCATACTTCAAGCAAACTAGAAAAGTAATCATGAACTTTCAAAATAACAAGGCCAAAAGAAAGTTATCCCTACAAAATCATATAGCATGGCTATGCTCTATCATCATTGCACAACGAATTCAAATCATGCACAACCCCAGTATTGGCCAAGTAATTGTTTTCGCACCTTTACTTTCTCAAACTTTTTCAACTCTCACGCAATACATGAGCATGAGCCATGGTTTTAGCACTATAAGTGGTGTGGAGTGTGGTGGAGGTTGCAAGACAAACAAGGAGAAGATGATCACATTAACTAGGCATATCAATGAGCTGTGGAGATGCTCATCAATAGATATCAATGTGAATGAGTAGGGATTGCCATACAAATGATGCACTAGAGCTAAGAGTATGTGAAAGCTCTTAAAGAAAACTAGTGGGTGTGCATCCAACTTGCTTTCTCACGAACACCTAAGGCAATTTTGAGGAAGCCTATCATTGGAATATACAAGTCAAGTTATATATAATGAAAATTTCCCACTAGCTATATGGTGGTGACAAAACGAGAGACTCTCAATCATGAAGATCATGGTGCTTAATATGCACAAGTGTGGAAAAATGGTAGCATTATCCCTTCTCTCTTTTTCTCTCATATTTTTTCTGAATGGGCTCTTTGGCCTCTTTTTTTATTTTTTTAATTTGGTGGGCATATTTGGCCTCTTTTATTTCTCACATGGGACAATGCTCCATCAATGATGATCATCACACTTACAACTCAAAACTTAGAGCAATTATGACTCTATATGGAATGCCTTCGGTAGTGTACCGTGACAATGATCTAGCATGGCATAGACATAAATGGAAACATCATGCTAGCTATCTTACTATCATGCAATGGCAATGTAGACGTGGTGGAACATGTCAAGGTGGTAGTTGCATGGAAATATATCTCGGAATGACTTTGAAAAAGCCATAGTAGGCAGGTATGGTGGCTGTTTTGAGGGAGGCTAATGGTGGGTTTTGTGCACCGGCGAAAGTTGCACGGTACTAAAGAAGATAGTGATGGTGGAAGGTGAAAGTGCATCTAAACCATGGACTCAACATTAGTCATGAAGAACTCATATACTTGTTGCAAAAGTTTTATTAGTAATCGAAACAAAGCATTCAACGCATACTCCTAGGGGAAGGGTTGGTAGGTATAAACCATCGCGCGATCCCGACCGCCACACAAAGGATGACAATCAATAGGCTAATCATGCTCAGACGTCATCACATAGCGGTTCACCATACGTGCATGCTACGGGAATCACTAACTTCAACACAAGTATTTCTAGATCCACAACACCTTACTAGCATAACTTCAATATTACCATAACCACAACTCTAAACTAGTTGAGATGAATCGAACTTCTCTAACTATTCAATGCACATGAAGGTGGAAGTTTTCGTGTCCCTTGGGATAACTACCCCTTTTGAGACTACTTTCAAAGCATAGATCAACTACCAAGCCACGCACCATCGTGCTCTAAAAGATATAAGTGAAGCACATAGAGCAAAATCAACTAGCTCAAAAGATATAAGTGAAGCACATGTGAGCTGAACTGTCTACCAAAAGATATAAGTGAAGCTCGACAAAATCACGGTGAGTGCATGTCTCTCTCTCTAGGTGTGCAGAAAGGATGATTGTGACACAACAAAAATAAAAGACTCCTACGATACAAGACACTCCAAGAAAAACACATAACATGTGGTGAATAAAAATATAGCCCCAAGTAACGTTACCGATGGATTGAAGACGAGAGAGGGGATGCCTTCCCAGGGCATCCCCAAGCTTAGGCTTTTACAGCATCCTTGAATTTCTTGGGGTGCCTTGGGCATCCCCAAGCTTGAGCTCTTGCCACTCTTTATCTTTTTGTCCATAAGAACTTCACCCAAAACTTGAAAACTTCACAACACGAAACTTAAAGAGAAACTCGTGATAACATTAGTATAAGAAAGCAAACCACCACTTCCTTAGGTACTGTAGCAAACTTAAATTCTACTTATGCTGATGTTGGGTTATTGTATTTTCAATCTTCCATGGCTAATACCCCCGATACTATCCATAGTTTCATCAAAGTAAGCAACCAACACAACAAAAACAGAATTTGTTAACAGTAGACCAGTCTGTAGCAATCTGTATACTTCGTATACTTATGATACTTAAATAATTATGAACAATTAGGACATTCTGAAGAATTTGTGTAGCAATCAGCAGAAAAGAGAATCAACTGAAAAGCTCTTACAGAAAAACAATGAAAATTCTTTTCGTGACCAGAAAGTTTCTGTCTTTTCCAGCATGACCAAACGATCATCCCCCAGACTAATCATAACGGTTTTGCATGGCACAAACGCAAAAAGAAACACACAAAACACAATCATAACAGAATTATGAAAGTGTGGAAAACACAATATAGAAAGAAAAAGATAGATTCGTTGGTTGCCTCCCAACAAGCGCTATTGTTTAACACCCTTAGCTAGGCAAAAGGTGATGAAATCACGTATAGTCATCTTTGGTGCTCAAACCATAAGTATCCCTCATCATAGATTCATAAGGAAATCTTATTTTCTTTCTTGGAAAATGTTCCGTACCCTTCTTTAAGGGAAATTGAAATCTAATGTTCCCTTCCTTATATCGATGATAGCACCAATAGTCCTTAGGAAATGTCTACCAACAATAATGGGACATGAAGGATTGCAATCTATGTCAAGTACAATGAAATCCACGGGTACATAGTTCTTATTTGCAACAATAAGAACATCATCGATCCTTCCCATGGGTTTCTTGACAGTAGAATCCGCAAGATGCAAATTAAGAGAACACTCTTCAATCTCATGAAAACCAAGAATATCACATAAAGATTTTGGAATCGTGGAAACACTAGCACCCAAATCACACAAAGCATTGCACTCATAGTTTTTGATCTTGATTTTGATAGTAGGTTCCCACTCATCATGAAGTTTTCTAGGTATAGAGACTTCTAGTTCGAGCTTCTCTTGAAGAGATTTCATCATAGCATCTACGATATGCGCGTTAAAGGCTTTGCTTTGGCTATAAGCATGGGGAGAGTTTGCAATGGATTGCATCAAAGAGATGCATTCAAACAAGGAGCAATTATCATAATTGAATTCCTTGAAATCCAAAGTGGGAGTTTCATTACTACGCAAAATTTTGATTTATTCTACTCCACTCTCCACACCTTTATCATCAAGATAGGTGGACTCCAAATCATTGGGGCGTTTTCAACCAAAGTGGATTCGTATCCAGCCCCTTCATCAATAGGTTTGACACGCGAAAACAAAGATTCAAGAGGAGATACACCAAGCACTTTAAGATCTTCGTGATTTGCATCACTAGAACGCACCCTTTTAAACTATTCATGCCAAGCGCGAATTTGGGCGGTTCTTTCTTTGCTCTCATTCATGGAGACACGCATAGCTTTCAAAGTTTCATCCAAGTTGACCTTGGGAGGAGCACATCTAACTTTCAAAGCATCAATATCACAAGACATCCTATCAACGCCCTTAGCCAAATCGTCAATTTTGAGTAGTTTTTCCTCTATGGACGCATTGAAAATCTTTTGAGAGTTGATGAACTCTTTGATATTACTCTCTAAATCAGAGGGTAGTTTGTTGTGATTTCCATAAGTGTTGTTGTAGGAATTGCCATAATTGTTAGAGGAGTTACTAGGAAAAGGCCTAGGAACATAGTTTCCTCTAAAAGCATTGTTGTTGCCAAAACTGTTCCTACCAACAAAATTAACGTCCAAACTAGTGTTGCTACTCTCAATCAAGGAAGATAGTGGCATGTCATTAGGATCTAAAGGAGCGTTTCTACTAGCAACCAAATTCATCAACTCGTCCTTCTTAGCACTAAGCGAGTTAATTTCTTCTATAGCGTGTACCTTTTTGCTAGCAGGTGACCTTTCAGTATGCCACTGAGAGTAGTTGGTCATGATATTGTCTAGGAGTTTTGTAGCGTCTCCTAACGTGATTTCCATGAACGTTCCACCTGAGGCGGAGTCCAAGATATTGCGAGAAGCGAAATTCAAACCAGCGTAAAAGATTTGTATAATCATCCACAAACTCAAGCCATAAGCGGGACAATTTCTAATCATAAGCTTCATCCTCTCCCAAGATTGTGCAACGTGTTCATGATCAAGTTGCTCGAAATTCATGATATCGTTACGTAAGGAGATGATCTTAGCCGGCGGAAAATACTTGGATATGTAAGCATCTTTGCACTTATCCAAAGAATCGATACTATTTTTAGGCAAAGAAGAAAACCAATTTTTTGCACGATCTCGCAACAAGAAAGGAAAAACTTTCAACTTAATCACGTCATTATCCACATCTCTTTTCTTTTGCATATCGCAAAGCTCAGTGAAGGTATTCATATGGGATGCGGCATCTTCACTAGGAAGGCCAGAGAATTGCTCTTTCATAACAAGATTCAGCTAAGCCGCGTTGATTTCATACGATTCCGCACTAGTGGCGGGAGCAATCGGAGTACTAATAAAATCATTATTATTAGTGCTCGAGAAGTCGCAAAGTTTGGTGTTTTCAGCCATGATGACTTCAAGAGATAAACGAGCACACAAGAAAGCAAGAAAACGGGCAAAGGAAAATGGCAAAGGCAAAAGAAAACGGCAAAGGAGAAAGGCAAAGGAAATCGGCAAATGTGAAGTGGGGGAGAGGAAAAAGAGAGGCAACTGGCAAAAAAAGTAATTGCAAGAGATGACTTTGTGAGACCTACTTGGATAGACCTCTCCTTCCCCGGCAACGGCGCCAGAAATTCTTCTTGCAACTGCGACAACAGACCTTCCCTCGTACGGCGCCAGGAATCCTGCTGCAGCGGCTACGCCTTAGAGACTTCCAAGGCAAATATGCAAAGGATTCCCCCGTGGACTTGGAGCCTTGCGTTGGTGTTCCCTCGAAGCAGAAAGGGTGATGTAGCACAGCGGCAGTAAGTATTTCCCTCAGTTTTGAGAATCAAGGTATCGATCCAGTGAAGGAGTATCACAAGTGCCTACACAAACACAAAGAGCTTGCTCCCAATGCTATGAAGGGGTTGTCAATCCCTTATAGATTGTTTGCCAAGTGACAACTGAAAGCATCAAAGTAACAAAGCAAAGTAAAAGCGGAGGTCTAAACGATGGGTGTGAATATACCCGGGGGCCGTAGTGTTTACTAGTGGCTTATCTCATGAAAGAAAGTAGACGGTGGGTGAACGAATTACTGTCGAGCAATTGATAGAACCGCGCAAAGTCGTGACGATATCTATGGCAATGATTATATCTATAGGCATCACGTCGAAAACAAGTAGATTGATACTTTCTGCATCGACCGCTATCCAACATGTATCTAGTGTATTAAGTCCAAAAGAACAGAGTAACGCCTTCAGCAAGATGACATGATGTAGATGGACAATCTCATATCTACAACAAAGCCCACCTTGTTACCCTTGATGGTAACCAAATGATGTGTGCCTTGCTGCCCCTACTGTCACTAGGAAAGGTCACCACACGGTAAGAACCCAAAACCAAGCACTTCTCTCATTGCAAGAATCATAGATCTAGTTGGCCAAACAAAACCCAAGACTCGGAGAGACCTACAAGGATATCAAATCATGCAAATTAGAAATAAGCAAAGACTCAAATATATATCATAGATAATCTGATCACAAATCCACAATTCATCGGATCTCGACAAACACACCGCCAAAGAGGATTACATCGGATAGATTTCCATGAAGATAATGGAGAACTTTGTATTGAAGATCCAAGAGAGAGAAGAAGCCATCTAGCTACTAACTGCGGACCCGTAGGTCTGAAGTGAACTACTCATGAGTCATTTGAGGGGAGATGATGTTGATGAAGAGGCCCTCCAACTCCAAAGTCCCCTCCGGCAGGGCACCGAGAAGGGTCTCCAGATGAGATCTTGCGGAAACAGGAACTTGCGGCGGCGGAACTTCCGATCTTCTTTTCTTTCTGGAGGTTTCTGAATTTATAGGACCATATGGCGGTGGAGTTGCATCAAGTGGGCGCCCGAGGGGCCCACAAGCTTGGTTGGCGTGACCTAGGGGGGCCGCGACGACAGGGCTTGTGGCGCCCTCGTGAACCCCCTCCGGTATCTTTTTCTTCCGATATTTTTGATATTTTCCATAAAAAATCATAGCGAAAGAATTATTCCGTTTGGATTCCGTTCCAAAATCAGATCTGAAAAGAGTCAAAAACACAGAAAAACAGGAACTGGTGCTTGGCACTGAGTTAATAAGTTAGTCCCAAAAAAGATGTAAAAGGTAAACAAAACATCCAAAGTTGACAAGATAACAGTGTCAAACCATCAAAAATTATAGATACGTTTGAGACGTATCACTCATCACGAAAGCTATCATCAATAGGTCGTGGGTCATCAAGGACATTCTCTAGCATAGACAAGTTATCTGCTACAGGGTTATCAGCACCCTTTCGATCAACGACGTGCAAATCAAATTCCTGTAGCAGGAGAACCCATCTGATCAGCCTAGGCTTAGCGTCCTTCTTCTCCATGAGGTACTTAATAGTAGCATGATCAGAGTGAATAGTGACTTTGGAATCAACTATATAAGATCTGAACTTTGCACATGCAAACACGACTGCCAAAAACTCCTTTTCCATAGTGGCATAGTTTCTTTGGGCAACGTCTAGAGTTTTACTAGTGTAATGAATAACATTCAACTTCTTGTCAACTCTTTGTCCTAGAAGAGCACCAACAACATAATCACTAGCGTCGCACATGATTTCAAAGGGCAAATTCCAGTCAGGTGGTTGAACAATAGGTGCGGTTATCAAAGCCTTCTTAAGTATTTCGAAAGCTTCCTCACAATCCTCATCAAAAATAAAAGTAACATCCTTCTGCAAGAGGCTGGTAAGAGGCCTAGAAATCTTAGAGAAGTCTTTAATGAACCTTCTATAGAAACCAGCATGACCTAGGAAACTTCGTATACCTCTGATATCAGTGGGGTAAGGCATTTTCTCAATTGCATCAACCTTAGCCTTATCAACTTCAATGCCTCTTTCAGAAATTTTGTGTCCTAAAACGATACCTTCATTAACCATAAAGTGGCACTTCTCCCAATTCAAGACGAGGTTAGTATCTTTGCATCTCTGTAAGACTCGATCAAGGTTGTTGAGGCATTCATCAAAGGAAGACTCATAAACGGAGAAGTCATCCATGAAAACCTCGACAATCTTTTCACAAAAGTCAGAGAATATAGCCATCATACATCTTTGAAAGGTGGCAGGTGCATTGCATAAGCCAAAAGGCATACGTCTATAAGCAAAGGTACTGAAGGGGCAGGTGAAAGTGGTTTTCTCCCGATCAGATTGTGCAACAGGTATTTTCGAGAAACCTGAATAACCGTCTAGAAAGCAAAAGTGTGTGTGTGTTTGGATAGCCTTTCTAGCATTTGGTCGATAAACGGCAAAGTATAATGATCTTTCCTGGTTGCCTTGTTCAGTTTCCGAAAGTCTATCACCATCCTATAGCCAGTAATAATCCTTTGTGGCATTGGTTCATCCTTATCATTAGGAACGATTGTGATACCTCCCTTCTTAGGTACGCAATGTGCAGGACTTACCCAATCACTATGAGCAATAGGATAAATGATTCCTTCTTCCAGAAGCTTTAATATTTCTTTTCTAACAACCTCTTTCATCTTAGGATTTAATCTCCTTTGATGATCAGCAACTGGTTTAGAATCAGGATCGGTTTTAATCTTCTGCTGACATAGAGTGGGACTAATACCCTTAAGATCATCAAGAGTATATCCAATAGCAGCACGGTGCTTCCTCAGTGTTTTTAGTAACTTCTTCTCTTCGTGCTCTGAGAGGAGAGCACTAATAATAATAGGATATATCTCCTTCTCATCAAGATAGGCATACTTAAGAGTATCAGGCAACTGTTTAAGCTCGAACACAGGATCACCCTTTGATGGGGGAGGATACCCAAGCAATTCAACAGGCAGATTATTCTCGAGAATAGGATATTGTTCTAAGACAATTTTATCTATCTCATCTCTTTCCTCCATATGCATATCATTTTCATGCTCAAGCAGATATTGCTCTAAAGGATTCGTAGGAGGTACGGCAATAGAGGCGAGAGCAACGATTTCATCTCTACCAGACGACCCTTTTTCATGGGGTTGTCTTCCAAATTTGGAGAAGTTA
The DNA here is from genome assembly GCF_904849725.1 of Hordeum vulgare subsp. vulgare. NCBI lineage: Eukaryota > Viridiplantae > Streptophyta > Magnoliopsida > Poales > Poaceae > Hordeum > Hordeum vulgare. The sequence continues at coordinate 210,825,004 of NC_058523.1, read as the reverse complement.
AATTCATGAGACACACCCTCGAAACTAACAGTGACGGTCTGCTTAATGCAATCAATGTGAGCATTGACAGTGTTGAGAAAGGGTCTACCAAATATGATGGGACAAAAGCTATCTTGTGCAGTACCAAGGACGAGGAAATCAGTAGGATACTTCGTCTTACCACACAGGACTTCTACGTCTCTAACAATTCCTAGAGGGCAGATAGTGTCTCTATTAGCTAGCGTAATAGTGACATCAATGGGTTCTAGCTCAGCAGGTGCAATCCCATCTTTGATTTCATCATATAAGGAACGGGGTATTGCACTAACACTAGCACCCATATCACATAAGCCATGGTAACAGTGATCTCCTATCTTGACAGAAACAACGGGCAGGCCAACTATAGGTCTGTATTTGTCTTTCGCGTGAGGTTTAGCAATTCTAGCGGAGTCCTCACAGAATTTGATAACATGCCCGTCTACCTCTTTGGCTAAGAGATCTTTGATAATAGCAACACTAGGTTCAACTCTAATCTCCTCAGGGGGTGCAACTGGTCTAATGTAACCCCTACGTATCAGAGTTGGAGCTTTAGAATAATCCTTTATCCTAGCAGGGTATGGTGGCTTCTCAGTGTAGGCACAAGGAACAACAGGATCACTAAAAGCAATGACTTTCTCCTCAACTAGATTGGTTTTGACTATGTTGCTTTCTACAGGAGGATGATACTTAAACCACTTCTCTTTGGGAAGATCAACATGAGCAGCAAAAGATTCACATAGAGAAGCTACTATCTCAGAGTGAAGTCCATACTTAGCGCTAAAATCTCTAGAAGTGTTTGTCTCAACAAAAGATTTAACGCAATCAAACTGGAAATTCATACCTGACTCCTTACCTTCCTCCAGCTCCCAATCTTCAGAGTTACATTTGATTCTTTCCAATAAATTTCACTTGTGGTCAATATCCTTCTTCATAAAAGAACCGGTACAAGAAGTGTCAAGCATGGTACGATCTTCATGAGAAAGCCGAGCATAAAAGTTTTGAGTGATAATTTCTCTCGACAGCTCATGATTGGGGCATGAATATATCATTGATTTAAGCCTCCCCAAGCATGAGCTATGCGTTCCCTGTCACGAGGCCAAAAGTTATAAATATAATTCCGATCACGATGTACTAAATGCATAGGATAGAACTTTTGATGAAATTCCAATTTCAACCGATTGTAGTCCCATGATCCAGTATCATCACATAGCCTATACCATGTCAACGCCTTATCCTTCAGAGATAAAGGAAAGACTTTCTTCTTTACCTCATCCTCGGGGAAACCTGTAAGCTTAAATAAACCACAAACTTCATCTACATAGATCAGATGTAAGTCTGGATGTGAAGATCCATCTCCTGTAAAAGGATTAGCCAGCAGTTTCTCAAGCATACCCGAAGGAATTTCATAAAAGATATTTTCAGTAGGTACCTCAGGTTGAGGAACAACTCCTCGTGCTTCCGTTCATGGTGAAGATACCCTGAACAAACTCCTCAAAGGAACAGTTTCCATAGTGACAAGTGACAATAAATTTCAGCACAATATATAAATGTTTCCTTACCAAAGGCGCTTCACACCCCAGCAACGGCGCCAGAAAAGAGTCTTGATGACCCACAAGTATAGGGGATCAATCGTAGTCCTTTTATTAAGTAAGAGTGTCGAACCCAAGGAGGAGCAGAAAGCTCTGATAAACGGTTTTCAGCAAGGTAATAACTGCAAGCACTAAAAGTAGCGGTAACAAGTGATGGCGTAGTGAGGTGAAACGTAGCAAGCGAAAAGTAACAAGTAGTAGAAATGGTGCAGCAAGTGGCCCAATCCCTTTTGCAGCAAGGGACAAGCCTGAACAAAGTCTTATAGGAGGAAAAACGCTCCCAAGGACACACGGCAATTTCTGTCATGCTAGTTTCATCATGTTCATGTGATTCGCGTTCGTTACTTTGATAGTTTGATATGTGGCTGGACCGGCGCTTGGGTACTGCCCTTACTTGGACAAGCATCCCACTTATGATTAACCCCTCTCGCAAGCATCCTCAACTACGAAAGAAGAATTAAGACAACGTCTAACCATAGCATTAAACTAGTGGATCCAAATCAGCCCCTTACGAAGCAACGCATAGACTGGGGTTTAAGCTTCAGTCACTCCAGCAACCCATCATCTACTTACTACTCCCCAATGCCTTCCTCTAGGCACAAATATGGTGAAGTGTTATGTAGTCGACGTTCACATAACACCAGTAGAGGAAAAGACAACATACAGCATATCAAAATACCGAACGAATATCAAATTCACATGACTATTATCAGCATGACTTATCCCATGTCCTCAGGAACAAAAGTAACTACTCACAAAGCATAATCATAATCATGATCAGAGGTGTAATGAATAGCATCAAGGATCTAAACATAAACTCTTCCACCAAGTAATCCAACTAGCATCAACTACAAAGAGTAATCAACACTACTAGCAACCTTACAAGTGCCAATCGGAGTCGCGAGACAGAGATTGGTTACAAGAGATGAACTAGGGATTGGAGAGGAGATGGTGCTGATGAAGATGTTGATGAAGATGCCTCCCCTCCGACGAGAGGAGTGTTGGTGACGACGATGGCGACGATTTCCCCCTCCAGGAGGGAAGTTTCCCCGGCACGATCGCCCTGCCGTAGCTCTAGATTGGATCTGCTCAAGTTCCACCTCGTGGCGGCGGCGAAACCACGAAAAAGCTCCCGATTGATTTTTTCTGGAACGAAACCCTTCATATAGAAAAAGAGGGGGCCAGCGGGCCGTCAGGGATCCCACGAGCCCTGTAGCCGCCACTAGGGGGGTGGCGGCTACCAGGCTTGTGGCACCCTGGTAGCTCCCCTCTCGTACTTCTTTCGCCCGGTATTTTTTATATATTCCCAAAAAATTCCACGTAAATTTTCAGGGCATTTGGAGTTGTGCAGAATAGAGGACTCAGATTTGCTCCTTTTCCAGTCCAGAATTCCACCTGCCTGAATTCTCCCTGTTCAAATAAACCTTGCAAAATAAGAGAGAAAAGGCATAAATATGGTACCACAAAGTAATATAACAGCCCATAAAGCAATAAATATCAACATCAAAGCATGATGCAAAATGGATGTATCATTGTGCTGGTTGTGTTTGCAGGGAACGAACTGTGGAACAAGCTGAGATCCTATTGAATAATATCTTGTGCAATGAGAATGCTTGGACTCTTCCCGAACCACCTCCGAAGCCAACTCCGAAGAAAAGAGGTATCCTATTCCTCAGTCCTGAAGATATGCAAGAAGCTAAGAAATCTATGAAAGAGAAAGGCATAAATCTGAAGATGTCAAGAATCTACCACCTATCGAAGAGATCCATGGTCTTGATAACCCGACACAGGTAGTAGAGGTAAATTCTGTTCGTAGATTCAATGAGAGTGATATTCCTTTTGATAAACCTGCTAGCTTATGCCTAGATGAATTTGATAACTTTGTTGACAAACAGAAAAGTTTCAATGATTATGTTAGCAAACAATTGGAACAGAATGCTCGTATGCTTAGTCATTTAAGTGCTTGTGTGGAAAGAAACGTCAATGATCTTAAGCTTTTGAGCAAACATGCCTCTATGGTTACTACTCAAGTAGAACAAGTACTTAAGGCTCAAAATGACTTGCTCAATGAGCTGAATGACAAGTCTGTTAGAATTGTCACTAGAGGTGGTAGGATGACCCAGGAACCTTTGTATCCTGAGGGTCATCCTAAGAGAATTGAACAAGATTCTCAAGGAGTTAGCACCGAGGCACCTACTCATCCTAGGAGGAAAAAAAAGAAAGATGATAGGAACTTGCATGCTAGCAACCCTGTTGCTATTACACCCAGGAATCCAAACGATGTCTCTGTTTCTGATTCCGAAACACAATCTAGTGATGAACATGAGCCTAGTGATAATATCGATAGTGATGTTCATGTTGATGCTCAACCTAGCAATGATAAGGATGTGGAGATTGAACCTGCTGATCTTGATAACCCACAAACTAAGAATAGGAGATATGTTAAGAATGAACTTATTGCTAGGAATCATGGTAAAGAAAGAGAACCATGGGTTCAGAAACCCATGCCCTTTCCTCCCAAACCATCCAAGAAAAAGGATGACGAGGATTTTGAGCGATTTTTTGAAATGATTAGACCTGTCTTTCTGCAAATGCGTTTGACAGATATGCTCAAAATGTCTCCTTATGCTAAATACATGAAGGATATTGTGACTAATAAGAGGAGGATACCTGAGGTTGAGATTTCCCCCATGCTCGCTAATTACACCTTCAAGGGTGGAACTCCTAAGAAACTAGGTGAACCCGGAGTGCCCACTATACCTTGCTCCATTAAAGGCAACTACGTTAGAACTACTTTATGCGACCTTGGAGCCGGTGTTAGTGTTATGCCTCTCTCTCTCTTTATCGTAGACTTGAATTGGACAAGTTGACACCCACTGAAATCTCTGTGCAAATGGCTGACAAATCAACTACTTTCCCTATCGGCATTTGCGAGGATGTGCCTGTTGTGGTTGCTAACGTTACTATCTTAACAGACTTTATTATTATGGATATTCCCGAGGATGACGCCATGGCGGTCATCCTCGGAAGACCCTTTTTAAACACTGCAGGGGTTGTTATTGATTGCAACAAAGGCAATATCACTTTCCATGTCAATGGTAATGAGCTACGATGCACTTTCCGAAGAAACAATATCGAGTACATTGCATCAGTGCTATTGAAAAAACTTCAACGATTCTTATTGGGAGCTTCGAATGCCCTATACCTACTTTTAAGATGAAGTATGATTTGCTTGTTGGGGATATGCACATCCCCATTGAGGTAACCTAGTGACTATTCAAAAATTCTTCGTTTTTATGCAATTTGAAAAAAGTTTGTCAAGGAGACTTGATCAACCTCATTGACGGAGTTCTTTTGATGACCATGAGATGGATGAATCTGAGAGTCACAACCCTTCGTTCCAAACTTTTACTTTTGGTTGTTTAGAAGGAAAATGATAGATTTAGCTTTAGCTTTTCCTGTTTTCTACTTCTTGCGTCCCATAGAAAAGTGTCCCGAAAATAAAATTTCTTCAAATGCCGTGAAAATCAAGTATGATTTTTTCTGGAAGTTTTGAAAAATTCTGAGATCGAGAGCTAGTCAAGGGGATGCACCAGTGGGCCACAAGCCCAGGAGGTGCGGGCACCCCCCTGGCTGCGCCTACCAGGCTTGTGGGGCCCACGTGTCCCCCCTCCACTTATTCCAGCTGCCATCTCCTTCTCCTACCTCCAGAAAAATTCATTCTATAGCTCAAACCCGTGTTCTTGCTCTTCTTGCTGCGATTTTCGATCTCTTTGTTCAAAGCCCCATTCACCAAACTGTTTTGGGGGAATTGTTCCTTGGTATGTGACTCCTCCATTGGCCCAATTATTTTTTGCTCTAGTGCCTTATTCGTTGCGTATTATTGCTGCCTTGGTGACCCTGTTCTTGAGCTTTGCATGCTAATTTTAGCTGGTCCCAAGTAGTTTTGATGCGTGATATGGCCTCTAGGCACTTGAAGGAGTAGTTGCTCTGAGTTTTGTTGAGCCTTGTTCACCTTTCTTTTGAGTCACTAAAATTTTTAGAAATTCTCAGCGATAGAAAAGGGAAACGATGAGGAGGTTCCTAAGAGGCTCTTCGAGCCGTGACCCCGAGGATGATGAAAATGAGAAGAAGAAACCCAAGTATCCGGTCCCTCGAGTTGCAGAAGTTCGAGCGTGCGAGTGGCCAAGCGATGTGTTCTTACGTGTCGCCGGTCTTTATGAGGATTTTTATTACTTGGTGGAGAACGCAGGCCTTACCGCATTTGTTGAAGATAAGTGTCCACAATACCTCCTCCTCATTAATATTTTCGTGCAAAGCTTTAACTTCTATCCAAGGAAGAGTCCTCCTATGGTTGAGATCAAGCTATATGATATCCCCGAGCGCATGTCACTTCAGGATTTTTGCAACATCTGCAAATTACCTTATGTTGGAGATATTCATGAACCTCGTCCACGGGACTTGGAGGCTTTCATTGATACTATTGCTGTAGGAGAGGAGAGAGGAGTGTCTTGCTCTAGAGTTGCTAGCATACATTTTCCCGTGCTTCGGTACTTCTCATTATTCGTGGGAAAATGTTTTATTCGCCGTGGGAAAGCTGGGGCCTTTAGCTCCCCAGATCTTGCGGTTCTACGCGAAGCCCTTTATAATGATAAAACTTATAGCTTGGGCGCTATAGTGGCTCAACGATTGAACACGAACCGTTCTAAAGGCGTTTTTTATGGAGGTATCTATGCTACTCGTCTTGCTAGACATTTTGAGATACCTATTAGACTGCACGAGGAAGAAGAGATTCTTCTTCCTAAGAGATATCTAGATTATGATAGCATGGTTCGCCATTACTTTCTTGATAAAGATATAAATAAGAGGATGATTTATAACCTGGTATTTAGTTAGGGTACTCGTGAGACTATTACTTTGCCTGCTCCTTCTTTGTTCAATCTTCATCTAGGCAGGTACACTATTATGCCCTCGGACATCTACGCATATTGGGGCATAGTACTACCACAGGAGCCCGTGCCCGAGCTACAAGTCGAGTACCAGACGCCATTTTATCAATGGGAGCCAGAGGAGCTCACACAGCAGTGGCATCCTCAGTACACTCCGTAGTACCCTGGAGACGGTTACTTCCAGCCATGGGAGTAGACCAACTTAGGACAAAATCCTAAGCTCGGGGGAGTACGTATTTCTCACCTACTTTATATTCTTGCTTACGCTTTCACTTTGTTAGTCGGTGTTCACACCTTGCCACTGTATCATCCATGCTAGTTTATTTCTTTTTCTCGCTTTCTTCCCGTGTGTTTGTCTAGTTTGAGAAAACCCGAAAATATTTCTCGTTCTTCTTTTGCTTGTCGGGAGCTTTCCCGTGTAAATAATTTTCATTTTCTTTGGGTCAAGGTAGAAGACCATGGTTACATTGTTTAGTGGCTCTCGCATGCATATCTGTTTATCTGTCAAAGAGCCATATTACATTGTCTTCTCCTTTGTGTTTGCTTGCAGATTCCAGCGTAGTCCAATGCACGAACACTCTTATTATTGTTCACATCATTCGGTCGTGCAAGTGAAAGGCAATAATGACGATATATGATGAAGTGACTGAGCCTGGAAAAGCTGGTATGAACTCGATCTATTTTGTTTTTTATAAATATGACAAGCTCATCGTTCCTAATTCAGCTTTGTTATGAGAGAAACATGTTTGCAATGACAACTTAGAGATCATAGTTTCTGATGCCATGATTAATTAGCTAGGAGCTTATACTAGTTTGTCTTGGATGCCAACATGAATTTCAAGATGATTATGATGTAGTATGATAGGATGGTATCCTCCTTTGAATGATTCAAGTGGCTTGACTTGGCGCATGTTTACGCATGTAGTTGAAACAAAATCAACATAGCATCTATGATATTCATGTTTATGGTGACTTGTATCCTACTCATGCTTGCACTCAATGTTGGTTAATCTCAATGCATATTGATGACTGTTGTCGCTCTCTAGTTGGTCACTTCCCAGTCTTTTGCTAGCCTTCACTTGTACTAAGCGGGAATACTGCTTGTGCATCCACTTCCATAAACCCAAAGTTGCTCCATATGAGTCCACCATACCTACCTATACGTGGTATCTACCCGCCGTTCCAAGTAAATTTGCATGTCCCACTCTCTAAGCCTTCAAGTAATAATATGTTTTGCATGCCCAAACCGCTTATTTAGTGACAAGGGGCGATCAGTATCTTCCATGCCAGGCGTGTTATCATCGATATGTATTTATTCACTATCACTCACGAGAAAGGGGCCGGTAATTGGAATACCCAGTTCCATGCTCAAATCGAAAAGATAATTGCAAACAAAACTCCCCCTGGATTGTTGTTGGTATGGACGGCACCCGAGGATTCGGCTAGTCGTGGAGTGTGATTGATCGATGGTGGGGGAGTCAAAACTTTACTTTTCTGTTTGGGAACCGCCTATAGTATGTGTAGCATGGAAGATGGTGAAAACTCTTGGTCATCGCGTTGACAATGGAAGCATGCCACCCAAAATTATTTATCTTTGTCTTCAAAGCTTGAGCTCTGGCACCTCTGCAAATCAATGCTTCCCTCTGCGAAGGGCCTATCTATTTATGTTTCTGTCGAGTCATCCTCTCCTTATAAAGGCACCAATTAGAGAGCACCTCCGTCATTTTTATGCTTTGCTTTTAATTGTTATTGAGTATGACTGTGACTGGATCTTCTTTGCCATTAATTACAATGTTCAGTTAGCCCTTGGTCTTTGAAGGTGCCCTGCATTTATGTTTTGCGGTCTCAGAAAGAGCTAGCGAGATACCATCTATTCATATTGCTTCATGATTGTTTTGATTGAAGTGTTGACGTTTGAAACTTATCATTATTGCTCGGTAGTTGATTATGCCATTGATATGAGTTTATCTTGAGACCTAAATGTCATTGCTTATGTGGTTTGCTGATGATCTTGCTTAAAATCTGAATATGAGTTAGACATAATTGCAACAACAAGATCAAACAGAGTTCATAAAAGTTTTTCTTTTGTCTCTTTCAGTTTGTCAACTGAATTTCTTGAGGACAAGCAAGGCTTTAAGCTTGGGGGAGTTGATACGTCTCCATCATATCTACTTTTCCAAATCTTTTGCCCTTGTTTTGGACTCTAATTTGCATGATTTGAATGGAACTAACCCGGACTAACATTGTTTTCAGCAGAATTTCCATGGTGTTGTTTTTGCGCAGAAATAAAAGTTCTTGGAATGACCTGGAAATTTACGAGGATTTTTTGTGGAATATATAAAAAATACTGGCGCAAGGATCAACCGGAGGCGTGGAGCGAGGAGCCCGCAAGCCCAGGAGGAGCGGCCCCCCTGGCCGCGCCTAGCATGCTTGTGGGGCCCTTGGGGCTCCGCCGCCTCCAACTCTAGCTCTATTTAGTCACTTTCGTCCGGAAAAAAATCAAGGAGTTCATCGCGTTTTACGATACGGAGGGCCGCCACAACCTGTTCTTCCTCTGGAGGGCAGATCTGGAGTCCGTTCTGGGCTCCGGAGAGGGGAGATCGTCGCCATCATCAACACCAACCTTCGTTCATCGCCAATTCCATGATGCTCTTCATCGTTCATGAGTATTCTCATCGTAGGCTTGTTGGACGGTGATGGGTTGGATGAGATCTATCATGTAATCGCGTTAGTTTTGATGGGGATTGATCCCTAGTATCCACTATGTTCTGAGATTGATGTTGCTACTACTTTGCCATGCTTAATGCTTGTCACTAGGGCCCGAGTGCCATGATTTCAGATCCGAACCTATTATGTTCTCGTCAATATATGTGTGTTCTTGATCCTATCTTGCAAGTTGTAATCACCTACTATGTGTTATGACCCGGCAACCCCGGAGTGAAAATAACCGGAACCACTCCCGGAGATGACCATAGTATGAGGAGTTCATGTATTCACTAAGTGCTAATGCTTTCTTCCGCTTCTCTATTAAAAGGAGAACCTTAATATCCCGTAGTTTCCATTAGGACCCCGCTGCCACGGGAGGGATGGACAATATATGTCATGCAAGTTCTTTTCATAAGCACGTATGACTATATACATAATACATGCCTACATTACATTGACGAACTGGAGCTAGTTACATATCTCTCCATGTTATAACTGTTGCATGATGAATGTCATCCGGCATAATTATCCATCACCGATCCAACGCCTACGAGTTTTTCCTACTGGTCCGTGCTATGTTACTTTGTTGCTACTGCTGTCACTGCTGCTACTGTTACCGTGACTGTTGTCACTACCGCTACTGTTACCATTGCTACTGTTGCTATCACACTACTTTGCTACTGATACTTTGCTACAGATACTAAGTCTTTCAGGTGTGGTTGAATTGACAACTCAACTGCTAATACTCGAGAATATTCTTTTGCTTCCCCTTGTGTCGAATCAACTAATTTGGGTTGAATACTCTACCCTCGAAAACTGTTGCGATCCCCTATACTTGTGGGTTATTAGTGATCCACAAGGAGTCAACAATCTTGCGACCAGTATACCAGAACTAATCATGTTATTGGGTAGGAAAGGTTAAGTTTTAGGTTGTAGCAGCACTAAGCGTGTATGGTGGCTAACTTACGAGAACATAAAGTAAAGTGAGTGGTCTACGCACGACGGTCGTGAACTACATAATGATCACTTAGTGGTCCTGAACACCTACTTACGTCAGACATAACTCCACCGTGTCCTTCGTCAGAGAAGGAGCTCCCGAAAGAGACATTCATGGTTACGCACACAGTTGGCATGTTTTAGTTAAGTTTACTTCAATTTATCTAGAACCGGATGATAAACAAAGTTTCCATGTTGCCACATAACCACGGGCACGGATTTTTGAAAGATATTAACCCTGTAGGGTGCTCCAACTAATCAACCACAAATTACCATGAGCTGAATGGGAAGCCTCGACCATAGAAAACCCGTGATCCCGTCAGATTCCTTAGTGGAAAACCTCAACCTTGAGATAGGCCAAAGCATCCTCAAAATCCCGATGCACAAGACACCTCGAGAGGGTGAAGACAAATCCAACAAGACTGCCGAACGTGTTGACAAACCTGGTAGGAGCCATGTATCTCGTTCTCAGGACACGACGGATGAGTAGTACGTACACGGGCCGGATAGAAATCCCGTGAGTCGCCCAGGGTGGCCCCCGCAAGTGGCTTTGGTTTGGGCCAACACTCATGAGGAGCACTGGCCCGGATTAATTATCCTCGGGGTAGCTATTCCCTATGCTTTTTATTATTAAGTTGTTCAGAAAATTGAGTACCTAAGCTGATTATTGTGAGACAAGTCTTAAGCAAAACGAGTTATCAAGGGAGCCCCAATAACAACCCCAAGTGTGTTAGGATTTCTCAATATGGAACTTAACACCAGTAGCCAAAACTAAGGCGGAAAAAGCACAACAAAACAACCAACAAAAGGCCAAGCCTTCCACCTTTTACCAAGTATATAAGTTCATTAATTAAATAGCTATAATAAGATGATATCCAAAAGCCCATGGTAACACATGGATCAGCCTGCACTTGCAGCTAGCAATGCTATAAGATGGTTGGGCAAGCGCTATCTTAGCCAATCAATATTTGCTAGGTAGTGGATGGGTTAGAGGCTTTCATGGAAATGTTTGGAGGATATTTATTCAGGTGGTAGGCAGCGATAAAAAAGCGATGGAAACGAGTCATCTAAGCACAACAAAATTAGAGACAGTATCAAGGTCACAATCATCTTGCCTGTTGGTTCTTCCGACGGGTACAACTCTTCTCTTTAGGAACGTGCTCAACGTGATCCTCACACTCGTTCTTAGCTCCCAATGCTACCCAGAGAATAAAATACATAACCAGTGAACACACGGCATGGTGCAATGCTTCAAACAACATGATATGTGAGTGTGGTTAAGAAAGGAGCATGGCAATGCTAACTAGTCATCTTCCTCATACATTTATTAAGTTGTTAGCATTCTGGACTGAACCTCAAGTTTATTAAATTTTACATGCATGAACATGTAACAAGTGGATGCATCACGAGAAAATGGTGCAAAAACATATAAAGAACGTCGCAAACCAAGCTACGGATCTCTCGGAAAATACAAAACAAGGTATGGAAGGCAATTATGACTAAACAACATTCGAGAGGGAGCTATGGGCGTTTTCTTGGAACTCCAAGTATGCCAATGGACAAGGCACGAAATTATGTGTGCAATAGAGCTAAAATACAAGCGAAACAACTAAGCACAACTCACACAAGGCACAAAACAAAATAACAACCAATCTGGCCATTAAGAGCAATCATCTGAGATATCTTCAAAGATCCAGATAAAATAGAGAGGGGTGAATAAATAAGAGAGATTTGGATGAGAACTTCCAACATGGAAAAGCATTGAACGAATGAAAAGGATAAGATGAACACTGAAATCTTGAATCGAATCCACATGATAGAAAACAAGAATGAAGAATGATGAACTCAACACTTGAGCATCTTCACAATAAATCACCGGATACCATACGAAAGAGAACATAGCGGAAGCAACAATGAAAGGAAGGCACTAGGATGCTAATTAAATCATTGAAAAAGGGTGGGAGGGTGGGAAAAAGAAAGACAAGTTGGGACATATGAGACGAACTCCGGATGAAATGAGAGATTGATATTGCAAATATTGAAAAGGATTGAATTATCTTCAAGAGAAGCACTGCGGGTGGAAAATAATTGACATGACGACTCCGGTTGATCAAAAGGATTAGCATTCCCATAGAAATACGAGAACACTGCTTAGGACAAATATGAAATCACCACTTGACATCAAAGCAACTTGAATTACCATGATTCCATAGAACAAAGGATGAGGCTTACAGAATAAGCCAGAAAAAAATTCATGACATAGATTCCGTTTGATATTTTCATGGTAAGGTTCCCACAGGCTCGATCGTATATCGGATTGTCATATTGAAATGACACTTGAATATTCTCCCTACGCATAGCGAACTACAAGGCTTGACACATCATATCTGATGAAATATATCATGATTGTCCTTTGCAAGAAAGTCTGTGAACAAACAAATCCACTAGATTTCGAACCCCAACCTCGCATCATGCATTTGTTGGAATATAATCCTAGGTATCTACTTGAATTCCCACTTGAGAACTTCTGAAATCTTTCTTGGTTATGCTATTAGGTTGCGGGTCCGGGAACCCACTGAGTGTAATCAACTATAAACCTTTCCCGCAACTATCAAGACCTATTCGAGAAGTTCTATAAATTCATCTACCTGAGACCCTCATAATCACAATGATACCAATTATGGTAGTACATCTGGACGCTCTCCCTAGTACTGGGTGACGCCAAACTCCTATCGCTACAAAGAGTATTGAAGCAATTTCGAACATCGTCCGTCGTGAGATAGTAAGGAAACTGAACAATAGCGATGTGTCAAGAATCCCCTGGAGCTCAACTCCCAAGAAGAAATCAAGTCAAACAGGAGGCACCAAGTCAGAATTACATCACATCGACATTATAGAGGTTCCGAAATACCTGCGCGATCCTAAAAAAAATTGAGTGAGAAAAGGAGTAGAATTAGAATTCCTATGCCAAGATTCCTCACCAGGGCATAGAAGAGGAGTAAAAAGAATCCTACTCTCTGATATATAACTATACTCAAAGTAGTTTTTGCTAGACTCAACTCGGTCAAGTTTGATCAAATCAAGGGGCCTCCAAGGTCGGTAATGCTTTGACACCAACTTATAACGCCCAAGATGTGATCCTATCCTTATTTTGGCGTGAGGGCCTCGACGGGGATAGAAGTGCATCTCGTCGTTTTGCAAGAATGGATTTTGTTAGAAGTACATGTAGACAAGAGATGAGTATATGTAATTGGCTTACACTCGCCACAAGCTACAACATGAACATCACAATACAACAATACATTTAGTCACCATGTAGAAGAGCAGGGTCCGACTACAAACGAAATCAAACGATAAAAGAATGACACCCATCCTTGTTATCCGATTTGTCTCCAACGTATCTACAATTTTTTATGGTTTCATGCTATTATCTTGTCAAACTTTGAATGTTTTATATGCATGAATACGCTATTTTATATCTTTTTTGGGACTAACCTATTAACTCAGTGGAAAGTGCCAGTTTCTTTTTTTTCCGTGTTTTTGACCCTTTTCCAGATGGAGTCCAAATGGAATAAGACTTTACGATGATTTTTTTGGACCAAAAGAGACCCCCAAAGGTTTGTAAGAAGGCCAGAAGAGCCACGAGGGAGTCACAAGCCCGGGAGGCGCGACCACCCCCCTAGGCCGCACCTACCAAGCCTGTGACCTCCTCGTGGGCCCAACCGACGTAATTCCACCGCCATAAATTCCTATAAATGCAGAAACCCCCAAAAAGAAACCAAGATCGGGAGTTCCGCCGCCGCAAGCCTCTGTAGCCACCAAAAACCAATCTGGAGCCCGTTTCGGCACCCTGTCGGAGGGGGAATCCATCTCCGGTGGCCATCTTCATCATCCCGGTGATCTCCATGACGAGGAGGGAGTAGTTCTCCCTCGAGGCTGAGGGTATGTACCAGTAGCTATGTGTCTGATCTCTCTCTCTCGTGTTCTTGAGATGTCTTGATCTTGACGTAACTATAGTTGGATCTTATGATGTTCTTCCCCCTCTCCCTTCTTGTAATGAATTAAGTTTCCCCTTTGAAGTTATCTTATCGGATTGAGTCTTTGAGAACACTTGATGTATGTCTTGCATGTGTCTATCTGCGATGATCAACTTGCGGGTTTGTGACATTTGGAACCTATGCATATGGGTTGGCACACGTTTGATTCATGTGAGTACTCGATGTATGTTTTGGTGATCAACTTGCGGGTTCGTGACATTGGGAACCTACGCATAAGGGTTGGCACACGTTTTGACTCTCCGATAGAAACTTTGGCGCACTCTTTGAAGTTCTATGTGTTGGTTGAATAGATGATTCTGAGATTATGTGATGCATATCGTATAATCATGCCCACGGATACTTGAGGTGACAATGGAGTATCTAGGTGACATTAGGGTCTTGGTTGATATGTATCTTAAGGTGTTATTCTAGTACGAACTCTATGATAGATCGAATAGAAAGAATAGCTTCATGTTATTTTACTACGGACTCTTGAATAGATCGATCCGAAAGAATAACTTTGTGGTGGTTTCGTACCCGACAATAATCTCTTTGTTTGTTCTCCGCTATTAGTGACTTTGGGGTGACCCTTTGTTGCATGTTGAGGGCTAGTTATATGATCCAATTATGTTATCTTTGTTGAGATAACTTCACTAGTGAAAGTATGAACCCTAGGCCTTGTTTCCATGCATTGCAATACCGTTCGTGCTTGCTTTTACTATTTGTTACCTTGCTGTTTTTGTAATTTCAGATTGCAAAAACCTACATCTACCATCCATATTGCACTTGTATCACCATCTCTTCGCTGAACTAGTGCACCTATACAATTTACCATTGTATTGGGTGTGTTGGGGACACAAGAGACTCTTTGTTATTTGGTTGTAGTGTTGCTTGAGAGAGACAATCATCATCCTACGCCTCCCGCGGATTGATAAACCTTAGGTCACCCACTTGCAGGAAAATTGCTACTGTCCTACAAACCTCTGCACTTGGAGGCCCAACAACGTCTACAAGGAGAAGGTTGCGTAGTAGACTTCAAGCTCTTTTCTGGCGCCGTTGCCGGGGAGACTAGGTGAGCGGCACTCACCTCCCGTCAACGAAGCTCTTTTCTGGCGTCATTGCCTGGGAGGCTAGGTAAGCGGCACTCACCTCCCGCCAACGAAGCTCTTTTCTGGCGTCGTTGCCGGGGAGGTTAGCGCTTGAAGGTATATCTTTATATCCTGCAATTGAATCTTTTGGTTTCTTGTTATTTCTCTAGAAAACTACAAAAAAATGGAATTGAGGATGCCTCTTATGCTCCATCTTTTCCATGTCTTTCGTGAGCATGATCGGAAGGAAAATTGTGCTCAAGTGCTGAAAGAAGAATTACATAGAATGCTTGGCACAGAATATGTGAATGATGAGCATGATTGCAATGTTTATAGCATGAATTCTATGAATACCCATCATGTTAATGATATGCAAAGCCACAAGCTTGGGGATGCTATATTTGATGAAGATGATCTTTTTAGTTCTTCCACTTTGAATGATCAAAATCATTTTGATGAAAGCATGCCCCATATCTATGATGATTATTGTGAGGATACTTATGCTATAAAGAAGAGGGATGATAAAACTTGTCATACTCTCGAGAACCCCTTTGCTAAACCTTGCTTTTTCATTGTGGACACAATTTGTAGTGCTCAAGTCTTTTACGATACTCCCACTACTATTCTTGAGAACAGATTTCCTTATGTGGAGAGTAGTAAAATTCCTATGCTTGTAGATCATGAAAAGAAAGCCTTAGGTGCTGGTTATATTGTTGAATTCATTCATGATGCTACTGAAAATTACTATGAGAGAGGATCATATGCTTCTACTTATTGCAATAGTATCAAGCTTCCTCTCCATGTGTTGAAATTTTTGAAGCTATGCTTGTTTTACCTTCCTATGCTAGTTGATTCTTGCTCCAACAAGTTGTTTGTTCACAAAATCCCTATGCATACGAAGTGGGTTATAATTAAATGTGCTAGCCATATGCTCCATGATGCTCTCCTTGTGCTTCAATCCTTATCTTTTATGCGAGGATCATTGAAATAATCATGCCTAGGTAAGGGCGTTAAACAATAGCGCTTGTTGGGAGGCAACCCAATGAATTTATTTTTGCTTTTTTCTTTCTTTTTTGTTTTTTCCACACCATCATAATTCTGTTATGATTGTCTTTTTTGTGTTTAATTAGTGTTTGTGCCAAGTAAAGCCTTTATGATTAGTTTGGGTGATAGCTGTTTAATCATGCTGAAAAAGACAGAAACTTTCTGCTCACGAAATTATTTTTAATTTTTATCCAGAAATAGATTTTGAGTTTATTCTTTTTGTTGCTGGTTGATATGACAATTTCCCAAACTGTCGTAATGTTTCAGAATTTTTGGAGGTCCAGAAGTATGGTTCTCATTCAGATCATTACAAACTGATCTGTTTTTGACAGATTCTGTTTTCAATGCATAGTTTGCTTGTTTTCGTGTTTCCATAGATTTTATTGAGTAATATAAATTGTGGAAATAGTTATATACAGTAGGCATTGTGTGAAAATAATTACGAGTCTTGTTTTTACAGTACCCAAGTGATTGATTTGCTCGTTATTATACTAACCCATCTCACGAAGTTCCGTTAAGTTTTGTGTTGTGAAGTTTCCAAGTTTTGGGTAGAGTTTCGATGGACTATGGAACAAGGAGTGGCAAGAGCCTAAGCTTGGGGATGTCCAAGGCATCCCAAGCCATATTCAAGGATACCAAAAAGCCTAAGCTTGGGGATGCCCCGGGAAGGCATCCCCTCTTTCGTCTTCAATCCATCGGTAACTTTACTTGGGGCTATATTTTTATTCACCACATGATATGTGTTTTCCTTGGAGCGTCTTGTATCGTAGGAGTCTTTTCTTTTTGTTGTGTCACAATCATCCTTGCTGCACACCTTTTGAGAGAGACATGCACTCATCGTTAATTTGCTAGAATGCTCATTGTGCTTCACTTATATATTTTGAGCTAGATAATTTTGCTTTATGTGCTTCACTTAGATCTTTTAGAGCACGGCGGTGCGTGACTTGGTAGTTGGCTTATGCTACGAAAGTAGTCCCAATGATGATAGGTACCCAAAGAGGATACAAAAACCTCCATCTTCATTGCATTGAGTAGAAAGATAAGTCTTGATTCCTCTCAATTAGTTTTGAGACATGGATTTGGTAATATTAAGAGTTATGTTAGTAGGGTGTTGTGAATCTCGAAATATTTGTGTTGAAATTAGTGATTCCCGTAACATGCACGTATGGTGGACCGCTATGTTAGGAAGTCGGAGCATAATTGATCTATTGATTGTCATCCTTTGTGTTGCGGTCGGGATCGCACGATGGTTAACACCTACCAACCCTTCCCCTAGGAGTACGCGTTTAGCACTTTGTTTCGATTACTAATAAAAACTTCCGCAACAAATATGTGAGTTCTTTATGACTAATGTGAGTCCATGGTATAGATGCACTTTCACCTTCCACCATTGCTAGCCTCTCTAGTGCCGTGCAACTTTCGCTGGTGCACAAACCCACCAAATGGCTTCCTCAAAACAGCCACCATACCTACCTACTATGGCATTTTCATAGCCATTCGGAGATATATTGCCATGCAACTCCCACCGTTCCGTCTCATGACTTGTGCCATCACTCTCATATTGCCATTGCATCATCATTCTAAGCTTTGATCTGTGAGTAAATAAAAGTGTGATGATCATCATTATTAGAGCATTGTCCCGTGTGAGGAAATAAAAAAAAGAGGCCAAAGAGCCCAAACAAAAAAAGATATGGAAAGAGGCCAAAGAGCCCAAACAAAAAAAAGGGAGAGAAAAGGAGAGAATGGACAATGCTATTATATTTTTCCACACTTGTGCTTCATAATAGCACCATGTTCTTCATGATTGAGAGCCCCTCGTTTCGTCACCACCATATGCTAGTGGGAATCCTTATTATATAACTTTGCTTGTATATTCCAATGATGGGCTTCCTCAAAATTTCCCTAGGTCTTCGTAAGCAAGCAAGTTGGATGCACACCCACTAGTTCTCCTTTTGAGCTTTCACATAATTATACCTCTAGTGTATCCTTTGTATGGCAATCCCTACTCATTCACATTGATATCTATTAATGGGCATCTCCATAGCCCTTTGATACGCCGATTCAATGTGACCATCTCCTCCTTTTTGTCTCACAACCACCACCACACTCTATTCCACCTATAGTGCTATATCCATGGCTCACGCTCATGTATTGCGTGATAGTTATAAAAGGTTTGAGAAAGTAAGACTGCGAAAACAATTATTTGGCCAATACTAGGGTTGTGCATGATTTAAATTAGTTGTGTGAGGATGATGGAGCATAGCCAGATTATTTGATTTTGTAGGGATAACTTTCCTTGGCCTTGTTATTTTGAAAGTTCATGATTACCTTGTTAGTTTGCTTGAAGTATTATTGTTTTCATGTCAATAGAAAACTATTGTTTTGAATCTTATGGATCTGAACATTCATGTCACACGAAAGAAGTTACAAAGGACAACTATGCTAGGTAGCATTCCACATCAAAAATCCAGTCTTTATCACTTCCCTACTCGAGGACGAGCAGGAGTTAAGCTTCGGGATGCTTGATACGTCTCCAACGTATCTATAATTTTTGATGGTTTCATGCTATTATCTTGTCAAACTTTGGATGTTTTATATGCATGAATATGCTATTTTATATATTTTTGGGATTAACCTATTAACTCAGGGCCAAGTGCCAGTTTCTGTTTTTTCCGTGTTTTTGACCCTTTTTCAGACGGAGTCCAAATGGAATAAAACTTTACGATGATTTTTTTGGACCAAAAGAGACCCCCGAAGGTTTGGAAGAAGGCCAGAAGAGCCACGAGGGAGTCACAAGCCCGGGAGGCGCGACCACCCCCCTAGGCCGCACCTACCAGGCTTGTGACCTCCTCATGGGCACAACCAACATAATTCCACCGCCATAAGTTCCTATAAATACATAAACCCCCAAAAAGAAACCTAGATCGGGAGTTCCGCCGCCGCAAGCCTGTGTAGCCACCAAAATCCAATCTGGAGCCCGTTCCGGCACCCTGCCGGAGGGGGAATCCATCTCCGGTGGCCATCTTCATCATTCCGGCGATCTCCATGACGAGGAGGGAGTAGTTCTCCCTCGGGGATGAGGGTATATACCAGTAGCTATGTGTTTGATCTCTCTCTCTCTCTCGTGTTCTTGAGATTTCTTGATCTCGATGAGCCGTGCGCTTTGCTACTATTGTTGGATCTTCTGATATTCTTCCCCCTCTCCCTTCTTGTAATGAATTGAGTTTCCCCTTTGAAGTTATCTTATCAGATTGATTCTTTCAGAACACCTGATGTATGTCTTGCACGTGTCTATCTGCGGTGATCAACTTGCGGGTTTGTGACATTGGGAACCTATGCATATGGGTTGGCACACGTTTGATTCATGTGAGTACTCGATGTATGTTTTGGTGATCAACTTGCGAGTTCGTGGCAATGGGAACCTATGCATAAGGGTTGGCACACGTTTTGACTCTCCGGTAGAAACTTTGGGGCACTCTTTGAAGTTCTATGTGTTGGTTGAATAGATGATTCTGAGATTATGTGATGCATATCGTATAATCATGCCCACGGATACTTGAGGTGACAATGGAGTATCTAGGTGACATTAGGGTCTTGGTTGATATGTATCTTAAGGTGTTATTCTAGTATGAACTCTATGATGGATCGAACGGAAAGAATAGCTTCGTGTTATTTTACTACAGACTCTTGAATAGATCGATCAGAAAGAATAACTTTGTGGTGGTTTTGTACCCGACAATAATCTCTTCATTTGTTCTCCGCTATTAGTGACTTTGGAGTGACTCTTTGTTGCATGTTTAGGGCTAGTTATATGATCCAATTATGTTATCTTTGTTGAGAGAACTTCACTAGTGAAAGTATGAACCCTAGGCCTTGTTTCCACGCATTCCAATACCATTCGTGCTTGCTTTTACTATTTGTTACCTTGATGTTTTTGTAATTTCAGATTGCAAAAACCTATATCTACCATCCATATTGCACTTGTATCACCATCTCTTCGCCGAACTAGTGCACCTATACAATTTACCATTGTATTGGGTATGTTGGGGATACAAGAGACTCTTTGTTATTTGGTTGCAGGGTTGCTTGAGAGAGACCATCTTCATCCTACGCCTCCCGTGGATTGATAAACCTTAGGTCACCCACTTGAGGGAAAGTTGCTACTGTCCTACAAACCTCTGCACTTGGAGGCCCAACAACGTCTACAAGGACAAGGTTGCGTAGTAGACTTCACTATCCTAGGCTGCCAGCCTGGAACCCATCCTATGATCGATGATGATGAAGAAGAAGAAACTCCAAATACAACAATCATCACGCTCACGTAAAAGTATCACTTTACGT
The DNA here is from genome assembly GCF_904849725.1 of Hordeum vulgare subsp. vulgare. Lineage (NCBI taxonomy): Eukaryota > Viridiplantae > Streptophyta > Magnoliopsida > Poales > Poaceae > Hordeum > Hordeum vulgare. The sequence continues at coordinate 210,804,236 of NC_058523.1, read as the reverse complement.
GTACCTGCAACTGTCGTTGTAGTAATCTGTGAGCCACATGGACTCAGCTATCTCATTTCCAAAGGTATTAAGACTAGAAAATCTTAGTGAGTGAGGTATGGTGAAGTGGTGAGGCTACAACAAGAAACTAAGCATTTATTTGAGTGGCTAACTTACGAGTACAAGAATAAGAGGGGGGGTTCAACCAAGACATGAATATGAAGCTATCAAAGAGCACAACAATCTCTAAGTAACATCAACATTGATAGGTTCATGAAACAATGGTAATTAAGCTCACAACATGGCAAGAAATATTACACATTAGGACTTACTGAAAATATTAGTTTGCTCTTGTAGTTTTTAATCTGGTGACATGTTGACAACAACAAAACACTAATCTACTGTGACAGCCCGAGACCGACATTCCAGAAGATTCCCCTTCTATTCCGTTTTCGTCGTGTGATTTATTTTATTTTCACATCATCATCGCATCATGCGCATCATCGGCATTGCATCGACACCCCGTTGCCGCCAGTTTTCAAAACTTGCATCCGTTGTTAGTTGCCGGTTCTCGTCATTGTCCGTTCTGAGCCCGATCACACACGCACGCGCCCGCGGCATCGTCAAAACCCTGTTCTAAAAGTGTGTATAAAATATTCTCTGATTGAGTTGAAACTTGGCGTGCGGTCATAATATATTATAGGTAGGCCGCCTGTCCAAATTCGTCGCAGTCGGAGTTCGTCTGGTACCCGAACGGTCGACCATAGCGGCATAGTATTCGGTCTATCATCGGATGTCTTTTGGTATTTTAAATCTCGTTGCCGGGTCGCCCGTTTTCCTTCTCATCTCCGGCTAACCACTCTACACAGCCACTTACCCATCCCCGCATGCGGAATTGTTCGATTCCGACCGCGCGGTTAGATCCGGAACAAAATTCCGCTAAACCTAGCCCCCTTTGTCTATAAATAAACCTCCTGAGGCATTTTAGACAACAAACCCTAGCCGCCTCGGGATCCCCGCCCCACCTACCGCAGCAGCCTCCCACCTCTCTCTCTTCCCCTCCAGCCGCCAAGCCCGCCGAGCCCAGATCGGGCCCGGGCAGGCCCATCCGCCGACCGAGCTCCAGATCGGGAGCCGATCTCCCCGTGCCCCTGTTCCTCACCTGGTAGCCGGAACAGCCCCCTCCCACCGGCCAGAGTTCCCGAGCCACCGGAGCCCCGCGAGGACCTTGCCCGCGTCGCCATCGCCGTGCGTGCCTCCCGCTGCCGGATTTGACCTGCAGCCACCGACCTCTGCCAGGAAGCCGTTGTGCCGCCCTGTGCTGCGAGAAGCCCTCCGCCTTACGCAGCCAGCCTCCGGCACCGTCGCCCCTCGGCCTTCCCATCCAGATCCGACATTGCCCCTTGATCCCGTCGCCGGAGCCCTTCATCGGGACCCTGGTGCTACCGCCGCCATGGCTCCTCACGGGAGGAGAACGACGACCGAGGGCACCTCACATCGCTCGCCTAGGCCGGCCTCGTCCCATGCGTCCCAGGCCGGGCAGCAACCGCGGCCCAGCTCCGCCCCTACTCAGGCGGCCCACCGCCTCGCCTCTCCCGCGGCCCACGAACCCGGCCGGCCCAGCTCCTCCTCCCTCCAGGCCGGCCCAAGGTGAGGCCCCATCCCCTCTGAACTACGCCTAGGCACACATTAGTTTTATTGCGCCCACCAATTTGGCCCGGTTAGATTATTTAGGATTTTCGGAATTATTTTAATTCCAGGAATTTATTAGACTTTTAAAATGCCCGTATCTTTTTAGCCGTGTATCGGATCGGAGTGATTCAAATATGTATCTCGTGTAGTTTTGCGCGTAGATTATGATTTTGTAACTTGCATGCATATTTGAAGTAGGTTGTCTGGCCATATGCCTAGTTTAGCATGCTGTCCCAATAGGGGATCATCCCGTATTAATTTATCGTGCGTCCGGATTGCTCAAACCCCGTAGATAAAATGCTCATGCTTTAGAAACCCTTTTGCCATGTATTTTTCGAGTAGTCGTTGGTATTTTTGCATGTAGGATTCCGTAGCTAGTTTGCTATACCGTGATTAGGACATATTCCCGCATATACGTGTGGCGTTGTTTTTATTTTGCAACCCCTCATGTTATATTTGTTTTCGGGGTAAAGAAATACATAGAATTTAACTGTGTATTTAGTTTTAGCTTTCGAGCAAGTTATTGCGCGTGATATTTTGCCGTGTGGCCTTTTGTTTATTTTGTGGGATTTATTCCGTGCTTGATATGATTAAGTTATCAACTAGAGAGTTGCTCTTGGATGTTTAGTCTAGCCCCTGGTAATTTTGGTTGCAATAGACATCCATGTTTAGGTGTGGTTTGCTTGCTCTGAGGTTGCTAGAAAATAGTGCTGATTTGGAGATGCTGAAATATTTCGAAGTATGAGATCTGTTATATTTTGTTGCTGTCTTTGGATGAGTTTATCTGGTGATCTGTAGCTCATTTGAGGTTCGTGCAACAGAGTTAGTTGTAGACTTTAGGATTCTCTAGCATGCTGTCAATTTTCATGCCATTTGGAGTCCTGAAGCTTATGGTTTTGCTGCTGTCAATATGCCTTCAGATCGAAAACTGCAGTTTCATAAACTGTTATTTTCACCAAGTCTGAAACTATGTGTGAGAAGCCATTTTGTGACTTCTTTTCCTAGTGATCTATGCTTCCATGCTAGGAGTTATTAGTTGTATGTTGTAGTGCTTCTTTCCCTCTATCATCTCATGCCTTGGTTGTACATTTTAGATTTGTGTTGCTCGTAGTTGTGGGGTGTAGAAAATGCTATGTGGCTGATTTTGGCAGATTGTAGTGATTTCTCGTTTAGCTCGTAATTGTTGAACCGTTGCTCCGTTTTGCTCGTGTCCTATATGAAACTTGCTTAGAATCTCATGTAGTTTCATATTATCTTGTTGGATGTGTGTTTTGAACTGCTTGTGACTGTCATTGCACACATATTGCATTCATGCCATCATATCTTGCGGTGTTCGTATCTTTTGTTCCGTAGCTCCGTTGGAGATGTTCTTTATGTGTAAATTGCTTGCAACAATTTATTTATTTTTCTGTTTAACAAACATTTAAACATGTTAGTTCAGATCTGGACAGAATTGTAAATTAACATGTGAGGTCGTCTCGGAGATGCTATATGTCATTTCCGACCTCATTTAAAATGCCTAGATAGGTAGTTTAATTACGCTTCACCTCTTGCCATGTGTAACCACATTTAATATTGCCGTGTACCTAATCGGGATAGAACTAAATAACTTGTATGTGGAGTTTCGTTAATATGCAACTCATTGCATATTGAACTTCACTTAATGTGTAGTGTTGATTGTCGTGTATTGCCATGCCATGTCTTGCAAATATTAGGCTGTTCATGCATCATATGTGGATTGCATCTTGTCTTGCATATGCCATGGTGGATATCGTGTGTTGATTCTTGTTTCCGGTCTGCTTCGTCTCGATAGAGTTCCGCAAGCATGTCTGATTGTGAGGACCCGTTCGACCACATCAGTTCGTCTGCTTCACGGAGTCATTCTTATTCCAAGCGGGATCTCAGGCAAGATGACCATTTCCCCATATACCATTACTATCATCGCCATGCTAGTATTCTCGTTTCTGTCGCTATGTCTCGTTGCCTACCACCTGTTAAATATCAGCCTCCCAACATTGCCATGAAAAACTTTAACCTGTTCACCACCTAGCAAACCACTGATTGGCGATGTTACTGCTTGCTTTACCATGTGTTCGCGTTGCTAGTTGCAGGTGTAGTTGCTTCCATGTGATAACATGGGTCCCTTGTCATATCACCATATTAATTGCTATTTAATTTAATGCAAATATATACTTGGTAAAGGGTGGAAAGCTCGGATTTCTAGACTGGTGTTTTGTTCCACCTTTGCCCCCTTAGTTTCGGCTACCGGTGTTATGTTTCATAATTGAGCGCTCCTAACACGATCGGGGTTGTTATGGAGACCCCCTTGATAATTCGTTTTAGATTAAAGCTGGTCTGGCAAGGCCCAAATTGGTATTACATTTGCCCAACATAATAATTTTGTTAATACTGAAATCATAGGGCATCATGAACCGAGTAGCACTACAAGGAATACGGTCTATTGCAACAAAATTTATTTCTACAACAATCTTTCTTGGCAATAAAATGCTATATTACCCCAAACTTTCAGTTCGTGGTAATATGCCCTACATATTTCCACTTTTCAGTTTTGTCGCTCTAAGTACTCCGTTTTGTTGCAATAGAAATTGTGTATTGCCACAAACTGGATCACCGATGTAATATGCCAGTGATATAGCAACAAATAAGTTTCGTTGCGGGAATTAGTCATTTTGTTGCGATAGAGACTTAGGTAATGCAACAAAGTAAATCTTTGTGGTAATATGTTGGCGCATATTGCAACAATTTCGAAGTGAGGCACTAGACATAGACATTGTTGCAAACAAATTGCTTGGTGTTGCGACAAAACATGTATTGGTTGTAATAGGGTAACGTTTTACCTCACATTCATTGTTTTGCAATAACTATTATATATTGCGACAAATTGTGCAATCATGGTAATATCTACATTATGTTGCAACAATCCCCTAGTGTTGCTAAAAAGGAGCAATAGAACATATCTGCATTTTCATCTTAATTATAGACACATAATTAATATTTGGATTTATAGATGTTGAGTGAAGATTTTTGCAAGTCTTAAGGAGGAATTAAAGTATTTATTAATTACATAAATTTTAATTAACCAAAACAATGAACAAAGTTTACAAATGGATATAACACATTTTCTGCTAAAAATACCAATTTTACTTTTCTGATAGGGATGCATATTTTATTTTGGAACTAGGGTGTTTTCTCCCAAATAAGGACTTGTGGGGTAGAAATAAAAACAAAGTGGTGCAAGGATTCGTACTCACGCCCTCTAGGGTGCACAAGAAGATTCAGATCACTGGGATATTAACATCGCGTCAACGTTCCTATTTTTATGTGTGTTGTTTTGCATGCAACAGAGATTAACCTTCTTTCTTAATTTTAATACAGTTAGTTTGTTACAACAAAGTCTTCCACGCCTCCACTACGGATGGGAGTATGTACACCCAGGAGTATAAAACAACAGTCGTTATATATTTATACATACACACACACACACACACACATATATATATACTACTCCCTCCGTCCTAAAATTCTTGTCTGATATTTGTTTAGATACGAATATATCTAGTCAAATTTAGTACTTAGATACATCCATTTCTAGATAAAGCTAAGACAAGAATTTTGGGACGGAGGGAGTACTACATTAAACCGGCTAAGCTAGCCCGGCCAGTGTGAATCAGCAGTGTAACGCAAGGTGAAACGGTGCATTGACACGTGGATTTGGTTTACTTGCCGGTTTTCCTCCATCTGTTAGTCACCGAATTGATCGGCCAGCCGGTTCATCACGCGCTGGGGAGAGCTCGCTTGATACACACGTACAAAGGTGTGACGCATGTCAAGTTCTTGGTTAGGCTCGGACGATGTTCCTTCCATTGGTTGCCACGTGGGTTTGGATCAGATGTATGTTTTTTCTAGAATGATCAACCAACCCACGCTATTCCTACTTTTCCTCTCTCTCACGCGATCTGGACTCTCTAGACGATGCCGTCATCATCATCCAAGAATAGCAAAGATTGGCCCTCTCCCTTCCCTTCTCATTGTGGAAAGGGCGGGTCCAGCGGGATGTTGCTGGATCACGTGCACGTGGGAGCCCTGCTATTGCAGTGCCATCTGCTTCGGCCTCGGCTTCAGCTTCAGTTGGTGGCCATGGAGGAGCTAGTAGGTTCACCGTTGTTATGCCATTTGCTTCCACTTCGGTTGGTACTGGGTCACGTGGGCTTGTGGGATCGTTGCTGCTGGATCTGGTGCCTCCTCTCCGTCCTTTTAAGTTTCTTCTTTGATTGGGATGCCTGCATCCATTGGTCCGCCTCTTCGTGAGCAGAGTTGGTTCATCCTCTAGTGGACGGATCCCTCCGGTGGGAGCTGCGCCTGTGTCGGCGACTCGGCGGTTTTTCTACGGTTACGGTGTTACGGATGAACATGGTGTTGATATTAATGGTCTGTACCTGTGGCTTGCTATCTTCTCTATTTGTCCGTTCTTGCGGTATAATCCTTTGTTTCTGCCCTGTTTTTGTCTGGGAAGGAAAGTGGCCAACAAAGCGTGTTCTTTTGGCTTCTTCAGGTGTTTATTTACTCTCTGTACTATGCTATGTGCTTCAACTCATCTTCAGTTTTTTCTACTACAAAATCCTGGCCAAGGCCAACAAGAAGTAATCGACACAACTATCCACGCCTTAGGAGTGATGGATCGAGCTAGAACTATGGTACTTTACTGTCAACACACTGTCATGTTCTTAAATATTCATACATTACAGCTGAACAAGTTTCTTTATCTCCTTTGTATAAAAGATCTACAAACTAAAAATTAAGATTATCCGAGTAGTCTCTACCAATGACTGGTGGTACATGGGCTGTAAGATCTGTTTGAAAAGGTTAAAGACACATAAGAATGCTATATTAAAGTGCTCTGACTTCCCCGAGGGTGATGTAGTTAAGCAGTGGCTATGCAAAGTATATGCACTCTAATATGAACAAATCATAAATTGTGATTGGTACAACAGATGAAACATGAAGCAAGTTCTAACATCTTGCAAAATGCGTTGATGACATTTTAACATCTTGGACCGCAGAGTGTTGTTGATAACAAAAGAGTATTAGCAACTATAGTGCAAGACACGAGCAGGTGTCTTAGCCTTCAGGAACATACGGGACCTTCCCATACAAGTCACTGTACATGTCAAATTTCATGCATATTTCCGGCCTAGATATGCTTAGTAATGTGTGGCAAAGATCCTCGCGTTGCTTTCAGTAACTGACTGATGGAAAGTTATCATCACTACTTTTAGCACTGTTGCCCAATTAAGCAACCATTCCACAAAAGCAACTTCATTTTCAGTTCCACTCTAGGACCCGATTTGAATTATTTCGAGGTGACTCAGCAGGAGTTCGTCAGTTTTCCAGTTTGGTGGCCGATGGCATATGCAACCGAGTGAGCATGTAGTTTGAGCCTGAAACAACATATCGGCTCAATAAGAATAAGTGAATAACTCGTATGATTTGATGATGTAAAATGAGTGTGATTAAACTGAAAATTATCAAACTATGACCTGAATACTTTGAGATATGCCATCAACATTAGCAAATTATACTACCTAGAGATTAATTGGGGCCAACCTATTGCAGAAAATTGGTACCTTTTCATCAGTTCTATCAATTGAGATTTAGTCAAAGGTTATTGGTGCTTGATTTCCCACTAGGTTTCTTCTTACAGTATATCATCTGAAAGAGATAATTACCATATTTGGATTGTATATCAGCCAAAGTAGTTACTTCATCATTCTCTTTCCACCATGACGTTTCACTGCTGCAGGTCCGGATGCAAGGCCATCAGCAACATAATCGATTGCATGTATCAGAAAGTGTAAAACAAGTATGTTACTCTGAGCCGGTCAAAGACTCACATCACATCTTTGTTGAGGCTCTTAAGTTCTCTCTTAACCTACAAAATAATTTCTGTAGGATTATTGTTTATGTTATCATATATCTAATATCTTTTCTAATTTTCTTATAGGCACCAACACAAATGTCTGCTTGACTATCAAATGCAACAATGGTAATGTTCCATGGTACATGAAAAGAGAGTATGGATTCGTTGCTATATTGTAGTAGTTATGGACAATTCAAATTTTGCACCGAGGAATTTTATTTTGACTGATGTGAGTATTTCTTAGCCAGCCTTTATATTCCTGCTTTGACTGAAAATAACTCTCCTGAAAACTGTTGGCAACGCTTACAATGTAGCCTACAAAGTATTTGAGGGTCTTGCTTCATAACTTGGCCGGTGGGAAGAAAATGTGTTTGTTAGTACCATTCATGCATTCGCTTTCACAAACCGTATAACACGGCTTCTTATTTTACTTTTACAGGCTGCTAAGGCCTACAGGAAATAAAGCAATATGTAGCATTTTGGCTAAAGTAAGGAAACATGTACCTTATTTCTGCTTAGATGTTCTATGTTTGTTTCATAAGTGTTTGATTTCAACCATACGATACAATCTAGCTACTTAACAAAAGATATATGGATATTCATAAACATAGCAAAATCTGAATTTGCTGCACTTTGCTTCACTTGCAATGAAAAATAGTACAGAGGGAAACTGGGAGGGGAATACTCTGAATATGCTGCACTTTGCTTACTCTGAATTTGTTGTACTTTGCTGCTCTCACAAGAGGGACGGCTGACCAGGGGAGAGCTTCTGCACTTTGAATCTATTTCTGCAAGCATATAGACTAGAAGCGATATCTCTGAAAATGAACTCGCTATGAGTGTTCCATATGGCCCAAGAAATCAAAATGATTCTATCCCTGACAAATGAAATATGAAGCATGGTGTTAAAGTTACTAAGCTGATCCTGAATCTAGTCTGACAGAAGAGACAAATTGGGGCAAACATATTTCCCGCAAATTTGTGCAAATTCGCAGTGAAAAAATAGACGCTCTCTAGTTTCTAGGACATACTGATCACACATGACACATTTGTAGTCCTGAATGAGGAAATTCGTCGTTCGAAGGAGCTCTATGGTGTTCACCATGTTGTTAATCAACAACCAGAAAAGGATTTTATGTTTCAGTTGAGTGCAGGCTTTCCAAAGCTAGGCAATGGCAGGAATGGTTATAGTCTCCCGAATGAGAATTTTATAGTCCTTGACAACTGTCAGCTTGATCAAATACGAATCATGTTCTACTAGTACTTTGCGTTACAAATAACAGCAACCACATGATTGAGAGTTTCAGGGGAACAATACGAATCATGGTCTACAATAGCTACATGAACTGCTCGTACAGCAGGACGACGAACATGAGAGGGCGCATCCACTGATCGATGAGACGAATAAAATGGAGGGGATAACAGGCGGGGAACCACGGCAGACTCGTCATATAGGACGCTAACGAACATGGAAGGATGCAGCGGTCGATCGATGTTATGAAGGAAATAGAGGAACCTGAAGCAGCAGAGATCGTGGCAGATATTAAATCAGAAAGAAAGGGGGATTTGAACCTCGACCCACCTGGAACAAAGGGAGTGGAGTGCGTGCCCGCCCGCGGCAAGAGCGCAACGGAGCGGCCGCATCCATCCCGTGGCGGCTGTTCGGAGACGGCCACCATGGCAGTGAGAGGAACGGTAGCAGGCGTCCCCTCAAGGACTCCGTATAGAAAAAGCGAAAGGCCAACCAGATGATTGAGAGTTTCACGGGAACAATACGAATCATGGTCTGCAATAGCTACATGAGGCGTGGTCACTACTGAACTACTAACAGAGTCTGTATTTCAAGGTGCTAAAAGGAACAGTCGTTCGTCGCTGAAGGTGCAGGTAGGGAGGTAGGGCTGAAAGAGATGAGAGAGCAGAGGGGAGGTACCTTGATCCGTGGGTCGACCACTACGCCAAGCCCAGCCAGAGGTTCGTCTCCAGAAACTCCCGCCGGCATCGACAGGGTCGTGTGAGAGAGGCCACTACCACCAAGCCAAGGTCCCTCGCGCTGCCGTCAGGGTTGGCTAGCCTTGGCGGCGAAGATACGTGTACGAGTGGATCAGGAGATGACAGATGACATTGCCCTGGGGAATTTTCAAAGTAAATGACGGATTTACCCTTGGCGAAACTACCTGGTCCCATCAAAGTTTTGTAATGGTCCCACCGCTATATATAATTTTCGATAATTTTAGTTTTGTAATTCCTCGTAACTCTTATTTTTCCACCGCCGAATTAGAGTGGATGGACGGTCCCTAAAATAGCCAATCACCGTCGGATTAGGGTGGATGATCTCGCCGTCTGCGCGACGACCGCAAAGCAGGTCTGCATAGCGACGGAAGAGCGGGTCTGGGCGGCGGCGACATAGCAGGTCTGGGCGGCAGGAAAGGGTCATGACGGCTTAGGTGTGGGAGGCAACGGCGAAGCAGTTCTTGGCGGCGATGGCATCGACGCCCATAAGGAATCTCGACTAGAGAGGGTCGCGGCTGACCGACGCTGGCCGTGGCAACGCGCAGGCAACGAGCAAAGGAAGAAGATGGGGCTAAGGGGGTTTGCTTGTCACACTTTTCAGATTGTAAGGCTGATTTTGCAAATTAACCTATGAACTAGGTACCCGACAAATTTTTTGGGACGGAGGGAGTATGAAATAAGATGTGGCAGGCGGCACGAGCACACACTTGCAAAATTTTGGTACCGTATATACGTGCACATCACAACCTTTGGGGCTAGATCATAGCTGTAGTTTATGCAGGAATAAGAACTAGAGTTACACAGCGAACAATTTAGTCTCTTGCATTCCAGGATCCGTGACAACGCTTCCTCGACCCAACAACGATAACATCGTCTTGCCGGTTTCCCGATCCGCCGTCGGAGGCGGTATGACGGCGCTTTCTCTACTTGCTAGCGGAGACGACATTTGGCGCTTCCTCGATCTGACAGCTTCGACGGCATCTTCGCGCTTCCTCGATCTGTGACGATATTTCCTCGACCCAACAGCAATGACAACATGTTGCCGGTTTCCCAATACGCCACCGAAGTCGACATGACTAAGCTTTCTCGACCTGCCAGCGGCGACGACATCTTGGCGGTTCCTTGATCCGCCAGCGGAGAGGGAAAGACGATGCTTCATCGACCCACTAGCTTCGACATCCTCCGCATCCCCTGATTCCGCTGTTGATGAGGCATCGGCTAGAACGTGTGGGTTTTTCGTCGATCCGGCATTTGTCAATGCACCATCGGAGAGGTCTTGCTGCAGCCGCGTGGTAGGAAACCTTCTTCTTCTTCTCTGATTTCCTCCAAAATGCGTCGGACCAATAAGTATAACCTAGTAGGGACGAATGATAGTGCTGCAGCTACTAGGGACGAATGGCACCAATCCTTTTGTTAATTTACACAGTTGAATCTATGGTTATCGTTAAAACAAATACAACATGATTATATTGGACCTACTCTAGCGCGGAGGAACCCTCCGTGGACCGTCCGATAAGATGAAACATGTTGAGATCACCCCATCTCAACACAGAAATGTGGGATCGAAAGTGATATAGGTCGACCGTCTGATCAATCCATCCCATTTGTACTTATGTTTCATGGAAATAGTATAACCTAGTAATTTTAAAGTGAGGGTTGCATTAGGTTTGTCCAAGCCATAGTTTAAAACCAACCAAATTTTTGTTGCTTTGATGAACAATTCACCAAAGCACAATTATTTGACATATCTCAAGTTTTTTTTCATGATAACTAGGGAGTAACCAAATATACACAATTATAGATCTGTGATGAAAAAACGTGTTTCTAACATAAAAAAATCTCAAAACTAATTTGGTCTTGTTGTTAATTTAAATAGTTGAATCTTTATGATTTTCATTTAAACAAAAGCGACATAATTATGTTGGACTGACTCTAGCGCGGTGGAACCCTTCAAGGATTGTCTTCGAGCTCCTCGTCCTGGCGGCGGTGCTCCGCCTCCTCGTGCAAGCTCCGTTCGGCAATGGCGGTGTCGACCGCGTCGACATCATCGCCCGCGTATTCTTCGGGCCCGAGGACGCCTCGTGTCGGCGGTCGTACTCGTCCATCTCACAAACCCATGGCGGCGGCGGGGATAGGGTTTCGATCCGTATCTGCCTCGTAAACCCATAAATATACGGCTTTGAGGCTGAGGTTCGCGGGCCACGGTAAACAAAAATATGGGTCGGACGAGCATACGGGCTCTGTTCTATCCAGAAAATTGAATCGAGCCCGTATACACGCAGGAATTATACGGGTTCGTACGTTATACCGTGTCGCCCCTCCATGATTCTCGAATTTGGTGTTTTTTTCACAACGATATAACTTTTTACAAAAAAAATAGTATTCCTTGTGTCTCAACATAGATTTCTTAACCCTAAAAAAATAGGTTTCTCAGATTTATCAAAATATGGATGTAGCTGAACTAGAACATTCCCTCTAAAAATAATTACTTTTTTCAAAACAATAAAATTACTTTACCACAACTTAATTTAGGTGTAGTGTAGTTTGCGCCAAAAAAAATTAGCTTCCGCTAAAAGTTCCCACCAAAAAAATAGCCTATATTTAACCTTTCCGCTAAATACCTTTCTAAAAGATTATTACTCAGATTATTATTCTAAACCGCGTCTTATTGGGCGATTGGATCTGAGCTCTCCTCCGACGGCGTCATGACGGCGTCAACACAGCGAACCATGTCGGAGTCAACTGCAGGGGGAATGTCTCAGGTTGTTCTTTCCCCCGATCTCCTCCCATTCTAGAACAGAAATCCTCCACCACCAGCGAAGCCAGCGCATGCGGTTCCCGACGTAGGCCTAGCCGAGGTACATCCGCACGACGGCGAGCGTGACGGCGAGGATGCCAGAGCCGGTGGCCCCGAGCGCGAGGTGCAGGGCGTCGCCGCCGGCGCCCCCGCGGCCGCCGAAGGCCGCGACGGGGAGGCCGACGAAGAGCGCGAAGGCGGCCCCCGTGAAGACGAGGTGGGAGAAGTAGAGCACCAGGTCCCCCGCCGCCAAGGAGAAGTGCAGTGACGCGGCCAGTGCCTCGTACTCGTTCACGGGCTGCTGCTCCAGGGGCACCGGGCACGAGTCTGTCCCCGCCGAGCTTTCGTTCCGCAACGGCGGCACCGCCTGCGCCTTCGCCGTCGCGAGGCGCCTCCGCGGCCAGCGCCGGGGCCCGGCGAGGCTCGGGGCGGGGTTCGGGAGGAGCGGGAGGAGGCGGGGGCGTGGAGGGAGGGTGAGGCGGCCATGGGGCAGGAGGGGAGATGCAGTGCAGGTGCGGCATGCGGAGCGACCGAGCGAGTGGTGGTGAACCGGAAGCAACAACGGCGGCTTGGGCTTGCAGTTGGAGCGGAGGTTCGGCTGGCTCGGTCGCGGTTTTTGCGTGGCTGCGTCTCCGTGCTCGTGTCGTGTGCTCGTGCCGTGTCCTCGTCCATGCTGCCGGCGGCAGCGATGCAGTCTGGCGTTGGTGCCGGCGGAGTTTCCTTCTAAGCTGCAGGTGGGCGGCCGCCTTCCTAGCTCCAGCCGTCGCGGCCCTCGTCAACCGCTGAATCCAGTGGTCGGGAGTCACGGGAGAGATGGTGAGCACGCAGCTTGAGAATGGATGTTCTGGTGCGTGGTGTTGAGGGCAATGACTACTTTGACCTGTTGACAGAGGTGTTCTGATGCTTTCCTCTGTTTTTTCCTGTGCAACATCTGAGGTTCAGTTGCTTTCCTCTCCATTTCTGGTGACTTGGTTCTTTGATGAATATCCCTGACGTGATTTGTTATAGACTATCTCCAATATAGCAATAGCAGGATTGTGGTGCTTCATGCTTTAATTACTAGCAAATCAATGAACCTATTTATATTTGTTTCCCAACTGCAGCAGCAGGTCGATGAACCTATTTATATACTAGCAAATGGTACATCCTTCGCATGTGAGAATGTACTCAATTTGCCAACTGATGATATGCTCCGTGCTCAGCTTCTAGGATACATGATCCTTAGTTATTAAAGAAAACTTATTACAATGACAAAAGTAGCAGAAATTTTTACGTACAGGAAGCCGCATCTTGCTAACTAAAAGTAGCATGCGGCTACACTGCTCAGGGATACCATTTGGCAGAGGCACAATGCCAGGATTGTTCAGGAAGATAGTGGAAAAGGCATCGATTACTGTAGACTGTAGGAGTATAGATATTTATATACATGAAACAAAAGGATTGTTTTTAGTACGTCTTAATCAGGCGGACGTAGCGTCAATGTGGATTGCTCTCTAGATTACGCAAGCTAGCATCTAGGATCAAAAGAAGACCATCATAGATATTTTTCGGTCATTTTTATGCCTACTTTAAGTATTGTGTTTCTTTCGCTATTTTTTCAAATTATGATATTGCTTACAGAATGACACAATGATGAATTCAACACAAGATCCTGCTGGTAGGAGATCGAGTACAATACAACGACAACTTGGTAATAACATTTATATTCACTTCAATTAATGCCATATCAGAGTAGGTAATTAACATTTTGGATTAACATGCAGTTAGGGATGCGTCAGGTAATGTTCACACTTCAGAGGAAAGAGATGATGCACATGACTCCTTTCTGTAAGGTACACGACATCCTTAATTCTTAATCACTTATCTGAATGGTGCACATTGATAATGCTAAGTCCCTTAATTTTTTTGTGTTCAGTGAAGAAAGGATCTGTTCTGCTAACAAGGATGGAAAGTATAACAACTTATAAAAACCAACATGGACAGCGGAGATCCGGTAAAAAGTTTATGGCATTTAAGCTATCTGTAACATTTGCTGCAATGCAGAAAATCCTGGATTGCTTAACCTTGAAAAATATTAAACATTATACAGGAACTCAAGACCAATCTGACACTCCAGTGTCTGCTAATGACATGTGTGCACTAGAAGAATGGCCATCCCATGCTCGCCGCAACCGTGCTCAACTACAGGATGGTACTTGCTTTAGTTTATATTTGTGTCATCATTTCTTACAATCTACTACCCAGTAATACAATAGTTCTTGTATGATGTGGGATGTAGAAGCTGGTGGACAGAAGAAGAAAGGGCGAGGTGTTCTAAAAGGTTTCAAAGCATCTAAGAAGCGTTTTGCCAATGGATCTGCAAAGCTAAATATTGAATTATCTGAAAAATGGGTGGTACAGTAGGAATGAACTATCGTTCATTCAAGGATGACGTGGTAGTCATAATGAAAAGAAAGTTACCACTCATTGGAGTAAGGAGGTGGTCGTACATACACCCTACCATACATCGACTCATTGTTGCAGATATGATAGTGCATACAATCTTTTTCACATGTGTTATCTTAGTTTACTATCTATAGTGTAGTGCTTATGTATGTTCATCTGTTGTATGCTTTACAGGATAGATGGGATCTAGAAGATACACCTGACACAGAAGAAAAGGTACTCACAATTGCGAAAGAGCGGTACAGAGGCTGGCGATCAACTCTAAGCTCCACTTACAAGGCATACAAAACAGATGCAGCTAGATTGGCTAATCTACCGGAAGATTTACAACCAGAAGAATGGGAATGGATGATTGAGTACTTTGGCACTGATTTAAAATTCCAGGTTATCTCTAAGAACACAATTTGTCTACTATGTGTTAAGATGAAATGGCTTGTTTGACTCGTTATATTTGGTTTTCATGAATTGATAGGAACGCAGCCAAAAGAACACCGATAACCGTAAGAAACAGAAGACAAAACACAGAATTGGATCAAAATTTTACTCGCAAGTAAGTTTTGAGAAGGTATGAGTCTAACTAATTATTTATGCCTCGTTGCTAAACATGGTTTCATGTTTCAATCTTCTCATTGTTATATCACTTGCAGAGAAACCCGGAAACTAGAGAAGAGCCAGATTGTATTACTCTGTGGGAACTCACCCACACGAAGAATGGAACATGATCTAACACAGAGTCACAGGATGTTTATGTGAGTACACTGACTTTTGATATTCTATAGTTATTCAATGATGTGCATTCGACATGCTTCATCATCAGCTAGGGTTATTCATGTGTTGGATCGTGTTATTCTTGTTTCATCTTTTACAATGTTAAAATAATGCCATATTTATAATTGTTCTTTCCATTTTCAAGACAAAGCATGTGAAGAGGTTAAAAACAAAGAGACTGAAACTCAAGGTCCACTTTCAGATGAGCAAAGACATAATATTCTCCAGACCACATACAAAGGCACTCTGCAATGCAAGTCATCGCAGCCTCGTGGGTATGGATACATGACCAAACCATCAACTGGTTCTGAAAGGATTCGTATCTAGATTGAAGAGCAACCGCGTGCTACAACAGCCTTCCAGCAGCGAAACTCTGAGCTCAGCCACCATGTCAATGATTTACAAGATCAACTACAAGCTGGGCGTGCAAACACACAAGAGATTATTAACTTGGAGCGCGCTGAGAGAGAACAACCTGAGGGGAAGTTAAAAGAAGAGTGTGCTGAAAGGGAAAGATTTTTGGAAGCGGAGCGAACATCAAGATTGAAATTTTAAAAAAACATGATGACAAAGTTTGCAGAATTCAGCAAACAGATGGGAACCCAAAAGGTGATTACATGTATATGCTTCAAACCCCTTAAGATTTATGTTGGTTACTTGCATTGTTAAAAGTGCACTTCTATTTACAGGTGTTTACGAACAGGATTGACAAAGAAAATAGTAATCCAAACTTCCAAAATACTCTTTTACAGAGACCTAGTCCTAATATGGCTGTAGGTGCAAGGCCAACTGTTATTTCTTCAAATGCGCTCATACATGCTTCAACAAGAAATTCCCGAATGTTTAAAGCAATTGTAAGTCACAACTTTGCTTTCTCTTCATTTTCACATACAACGTTATCTATCTATTATATTATTAAGACAATAGAAAAGGAACGATGAAGATTGAACAATCAAAGCCATAGATATTTTAACGATGGATATTAATTAGGATACCTACTTTAAAAATTACCTTTTAAAGCCCGCATGATGGTCCTGATATGTATGGGTGCATGCATATATTCTTTTGGACATGCACGTCAGTCGCGTTTGTTTGTACAATGAAAATTTGCAATTAGGTTTGTGTATAGGAGAAGAACACGTGTAAACTATAAACTAGGGATGCTCAGTTTTCTTTTTTAGAGGGACAAGGGACGTTGCTGTTTTTTTTAAAGGGTTTGTTTTCCGAAGGAATTGACGTGTAGCTGGTTCCAATTGGAATTCCAAGACTAGGAAGAAAAGAATAACATAGCTGGCCATGTTAGCTGGGACAACAAGCCCAAAAATATTTGTGCGAAGACTATTAGCCCAGCTTTTTTCCCATCAAGAATATCAGTCCATTAGATTGCATAAGAAAAAATTAATTACCATCAGATTCAAAAGCATGTGGAGATTCAAAGCTATAAAGGTTTGCAACTCCATACATGATTTCCATCATTCAAAGCTATACAGGTTTGCTTTCCTATATTAACATGTCTTAGCAAGTATTCTGCGTAAATGTGAAATGTGAGCATTCAAAATATCCCCATGCGGCATATCAGTGATCACTTTCTAGCTAGGTTGTTCTAAAAAAATTTAATGTAAAATCATGGTATGCCATCCGGTAAAGATAAGAATTATACATACACCTTAGCATAATCACTAATTTTCTACCCGAGATCCCACCTATCCATAAACTCATGTGGCATGTAGGTGGCAATTGTCAAAGTAAGCAAACGTGCATGGGTCCTTTCTTATTTCTCCTAGCACAAATCTTATGCAAATTAATGCAAATATTTCTCCATAACTACACTAAAGATATATTAGCCTATATTTTTAATAGTTCGTCAATTTTTTCAAGATACAATAATACCAGATATAATGATATAATCATCTAGCCGCGCGGATGCGCGGGTGACCATGCTAGTTAAGATTAATCACGTGGACTCATAGTGTCCCCATCTCCTACTCCATCAAATGGATGTAGTTTAGTTCAGGTTTGAGCCTTGTCACGTGTATTTTGAGTCTTTTTTCCACCATGAGAGTAACATAAATTGTGGGGTTAAGATTGATCAATTATATAGATCAATCGTGTAATTAATTTTAGTGATGTCGATTATTGTGGAGAGTCGTATGGTGCATCCAATTAGTAAATAGGAGATTTTGCATTATTGCAGTACCATCGATATGATTTTTGAGGTATGTTATACTAGGCTCATTAACTGGATGTTTTTTTTGATTTCTTGATTCCGGGATGCAAATAACTAGCTGGACTAGACTCGAGATGACGGAGGATCCAAAAAACTACCTGGACTAGACTCGAGACGACGCACAATTTAGTCTATGGCTGGGCCAGTTTCATTTGATGGTTTGCTATGAGAATTATGAGTTTTATGAATCTATTATATGTATGGTTTTGAATAGTGTAATTGAATGCCATATTTTTTTTATGGTTGCAATAGCCTATTACCAGGACCCACTTTTGGTTGCCACTTGTTTGCACAACGAAAATTATAGTGTTGCAATAGAGCACTTTATATTGTCGCAATAGCTTTGGCACCACAATTTTTCCCCATGATGCAATAACTGTGTGGCGCGACAAAAGCAGGTTTTGTTGAAATAGAGTATCACCACGAAAAGATTACATTGTCGCGGTAGCTTCTCGCTACAGACATGTTGACGTTGCGATAACTATTTGGTGCCACCAAGCTAAGTTTTGTTGAAATACAGTATCACCACGAAATGTGTAAATTGTCGCAATAGTTTCTCCCTTCAAACATTTCATTCGCTGTGATACCTTTTTATCACCACCAACATGATTTTGTTGCAATTTCCTGTTACGATGAATGGAATATTTGTTGGGATACGTTAATGCCACAAGTGTAGTGGTTCGTGGCAAAATTCCTAATGCCATGAAAATAAGGATTGTTGCCATAGTTTGTTGCCACAATTTACTATTGCCACGAAAGAGTGTGCGCCACGAAATGATCGTCGTTGTTATAGGTTCTTGCCACAAATGTCTATCGCCACGAACTAGCAGGCGCGACGATTTGCAGCATGTTGCATTAAAGCTATCTCCACAAATCAAATTGTGGCATTAGGTGAGTATTGCGACGGGGGAACATGTGGCAACTTCCCGCAATGGATGTTGCAATAGATCACTTTATTGCCACGACTGATTTTTTGTGGCAATAATCTATTACCATGCGTCCAGTCGCAACGGCTACCAACGAATGTCGTTTTGTGGCAATAGGTACTTGTCGCCACAAATCGTCATGTATTGCGACAAACGATTTCGTTGCAATAGACCGAAATCCTTGTAGTGTAGTAATTTTACATAATACAGGGAGGGCCAGTTCTGATGGTGCTGGTCCAAAACAGAGCAGCTTACTAATGCTACCCGGGGCAACTCGGCGTCTGGCGTGGTAACCATCGCTCATTTGTCGTGTCCTGAGAACGAGATACGCGGCTCCTATCGGCATTGTCGACACGTTGGGCGGCCTTGCTAGATTAGTTTTACCTTTGACGGATGTCTTGTGCATCGGGATTCCGATGATGCTTTGGGTAATCTCAGAGTTGAGGTTTTCCACTAAGAAATCCGACGAGATCTCGAGTTTCGTGATCGAGGATTTCTATACGGCTTGTGGTAATTTGTGATGGATTAGTTGGAGCACCCCCGCAGGGTTAAATCTTTTGGAAAGCCATGCCCGCGGTTATGTGGCAACGTGGAATCTTTGTTTAACACTGGTTCTAGATAACTTGAAGTTAACTTAACTAAAATATGTCAACTGAGTGCGTAACTGTGACTGTCTCTTTCGTGAGTTCCTTCTCCGATAGAGGTATTCAGGATCATTCATTTAATCATGAGTAGTTCACGTCCGTTATGCATAGATCTTCCCCCTTTTTATTCTTGTACTCATAAGATAGCCACCAAATAAATGCTTAGTCACTTGCTGCAGCCTCACAACTTAACCATACCTTACCCATTAAGCTTTGCTAGTCTTGATACCTTTGGAAATGAGATTGCTGAGTCCCCTGTGGCTCACAGATTACTACAATACCAGTTGCAGGTGCAGGTAAAGGTTACTTGACGCGAGCGCGTTGATTGTTCATTTGGAGTTGCTTCTTCTTCCTCTTATTCATCGATCTAGGATGGGTTCCAGGCCGGCAGCCTGGGATAGCAAGGATGGACGTCGTTCTTCTTTTCTCGTTTGTTTTCGTCCGTAGACGGACCCTGCTCTTCTACGTGATATTTATGTATTGTGCTGATGTGACTCTAATGTAGCTTGTGGCGAGTGTAAGCCAATTCTATATATCTCTTCTTTTCAGTACATGTACTTGTAGCAATATCCATTCTTGCGAAACAACGAGATGCGCTTCTATCCCAGACGAGTCTCCCGTCCCAAATTTAGGATAGCGTCGCATCTTGGGCGTCACATCAACATCTAGTTTCATGGCATGAAATTTAATAGTGTTCTATAGGCCAACAACTACTACAAAGCACTAAAACTAAGCATGAGCTAAAACAGCACACAAAACATGTGTAACGACTAAGATGCGGTCCATTCCGATTTAGGGAACGAGGCCCGGAATTGGAAAGAAGCGCATCTAAGCGTTTCGCAAGCACGGTAACATAGCACATACATAATAATAGAATGACAATTAGGGATTCAACTGCCATCTCATACATATATTAGAGATTACATCACGCATTATTTCAGACAAGGTAGTTCCGCTTCAGACTACATAACATGAGAAATGACTATGCTACCCTGCAAGCTTGCCCACGATCATGACCACGCCTTAGTCTTCTCGATAGTTCACGTACAAGCGGTCGGTCTCCTCATCGTACTACCACGCCAGCTACGTGTCATCGGGATCACCTGTGTCGGGCGTACCTATACCTGTTGGGTGTTGAAGTAATCTGTGAGCCACTGGGGCTCAGCAATCTATGACCTCGGTGCCAGAACTAGTCAAGTTATTAGGTAAGGAAGGTTCAATGTTTAGGTTGCAGCATCCTAAGCATTTATGGAGGCTAACTTATGTAGAACATGTATTGAAGGTGGTCTATACTAGCGATCTATGACTAGATGATCAATAAGTGATCCTGAACACCTACTTACGTCAGTCATAACCCCACCGTGTTCCCGATCGACGAGAGGTCTTCGAAGGGGACAGTCACGGTTACATACACATTTGGCAATTTTATTAGATTATGTTAAAGTTATCTATAACCGAATGTTAATAAATATTACAAGTTCCCACATAACCGCGGGCACGGCTTTACGAAAGATTAAACCCTGCAGGGGTGCTCCAACTAGTCCATCACAAACAGTCACGGGCCGCAAAGTAATCCTCTATCACGAATCTCGTGATCTCGTCGGATTCCTTAGAGGAAAACCTCAACTCTGGGGAGAACCAAAGCTTCACCGGGATTCCTATACGCAAGATATATCGCTAAGGCAAGAAAAGACTAGCACGACCTCCCATCGTGTCGACGACCCTAATAAGAGTCGCGTATCTCAGTCTCAGGACACGACGGATGAGCAACGCGTACAGTGGCCTGGTAGAAATCTCTCAAGTTGCCCTGAGTTGGCCCCGCACAGTCCTCTAGTTTGGACCAATACTCATGAGGAGCACTGGCCCGGGTTGTTGATTAAATTCCTCGGGGAGGCCATTCCGTATGCAGATTATTATTAAGTGATTAGCAAATTAACACCAATGTTGGGTCATGTCGGACAAGTCTTAACACTACACGATTTATCAAGGGGGTCCCCGTAACAACCCCGAACGTGTTAGGAGCGATCAGTTATGGAATCAAACACAGGTAGCCGGTAACTATGGCGGCAATAACGGAACAAAACACTCGGCAAAAGGCTAGGCCTTCCGTTATTTACCAAGTATATAGGTGCATTAATTAAATTACAGGTTTAACATAATGATATCAAACTCATGTTATCACATGAGACAAATGCACCTGCAACTAGCAACGCTAACATTAGTAGCTGAGCAAGACTACTTAGCCATTCAAGATTTTCTAGGAGGAGATAAGTGTTTGTGTTTCATGGCAATATCAGGAGGCAATTATTTCAGTGGTAGGCAGCGAGCATATGATGAAGGAAACGTGAATCTAGCATAACAAGTCTAGAGATGGAATCAAGGTCATATCATCTTGCTTGTGATGTCCTCAGTTTGGAACTGCTCTTGTTCGTCCTGCACGTACTCTCCCGGATCCACGTACTCGTTCTCCGATCCTGGTGCTACCCAACATTAAAATAGCATCCAATGAACAACAGCACAATAAGATGCAACAAGCACATGATGCATGGGATGAAAATGAACATGCACCTCTATTCTACTCACTTGCAAATGCATGAGAAGAAACTACAAGCTCCTGGACAGAACTGTACTCTAAACTATCTTGACATGCATGAGGATGACATGAACAGATGTGTCACGCGAAAACGATGCAAAAACGTATAAAGAACGTTACAAACGGAGCTACGAATCATTCGGAAACAACGAAACAAGAAATGGACTCCTACATGTCAAATCCATCACCACAAACTCCAATGGCATACTTCTGGTATTCCCAGGTTGCCATATCACAAAACGAACAAACATGGATGGGGTGGTATTCCCAGGTTGCCATACCACACCATCAACTATGCACTCACAAGCATCAAAACATCAAAACTATACAATTTGTCCTAAACAGCATCATAGCCGTTTAAGGGCTACATGCAACGCACCTACAACCACCCAAATATGCCAAATAAGATATGTGGCAGAAGCTATTCAAAACCTCTACAAGCATGAGCAAAAATATAATACAAAGGAGTTTCACGCAGAAAGTTCTACAGCTGCTAACTTGGAAAAAATATCAGTTTTCAGGGAGTTAGTGAAAATTCCAAATTCTGAGTAGCTGTTTATGCTCTGAAGCGTTTTGACAGCACCCAAAGCAATATATACAGGAATCCAAATGGAATGAAAATTGACAGAGGGCTAGACAAACACAAAAGCTACAACTTTCCGGTTGATAGGAAAGGTTGAATCCCAGCACATGGTCTTCTACAAGCACAACAAAAGGAGAAGAAAATATAAGCAGATTCTCAAACTTAGTGAGAATCACATATTTTCACTAAACTCGAATTTCAGCCACATGCCTACTTTGACTAGGCACAACTTGCACACATGAACTCCTAAGCATGAAACAAAACCAACATGTTGTAGAGGGGTTCACTCTCTACTCCCACAACAAGGAATCAACCTCTTGGGCTCATCACATCACATGCAACCAAGCTCTAAACATTGAACAAAACAGAAATATGACATCTTCAGAAAGTGTTCCCAAGTGGAATCTGAACCCACCATTGGATTCCTGGGATGATTCTACCCCAAAAACATATATAATGCATAGGCACTTGCATAGAAAAATTGGGCACAAAGCTAAGAAGAAGATTTACATGGAATCACATAGAGATGAATAATGCATCATCACATGTGCTTCCACTAGCTCATCACCTACACAAGCATATGCACACTCTCACAAGTCCTATGGTGCACATGAGGGGTGGACCTCATGTTCATATGCCATGCACATCACCATTCACACACACATCCTCAAGCACATGCATATTAACACCTACACATGCTAGTCATCACACACACACTAGCTTACACTCACATAAGCATCTCTACACCTAAACACACTAACTTGCACATGAGCTCATCAAGGCACATCATGCTTTGGCATGTGTGTGACACACACACACAAGCACACACAACATCACTTGATCCACTAACACACACACAAGGTATGTGGGGGGCACACACACACACACTTGCACAAGCTAGTGCTTAAGATCAACTCTCATCATGCACATATGTATCAAACACACACACCATCACTATTCTAGTGCAAACCCACAAGCTAATACACACACACATGATATCTAGCTCACATAGCACATATGCACTCAATCCTACACATGCACATACAACTTCTAAGCTAGTAAAACTAATAGCAACAACATGCTGTTTGTGAGCTAAAAATAATTCCCACATGAGGTGTCAAGCTACCATAGCAAGTATGCAAGCAAGCAATGCAAAAACAAAAAAGAAATGCAACAAAAAATAGAAGGATGGGGAGAGGGTTCGAACCCTGGACCCCCTGCTAACACACACAACAGCAACACCACTCTACTACTGCCTCTCAGCTCGACAGCAACATGGAGGTAAGCAGATTATAGTGCCACTGAAGCTACTGTGCCAAAAAACAACACAACAAAAGGGGTGCTGCCGCTGGGACTCGAACCCACACCCTCATATCAACACACACACGACACCTACCACTACGCTACGCTTCGATACTTGACAGTACAGGGGGATCATACCAAGTAACCTACCACGCCTCGCCCTGCTCTGCTCTGCACAAAGAGCCGGCGACGGCAGCTACGATCGCCGGAGCTATCTACTGCTCTACTGCTGCGCCAGAGAGGGGGTACACCTACGGCTACTACTCCTACCGGGAGGGAAGCCGATGCTCTAAGGAACGGGATGAGCAGAGCGCACCACACAACATCACACATGGAACCAGCCGCTCTCCTCTCTGATCAGAGAAGCATGGCAACATCCTAGGCCGATCTAACGAGGGGGAGGAAGGAAGAGAGCTAGGCTCACCTAGAGAAAGGATTGGAGAGGGACCCGATTGGAGGAGGCAGCCTGGAGAGGACCGGAGCCGGTTTGAAGAAGACTGAAGAAGCCTGATGCAGAACTCAAGCAGGGGGAACAGGGCCGCCGGGAGCACGCCGGAGACGAGCTCCTGCTCATCGATGTGGTCGCTCCCCGACCTCAAAAATGACGTGAATGGAGCGCGGGCGCCTTCCCCGAGCCCCCGGACATGCTGGTCGGCGCCGGAGACGAGGGACGCACGGGATCGATGGCGGCACACTTCTTCCCTCTTCTCTGCTCTACCTAATCTACAGAGAGATTACCTGGGGAGGAAGAAGGAGTTGGAGGGGGAAGTGGCGGCGCAAGGAGGGGAAAGAGGAACCCTAGGCCAAGGGGGGCACGGACGCCAAGGCTATATGGGGGCCGCGGATGGGACGCGCCGTCAAACTCACTCGCTCTCTCTCTCTCTGCTGTCTCTGACGGAAAGCAACACATGGACGACGCCGTCAGGAGAAGGACGAAGGAACGCTCTCCTGGGCTCTCGCTGGGAAGCACAGAGGGAGATGGGCGTCAAGAGGGAAAGAGGCCCAACACTGGCGATATGTAAGGAAAAGAAACCCATTGGGGTTTCTTATTTTAAAACAAACAGAGAAAGGAAAATAAAAACCTAGGCAAATCTGATGATGCTAAAAATAAGGCAAACATACCCGTGGTCATAAGGAATTATGACCTATTTAATAAAAATAGAAAAGGGATTTTTGGGGCAAGTAAATATTTACAAAACAGCATTGATGGATCTGTTTTGTATTTATTTGCACCACTAAAACACAGCCTCAAATCACTAAATGCATATCATCACACCCACCACAAAACATATTAAAACATGGGCATTTTAGAAATAGGAATGGAACAAGTGAATCTTGACCTAGAGATAAATAGAGAGGCAGAAAGTGTTTCAATCCTAGTGGAAACCACAAGTACTCCCTACTATCAAACTACATCCACATCATTTCACACATCCAACTTCACACCACCACATCACATGGAATCACAAGGTAACAAACACAAGACATGGATGAATGGAATGGATGCATGCATGCAGAGGAAAACAAAGCAAGGTGACATACATGAAATAACACATGCAATATGCTCTCATGGCACTGACATGATGGACTCACATACAGAAGGTTCCAATAAAGGCAAGGTACACTCTTGGGGCATTACAAACTCTGCCACACTACAAAAAGATCTCGCCCCGAGATATAAGACTGAAAGAGCTCCGGAAATTCAGAATGGAGGTGATCCTCGTGTTCCCAAGTAGCCTCTTTATCGGAATGGTGTGACCATTGCACCTTGAGAAATTTGACAATCTTGTTGCGGGTCTTGCGCTCCGTCGCCTCGAGAACCGCAACTGGATGCTCATGATAGGATAGGTCGGGTTGAAGGTCGATGTCTTGAAGATGAACAGTTTGCTCAGGAGTTTTGAAGCACCTCCGGAGCTGAGAGACATAGAACACGTCATGCACATTTGCAAAGTTTGACGGAACCTCGAGCTGGTACGCAAGGTCGCCTCTCTTGCCAACAACTTTGAAAGGACCAACGAAACGAGGCGCAAGCTTGCCTTTGATGCCAAAGCGTTGTGTACCCTTCATAGGGGACACCTTGAGATAGACGAAGTCATCAAGCTCATAAGACATGTCACGATGCTTGCTATCATAATAGCTCTTTTCGCGGGACTGAGCTGCTCTGAGATTACTCCAAATGACCCGACACATCTCTTCAGCTTCTTCTATCAAGTCATTCCCAAGAATCTGACACTCACCAGTCTCGGACCAGTTGAGCGGGGTACGACACTTCCTGCCATAGAGAATCTCAAACAGAGCTTTGCCTGAACTAGGTTTATAACTGTTGTTATACGAGAACTCAGCAAAAGGCAAACAGTCTGCCCACTTCATACCACACAAGATAACATAGGCTCTCAGCATATCCTCAAGGACCTGATTGACTCTCTCCACTTGACCACTAATCTGAGGATGAAAAGTTGTGCTGAATCGTATCTTCGTGCCCATTGCAGACTGAAAAGAGTCCTAGAACTTGGAAGTGAAGATACTTCCCCGATCCGAAGAAATCATCGTAGGCACGCCGTGCAAAGACACTATCCTGGAAGTGTACAACTCTGCAAGCTGAGCTGCCGAAATGGATTCCTTGACTGGAAGAAAATGAGCCACTTTACTCAACTTGTCGATGACGACGAAGATGTCATCATTACCTTTCTTGGACTTCGGAAAACCAGTGACGAAATCCATCTCAGTATGATCGAACTTCCACTTGGGAATGGGCAAAGGATGCAAAAGACCTGCTGGACGTTGATGCTCAGCTTTCACCCTTCGACATACATCACATTCATTTACGAACTGAGCAATCTCACGCTTCATACGAGTCCTCCAGAAGGTCTGTTTCAAGTCCTGATACATCTTGGAGCTTCCAGGATGAATAGAGAGCAGAGAGTTATGAGCTTATTCCATGATTACCTTTCTGAGATCACCTTTCAGAATGACAAGACGATCCTCAAAGAACAACGTGTCTCTGGCATCAACACTGAAGCACTTATATTTGGGAAGTCCCTTTGCCACGCCAATCTTGACTTTCTTCACCATTACATCAAGAAGTTGTGTTGCTCGGACCTAATCTTCCAAGGTAGGAGAGATCTGAAGATTTGCAAGAAATCCCTGAGATACTAACTGAAGGTTGAGCTTTCTGAAAGATTCACAAAGGTCAGGCTGGAGAGGCTTCAGAGTGAGACTGTTGCAGTAAGCCTTCCTGCTCAAAGCATCTGCCACGACATTAGCTTTGCCTGGCGTGTACTCAACACTCGGATTAAAATCTTGGAGCATTTCCACCCAACGAGTTTGCTGGAGATTCAGGTTAGGATGGGTGAAGATGTACTTGAGACTCTTGTGATCGGTGAACACTTCAACCTTACATTCCAACAACAGGTGTCTCCAAGTCATCAGAGCATGTACCACAGCTGCTAGCTCAAGATCATGCACATGATAATTCTTCTCCCCTGGCTTCAACTGCCTCGAGGTATAAGCAACCACTTTCTTCTCTTGCATCAGAACTGCACCAAAACCTTGAAGAGAGGCGTTGAAGAACACTTGGTAAGGCTTGGAATCATCCGGAGGAACCAATACTGGAGTAGAGGTGAGCTTCTCTTTGAGTGTGTTGAAGGCAAACTGACACTCTGGAGACCAAGCATACTTCACACCTTTCTGAAGAAGATTTGAGAGAGGCTTCGCAATCTTGTAGAAGTTCTCAACGAACCTTCTGCAATAGCTTGCGAGCTCGTGAAAGCTTCGAAGCTGCTTCACATTCTGCGGAGGCTACCATTCAACAATGGCCTGCACCTTCGACGGATCAACTTTGATGCCCTAGGCAGAGATAATGTGCCCAAGATAGATGACTTCTTTCAACCAGAACTCACACTTGGAAAACTTGGCATATAATTTGTACTCTCTCAGCTTATCAAGCACCAATCTGAGATGTTCTTCATTTCTTCCTCAGTCTCTGAAAAGACCAGAATATCGTTGAGATACAGCAAGACGAACTCATTCTTGAATGGAGAAAATATGTAGTTCATCAATCCACAAAATGTCGGAGGAGCATTTGCCAGACCAAAAGACATGACTGTATACTCATACGAGCCAAAACTAGTCATGAAAGCAGTCTTCGGAATATCCTCTTCGCGAATGCGAATTTGATGATAGCCCATTCTGAGATCGAGCTTGGAGAAGATCCTAGCCCCTTTCAACTGTTCAAACAACTCATTAATATTCAGAAGTGGATACTTGTTCCTGATTGTCTTCTTGTTCAATGGACGGTAATCGACACACAACCAGTCCGTGTCATCCTTCTTCTTGACAAACAAAACTCCACAGCCCCACGGAGACAAGCTCGGTCTGATCAGACCCAAACGCTCTGCTCATCGAGTTGCCTCTTAAGTTCCTTCAACTCTTCTGGACCCAATTTGTACGGCTGTTTGCACACAGGCTCAGTACCTGGTGCAAGCTCAATAACAAATTCAACTTCTCGGTGCGAAGGCATTCCTGGCATCTCTTCTGGAAACACATCTTCATATTCGTAGACCACTCGGACTTGCGAAATAGGATTAATCTCACCCTTTTCATTCAAAGAGAATAGATGGATTGTACCATAGCGCGCCGCGAATATAATCACGTCCTCCGTAGAGTGAGTAAGCTTCACTTCTTTAGCTTCACAATCAATCGATGCCTTGTTCATGGCCAACCAGTCCATACCAAGGATCAAATCAATGTCGGAATTGCCCAAGACATACGGAGAAGCCAGAAAAGAATAACTTCCTATCTTGACAGAGACATCAGGAACTATAGAATTTGACCTCATCTGCTCACCCGGAGAAACAACACCCAAAGGTCTATGCAAACTTGTCGATGGGAAATCATGCTTGATGAAAAATGACTTTGACATAAAGCAATGGGAAGCACCAGAATCGAACAACACTTTAGCAGGAAAATCATTGACTGAAAGGTTACCCATGATCACATCAGAGGAGTTGTCTGCTTCAGCTGCATTCACCATATTGACTCAAGCAGACCTGGGGTTGAACTTGACGATAGCATTGCTTGGAGGTTTGCCTGGAGGAGGAGGCGGAAGACGGAGCTGAGAAGTGCACTTGTTGGCATAGTAACCCTTCTGCCCACACTTGTGACAAGTAACCTCTGCTGGCTGACGGTACTCTGTCTGAGGAGGCCCTTGCTTCTGCTGTTGGAATCTCTGCTGGAAAGCTGGGTTCGGTGGGTGGGAAGAACCAAGGCCACCAGAATGCTTGAACTGCTGCGTGTGCCGAGGAGGAGGAGGAGACACCCAAAACTTTTGTTGCTTCTGAACCACCTGAGTAGAAGACGAGCTGGAATTTCGGAAGCACTTCTTGGAATTCTCCACCCTGAGCAAAGTTGCCTCAGCCCTGAGAGCTAAGTTGTAGAACTTATCGAACTCCTCAGGATCGTGCAAAGCGAGAGCTAAATGCAAATCTTCTTTCAAGCCACCTCTAAACTGATAAATCTTGCTCTTCTGATCAGGGATATCCTGCAAGGCGTATCGGGCTAGCTCGTGGAACTCGACGTTGTACTTGTGCACGTATTTACCACCCTGCTTCAAGCGCCTGAACTTCTCACGCATTTCCTCCACGAAGCTGGACGGAATGTAGTGGGATCTGAAGTCACGGCAGAACTCATCCCAAGTGATGACTCTAGCACCCCTGGAATCCTTCAACTGTTGCCACCAGATAGATGCTTGCCCCTTCTGCTGGAATGTAGCAAACTTAACGAAATCCTCATGACGAACATTGTTGCATTCAAAGTGCTTGTTCATGTCGCAGATCCAATCCTCAACATCAAACGGGTGGTCACAGGAAGTGAAAGTCGTCGGCTGATTTGACAGGAACTGACACAGATTAGCAAACTGATTGCCACCATGCTGGAAATTGCCTTGCTGCTGATTAGTCCTCTCTTGCAACAACTGTATGAGCATCTGAGTGTTTGCATTTGTAGCAGCCATCACCGCTTGCCAAGCCTCTGCAGGAGGAGGCGACGGCGGAGGAGGATTCTCCGGAGGAGGAGGTGGTGGTGGCACATCCTCATGACCTGGATTCTGACGAGTTGGTGAAGCCATCCTGAAGACGGACAACACATTAGCCCACAGAATAAATTGAAGGTATAGCTGAATCAAAACGGCAAGAATATCTGAAGAGGAATATAGCAATTGCACTCGAACAAAATAGTAAGAATGCTTCCTCAAAGTGACGGCCGACAAAATTCTGATTAAGACCAGTTGCAAACAAGTATGAGCTAGAATTGCTCGAAACAAACGTATGATCGAGATTTCATCCGATATCTTCATGGATAAGACCGCACGGGCTCGAATTTACAGTAGCCATCCTGTGCAAGGTAGTGCACACGACTTATGAAGTATCCCCGAGTCGTAGCGAGCTACAAGGACTCTTTAAGACACAACGAGAACCGATGTAAGATGACCGTGAACAAACATACCCACTGAATATCGAATCCCAACCTCACATCATGCATTTGTAGGAAGATTGTCCTATAAGTCACTACTTGATATCCCACCTATGAATTCCCGAAATATCTGGTCATGCAATCTCGTACACGGATACGAGGAGTAATATTCACACAACTCCTATACTAACCCGTCCACTATATCACATCCGTCAACCCTAAACCAGAATCTCGGACCTTCATCTACAACAGACCCTCGTGATCACAATGATACAAAGTATGGCAGTACTCCTGAAAAATCTGCACCAGTACTGGGGACATCGGGGTTATCTCGCCACTACTGGTATTGAAGCAATAACGAACATCCTTCGTACTGAGATACTCAGAAATCTGAATGATGGCGATGTGCACAAGAATACCCTGGAGCTCAACTCCCCAAAGAAATCAAGGCAGACAGGAGGCACCAAGACAGAACCCCGTCACATCAATATCATATAGATTTCACAAATACCCGCGTGATCCTAAAAAAAATTGAGCAAGAAGAGGAGTAGAATTAAGATTTCCTAAGTCGGGAACCTCACCAGAGCATGGAAGAGGAGAAAAAAGAATCCTACTCTCCGATATAACTAAGACTCAAAACATTTTACTAGACTCGACTCAGCCAAGTACGATCACACAAAGGCTCCTATGGTCATAAGGCTCTGATTACCAACTTGTAACGACTAAGATGCGGTCCTTTCCGATTTAGGGAATGAGGCCCCGAATTGGAAAGAAACGCATCTAAGCATTTCGCACGCACAGCAACATAGAACATACATAATAATAGAATGACAATTAGGGATTCAACTACCATCTCATACATAATATCAGAGTTCACATCACGCATTACTTCAGACAAGGTAGTTCCGCTACAGACTACATAACATGAGAAATGACTATGCTAACCTACAAGCTTGCCCACGATCACGACCACGCCTCAGTGTTCTGGATAGTTCACGTACAAGCGGTCGGTCTCCTCATCGTACTGGCACGCCAGCTGCGTGCCGTCGGGATCACCTGTGTCGGGCGTACCTGTACCTGTTGGGCGTTGAAGTAATCTGTGAGCCACAGGGGCTCAGCAATCTATGACCTCGGTGCCAAAACTAGTCAAGTTTTTAGGTAAGGAATGTTCAGTGTTTAGGTTGCAACATCCTAAGCATTTATGGAGGCTAACTTACGTAGAACATGTACTGATGGTCCTCTATACTAGCGATCGATGACTAGCTGATCAATAAGTGATCCTGAACACCTACTTACGTCAGTCATAACCCCACCGTGTTCCCGATCGAAGAGAGGTCTTCGAAGGGGACAGTCACGGTTACGCACACAGTTGGCATTTTATTAGATTATGTTCAAGTTATCTATTACCGGATGTTAACAAATATTCCAAGTTGCCACATAACTGCGGGCACGGCTTTCCGAAAGATTAAACCCTGCAGGGGTGCTCCAACTAGTCCATCACAAATGGTCACGGGCCGCAAAATAATCCTCTATCACGAATCTCGAAAACCTCAACTCTAGGGAGAACCAAAGCTTCACCGGGATTCCTATACGCAAGATATATCGCTAAAGTAAGACAAGACTAGTAGGACCTCCCGTCGTGTCGACGACCCCGATAAGAGACGCGTATCTCAGTCTTAGGACACGACGGATGAGCGACTCGTACAGTGGCCTGATAGAAATCTCTCAAGTTGCCCTGAGTTAGCCCCGCACAGTGCTCTAGTTTGGACCAACACTCATGAGGAGCACTGGCCCGAGTTGTTGATTAAATTCCTCGGGGAGAGCATTCCCTATGCAGATTATTATTAAGTGATTAGCAAATTAACACCAATGTTGGTTCCTGCCGGACAAGTCTTAACAATACACGATTTATCAAGGGGGTCCCTATAACAGCCCCGAACGTGTTAGGATCGATCAGTTATGGAATCAAACATCGGTAGCCGGTAACTATGGCGACAATAACGGAACAAAACACTCGGCAAAAGGCTAGGCCTTCTGTTATTTACCAATTATATAGGTGCATTAATTAAATTACAAGTTTAACATAATGATATCAAACTCATGTTATCACATGAGACAAATGCACCTGCAACTAGCAACGCTAACATTAGTAGCTGAGCAAGCCTACTTAGCCATTCAAGATTTGCTAGGAGGGGATAAGTGTTTGGGTTTCATGGCAATATCAGGAGGCAATTATTTCAGTGGTAGGCAGTGAGCATATGACGAAGGAAACGTGAATCTAGCATAACAAGTCTAGAGATGGAATCAATGTCATATCATCTTGCCTGTGATGTCCTCAGCTTGGAACTGCTGTTGTTCGTCCTGCACGTACTCTCCCGGATCCACGTACTCGTTCTCCGATCCCGGTGATACCCAACATAAAAATAGCATCCAATGAACAACAGCACAACAAGATGCAACAAGCACATGATGCATGAGATGAAAATGAACATGCACCTCTATTCTACTCACTTGCAAATGCATGAGAAGAAACTACAAGCTCCTGGACAGAACTGTACTCTAAGCTATCTTGACATGCATGAGGATGACATGAACATATGCGTCACGCGAAAACGATGCAAAAACATACAAAGAACGTTACAAACGGAGCTACGAATCATCCGGAAACAACGAAACAATAAATGGAGTCCTACGTGTCAAATCTATCACCACACTCCAATGGCATAGTTCTGGTATTCCCAGGTTGCCACATCACAAAACAAACAAACATGGATGGGGTGGTGCAAGGAATATCACCACACCATCAACTATGCACTCACAAGTATCAAAACATCAAAACTATACAATCTGTCATAAACAACATCATAGCCGTTTGAGGGCTACATGCAAAGCACCTACAGCCACCCAAATATGCCAAATAAGATATGTGGTAGAAGCTATTCAAAATCTCTACAAGCATGAGAAAAAGGTTAATACAAAGGAGTTTCACACAGAAAGTTCTACAGGTGCTAACTTGGACAAAAATATCAGTTTTCAGGGACTTAGTGAAAATTCTAGATTCTCACTAGTTGTTTATGCTCTGAAGCATTTTGATAGCACCCAAAGCAATATCTACAAGAATCCAAATGGAATGGAAATTTACAAAGGGCTAGACAAACACAAAATCTACAACTTTCCAGTTGATAGCAAAGGCTGAATCTCAACACATGGACTTCTACAAGCACAACAAGAGGAGAAGAAAATATAAGCAGATTCTGAGACTTAGTGAAAATCACAGATTTTCACTAAACTGGAATTTCGCCACATGCCTACGTTGACTAGGCACAACTTGCACACATGAACTCCTAAGGATGAAACAAAACCAACATGTTGTAGAGGGGTTCACCCTCTACTGCCACAAAAAGGAATCAACCTCTTGGGCTCATCACATCACACGGAACCAAGCTCTAAACATTGAACAAAACAGAAATATGACATCTCCAGAAAGTGTTCCAAACTACAATCTGAACCCACCGTTGGATTCCTGGAATGATTCTACCCCCAAAACATATATAATGCATAGGCACTTGCATAGAAAAATTGGGCACAAAGCTAAGAAGAAGATTTACATGGAATCACACAGAGATGAATAGTGCATCATCACATGTGCTTCCACTAGCTCATCACCTACACAAGCATATGCACACTCTCACAAGGCCAATGGTGTACATGAGGGGTGGACCTCATGTTCATATGCCATGCACATCACCATTCACACACACATCCTCAAGCACATGCATATTAACACCTACACATGCTAGTCATCACACACACACTAGCTTACACTCACATAAGCATCTCTACACCTACACACACTAACTTGCACATCAGCTCATCAAGGCACATCATGCCTTGGCATGTGTGTGACACACACACACAAGCACACACAACATCACTTGATCCACTAACACACACACACAAGGTATGTGGGGCGGGACCCACACACACACACACACACTTGCACAAGCTAGTGCTTAAGATCAACTCTCATCATGCACATATGTATCACACACACACCATCACTATTCTAGTGCAAACCCACAAGCTAAT
Source organism: Hordeum vulgare subsp. vulgare (assembly GCF_904849725.1). Classification (NCBI taxonomy): domain Eukaryota; kingdom Viridiplantae; phylum Streptophyta; class Magnoliopsida; order Poales; family Poaceae; genus Hordeum; species Hordeum vulgare. The sequence continues at coordinate 210,769,775 of NC_058523.1, read as the reverse complement.
ACACACACACACACATAATATCTAGCTCACATAGCACATATGCACTCAATCCTACACATCCATATACAACTTCTAAGCTAGCAAAACTAATAGCAGCAACATGTTGTTTGTGAGCTAAAAATAACTCCCACATGAGGTGCCAAGCTACCACAGCAAGTATGCAAGCAAGCAATGCAAAAACAGAAAAGAAATGCAACAAAAAGTAAAAAGGATGGGGAGAGGGATCGAACCCTAGACCCCCTGCTAACACACACAACAGAAACACCACTCTACTACTGCCTCTCAGCTCGACAGCAACAAGGAGGTAAGCAGGTTATAGTGCGATCGAAGCTACTGTGCCTGAAAACAACACAAAAAAGGGGTGCTGCCGCTAGGACTCGAACCCACACCCTCATATCAACACACACACGACACCTACCACTACGCTACGCTTTGATACTTGACAATACAGGGGGATCATACCAGGTAACCTACCATGCCTCGCCTCGCTCTGCTCTACACAGAGAGCCGACGACGGTAGCTACGATCGCCGGAGCTGTCTACTGCTCTACTGCTACGCCAGAGAGGAGGTACACCTACGGCTATTGCTCCTACCGCGAGGGAAGCCGATGCTCGAAGGAACGGGACGAGCAGAGCGCACCACACAACATCACATATGGAACCAGCCGATCTCCTCTCTGATCAGAGAAGCATGGAAACATCCTAGGCCGATCTAACGAGGGGGAAGGAAGGAAGAGAGCTAGGCTCACCTAGAGAAAGGATTGGAGAGGGATCCGATCGTAGGAGGCAGCCTGGAGAGGACCGGAGCCAATTTGAAGAAGACTGAAGAAGCCTGATGCAGAACCGAAGCAGGGTGAAGAGGACCGCCGGGAGCACGCGGGAGACGAGCTCCTCCTCGTCGATGTGGTCGCACCCCGACCTCAACGACGGCGGGAATGGAGCGCGGGCTCCTTCCCCGAGCCCCCGTACATGCTGGCCGGCGCTAGAGACGAGTGACGCACGGGATCGACGGCGGCGCACTTCTTCCCTATTCTCTGCTACATAATCTATAAAGAGATTACCTCGGGAGGAAGAAGGAGTTGGAGGGAGAAAGTGGCGGCGCAAGGAGGGGAAAGAGGAACCCTAGGCCAAGGGGGGCAAGGACTCCAAGGCTATATGGGGGCCGCGGATGGGACGCGCCGTCAAACTCACTTGCTCTCTCTCTGATGTCTCTGACGGAAAGCAACACACGGACGACGCTGTCAGGAGAAGGACGAAGGAACGCTCTCCTGGGCTCTCGCTGGGAAGCAGAGAGGGAGATGGGCCTCAAGAGGGAAAGAGGCCCAACGGTGGCGATAGGTAAGGAAAAGAAACCCAGTGGGGTTTCTTATTTAAAAACAAACACAGAAAGGAAAATAAAAACATTGGAAAATCTGATGATGCTAAAAATAAGGCAAACATACCCGTGGTCATAAGGAATTATGACCTATTTAATAAAAATAGAAAAGGGATTTTTGGGGCAAGTAAATATTTACAAAACAGCATTGATGGATCTGTTTTGTATTTATTTGCACCACTAAAACACAGCCTCAAATCACTAAATGCATATCATCACACCCACCACAAAACATACTAAAAAATGGGCATTTTAGAAATAGGAATGGAACAAGTGAATCTTGACCTAGAGATAAATAGAGAGGGAGAAAGTGTTTGAATCCTATTGCAAACCACAAGTACTCCCTACTATCCAACTACATCCACATCATTTCACACATCCAACATCACACCAGCATATCACATGGAATCACAAGGCAACAAACACAAGACATGGATGAATGGAATGGATGCATGCATGCAAACGAAAACAAAGCAAGGTGACACACATGAAATAACACATGCAATATGCTCTCATGGCACTCACATGATGGACCCACATACAGAAGGTTCCAATAAAGGCAAGGTACACTCTTGGGGCATTACAACATGGTAGCATCCCCTAAACATGACATGAAAATAACTAGAGACTCTCAGACTTAGTCAAATTTCACAAAGGGGAATTTGCAGCAGTTTATAACATCATAGCAACTTTGACAGGACATGACTTTGAGATGCAAAACCTATTTTGCATGGTGAAGGCACCAATTGACAGCGGTTAACAACCATAACAATTCATGGCATTGTACCAACCCCAAAGGAACTATATATTCATGAGAGTCATCAACACAACATGGCAAGAAAATAGAAGATTCTAACACTTGGAATTCTTTAAGAAAGTGAATCAGCAACATTGTCTTAGCAACTTTACACCAAGAAGCCCACTAAACTATAAGCTTAACATGGCAAAGAAAAATACCAGGGTCTAGTACCCTCAAAAATCTACCACATCTATGTTGACAAGCTTATCATAACATGCGAGAATTAAATCATGTGAAAAGGACAAAAATGCCATCTCATCACAAAATAACATTTTTGCAACGCTGCTCCAATGACAAAACCAATTCCACCAATGAATTCCTGGGATTTTTCTACCCCAAATTCATATATCACAATCATATGTTTCTATAGGAAAATCTCACACAATACTAATACGAAAATTTCACATAACTAGGTGCAATAAGTTATATGCCAAATTTGGCATATTCCAGATTTAGCCACTACCAGATCTGGCACTTTCCTAAAATGGAAAGGAATGAAAATGGAATTAAACAACAAAGAAAACATCACAAAAAATAGAGGCAGGTCCCACCTGCCATAGACAACAGGGGCCTCTCTAGGGATGACATGTGGGCCAAGGGGCCCACTGTCAGCAGCGTGGTGGAAATGGGCAAAGGGGGGGGGGGGGGCTATTTCGTGCATGGGGGACTAAACCAGGGACTGCCCGGTTGTGCAGCAAAGGCGCAACAACTGTGCTAGGGCTCGTTTGCTGAACAAAGGGGAGCACCAACCTAGCTATGCTCTAAAATGAGTTGCCTTTCTTGTGCCCTGCGGTAGAGAGGCACGATGGCGATGGCGCGACACTGGCGAACGAAGGAGGAAGGGGTTGCACGGGGTTGTGCTTGCGCGGGTGAGGCGTGTGCGTGCGGGGCTGCAAAAGGCGACATGTGCGGGGTCTCGAGCACCTGCACTATGGGTCTTTGAATTTGCACTACTGTGGCCATGACAGCAAGCCGAGGGAGGAGAGGGGCGACGTCGGTCGGCATAGAGAGGGTGAGAGGGAGATGACGGCTCATAGAGGGGGGGCTCGAGGACGCGCACAAAGCTGGCCAGGGATGCTGACGACGACGACGCGAGCACCTGCAGCTACCACCTGCCCGAGCAGACGGGGATGACGGGGACGACACGAGAACAGCTCCGACAAGGTGCGGCGGAACTTCGGGACCAGAAGGGGATGCGCTAGGCCGACGACAAACTCGCGACCGACCCGACCGTGGCGACGGCGGCGCGGTAGCTCGACCTGACGGCGCTAGAGGGAGGAGGGGCAAAAAATGGAGGGGGTAGGGTGCTAGGGCACCACCGGGGCTTAAATAGAGGATGACGGGGACGTTCCAGCCGTCAAATCACCAGGACAGTGAGGTGGCACCGATGGATGAGCATCGTACCGAGGAGGACGAAGCCCCTGTCGCTGCTGGGATTTGGGGCTGCTGGGTTGCGGTTGGCTGCTTGGTTGGTGGGCTCGGCTGCACCAGGAGTGGCCCGGGGAGCTCTCTCTCACGCACCTGCTTTTTGTTAAAATAAAAAACAAAATAAACAACTCCTTTACAAAACCCACAGCGAAAAAAGGATGTATTTTTATAAGAAACAAAATGCTTTTGCACTCACAAAAACATGCCCCTTTTTATAAAAATGGTTTGGCATTTTTAGAGAATCAAAATAATTCACCTTTAAGCAATATTGGACACTGGTTTAACAAAAGACACAAAATAAAATGTCCACATTTCACCAAGTGTTACTCTTGAAGTAGCTAACAGAATATTAGCTGAAAGTGTAAAAATTTTAATAAATGAATTGAGCAAGTTAAAACAACACCTATCTATTATTGAAATTAAGAGGGGTTTGACAAGTTTTTTTAAAGGGGTTTTGCAGAGTTGGAAAAGAATTTGGAATAGGACCCACTCCACACCACTTGTAAGCACACTTCACACACAAACTCTCACATAGCACATCAGCAAGCATGATGCAACAATATGAAATGTTGATTATGATGTCATGATGAAAAATGTCATGAAGCAAAATCTTTATTAACCCAACACATGGATGGTTCCAACATGGTATGCATTACAAATAATGCACGGGGTGCACTTGGGATTTTATAGCAGCCCTCCTCTCTCTCTCTCTCTCTCTCTCTCTCTCTCTCTCTCTCTCTCTCTCTCTCTCTCTCTCTCTCTCTCTCTCTCTCTCTCTCTCTCTCTCTCTAGTAGTGCTTCTCTTCCGTCGTGTCGCGGTAGTGCTTGGCGAAGCCATGCCGAGATCCCACCAGCATCTCTACCCATGTTCGGTAGATCAAGGAGGCGGAGACGTCATCGCGATATATGTGTCTTGAATGCGGAGGTGTCGTCCATTTGGTGCTAAATCGGGACGGATCGTGATTCGATCGCGAAGACGTACGACTACATCGACCGCATTCTTAACGTTTCCGCTTAGTGATCTACAAAGGTATGTAGATGCACTCCCCCTCTTTTAGTTATTCATCTCCATAGATAGTTAATCATCACACAACTTTATGCAAAATTTGGATTCAAGATGCTTGCCTTAAGGTTTGAGGAGGGTGATGTGTACCCCATATCTTGGAGTAGGTATCCTCTCTTCAAATCCTATTTTGAAAGAATATTTGAGTTAAAACACATATTCAAAACAGCACACAAACTTTGTTTGAATAAATTTTAAATAAATTTGAAAATAAACTAGATGAAATTCTAAACAGGTAGGAAAAAGAATCAATTGATTTGGAGTTATAAATAAAACGTTGTGGCCATTTTAAGATTGTGCTAGAATCTGTTTTTAAAATCAAAATATAGAAGAAACCTCCTCGGACTGAATACGCCTCCAAATAGAGAAAATCCATTCGATGAGATAGCTACACAGGATTACGCTATAATCAAAAGAAAATGCACCAGGGGAAACTGCGCTACTCGGGGGCTGGGTTGGCTCACCGACAGGTGGGGCCACATGTCGGGTGCTTCTCCCACCTCTCGCATGAACCTGGACACGCAACAGAGGCACTCCAGCGGCACAGGGCACCTCTCGTCGCGCTCCGGCTATGTACATCCTCGTGGGAGTGAGCCGAATCTATTTTTGGCGGTTAGAGGTGCTACGGAGCTCGGGGCTGGGCGGGGCTTCAACAATGACAGAAAGCTCTTCTAGTTCAGTTGCTTCTTATACAACGGCTATTCCTCGAGCTCGAGCGGTGGTGAGGCTTCGAGGGGTCTCAGGGGGTGCGGATGGTGTGGTGGGGCGTAGCTAAGGGCTTCGTCAACGGTGGATTTCACCGGAGAGCAGCCGTGGCGCTACTGACAGAGACTAGCAGCTCGAGTTAACTAGGGGTGAGGACGAGCGAGCTTAGGCCAGAGGAGGCTGCTTGCGATGCTCAGAGGGCTGGGGGGTCCTTTTGTAGCTGGCTCGTGTCGGCTCACCGATACTAGTGGATGAGATCGACGACGGCAGCTTCTGCCATCAGCAACGGAGCAACAGGGCAAAGCAGGGCAGCGAGCAGCAGCAGGGGCAGCAGGGCAGCGGGGCAAGAGCATACGACGCAGGGGGAGGGGTCCAGGGACAGGTGGAGCATGGGGGAAGCTCTGGCGGCGCCGTCCATGGCAGCAGTAGAGAAGGAACCACGACATTCACGCTGCCGCTGCACTGCTCGTGCACAGGGAGACGACCGACGCTCGGGGAGGGGGTTGACGCGGCTCTGCAACAGACCAAAAGGGCGAGGGCGCGGGGACGCGGCGGCTAGGCACGCGCACGTGCAAAACATGCGCTCTGGTGCACCCGGAGCGTGCACATAAGGTGCTCGACGCATTCCCAGTCACTCCCAATGACCTCCACGACAGCTCAAACAAAACAGGGTCATGCTATGGATCAAAACCAATCTCCTAGACATCCTGGTTGGGCTAGATCATCAACCCCACAATGCATGTTCAAAGTCATGCCAATTCTGGTCATGCTCCAAAAATGCTTGATAAAATGCCAGTGGCTCCAAATGATCTTTGATGCCCACCAAAATCTCCAGATCAGGGTCTCTCTAGGTGTTAGCAACGGTGGTAGGGTTAATTTGGCAAAAGGTAAAACTAGCTAATACAATATTTTGAAAAACACATTTCTGGATAGAATCTTGTAGCTCTTATCACATGCACTTACTTTCATCCAATGGGGCTCAACTCCCGGGGTTAAGGTTTTGGTAGGGTGCCAAACAAGCATGCAAAATATCACAACAATTTGAGCAAACAAAAGTAGGGTTGCAGTAAAAAGTACCAAACTGGACCAGAACAGAACAATGATTGTTTTGCTAAAATTTTACAAAGCACAGAGTGGGGTTTTGGCAATCTCATGCTATACTGGACATCCCCAAAGTTTTATGGAATTTTTGAAGATTATTTCTAGGGCACTAGTAGAAAAAGGGCTTTCGTCCCAGCTCGAAAAATACATTAGTCCCGGTTCCTTTACGAACCGGGACTAATGTTAGTATTAGTCCCGGTTCGAGTGGCAAAGGCGCCGGTCGGGCATTAGTCCCGGTTCAAATGGGACCTTTAGTCCCGGTTCGTGTCTCGAACCGGGACTAAAGGGTTTGGAGGATTTAGTCCCGGTTCGTGTCTTGGACCTTTAGTCCCGGTTCGTGTCTCGAACCGGAACTAAAGAGTTTGGAGGATTTAGTCTCGGTTGGTGTCTTGAACCGGGACTAAAGGGTAGACCTTTAGTCCCGGTTGGTGACACGAACCGGGACTAAAGGTGTTCAGATTTTTTTTTTCTGTTTTTAAATTCTTGTTTGTAGTTTCTGTTTTAAATTGCTTATATCTTTTAGGATATTTGATGTTTTCGATTGATTCTTTTTGCATTAGATTCAAAATTTTGTCTAGTTTCTGTTTGTGCCATTAGTTTTCAAATTTGAATGGTTCAAAATTGAATTTGTTTAAATTTTCTTCAAACCCAGTTTTTGAATAACTTGAGTTTACAAATAGTTTTTAATTTAATTCTTTTTGCTCCCACTCATGTGTTAGATTGTTGTCAGAGTAAGATTTATTTGGTTATTTTTAGAATAATTCAAATTAGGATTTTAATTAAAGAAATATTGTTTTGCTTATATAGTTGTTTTAGTTACTTAATTGTTGTTTTTTATTATTTTTAGTTAGTTCTTTCTGTAGATTTTAATTTTAAAAAAAATGCCTTTGTAGCAGATGGGTTTTCGTCTGAAACCTTGATACTTTGAGTTTTGTAGAAAATAAAAAAAAATGATAAAATTTTCAAAAAATAAACAAAAATGATAAAATCTTCTAAAAATAAAATCCTTTGAGATGTTGTTAGGTTTTAGTGTCTAGTCGGTATAGAAATTTTGAGATATGAATTTTGACCGTTTTTGCAAAAAAAGGAAAAAAAAATAAACGGCCATAACTTTTGCATACGACGTCCAAAAAAAATTAATATATCAAAAAAACTAGAATAAATTGGTACTCGATTTCACCCGGGCTTGCCCGGTGAAGTTTCCTCACATGCTCAAAATTCCAAATGGAAAAAAAGTTATTTCAAAAAGAAGTTTTTTCCAAAAAAAAAGAAAAATAATTTTATATAAAAATATTAGGTTGTTTTCATTGAAATTCACTATTATTGTTACTTATTAAGTTTATTTTAATAATTGTTTGTAATTCAAAAAATTAAATCATGTGACATGACATCAAGACCCAAGTTGTTTAGGATTGATAGCTTACTATTATCAGGAAAACAATAAGTGCACACTTGGCAACTAGGGGCGATAGAACCAGAAAGTTAAGCGTGCTCGGGCTGAAGCAGTGAAAGGATGGGTGATCGGCCGGGAAGTTAGACGATTTGAAATGAGTGATCCACGCTAGAGCAGTGAGGATGGGTGATTAGAGATTAAATTGTGAAATAATTCAAAGATTAGAAAATTGGAATAAAACATAAAAAATTGAAAAAAAAATCTACCTTTTCCGGTAAAACAAACAAAAAAAAACAGACGGATCCTTTAGTCCCGGTTCGTAAGTAGAACCGGGACTAAAAGTAGAACCGGGACTAAAGGTACTCCCTCCGAGGCGGCCACGTGGAGCACCTTTGGTCCCGGCTTGAAACAGGGCCGGGACTAAAGGTTAGGCCTTTAGTCCCGCCCCTTTAGTCCCGGTTGGTGAATTGGGACTAAAGCCCCTTACGGGCCGGGACTAAAGGCCCTGTCCCCACTAGTGGGGGTTGTAGTTCAAACTCAAATCTGGACCAGATTAGAAAAGTAGTTAATGATCTAAAAAAATTCAACACACTTGGCTATATTTTTGTAGAAATGTGATCCACAGACATCACAAGTCATCTACAAACTTTATAGAATTTTTTAGAAGTGGTCACAAGGTTGCAGTGCAACACAGCCCTACAAAGAAAATATAATTCTGTTTTGAATAAAATAAATCTGGGTAAAAATATTAAAATAAAATATCCCAAGAATTTACGAGAAGAAAGAAATGTTTTTATGCAAGTAATCAGGTTCCAACATAAACTTTCAAAAACATTCTCCTAGGGAAAACATCTTTATGAAGGAAAAGGAGTGTTTCCAAGATTAATTAAAATCCAGAAATTTAGATATTAAATATACATGGCCTAAATAATATTCCCATATAATTAAATAAATAATTGAAATTGGTCTCAAGCAAGGGCTTAAGCACAACAAGATCTTTAAAAAGCCACTTGAAATTAAAAGTTTTTGGAAAGAGGCTTTGAAAAGAGTCATGAAGCAATTTATTTTCTCAAAAAAATTATTCTAGGCAAAAAATTATTTCAGAAAAATATTATTAAATTTTTGTGGTGTGACAACCCGCCTATCGGGTCACCAGTGAGTTGCCTAGCTCAGCCGAGTAACGAGTGAATTGCCAAGTCCCGGCCGGGTCATACTTCTGGGCGGGTTATATCACGGGGTATATCCCCGACATTAGCCCCCAGTTTAATTTGGATTTATCCACGTTAAACTTATCCTGCATAATAAACAAAAGAATAATCTTGACAGGTTGTGTGCCGGGTCGAAGTTTCTTCTGAGCCGACATCGGTTAGTCCTTTAGTCCTTGTCATTTCTTTCCCTTGGAAAGTCCAGCTCTCTTTGTTATATCAGTAAGCCAACTTTAAAATCAATTTGTTCACATTGGTTTCTTATAGGGAAATATTGGAAAAATAACCCATTTAATTCGGATTCCAATACTCCTGGCTTGACAAAAATATTACACTTAAAATATCCTTCTGGTGCTGAGTCAACTTTGAATACTTCCGTCTTGAGGATGTTTAGAGCTTGTCAAGTTGCGATCGTCGAAGTCTAAGTCCTTTTTTTATCTAGTTACGATTGATAATGCCGGGTTATGATTGTTGGTAATGCCCGGTCAAACAACTAAACTCCAATTGACTTGATCAAATTATTGGGAATAAACAAATACGTGTGATGTTGAGCCGTTCTTTCAATGCTTCAACTAGATAAAAATATGTTGAGCCGGTCTCTCAATGCTTCAACTCCATGACGAAATGAGACTAGTCTTGCTCACAATTAACATCTTGAAAGTGCTCTTTAATTTTTTGATATATCCATATTACCTGTAGCCCCCAAGCTCCAAGTTTATCAGTTTGTAATGACTTGATGATTTGCAATAATATCTTTAACTATGTAGACCCCAAGTGTCGGGTTGTCTTTCCTGCGGCAACCTGGGACTTGTAATCATCTTATATTTATAAAGCTTCAGCTGGTGTAGCCCCCAAGGGCCGGCTCATCAGTGCGTGATGGGTCGGGTCTTCAACTTGTACCTCATGATCTGTGAAAAAACTGAGTGTTGTAGCTCCCAAGTGCAGGGTTGTCTTGCCTGCAGCAACCTGGGACTTTGTATTTGTCTCGTGTTAATAAAACTTCGGGCAGTGTAGCCCCAAGTGCCGGGTCATTATGCAATAATGAGCAGGGACTTTGTAGATATGATTATGTAAAATTGAGGAGCAATATGTAGCCCCAAGGGTCGGGTCATTATGCAATAATGAGCAGGGACTTTGCAGATATGATTATGTAAAATTGAGGAGCAATGTGTAGCCCCCAAGGGCGGGGTCATTATAAAAATGATGAGCCGGTTCTTCCTTGAATCCATACTTGAATAAAGAGCGACATGTAGCCCCCCACGTCCGGCTTATCTCCTTGAGATAGCCAGGTCTGTTGACGACGTGATGATTTGAGAGAGCCGTTTGCATTAACCCCCAAGTGTCATGGTGCATGCTTGCAGCGACATGGGACTTTCATACTTTGATGTAATCTTGATTTGAATAATGTAGCCCCCAAGTGACGGGTCATGTGCGGGCAGCGACTCGGGACTATTCCTTCCATTGTAGAATAAAATCATATCCACTCTGTGAACTGATGATGCCTTTGTGATGAACGAAATCCTTGACCGTGGTTGCAATGTAAACTGGCAAATATATGTTTGAGAAATCCATAAGTGTTGTAGTTTATTACAGAGCACAAGTTGGAAAAAATCCAAGAGTCGGTCAATTGGATGACCCGATATTATATGTGATAGGGCAGCTCTTCGAAAATAGTCAATTCTTCTGAGATGGCTTTAAAAATACCAATGACTTAACACTGGTTATAATAAACCGTTATGAAGAGCCAGCCATATTGGCTATCAAAAATTTGTTTGCTTCTCTAGAAGTTTATGCTTTGACTCGGTTTGAAGACCGGCATGATATGTATGTATGATGCATGAAGCATTGCAAGATGATGCCTGTATATGATAGAATAGTGCCGGTTTTCTAAGAAAATGTAATACCATATAATGGCAATAAGTCACTTTTAATAAGACAACTCAGTGAGACTCGGCAGGGAGACTGGCTTGCAATGCTCTAGTCATGCCCTAATACGGGTTTTTGCAATAACCCTTTGTAATTTAGACTGGATGATCAGGCTCAAGTCAAGCTTCGGTGAAGCAGGTACGTTAACCCATGGTTTCTCCTTTTTCTGTATGTCGGCTCTCACACGACACACCTGATGTTTTAACCTTGACAAGTTCAGGGTCCACAATGGATTGACTTGCCAAGAGTACACGGGGCCTTTTAGGGGGAGCACACAAACATATTGTCAGGTCTAATCATTGTATAACGTTAATTTTTCGCAGGCCAATAGGGCTATAAGGCTAAACTCAGTGAGTTGGAAGCCCCCAAGTGACCCATGATCAGGGAAAAGCCTAGCATAGGATTGCAGAAGACAATGTTGTTAGTGCCAGACAATCTGGGGACCAGTGGCCCCCAGATAAGCCAACTTTAATCCACTGATCACAATTGGCGCCTATGTTTGAACTGTGCATCATGGCAACTGGTCCTCTTTGGCTCATAACACCTATGTTTGGACGGTCGTGTCATGTCGGCTCATCCTCTTTGGTATCGATAACACCCATGTTTTAATGGCCACATCATGGCGGCCGTGACATTAAAATCTCCAGCCAATGAGGCAGGGCACCCATGTTTAAACGGTCGCATAATGGCAGCTCATCCTCTTGGGCGACTTTAAATCTTTTCACCAATCAGACAGCAACCCCCGAGACCGGCTTAACTTTCCTGTAATGACCCGGGGTTCTTGAATTATTTAGGCTGGTTGAATCTGCCTAGCCTTGTCTGTGTAGCCCCCAAGTCTTAAGTCGACTCAAGGAGGCGGCTTAAAAGTCTCGATACTTGATTGTGACATAAGCCGACATAAGGTTGATGATTTGAACGATGGATCTTATCCAGTCTGGAGACGACGTAGTGAGCCGATGATCTTTGTGACGCTCATCACATGTCTTAGGCAAATATCATGGCCAAATTGAGTGCATATATCTCTTGGCCTATGCTTTATTCTCATGTGGTCCGGCTCTCCTGGCTCCTCCAGGGTCATTTTCCTTTTTCTTTACCACTTGCTTTGAATTGCTGGCTCAATGATGGTCGGCTCAAATTGTAACTTCACCAGGGATGTTTCTTTCATGATAAACTCGCCTGCTTCTTTTGATATGTTGAAGTGGATAGTATTGGCCAATGCGTCTATCCATTGAGCAACCCAGCGCGAGTGGGAGCTGGTGCGTGTTTTGATGATGTTCCGTAAGACATGAGTGTCATTTTTTCCTTTGCTCCAATGTTGTTGGAGGAGACTGGCCGCGGGCGCGGTTTGCGTGCATCCGTTGGCGGCTCGTATAGGCAAACACTGCAGCGCGCGTGTCCATTGGACGGCTCGTATAGACGTGTACTGCACCGATATGTTGAGTTGAATGTGTGAGTTGTCTGGCGATTTGACACGGACGCGAGAATCGGTCGCAGCGTTATAAGACGTCTTGGTCGCGCGGACATGAGAGTTGGCCGCGTCATTGTAAGCCGTCTTGGCCGTAAGGCCGTGAAAGTTGACCATGTCATTGTACGTCGGCGCAGTGCAACACGGTCGAACACTGGTCCAAACTAATGTTTGCGCGCCTCTATCTCCACGATATCGTGCCACTTTGATAATGAATAATTGCCCTGCATAAAAATATCGCTGAACAAAGTAATTGTTTTCGAAGCAATTTAAGTATAAAAATATACTGGACGGATATCACCTGATGTACTTGGACAACAGATGTGCAGTCGCGCTTCGGATGTCCATTCGACATATGATCCATATGCTGACTGTGATTCCACTTTCAACTGATCCTTGAAAATTTGTGCTGATACGATGCACTGTAGTGGACAGATGGTCCGTTCACAGACAGAAAAAATTTGATATGTAGATCAGCCTTAACCACCATGTGAGAAGTCCGTTGTAGTAGTGTATTGTAGTACTACTTTCTTGGTTGATGATGGATTGATACGAAACAGCAGCAGTGCAGTAAATAATTGCCTCGGGACCCGATGCCAGAGAAATTGATCATTTTATTTGCAACTGGGAGAAACTTTCTTTATCCAGCCAGCTCTTCCCTTCTGCTTGCTGCTTTTCCTTTTCTTTTATCGTACTTGGGCAACCGAACCCCTTCTTGCACCATCACGCCACGGTGGATGAGCGGTGTGATCTTTGTCGAGGGCCAGGGAGGTTGCTAGCCGGCACGGGCGGTGTTTGTTTGCAACAACTGGCCGGGAGTAGCGCATGCGCACAGGCGAGCGCGGCAAGATCAGGTGAGAAGGGGTGCGGCGGCTCACGCGAGGCAGGGGCACGGCTAGTCCGCGTGAAACAGGGGCGCGGCGGCTCATGTGATGCAGGGGCGCGGCGAGTTCGGCTTGGTGTCGGTGGAAGGCGCGGTGGGCCGAACCCCAGCCGGCCACGGCAAGGCGCAACAATGCGAGGACAGGCATGGCGCGGTTGCGTGCCTCACAGCAGAGGTGGTGAAGCGACACCGCGAGGCGGCCGTGGTGGCGGTGGTGCATGGTGCAGCAGAGGTGAGGTGGAGGCTTACGCTGTGGAGGCGAGGCGCTAGCATGGAGCAGCTCGTGGTCCGCGGTCGTGGCTAGAGGTCAGCGCCGGCGGCTCAATTTGAGGCGCGGTGAGGCACGGGTGAGGTATAGGCGCGGTGGCGCGGCGCCAGGCGGCTTGCAGGCGCAGCGGCGACCCAGCTCGGGATGAGGCCTACAGGAGCATGGATGCCGGGGCGCAACAACGGCTGGTGGGTGCCGCCAAGGTGAAGCGAGGCGCGGTGGTGGAGGCCAGTGCAGACGCGAGGGAGCTGGCGTTGAGGGTGGTGAATCCGACTCGAGGCATGGTAAATCATTCTCGGAAGCGGCGAGGCAAGTCCGGCTCAGAGTAGGGATCTAGATTTGGAGATTGTCGGGGCGAGTAGCAGCTTCTGGCAGGCCCTGGCAGGATCAAATTAGTTAGAGGGTGTCGTGCTTTGCGAGAATCGAGAGAGTCGTCGGCTGTGCATGCAGTCCTACTTGAAAATCGAGAGAATCGAGAGAATCGAGCAGTATAGCAAGGATGCCGGCCTTGGGCCACTACTTGAAAACGCACCGGTGGCAGGAGACACCCGGGGTAATCGCTCGAGCATGTTCGTGAGGAGCTTCCCTAAGCTTGGGTACTGATGCGAATATTACCTGCAATGTGACACGTCCTAACTGAGTCGGGTCAAGAGCCGAGCTTTTCAGGAGGGCGACTTAGTGCTTCGTTTGATCCAAGATCGCACTGGCATGCATAAGTTGTCATCACCATTGGAAGGACCGTTTGTTGTCAGGAAAAACCTTCGCAACGGGTCATACTATTTGGTGGATCTTCGGCCTGATTCACCAACCACACAGGGTGAGTCAACTCGCCCCTGGAACATAGCCCATCTGCGGCCTTACTACACTTGAGCTATTGGCTCCGTCTTTTCCTTTCTCTCCCATCTTTTAAGATTGTAAGGGCCTGTTTGGGACTGCTCTGCTTTTTAAAATTCAGCTCTGCTTCAGAAAAGACAAGCCAAACGGGATAGCTCCATGATATGCCGCTCCGCAAAAAAACTAGAATCTGGGATAGAACTTCAAAGTTTTTATGAAGCTCATGAGAGGGAGCTCCAAAAAACTCTAGAAGCTAGAGTTGGGGGGAAATTACCCACCACTGCCACCAGTAAGTGGATACCCCTTCGTTTATTTCCCCTCAACCAATCAAATAGATTGTTTCCATCAGATTTTCTATTTTTGAAGTTGGAGCTAGATGGAAGCCAAACATTCTCTTAATAGTGCTATAGCTTCTGTATGAAACTGCTTCAAAGTGAATTTGACGAAGTGAAGCTGATTTTGATGAATTGGATCAGTCCCAAACAGGCCCTAAGTCTCTCATTTATATAAAGCAATAAAGTTGATACCCACGAATTCTGGGTTTTTCCTGCCACTTCATCTTCTTGAAAGCATGGATCTTTATTGTTCGTCGATAAGTCGCCCAAACATGGACGCTATCAATACTAGAGAGCATAAGTCGCCATGTTGCACTTATTACAACACTTGGTATCGGTAAGCCAAAGTGGATCAAGTCGCTACACGCGCACGATTCAAACATGGGCGCCTTATATGATTCTGAGGATTAGGCCGGCTTACTTGGGGGCTATCGGACCCAAGTCGTTTTGTGGTAAGAGCGTATACGCTTCTACAATCCTATGACCGGTCTTTCCCATAATCATAGGTCACTTGGGGGCTTCCTCTCACTGAGATCAACCTAATTACCCATTTGGCTAGCGAAAAATTACCGTAGTACAAATGGTTATACAGGACTGTGTGTTGGCCAAATCGCCATACGGACCCATGAACTCTTGGCGAATCAATCCACTATTTGGACCCTGAACTCACCTTGGTTAAAACATGCATGGTATCGGCTAGCGCCCCACATGGAAAATAGAGAAAACATTGGTTCATTGAACCTGCTTCACCGAAGCTTGACTCGCGTCTCATCAGCCGGTCTAAATACTTGAGCTTTTTTATACAAAAAGTCTCCCTTGGGTAGCACTTGAGTTTTTCTAACTCGTCCTATCCTGTCGCGACTTGAACGAGCCGACGAAATTCTTACTCTCACCTTCCTGGCACTGCCACAAGGTTTCACACATTTATAAGACTCGCCGGATCTTGTTGAGCCGGGTTTTCTGCATATAATTCGCCAGAACACCTTGAGTCGGTTATTATTTATTATCATCCATTACTCATTGAGATGGTTTGATGTATGTTTTTGTTAGCCCAACAGGTTGGTGATCAAAATCTTTACTGACACGGCGGGTCAAGCATCATAGGCGCCCCAAGGGCGGCACAAGGTTTTTTAAGGATCACAGACGAGTTCCGCAACAAGCATAAGCAAGGGATTGTTTTCTACAATAACCTATTGCATGGCTCGGATGGCCAAATCAGTAAGATCTATTCTGCTGGTGCCTCCGGGTCAACTTGCCCTGAGCTCTGGCCGAGTTCAAGTTGTAAATCGCCCAGTACCCAATTACACTTGGATAGAGCGGCAAATTCGTCTTCATCATTCGAAAATGCCGAGGATCCACCTCCAAATCAAAAGGGTTTTTGGGCCGACGAGGAGTCAAGCTGGTTGTCACAAAGGTTGGCGGGTTTACTTTCTTGTTCTTGTCATCATAAGCGGCTTGGTACTTTGACAAATCCAAGCTTGCTGCTAGCTGAGTCGCCGCCGAGCGTGATTCCCTGACGACACGCTAATAATCATCTTGAGTAAATTCTGACTCATCGTCCTTGAGCTGTGGGAAACCTGCAGCTACTTCTTCGGGTTTCAGTTCTGGAGCATACGCCAAACACCGACTCAACGTAGTCAACGCCTCTTTCCGGGCGGCTGATCGGGTTAGCTCACCTATCTGAGGCGGAAGGGTAGTGATGGGGTCATAGTCCTAGGGTAGGGTCATAGGCCTGCCATATAGGTCCTACCCAAGGACTACCCCTCACAAAGGACAAGGCCCTAATCAGTCCCGACTGAATTAAGGGGTCCCCATCATCCAGTCGGTAACAGGTCCTCAACCATCCAGTCGGAGACTAGCATTCGGAAGATACCAAGCTAACCGACTGGCTACACTCGGTACATCGTAACCTCTCTGGAGGGAAACTGCCGTACGTTTCCGGGTGCATTTATTAGCATCTAGAGCATACGTTACCTGTAATGTACGCATTCAATCCCCACTACTCCACCCCTGTACCGGAACCGTTGTGGAGGGCAGCGCACTCTATATAAGCCGCCCTCCCCCACTGGTAGAGGGGTTAGCAAATCATTGTATTCCATATTACACTCGACAACAAGCTCCGAGAGCGCTGAGACGTAGGGTTGTTACCTCCACCGCAGAGGGGCCTGAACTCATACAACCTCGCCGTAGCTAGGACTCTGCCCATCTCATTCGTACCCTACACATCTACTGTCAGGCTTATACCCACGACAGTTAGCGTCCACCATGGGGCAGGCGTCTAAGCGACTTCCGGCGAGTTTGCGACTACTTCCTTTCGTCATGTCGTCCGGTGGAGATTCGAGCATGGGTCACCAGATCTTCTTCGGCGCTCTCTCCTTCATCGTCGACGATTCGGCGTGGCTTCGGGATGCGCTCCTCGACATCGAGGCGCTTCCCCGTCGCGGGGCTACTCACTTCCGTGCCGGCGCCCGCGGCATTCTTCTTCTCCAGCGGTCGGCTCTGGTGTCGACCTACACCGCCGTCACGCGCCGTGTCAAGCGGTCCCGCCGTCCGTGGCTCCAGCGTTGGGTGCAACACGCCCAGGCGCGCCAGAACACATCTTCGCAAGTGGCGGTTCTTGAGTCCATTGTGGTTGCCCCGTCGTCCCAGCACTCGGACTCGGTTCCGACTGAGTTTCCTTCTGAGTATGCGGGTCACAGGCCCGCAGCAGAAGTACACATGGCCAACTCCCATGAAGATCCCCGTCAGGCTGGCCGGAACGAGCACGAGATTGGCGAAGCGTCTGGCGCACGTCGTCCACCTCGCCGTTCTGCTAGTCGGCACACTTGGCGGAGCAACGTGGAGCTGTTCCACACACCACTCCTCAACTTGGCTGCAGCTGCCAAGATAGCCGATTCCCTCCAGCCAACTAATTCAGAGGCTGGTAGAGGGATCGAGCAGATCCGAGCCCTGTTGCACACAGCGCAACAGCAGAATTCGGCAGTCTCCCAGTCGCACAACCGGATCTATAATAGTTCCGTCCACGCGAATACGCATCGGTCGGTTCACAGCCCTGGTTCCCATCAGCGCCACAGGGGAGGCAGCCGTTCCATGATTCATGAAGATTGCCGCCGCTCACGCACCCCTCCGCGGTGTGGGCCCTATGGGTCCCGACATCATGATGATCAGCGTTCAGTCGGCGACACTTACGACCCAAGACCCGATGCGAGAGGACATATCGCCCAGCGAAGAGTCGACAAAGGTCGAGCCCACCGCGATGGTCGCGATATCGACCGTCCGAGTGGAAGCAGGGCCACCGTGTCTGGTCCCGAGTGTTTCAGTCGAGCCATCCGTTCGGCTGACATCCCTCCCAACTTCCGATTGGCGACGGGAATCAGCAAGTTCACACGAGAGTCCAAGCCAGAAACGTGGCTGGATGACTACCGAGTGGCAGTCCAGATCGGAGGAGGGGACGACCATGTCGCCATGAAGCACCTCCCTCTGATGCTCGACGGCTCGGCGCGAGCGTGGCTAAACTAGTTGGCCTCCTCATGCATCTACAGTTGGGCAGATCTGGCCCGAGTGTTCATCAGGACCTTCAAAGGGACGTGCAAGCGCCCTGCTGGCCTTGTGGAGCTCCAGCACTGCGTCCAGAAGCAGAATGAGCCCCTGCGTGACTTCATCCAGCGCTGGACAACTCTCTATCACACGGTGGAGAACGTCACCGAGCATCAAGCAGTCTGCGCCTTCAAGACAGGTGTGCGGTACAGGGATCTGTACCTGAAGTTCGGCCGAACAGACGACATCTTCATGAGCAAGATGATGGAGATAGAAACACGCTACGCAAATGGCGCAGAAGAGGACCGCATCCGAAGCGGCAAGCACAAAACAGTCGCTGATGGCGATGGGGGCAACACTCGGAAGCAGAAGCAGAAAGCTCCGACCGCTCTGCAAGCGGAGGCTGCAGCCGTAACCAATGCCAAGTTCAAGGGTAAAGGAAAGGCTCAGTTCACCTCCAAGAAGAAGCAGTTCAATAACCCCATCTTGGACCAGCCATGTCCGGTTCATACGAAGATGGATGAAGAAGGCAACCCCATATATGCAAAGCATACCACTCGACAGTGTCGCCTCCTGATCCAGGGGTTCAGCGAAGGGCAACCGAGTGAGAAGGACCATGAACAGGATGAGGAGGATAAGGAGGATCCGTTCCCCCAAGTCCATGCAACCCTGATGATCTTCGCCGACGTCGAGAGCAAGAGCCGACTGAAGCTGGTGAACAGAGAGGTGAACATGGCCACCCCTTCCAATCCCAAGTTCCTCAAATGGTCTCAGACTGCGATCACCTTCGACCAGTCGGACCATCCGACACATGTACCCACCCCGAGGAGACAGGCCCTGGTCGTCGACCCGGTGGTAGAAGGAGTCCGACTGCGCAAAGTCCTCATGGATGGCGGCAATGGCTTGAACATCATGTACGCCGACACCCTCAAGGGGATGGGCATCCCGATGTCCAAACTCAGCGAGAGCAGCATGCAGTTCCACGGAGTCGTCCCTGGACGGAAGGCCAAGTCACTCGGCCAGATCGCGTTGGACGTCGTTTTCGGCTCCGACAAGAACTTCCGCAAGGAAAAGCTGACGTTCGAAGTGGTTGACTTCCAGAGCGCTTATCATGCAATTCTGGGTCGCCCAGCGTATGTGCACTTCATGGCCCGTCCATGTTACGTGTACCTGAAGCTGAAGATGCCAGGCCCGAAAGGTGTGATCACCATCACAGGCAATCGGCAGCGGGCTGAAGAGTGTCTGCAGCAGGGATCAAGAATCGCCGACCAACAGATGGCCGTCCTCGAGCTGGACGAGTACAAGAAAACAGTCGACCCCGCCGACCTGATGCGCTCGAAGAAGCTGGCTTCAGAGTCTGCATTTCAGTCGGCAGGAGAGACGAAGAAGGTCTGCATCCACCCGACGGACGCCACTGCTGCCCCGACGAACATCTCCACCACCCTCGATCCTAAATAGGAAGCCGAGCTCACCCAGTTCCTCCGTGAGAACTGGGACATCTTCGCATGGAAACCCTCTGACATGCCAGGTGTACCCATGGAGTTGGTTGAGCACCGACTGCACGTGGATTCCATGGCTCGGCCTGTCCGAGAGCGCCTGCGCCGGTCCGCCGCGCACAAGAGGAAGGCAATTGGAGAAGAGGTGGCCAAGCTGCTGGCAGCCAACTTCATTCGCGAGGTTCACCACTCCGAGTGGCTCGCCAATGTTGTCATGGTGCCCAAGAAGGACAAGTCTCTCCGAATGTGCATCGACTTCAAGCATCTCAATAAGGTTTGCCCGACAGACCATTTTCCGCTCCCCCGCATAGATCAAATTGTCGATTCGACTGCGGGTTGCGAGCGTGTGTCATTTCTCGATGCCTACTCGGGCTATCATCAGATCTGTCTGTATGGTCCGATGAGTTAAAGACAGCCTTCATCACCCCATTCGGGTGCTTCTGCTACATCACTATGCCATTCGGTGTGAAGAATGCAGGAGCTACCTTTATGCGCATGATCCAAAAATGTCTCCTCGATCAGATCGATCGGAATGTGGAGGCATATATGGATGATATCGTAGTCAAGTCACGCAAAGGTTTTGACCTGCTGACTGACTTGGCAGAAACATTCGCCAGCCTTCGTAGGTACGATATCAAGCTCAACCCAGCCAAATGTTCATTCGGTGTTCCCAGCGGAAAGTTACTCGGTTTCTTCGTTTCTGAACGAGGGATCGACGTCAACCCCGAAAAGATCGGGACCATCGTCCGAATGGAGAGGCCGGTCAGAATACACGATGTTCAACGACTCACAGGTTGCCTAGCGGCTTTGAGCAGGTTCATCAGTCGACTCGGCGAAAAAGCACTTCCTCTGTACCGACTCATGAAGAAATCATATACTTTCGAGTGGACAGAGGAAGCCCAAGTCGCATTCGACGACCTCAAAGTCCTACTTTCCACCCAGCCGGTTCTTACTGCTCCGCTCAGTAAAGAGCCCCTTCTTCTATATATCGCGGCTACAAATCAAGTCGTCAGTACTGTTCTTACAGTCGAACGAGAAGAAGAAGGCAAAACATACAAAGTTCAGCGGCCAGTGTACTACATCTCCGAAGTCTTGACCCCTTCCAAGCAGAGGTATCCCCATTATCAAAAACTTTTCTACGGGATTTACATGACTGCAAAGAAGGTGGCCCACTATTTCCAAGACCACTCGGTGTCTGTCGTTTCTGATGCTCCATTGTCGGAAATTCTTCACAATCGAGATGCATCAGGCCGAGTGGCGAAGTGGGCGATGGAGATGTTGTACTGTGACATCAAGTTCGAGGCCAAGAAAGCTATTAAGTCTCAAGCTCTGGCTGACTTCATAGCAGAATGGGTAGAACAACAGCAACCGACCCACATCTGCTCGGCCCATTGGACAATGTTCTTCGATGGGTCCAAGATGTTGAATGGCTCCGGCACTGGCGTTGTGATCATATCACCTAAGGGCGACAAGCTCAAGTACGTGCTACAGATACACTTCGATTCCTCCAATAACGAGGCGGAGTATGAAGCTCTCCTCTACGGGTTGCGTATGGCCATCTCACTCGGCGTCCGTCGCCTGATGGTCTACGGCGATTCAGATCTGGTGGTCAATCAAGGGATGAAAGAGTGGGACGTCAGAAACCCCACCATGACTACATACTGCAATGCAGTGAGGAAGCTTGAGAAGAAGTTTGAAGGTCTAGAACTTCACCATGTTCCAAGACTGAAGAACCAAGCAGCTGACGAGTTAGCAAAACTCGGATCCACTCAGAGACCAGTCCCGAGTGACGTCTGCCTCGAGCACCTCCACCTCCCCTCAGTCAAAGAAGATCCTTTCACAGAGGAATCAGTACAACCCAAGAGCACAACAAATCCGACTGAAGTCGATGTACCTGCTGTGGTTGATCTGGTCATGGAGATTCTGGCTGTCATTCCCGATTGGACTGTGCCAATCATGGCATATATCTTGAGGCAAGAACTTCCAGAAGACGAAGAACAAGCCAGGCAGATAGTCCGCAGGTCGAAGTCGTTCACTGTCATTGATGGACAATTGTACAAGGCTAACGAGATGGCTAAGGATATGGTTGATCGATGTGAGGGCTGCCAGTTCTACTCCAACAAGTCTCACAAGCCAACGTCTGCGTTGAAGACGATCCCTCTGGTGTGGCCGTTTGCAGTGTGGGGATTAGATACAGTCGGCCCATTCAAGACAGGCCAAGGTGGATACACACATCTGTTGGTGGCAGTCGACAAGTTCACGAAATGGATCGAAGCGAAGCCCATCAAGAAGCTCGACGCCTCAACAGCCGTCAAGTTTGTCAGGGACATCATCTTCAGATTCGGTGTACCTCACAGTATAATCACGGACAACGGGACAAACTTTGACTCTTACAGATTCAAAGGTTTCTGTACAAGCCAAGGCATCCGAGTGGATTTTGCTTCCGTAGCACATCCTCAGTCCAATGGACAAGCAGAGCAGGAAAACGGACTTATTTTGCAAGGTTTGAAGCCCCGACTCCTACGAGAGATAGGACATGCCGCTGGCGCTTGGGTTACCGAGCTACCTTCAATGCTTTGGGGACTTCGCACAACCCCGAACAGATCTACAGGGCGATCACCGTTCTTCCTCGTTTATGGAGCAGAAGCGGTCCTTCCGAGTGACTTGCTTCACAATGCGCCACGAGTCGAACTCTTCTCCGAAGCCGAAGCAGAACAAGCAAGGCAAGACGGAGTAGATCTTCTGGAGGAGGAGCGCGAGATGGCATTAACTCGCTCGACCATTTATCAACAAAATCTGCGACGATTTCATGCACGCCACGTCAGAAGTCGCACGTTCCAAGCAGGCGATCTGGTGCTCCGAGTGGATCAAAAAAGACCTCACAAGTTGGCTCCGGCCTGGGAAGGACCCTTCATCATCTCCAAGGTGCTGAACAACGGAGCATACAGACTCTACAACATCGAGAGGGAGACAGACGAGCCGCGTGCATGGAATGGAGATCTCCTGAAGCGCTTCTACACGTGACCGTCGACTGAAGCAATGTAAAGAACAAGTATCGGCGAAATAATATAAAGCAGATTGAGTTTTTTGCAGGTTCAAAGTTCTTCCTCGGTCGCAGACTTCAGTCTAAAAAAAAGGCTTAGCTGCAATCCAGAATCGCCTAAGTATTAACTATCTCCGAGTGTGCACTACACGTCACACTCGGGAGCTTAGCTGCGATCCAGCATCGCCTAAGTATTAACCTTCTCCGAGTGTGCACTACACGTCACACTTGGGGGCTTAGCTACGATCCTGAGTCGCCTAAGTATTAACTATCTCCGAGTGTGCACTACACGTCACACTCGGGGGCTTAGCTGCGATCCAGAATCGCCTAAGTATTAACTATCTCCGAGTGTGCACTACACGTCACACTCGGGGGCTTAGTTGCGATCCAGAATCGCCTAAGTATTAACTATCTCCGAGTGTGCACTACACGTCACACTCGGGGGCTTAGCTGCGATCCAGAATCGCCTAAGTATTAACTATCTCCGAGTGTGCACTACACGTCACACTCGGGGGCTTAGCTGCGATCCAGCATCGCCTAAGTATTAACCTTCTCCGAGTGTGCACTACACGTCACACTCGGGGGCTTAGCTGCGATCCAGCATCGCCTAAGTATTAACCTTCTCCGAGTGTGCACTACACGTCACACTCGGCGGCTTAGCTGCGATCCAGCATCGCCTAAGTATTAACCTTCTCCGGGAGTGCACTACACGTCACACTCGGAGGCTTAGCTGCGATCTAGCATCACCAAAGTACTAACCTTCTCCGAGTGTGCACTACACGTCACACTCGGGGGCTTAGCTGCGATCCAGCATCGCCTAAGTACTAACCTTCTCCGAGAGTGCACTACACGTCACACTCGGAGGCTTAGCTGCGATCCAGCATCGCCTAAGTACTAACCTTCTCCGAGTGTGCACTACACGTCACACTCGGGGGGCTTAGCTGCGATCCAGCATCACCTAAGTATTAACCTTCTCCGAGTGTGCACTTCACGTCACACTCGGGGGCTTAGCCGCGATCCAGCATCCACTGTTTGCCTTTGGCTTCACCAAGAAACGCCAAACAAAAACTCGAATCAACATTGCAACAGAAGAGCAAAAATCGGATTCCAAAATTCTCGCAAAGATAGCTAACTCGGTGCGGATCAAGCTTACCCGCACCGATTTAAAAGTGTGACAGCCAATAGAAGTGGCCAAAGTACCTTACAGATAAACACTCGGCATACCGAGGATAAAGTTTCTTACACATCAGCCGGGCCAGCGCCAGGACTGGAGGGCTCCACAAAAGTGTCCAAGTCGATTCCGTCGGCGATGCGGGTAGCACTCTCAAGGAACGTCTCCATGAAGTCTTCGAATCGAAGCTTCTTCGTGTTGGTGACCTTCAGCGTCTTCAATTTTTCCTCACGCACCTCCTTGCAATGGACTCGGACCAAGGACAGAGCAACATCTGCACCGCAACGAGCTGCAGATTTCTTCCACGATTGCACTCTGTTGGGAATCTCCTCCAGTCGGGTCATCAGGTTCTCCATCTCCTGCCGCGACTCATCTTCTGGCCAAAGCTCCTTGTCGATTCGGCCGACGACTTCTCTCAGTCGACCGATGAAAGGACCAACTTTGCCCACGCGGATGTGCGCACGGAGCAGATCCCGATTGGCGTCGTCGCCGAGTGGAACGTTCTCAAGAATTGAACGCTCCACGTCAGCCGCTTCAGCTTTGGCGTCAAAGCAAAAATCTGCGACAATAGGACAAACATACAATAAGAGCCGAGTGTTAAGCGCATAGCACAACCACTCGGAAAAAGAAGGACTTACCAGCCAGACGCGTCATCATGTGTCGAGCCCAGTTGCTGAGATATTTCTCTTGTGCTCTGCATCGTTTGTTCAGCACATCCATCTGACTCATCAGCGCAGTCCTGTGTTTCCCCATCTTTTCCACTTCCTCAGTCAACACCTTGTTCACTTCACGCGCCTGCTCCAATGACTTCTCCCGTTCTGCCAGAGCATCCTTCATGCCGGCCATTGCAAGCATGGCCGCATCAAGATCACCAGCGAACCGATTCCTCTCCGCCTTGAGAGTCTCATAGGCTGATCCCATTTCACAGGTTTTCTGCCACCAAACACCACGAGACAATCAGAAAGTTCAACAGTTAAAAGTCTAAGTTCTTTAGACCCCTGCCGACGCAAGCAGTCGACAGCGGTCTCGGGGATTACAGCCAGTGGGTTCACTAAGAGTGACCCCACTGGCATGCAGCTCAAGCAGGCCTGCCCTATTGAGATGCATGTTATCACCTACGCCTACGAGGAAAATGCTACCCGACCTGATTACAACTTACTCTCGGAGACTCTTACAGTAAATGCACTCCGAGTGCCACAACTGCTAGCAGTCGGTCATATTATTTATAGACACGACCAAAGAAAAGACAATATGTATAAAGACAACTGTCGGTGCAAGCACTCGACAGAAGTCTCGGGGACTACACCCACTGGGTTCACTCAGAGTGAACCCATTGCAAACAACAACTGCTCTTCAAGAACACCCAGTGGGTTACAGGAGAAAGGTAAATACTTACTAGACCACTTACTCGGATATCATCGCGCAGCTCCAAGCTCCGCTGGTACAAGGCCGCAACAGAGTCGTAGGCCCTCTTGGCTTCTCCAGCCATCAGCTCCGCCTGCACCATAGCCCCCTTGGCCGCTCCCACCTGCTCCTCCGGAAGACGCTGGATGCTGAATTCAGCATTCGACGAACCTGGAATCGTCGGAGGTTCCTGAGGCATCCCAAGGTCCGCCCCAGTCGGCTCTCATCCACCAGCACTGGTTCAGTCTGTGGCAGCGCCTCAGTTGGCAGCACGTCGGCGGCGAGAGCGGCAGAAGGAGGAGCAGCCTCGAGAACAGGCTCCACAGCTAGGTCGGCTCTCCCCTGATCGCCCTCATCCAGGCAAATCGCCCCTGACAGACCGAATGACACGAGGTCGCAGAAAAAGAAAGAAGCACCTGACTGGGACACGATAGTATAAAACACTCGACGTCCCTACAACGCACCTGGCTGAGACGAGACGACGTTGTCCGTGTCCATGGGGTCGTCTTCCTGACGCGCCGGAGAGGTGGCAGAAGTAGCGACCCTGTCGAGTGAGACCCATTCGGCCAGTAAACAGAAGTTCACCCGGATATCAGAAAGAATTGAAGGCTGAGTACACTTACGTGGAGGTGACGGGGACAACAACCCTCATTCGCGGCAGAGCCTTCCGAGGCATAGGCCCAGTAGGCTTGGCCGCCTTAGAAGACTGACCCGCAGGCTCAGCGGCGGCATCCCTGGTCCTCTTAGTGGTTCGAATACTCGGGACCGCCGGAGCAGCAGGCGGAGCACTCGAAGACGCAGGAGGAGCCGAGGGGACGGCGGGCTCGTGTCGGCGCTTGGTCCGATGCTCTGGGTTTGGAGGTGGTGAGTCTTGCTCTTCGTCTTCTTCCTCCTCCTCGCTGGTCTCCTCCTCCGATTCCCCGCTGTCGGAGACGTATTCGGCGCTCTCCATGCTGCCCTCTTGGCTGCCTTCCTCCTCTTCCTCCGCCGGATTCCCGTTCGAGACGAGGGAGAACCAGTTGGTCCACTCCAGCATAAATTTCATTCGGCAACATCAGACATCACACAGAGATATAGACAAACGACAAGAATTGGGACAATTCAGTGCACTCGACAATGTCACTCACCTGATTTGGTGGAGGATGATCCGCGCTGTAAGGCCTCACTCGCCGAGATCCTTTGGGATTCTCGCAGAGGCCCGTGATTTGGAGCACCCACAAGGTCACCCTCTCCTCAGTCACGGCCACCACGTTGGTCCGAGTGGAGTCCTCGGGGCCTGTGTAATGCCACATGGCATGGTCACGAGCCTGCAGAGGCTGGATCCATCGACCAAGAAATACCTCCAGCAAGTCTATGCCGGTGACCCCCCTCCTGACGACGTCCACGAGTGCCTCAACCAAGGGCTGGATGTCATTCTTCTCCGCCCTCGTGAGCGCGAGTTGCTTAGGTGGGGCAGGCTGATCTAGACTGAAGGGAGGCAGCCCTGTCGAAGCATTCGGACAGGCGATATCCTGGCAGTAGAACCACGTCGACTGCCAGTTCCTGACCGACTCACATAGCTGGAGAGCAGGATAACTGCTCCGACTCTTTTTCTGGAAACCTAGACCCCCGCAGAGCTAGAGAAGATGTGTTTTATCATCCGACTGGCTAAGTCGTTTGATGGTCTGGGATATAGTAGAAAATATGTGCTTGAACAGCCCCCAATGGGGGGGGGGACAGCCAATGAAACACTCGCACAAGACTATAAAGGCAGAAAGGTGGGCGATGGCATTCGGAGGGAAATGGTGAAGTTGGGCACTGAAGTGATTCATGATGCCCTTGAAGAAAGGATGCGGGGGCAAAGAAAAACCTCGATAGACGTGGCTGAGGAGCAAGACGCGCTCCCCCTCCCGGGGCGCCGACTCGACCTCGTTCTCCGCCGACAACCTCCAGGACTTATGCACGAGCATTCCGTGGTCCACCAGCTGCAGCAGATCCCCCTCTGTCACCGTGGAGGGGAGGAAATCACCTTGAATCCACCCCGCCGGCAACGGGCGCTGTCGCCGCTGAGCAGGCGCCGCCGCCTTGCCTTTCTTCTTCCTCGCCTCCATCTTGCTGGTCTGACCCTTGGTCATGGAGGCGATGGCGAACCCTCGGGAAGAAGGAGAAGGACGGAGTGTAGGAGCGCTGGAGGTGGCGAGGAAGACGGAGCAGGCAAGAGCGAAAGATTCGGCGAGCGTAACGAAGAAGCCTCGCCGCCCAGATTTAAATAGGGTTCCGACTGGGCCACTGGCGGGTGGCCCCGAAACCTTATCCGCCCGACCGGCCGTGGTGATATTAGTGGAGGAGTTGAAGGCGCGAGAATCGAGGCGTCAGGCGCTACTCGAGTGCGCTGGCGTCATCCCCGCTGAGCGCGCGGAACCCGAAATTAGAGATCCCGGAAAATCTGCCGTTGTCAGTTGACCGGTCACGTCAAAAGATGCCGCGGAAGCACTCGGCTTCCGACAGTCTGTTTCGCGAGCACTTCCACTCGGATCGTTGGTCAGAAAAGATAAAATGGATCGAGGCAAGCAACGCCCAAGCCAAATCTAATCCAGTCGGATCCAAACTTCAAGCACCGCTTCGTCGTTCCAACCCCAATCCATTCGGGGACTAATGATGGGGTCATAGTCCTAGGGTAGGGTCATAGGCCTGCCATATAGGTCCTACCCAAGGACTACCCCTCACAAAGGACAAGGCCCTAGTCAGTCCCGACTGAATTAAGGGGTCCCCATCATCCAGTCGGTAACAAGTCCTCAACCATCCAGTCGGAGACTAGCATTCGGAAGATACCAAGCTAACCGACTGGCTACACTCGGTACATCGTAACCTCTCTGGAGGGAAACTGCCATACGTTTCCGGGTGCATTTATTAGCATTTAGAGCATACTTTACCTGTAACATACGCATTCAATCCCCACTACTCCACCCCTATACCGGAACCGTTGTGGAGGGCAGTGCACTCTATATAAGCCGCCCTCCCCCACTGGTAGAGGGGTTAGCAAATCATTGTATTCCATATTACACTCGACAACAAGCTCCGAGAGCGCTGAGACGTAGGGCTGTTACCTCCACCGCAGAGGGGCCTGAACTCATACAACCTCGCCGTAGCTAGGACTCTGCCCATCTCATTCGTACCCTACACATCTACTGTCAGGCTTATACCCACGACAGGTAGATAAGGAGCCAAGCATCTTTTTGATTGATGTGATTGGTTCCTTGGCGCCCATCACTGCCTTCACGGTCAGCACGCTCCCAGTATACAGCTGCTCAGTCAATGTGTAAATCGCCTTTAACTTCAAGATACAGTCGTCCTGAAGGTTGGCGGCTCTCGGGCCTGCATAAGGGACAATAATGGTTAGTGCTTTTTTCACACTAATTTTTTCTTTTAAAAAGATACAAAACCAGGGATTCCTTCTTACCAAAGATGGCATGTGTCATGTTGGAGATATGTTTCTTTAAACCGGCCAGCTCTTGTTGCACGACTTCCAGTTTTGTTTCAGCCATTTCCGCTCGCTTTAGCGCAGTGGCATGATCAGCTTGAGACTTCTTGTTGGCGGCTTTCAGCTTTTCCATATCAGCTAAAATCACCTGGTATTTTTCTTCTGCTTTAGCCCGCACGTCTTGCTGGTCGGCTAAACTTTTCTTTACGTCGCCCAACGTCGACTCAGCTTGGGCCAGAGATTCCTGTCAACATATTATCAAGGGACAAGTCTCAGAATTATTGCAAGCAACACCCCTGACACTTGGAGGCTAATGTATAATTTTTTAGACAAAATTATACACATAAAGACCCGGATCATCTTTCAAAAGATGACCCAGCCCTTGGGGGTTACAAGTCGAAAGTTTTTCTACATCAAGACCCGGCTCATCTTTCAAAAGATGACCTGGCCCTTGGAGGTTACAGGTCGAAAGTTTTTCTACATCCACACCTGGCTCATCTTTCAAAAGATGAACCAGCCCTTGGGGGTTACAGGTCGAGAGTTTTTCTACATCAAGACCCGGCTCATCTTTCAAAAGATGAGCCGGCACTTGGGGGTTACAGGTCGAAAGTTTTTTCTACATCAAGACGCGGCTCATCTTTCAAAATATGACCCGACCCTTGGGGGTTACAGGTCGAAAGTTTTTCTACATCAAGACCCAGCTCATCTTTCAAAAGATGACCCAACCCTTGGGGGCTAATGAGGAGGGTATGGCGTACCTAATGTTTATTCTTCATCATATGGAGCATATTCTTCTCCATTTCATAACTTGTTTCCAGGCGAGTTGCGAAGCTGGAGAAGAGCTCTTTAAACTCAAGTTTTTCATATTGAGAAAGTTTGGCCTTCAAAATTTCATGTCCAGTGGAAGGATGGGACGATGTTGATACATGCTTGGATAAGATTGCCGAAGCTGGCTTAGAGAAGCCAGTACCAGTAACGATTACAGCGTCAGGATCTTCAACCGCCTTCAACGGATATGGCGGGTTGGGCACTTCCATGCCTTCCTTGGGAGAACTTGGAAGGTCAACTCAGTCATCAGATATATCTTTTGCCGGGTCAGCACGAGCCGGTGCTGGGTTTTCTTTAAGTTCTGGAGCTGGAGTGGAAGTTGAGCTGCCAGTTTTTCTCTTCTTCGCTTGCGCTCTAAGGAAAAGAGGGTCATGCTTAAAGCAAGCATCATTATCATCAGGAAGGACATAAGTATTATAAGGACTTACCCTCGTACGCGAATCATTGGCGGAAGGGCCGACATCACTGAGTCTCCTGACGAAGGGGGAGAAGTCTGCAAAAGTAATATCTCCAAATGTGAGCGAGTTACAAGTGTGATCCAAAAGAAAACGAAGGTGGACATTGATAAAGGATACCTCATTTTGCCATTTCTTGGTAGGGGTTATTACTGGTAAACCAGACACCAAATCTCCTGAGTGGCTTCGAGTCTTCCAAAAGGAAGCGTGTTGTGCCTTCTTCAAGAGGAAATTAGGGTCCAGACAAGCATTCGGGTGAGACATGGGAACCTTCCCACAAACTTGCTTGGCCGGCTTAGGCGGAGGAGAAGATGAGTCAGAAGAAATAGAAATTACCTCTACAGCGTCATCCTGTCTTTCGTTATCATCATTCTATACATAGAAATGCAGAGATATAAGCACAAATTAGAGCAAAGGGCATCAAGAGAAAGAAGATAAAGTTGTACCTCTGAAGACGCTTCGCCGACTTGGGATTCGTCCACATCAGACGATTCGACAATGGCGGTTTTGTTTTTACTCTTGATTTTCTTCCTTGGAGGCGGTCTGGCTTGCTTCAGGGCGTTCCTCTTCGACCTTCGTGACCAGAATCGGTCGCCTTTGTGAGGTGGAATTGTCATTATGCAAGTAAGAATCCGAGTAAGTCGGAAAGAGTAAACCAAGGGCGGGTTAAATAATTTACCTTAGGTGCCGGGTTAATCTTGCAGAATGGCTTAAGCCCTATCTGGCTACACTTGGCCAAGGGCTCGCCGGTTAGCTTCTTGATGATGGTCACAATGTCTTCCTCTGTGACTGTTGTGCGGAAGTAGCATTGGGGGTGGTCCAAAGTACCATCAAACTCGCACATCAAGCCGTCTCGGCGACTCAAGGGAAGGATGCGCCATTCCACCCAGCAGCGGATCAGATCAACTCTAGTAAGACCGTTGTTTGTTAAAGATCGTAACTCGGATAGCACTGGAATGAAATCTGACTCCTCCTCTTCGGTGAGCTTGTCTGGAAGTTTGAAGTTTGTGGGCACACATTCCTTCCTATAGCCGAGGAGTTTGTTTTCACCCGGAGGGGAAGTGTCCCGGCAATAAAACCAAGACTCGCCCTAGCCTTTGGGATGGCTAGGCATGGCGAGTGATGGGAATGAGCTGTCCCTGCGTCATTGAACGTTAACGCCTCCAAGTTCTAAGCTAGGGCCGTTGGAGAACTCGGTCTGGCGACTCAGATGGAAGAAGTACCAAAACAAAGGGACCGATGGTTCCATTCGGAGGTAAGCTTCACAGAATACATGGAACTGGCACATGTTGCTGATCGAGTTGGGGCCCAAGTCTTGGAGGCGGACGTTCATGAAGGTCATAGCATCTCTGAGGAACTTTGATCCTGGCGGCTTAAACCCCCGTTCGAGGTGTTCAGCAAAAACAACTATCTCCCCTTCCTTTGGGTTGGGAATTTCGTTGCCTAGTCCGGATCGCCATCCAATGACTTCCTTCGGATCAAGATTCCGTGTCTTTACGCAATCCGCAAGGAAGGCATCGTCAACTTTGGTCGGAAGCCAGTCGGCCTTGAAAACGGCAGCCATAACTACAGAGGAAAAGGTCATGGGTAAGATAACCTGCCTAAAACTTGTTGAAGTGGCTAAGAGAATCCCTCAACTCGCCGAACACTTGTCAAGTGGCTAAGAAAATCTGTTAACTCGCCAATAAGGGACCAGATTTGGGCACAAGGGCGACTTAGGAATTTCCTATTGTTCAGGGAAGACGTCTCAGGGCATCAGAGATGTGCGGTAAAATGATGAAGTGCGGATCTATAAACAGGTTTCTACACAGCAGGCAGTGAAATATAGATCTATGAACAAGTTAAAATGAACGGAAAAGGGCCTGGATAGGGTGAAACATGCCATGGCTAGGGTAAATACAGTGAGGATGATCTGACCGAAGCCTTTTTCGTTCCTCAAACATGAGCTAATCGATTGAGGATACGGTCGATGCTACAGTGTCTATTACTACTATGAATCAATCAGCATATGTGGAGGTGTTCGAGGTGTTCTAAGAAACTGGCAGACGACGAACATCGAGGAGCTAAGATCTATTTATCATGGCGAAGGACTGACCTGATAATGGCGTTTGGAAGCGACCGTGGGAGATCCGCGGTGAATGTTGCATCCTTGGTTGGCTCAGAGATGCGTCGAATGCGGTGGCCGGTGACGGAGTTCTTGGTGCGGTCGCGATGAAGAAGAGGCAGACGAAGTGAGTAGGTGGAGATGCTTTTCGCTCCCTTTCCCGAGCCTATTTAATGGGACGGGCGCTGGAATGGAGGCGCCTCGCGCGGGAACCGAAAAGACAAGTTAAAGATTCGCAATAATAGCGCCAAGATTTTCGGGATATCTGTGCCACGAGATCCGTTAGGGATTGCGTCATCATTTCTCCGAGATTAACGGGATAAGATGATGTCATCGGAAAATGGTTTGGCGGCTTGGGTGTTTTCATGGAGAATGGCGGCTTGGCACATGGTGCGTGAAGGGAGTAGGATGAGTCGCTCCTAAGCTGAAATTTTTTTATTGGCGTGAACAGGTTCAAGTCAATCTGGGCCTAATGTTGGGGATATTACCTACGGTGTGACCCGCCCTAGCTGGGCCGGGTCACTAAAAGGGCGACTCATCCTTTGGTGATGCAAGCCTTGGCCCAGAGGGCCTAGGAGCTAGATGGCGGTTCAAGATCTACACAGAGGAGAGGCCATCGAGGAGGTTTCCAGTCTTGGAAAGCACGACGACTTAGAGATAAAGGAAACCACGATATGTATCGTGGTTGGGACTCTTGTAAACCCTAAAGCCTCGACCTGTATATAAAGGCGAGTCCCGAGGGAGGATAGGGCAGGTTAGAAATCATCGAGACCTAGGTCAGGCGAGTTACGCCCTCCTTGTAATCGAAACATCATCAATACAACACAGAGAAGGAGATAGGCTTTTACCTCCTCACGAGGGGCCGAACCTGGGTAAATCTGACTCCCGCTCCTTTTCAACCCCTTTGAGTCGCCACCAAGGTGCGATGGCTCAATCATTAATTCCTTTCACTAGGACATCTGCCGTGACAAAACCACGACAAGTACTACCGCCATATTCGTTCCCAGATCCAGCCATCGCATTCCTTGTTTGTTTATTTGATCCAATCTTGAGACCCAATCGTGCCTGCGATGCATGTGTGCGGGAGGAGGGGTATGATGAATACGTCTTTGTTGTTGATGAATTTGGCTTTGGCTTCCCCCGTGAATAATAGCATACATAAACGTGTTGATGCAGTTTGGTGTGTCTCAGCGTAGGACTGTAGTAGCAAAAAATCATGTCAATCTTGGCAATGCACGATAGCAACCGTAGAAAAGATCTTCTGTCGAGTTTGAACAAATCTCGTCGCATCTAGGCATGTCGAGCGGCAAACCCTAATTCAAATTCGACAAATCTCCGGCTCTTCTTCATCTAAACAATTGCGAGCTCCTTGATCCCTAGAAATCTCCCTCCAAGAACACAATACTACCGCACGATACACCCCATAGTGGGCGCCAAATGTCTTGGTTTTATCACGACATATGTCCTCATGATAGAACTTAGGTGTGAGGCCATCACAACTATGTGGCGGCTTGAAAGGGGTTGGTCAGAATTGAGAGACGCAAGTTTACCCATGTTCGGCCCCAATGATGGAGGTAAAATCCTACGTCATGCTTGTGTTTCATTGATGAAGATGATGATCTTCACTACAAGGGTGCAGAATCGCTACCTGTAATCTCGAGGGTGTCTAATCTATCTCTCTAATGACTTGAACTTGTCCCTCTTGGGGCGCCTTACCCCTCCTTATATAAGTGGAAGGGGTAGGTTTACATGTAAAGTCCTACTACGAGTAGGACTAGGACCACTCTCTCTTGAATCCTAATTCTGGTCTTGTTTCCTTCTCGGGGGAGTCTTTCCTCTTGTTGGGGCTTCTGTGTTAACGGGCCCTCCAGGCCTCTCTATGAGCCGCCTTATGTCGGGGTCCACGCCGCGCCTTGGGCCTTCAATCTTGTCATTCGTGTGACCCACCTACAGGGTCACCAGTGAGTTGCCACCTGAGCCAGGCCACCAATGAATTGTCAAGTCCCGGCTGGGTAATATCACGGGGTATATCCCCGACATGACCTAAAGGTCGAACATGAGTCAGATAGTAGATATGATCAACATGGAGATGTTCACAATTGAAACCACATCATCTCACGTGATGATCGGAGTTGGGTTGGTGGATTTGAATCATGTTACACTCGGACAACCTGAGGAATGTTGATTTTAGTGGGAGTTCTTTAGTAATATGATTAACTGAACTCATTATCATGAACATAATCTAAGTTGTCTGTGCAGATTATGTTGTAGATCAATGGCTCACATAGTAGCTCCCCTTAATTTATTGCATTCCTAGAGAAAGCTGAGCTAAAATATGATGGGAGTAACTATGCATACTGGGTCCATAATTTGAGGATTATCCTCATGGATTCACGAAAGACTTATGTCCTTGATGCACCACTTGGTGCGCCACCCCCTCCAGTGTAGAGTGTGGATGTTGTGAACGTCTGGCAGGCGCGTGCTGTTGACTACTCGATAGTTTAGTGCAGCATGTTGTACGACTTAGAATCGGGACTTCGAAGGTGTTTTGAACGCCATGGAGCATATGAGATGTTCCAGGAGTTGAATTTCGTATTTCAAGCAAATGCCCAAATCGAGAGGTACGAGACCTCCTATAAATTCTTTGCTGCAAGATGGAGGAGAATAGTTCTGCAAGTGAGCACGTAATCAAAATGTCTCGGTACCACAACCGTTTGGCTCAGTTGGAACTTTAGCTTTGCCCGAGACGACCACTGACAAAGTTCTCAACTCACTGCCACCTAGCTACAAAGGTTTCATGGTGAACTATAATATGCAAAGGATGAACAAGTCAATCTCTGAGCTGGTCGCGATGTTGAAAGTCGCGCAAGTAGAAACCAAGAAGGAGCGTCAAGTGTTTATGGTGAATAAAACCACTGATTTCAATAAGGGCAAGGGAAAGAAGGGAACTTCAAGAAGAACGGCAAGCCAGTTGTTTCTGCCGTGAATAAAACCAAGGTTGGACCCAAGCCTGAGACTGAGTTCTTCTATTGCAAGGGAATTGGCCAATCTAAGTGGAACTGCCCCAAGTATTTGGCTGATAATAAGGCTTGCAACGTCAACAAAGGTATATTTGATATACATGTCATTGATGTGTACTAGCTCTGTAGTAGTGTTTGGGTATTTGATACCGGTTCAGTTGCTCATTTTTGTAACTCGAAACAGAAACTATGGAATAAACGGAGGATGGCAAAGTATGAAGTGATGATGCGCATCGGAAATGGTTCCAAGGTGGATGTGATCGCCGTCGGAACGCTCGCTCTTCGACTACCACCAGGATTAGTTATGAACCTAAATAATTGTTATTTTGTGCCTGCGTTGAGCATGAACATTATATCAGGATCTTGTTTAATACGAGATGGTTACTCGTTTAAATCAGAGAATAATGGTTGTTCTATTTATATGAGTAATATCTTTTATGGTCATGCACCCAATGTGATTGGTTTATTCTTGTTAAATCCCGATTGTGATACACATGTTTATAACGTTCATGCCAAAAGATCTAGAATTAACAATGATAGTACCACTTTCTTGTGGCACTGCCACCTAGGTCATATTGGTGTAAAATGCATGAAGAAGCTCCATGCTAATGGACTTTTGGAATCACTTGATACATGTGAACCATGCCTGATGGGCAAGATGAGGAAAACCCCATTTTCAGGTACAATGGAACGGGCAAGTGACTTGTTGGCAATCATACATACTGATGTGTGTGGTTCAATGAGTGTTGAAGCACGCGATGGATATCGTTATTTCCTTACCTTCACTGAAGATTTGAGTAGATATGAATATATTTACTTGATGAAGCACAAGTCTAATACATTTAAAAAGTTCAAGCAATTTCAGAGTGAAGTTGAGAATCATCATAACAAGAAGATAAAGTTTCTGCAATCTGATCGTGGAGGAAAATATCTGATTTATAAGTTTGGTATGCACTTAAGACAGTTTGGAATTGTTTCCTGGCTTATGCCGCCTGGAACGCCACAACGTAATGGTGTGTACGAACATCATAATCGTACATTATTGGATATGGCGCGGTCTATGATGCCTCTTACCGATTTGCCACTATCATTTTTGGGTTATGCATTAGAGACATACTGTAACACCCGAGGTGTTATCCTTTCCATATTTGGATCCTTTCCTATTTTTGAAACCATGTGTTGGATGCTTTTAAGTTTATCATTTCATGTGGCTCATTTCATGTCACCATTTGCATCATGGCATCCTCATCAAACGCATTGCTTTCATCCTTGTGTTGCTAGTTGATCCATGATGTTTGTGATAGCTTGCCTTGAGTGGTGTGAAGTGGTGTGATGATTTCTAACGAAGCTTATCAACTATGCTTCTCACAACTATGCAAAGCCTTCCTCTTTTGTTAATTTTAAATTTGTGTGTTAAACTTTGTTACAACCTGTTTTAAAAATGTTAAACCTTCAGAGTATTAACTTGTGGTTGCGGGGGTGATTGACTTGTTATTTTTAAGCTTTAAGTCTTTGGTGGTTTTATAAAAACAACATTATAAATTCCTGTTTCTTGTATAATTTAGTTGCCCTAAAAATCTGGTTTGCATTTTATTTAAATAGGGCATAAATCCCTCATGCCCTAGGTGTTTTTATTTTATTTTCAAAACACCCTGTGTTGCCCTGGGTATTTTATTTGCTGTTTTTTCTATTTAAAAGAGAAAAACCTTTTTTTCTTATTTCAGAGAAGCCCAGGTGGCCGGCCTACTCCTCCTCACCTGGGTCTCGCCCTGTTCTCTCGGCCGAGGGCCTTCTCCCCGTCCCTCTCTTCTTTCTCTGACAGCGTCCCTCCTCCAGGGAAGCGTCCAAGCCATGCTATAGTGAAGTTCAATCCCAGGTCTGTGAGAGTAAATATGGTGAATGCAGCTGAAGCAGACAACTCCTCAAACATGATTATGGGTAATCTCTCAGTTAATGATATTCCTGCAAAACTGTTGTTTGATTCTGGTGCATCGCATTCTTTCTTATCTTATCTGTTTGCGGCAGAGGATGATTTGCATCTTGAAGAGTTGCCTAAGTCTTTAGATATTGCTTCTCCAGGGATGCTCATGAGTTCTCGTTGGGTTGTTCCGGATGTCACTGTCAAGATGGGTGATTACGCTTTTCTGGCTTCTCCCATTGTCCTTGGCAACTCTGATATTGATTTGATCCTTGGAATGGATTGGTTGGCTACGAACAAGTCGTCTATTGATTGTGAAGCTAACTCATTTTTCGGAGGACGTGATTATCTTCGCAGCGCGTGATGACACGGCCCGTCTATTTTCGTTGAATGAAAAGGGTGAGATCTCTCCAATTTCGCAAGTCCCAGTGGTCTCGAGTATGAAGATGTTTTTCCGGAAGAACTGCCACGAATGCCTCCGCACCGAGCAGTTGAATTCGTAATTGAGCTTGAACCGGGTACTGAGCCTGTGTGCAAACGGCCGTATAAACTGGGTCCAGAAGAGCTGAAGGAGCTGAAGAAACAACTTGATGAGAAAGAGCGTCTGGGTCTGATCAGACCAAGCTCATCTCCTTGGGGCTGTGGAGGTATTTTCGTCAAGAAGAAGGATGGTACGGAATGACTCTGTGTCGATTACCGTCCGTTGAATAAGAAGACGATCAAAAACAAGTATCCACTTCCTAACATCAATGAGTTGTTTGAGCAATTGAAAGGGGCTAAGATCTTCTCGAAGCTTGATCTGAGGATGGGTTATCATCAGATTCACATTCGCGAAGAGGACATTCCAAAGACTCCTTTCAGAACAAGCTTTGGCTCGTATGGGTACATAGTGATGTCTTTTGGTCTGGCCAATGCTGCACCGACCTTTTGTCAGATGATGAATTATATCTCCTCCCTGTTCAAGAATGAATTCGTCTTGTTGTATCTTGATGATATTCTGGTCTTTTCGGAAACTGAGGTAGAGCATGAAGAACATATCAGGCTTGTGCTTGATAAGCTAAGAGAGCATAAGTTCTATGCTAAGTTTTCCAAATGTGAGTTCTGGTTGAAGGAAGTTGTCTACCTTGCGCACATCATCTCTGCCGAGGGCATCAAAGTTGATCCATCAAAGGTGCAGGCCATTGTTGAGTGGGAACCTCCGCAAAATGTGAAGCAGCTTCAAAGATTTCTCTGGCTTGCAAGCTATTACAGAAGATTCATTGAGAATTTCTCCAAGATTGCTAAGCCTCTCGCAAGTATTCTTCAGAAGGGTGTGAAGTATGCCTGGTCTCCAGAGTGTCCGTTGGCTTTCGACACACTCAACGAGAAGCTCACTTCTACTCCAGTCTTGGTTCCTCCTGATGACTCCAAACCTTATCAAGTGTTGCGATGCCTCTCTTCAAGGTCTTGGTGCAGTTCTGATGCAAGACAAGAAAGTGGTAGCTTATACCTCGAGGCAGTTGAAGACAAGTGAGAAGAATTACCCCACTCATGATCTTGAGTTTGCGGCAGTGGTACATGCTTTGATGACTTGGAGACCCTGTTGTTGGAGAGAAAGGTTGAAGTGTTCACCGATCACAAGAGTCTCAAATACATCTTCACCCAGCCTAACCTCAATCTTCGGCAAACTCGTTGGGTGGAAATGCTCCAAGATTTTAATCTGAGCGTTGAGTACACTCCAGGCAAAGCTAATGTCATCGTAGATGCTTTGAGTAGGAAGGCTTACTGCAACAGTCTCATTCTGAAGCCTCTCCAGCCTGATCTTTCGGAATCTTTTAGAAGCTCAACCTTCAGTTAGTACCTCAGGGATTTCTTGCTAATCTTTAGATTTCTCCTACCTTGGAAGACCAAGTCCGACAAGCTCAACTTCTTGATGCAATGGTGAATAAAGTTAAGATTGGCATGGCAAAGGGAGTTCCAAAATATAAGTGCTTCAGTGTTGATGCTAGAGATACATTATTCTTTGAGGATCGTCTTGTCGTTCCGAAAGGGGATCTCGGAAAGGTTATCATGGAAGAAGCTCATAACTCTCTTCTCTCGATACATCCAGGAAGCTCCAAGATGTATCCGGATTTGAAAAAGACCTTCTGGTGGACTCGCATGAAGCGTGAGATTGATCAGTTTGTAAATGAATGTGATGTATATCGAAGGGTGAAAGCAGAGCATCAACGTCCAGCAGGTCTTTTGCGTCCTTTGCCCATTCCCGAGTGGAAGTTCGACCATGTTGATATGGATTCCGTCACCGGGTTTCCAAATTCCAAGAAAGGTAACGATGCCATCTTTGTCGTCATCGACAAGTTGATCAAAGTCGCTCATTTCCTTCTAGTCAAGGAGTCTATCTCATCAGCTCAGCTTGCAGAGCTTTATACTTCAAGGGTAGTCTTATTGCATGGTGTTCCAATGCTGATTTCTTCGGATCGAGGAAGCATCTTTATTTCCAAGTTCTGGGATTCATTTCAGTCTGCGATGGGTACTAAGATTCGATTCAGTACAACCTTTCATCCTCACACTATTGGGCAAGTTGAGAGAGTCAATCAGGTCCTCGAGGATATGCTAACAGTGTGTGTCATTTCCTTTGGCATGAAGTGGGAAGACTGCCTACCTTTTGCTGAGTTTTCATATTACAAAAGCTATCAGGCAAGTTCAAGCAAAGCTCCGTTCGAAATTCTCTATGGCAGGAAGTGCCATACCCCGCTCAATTGGTCAGAGACTGGTGAGCATCAGATTGACATGATTGCTGAAGCAGAAGAAATGTGTCCTGTCATTCGGGTTAATCTCAAAGCAGCGCAGTCCCGTCAGAAGAGCTATTACGATAGCAAGCATCATGACATGGCTTATCAGCTCGATGACTTAGTCTATCTTAAAGTGTCTCCTATGAAGGGCACTCAGCGTTTTGGCATCAAAGGGAAACTTGCTCCTCGTTTTGTTGGGCTTTCAGAATTGTTGGCAAGAGAGGCGACCTTGCATATCAATTAGAGCTCCCTTCAAACTTCGCAAATGTGCATGACGTGTTCCATGTCTCTCAGCTCCGGAGATGCTTCAAGACTCCCGAGCGAACAGTTGCTCTTTAGGATATCGACCTTCAACCCGACCAATCCTACCGTGAGCATCGAGTTGCAGTTCTTGAGACGAGTGAGCGCAAGATCCGCAATAAGTCAATCAAGTTTCTCAAGGTGCAGTGGTCACATCATTCCGATAAAGAGGCCACTTGGGAATGCGAGGATCACCTCCGTTCCGAATTTCCAGAGTTATTTTAGTCCTAGATGTCGAGTCGAGATCTTCTTGTAGTGTCGGAGAGTTTGTAACACCCCAGTTGTAATGCTTTCCATATTTGGATCCTTTCCTATTTTTGAAACCATGTGTTGGATGCTTTTAAGTTTATCATTTCATGTGGCTCATTTCATGTCACCATTTGCATCATGGCATCCTCATCATATGCATTGCTTTCATCCTTGTGTTGCTAGTTGATCCATGATGTTTGTGATAGCTTGCCTTGAGTGGTGTGAAGTGGTGTGATGATTTTTAACAAAGCTTATCAACTATGCTTCTCACAACTATGCAAAGCCTTCCTCTTTTGTTAATTTGAAACTTGTGTGTTAAACCTTGTTAGGACCTGTTTTAAAAATGTTAAACCTTCAGAGTATTAACTTGTGGTTGAGGGGGTGATTGACTTCTTATTTTTAAGCTTTAAGTCTTTTGTGGTTTTATAAAAACAGCATTATAAATTCCTCTTTCTTGTATAATTTAGTTGCCCTAAAAACCAGGTTTGCATTTTTTTTAAATAGGGCATAAATCCATCATGCCCTAGGTGTTTTTATTTCATTTTCAAAAAACCCTGCGTTGCTCTGGGTATTTTATTTGCTGTTTGGGTTATTTAAAAGAGAAAAACCTTTTTTTTTTTCTTATTTCAGAGAAGCCCACGTGGCCGGCCTACTCCTCCTCACCTCGCCCTCGCCCTGTTCTCTCGTCCGAGGGCCTTCTCCCCGTCCCTCTCTTCTTTCTCTAACGGCGTCCCTCCTCCACCCCGCTTTCCGCCAGGTTCAGAGAGAGAGAGCTCGTGTCCGTCGTCTCACGGACATCGAGGCCATCCCATCCACCTCTATTTAGCGCCTCCCCCCTCGGCGTGTATGCTAGGGTTTCTCTTCCCCGCCGCCACCTCCTTCTCCCTCCATCCTCTCCTCTGCAGGTAAGTACCCAGAGAGAAAAGTTCAGAGAGATAGAGGA
Source organism: Hordeum vulgare subsp. vulgare (assembly GCF_904849725.1). NCBI lineage: Eukaryota > Viridiplantae > Streptophyta > Magnoliopsida > Poales > Poaceae > Hordeum > Hordeum vulgare. The sequence goes on along the minus strand of NC_058523.1, from coordinate 210,728,296 downwards.
TTCAGAGAGCGCCACCGTCGATCCCGTCGTCCTCCTCGTCGCCGGCAGCCTCCCCCCTGCGGTGTCCGAGCCATCCGCGAGGATGCATGAGTCTTCTCCAACCCGTTCCCGGTGCTAGGAGGGTCGATCCCCTCCTCGTCGTCGTCGTCTCGGGCGGAAGGAGCAGCGCGTTGGGCCGCCTCGTCTCTTCTTCCTCCTCGTCGGGTCTTCTTCTCCTCCTCGTCGCGTAGGGTGAGCAACTCCTTACTCCTCCTTCCTCTTCTCCTCGCTGTAGGGCTCTGTTAGCGCGTAGCTGCCGCCGTTGCCGTAGATTGGTGCGCCTTTGTAATGCCCCAAGTGTGTAACCTTCCCTTTTTGGAACCTTCTTCATGTGGGTCCAACTTGTCATTGATATGAGAGCTATCCTATGCTTATGATTTCATGTGTTTTCACTTTGTTCACTCTCCCTTTGCATGCATGCATGCATGCCATATCATTTCATGCCCTTGTCTTGTGTTGGTGCATTGTGAATATGAGTGTGTATGTGCTTTGATGATTATGTGATGGTGTAGTGACATGTGGTATGATGTGATGATGCTAGGTATGAAGTGGATGTGTTTGTAGAAGGAAGTATCTAAGTTGCTTGCATTAAAGTTTCAAAACTATCTCCCTCTTTTTCACCTCAAGCTCAAATATTCTTTTGCCCCTTCTATGTTTTATAAATGGCCATGGATTAGGATATGTTGTGATGGATTTGAGATGTGGATTTGCTGCTTTGAAAAGGTGTTTTAAAAGGTGCAAATTAATACAAAACAGATCCAAACAATGTTGTTTTGTAAATATTAACTTGCTCCTAAAATCCTTTTTCTATTTTTATAAAATAGGTCATATATTTTCATGACCAGGGGCATTCTTGTTTTGTTTTTAACCCCAATAGTTTTTTATGTGCTTTATTTTCTTCTCTCGCCTTTTTCTATAAATAGAAAACAGCCCGGGGTTTTATTTCCTATCTATGTTGCGCCACTGGTGGGCTCTGTCCCTCCTGACGGCCCATCTCTCCACTCCCTCGCGCGGTGGCCCAGGCGCGCGTCCCTCCTTCCACCTTCAGACGGCGTTGCCCCCCCCGTTCACTTTCCGTCAGGCTACAGAGAGAGCGTGGGAGCCGCCGTGAGGGCTCGGACGTCGAGGCCCCTTCTTATAACGTGGGCGTCCGTGCCCTCTTTTTCCCTAGGGTTTCCCCCTTCCCCATCCGCGCCGCCACCATCTCCTTCCCCTCTTCTTTCCCCGCAAGTAGTCTCTCTAGATAACAGGCAGAGAGAGAGAGCAGCATGCCGCCGACGACCGCCGCGCTCCCGTCGTCTCCGGCGCCGTCCGTCATGTCCAGGGGCATGGGGGAGGTGCCCGCGCCCCATTCCCGTCCTCGGTGAGGCCAGGGAGCGTACACACCGATGGCTAGCACCTCGTCAATGGCTCGGTCCCGGTGTACTCCGTCCTCTTCCTCGATTCTGTGGCAGAGCACTTTGGATCTGCGTCAGGGCGTCTCCCTCTGGCTTCTTCCCGCTCGATCGGCACACCTCCCTTCCTTCCCTAGGTGAGCAGCCTCCCCTCTCCCTTCCCCCTCGAGTAGATCGGCCTAGAGATCATGGCATGCCTCTGTTCGAAGAGGGTGGCGGCAGGTCCTGCATATACCATGTGTTGCATGTTATTGTGTAGCTGCAGGTGTTCGTTAGATGCAGTAGCAGAGTTGCGGTTCTTCCCCGTAGAAGCAGCGTAGTAGCTCGCCGTAGATCACCCCCTCCCTGGCGTAGAGTAGCAGTAACGCGTTCGGGCCTGCGCCGACGATCGCCACCGTCGGCATCTCTGTGAGTAACAAAGCATCTGGTGCCTGGTGTAGGTTACCTTGAAGTCACCCTTCTCTCTGTCAGATCCCGTTGAGTGTCCCATTGGTTCACAACGCGTGCCTGTTGTGTGTGTTGTATGAGGTGCAGGGTTCGGATCCTAGTTGGTGCACCCCCCTTTTGATTCTTTTTCGGTCGACAGTAGAATAGCAGCAGCAGAGAAGATACCTTACACGCATTCCCTTCTCTGTCGAGCCTGTAGTTAGTAGCAGGGTGGTGAGTAGCTGTGTTGTGATAACAGGGGGTCTGGAGTTCGACTCCTCCCCTGTCCCTTATTTTTTAGTTGCTTTTATTTCCTGTTTTAGCTTTGCTTGCTGTATACTTGCTTTGGCATGCTAGGTTAGAATTATGGGTTTTGTTGCTTGCCTCAAACAGTAGCTTGTGGCTGTTATTGTGGCATGTCACTACAGGAATCAGCTTCTTTGCCGTCTGCCATCACAGACGGCAAAGAGTAAATCCCGGACGGCAAAGAGAATACCACAGACGGCAAAGAATCTCATGGCCGGCAAAATTTCTGTGTCAGCCTACGACGGCATCGTAGCTTCTTTGCCGTCTGTCACCCCAAAGCGGACGGCAAAGAGCTTTGCCGTCAGCTTTTCATAGGAGCAGTCGGTAAAGTGCTCGAGACGGCAGCCGACAAGCGTTGCCTCCGTTAGGGGTTAACGGAGGCTTTGCTGTCTGCCTACCCCTCTTCTTTGCCGTCTGCCTCCCCCCTCTTCTTTGCCGTCTACCTCCTCCTCCCCCTTCCACTCTTTGCCGTTTGCCTCCTCCTCCCCCCCTCCTCTGTGCCCTCTTCTTTGCCGTTCACATGCCCTGGAAGCAGACGGCAAAGAGCCTATATAGACACCCCAGGATGCACAGCTGGGTGCCATGTGGCACCTTTGCCGTCTGCCAGCTGATGGCAAAGACCTGTGCCATCAGCTTGCAGACGACAAAGAGCCCATATAGTACCTGTTTTTTTATATTATTTCACACCACACACACACACACACACACACACACATATATATATATATATTTGATAGCACATTTGTATAATTCACCACACATATATGATATATAGTTCACCACACATATACTTGCCAACACATATATATAATTCACCACACATATATGATATACATAGAAATCAATGTACATCCCCATATATTGGAAGAACCAACATACAAAGTATAGCACTATTTATCCATATATACATATACATATACTTTGACATTGTTCATCAACTCAAATGAAAACTAGATGATATACACATAAAGTTCATCCATCGACATTGTTCAACTCCATGAATGCCAGCTTCCATCCATGTAGTATATCCAATCTGCAAAATGTGAATAAGAAAGTCAGAACAAGAACAAAATATGATGTTTTTGAGCTAATTATGTCATTTTAGCGGAAAACAAGCTAAGAATATAATATTCATGAGCTAACCAAGGTTCTTATGCCATTTTTAGCTTATTATGGCATTTTGGAGCTAAATGGGTTAATTATGTCATTGTTGGGGAAATTAAAGCAAGGATCATGTGAAAGAGGAGAAGAAAGAGGAGGAGGAGGAGAAGAATAAGAAATCAAGAAGAAGGAGGAGAAGGAGGAGAAGGAGGAGGAGGAGGAGGAGAAGGACTAGAAGGTCATTGGCCTTCTCCTCCTCCTCCTCCTCCTTCTCCTTCTTCTCTTCTTCTTCTTCTTCTTCTTCTTCTTCTTCTTCTTCTTCTTCTTCTTCTTCTTTCTTTTCATTTTTCCTATTTCTTCTCCTCTTCTCCTCTTGTTGGAGCTAAATTATCTAATTATGTCTTTTTGGAGCTATATGGGCTAATTATACCATTTTAGAGGAAAACAAGCTAAGAATATAATATTCATGAGCTAACCAAGGTTCTTATGCCATTTTGAGCTTATTATGGCATTTTGGAGCTAAATGGGCTAATTATGTCATTGTTGGGGAAATTAAACCAAGGATAATATGAATGAGGAGAAGAAAGAGTAGGAGGAGGAGAAGAAGAAGAAATCAAGAAGGAGGAGGAGGAGAAGGACTAGAAGGTCCTTGGCCTTCTCCTCGTCCTCGTCCTCCTTCTCCTTCTTCTCTTCTTCTTCTTCTTCTTCTTTCTTTTCATTTTTCCTATTTCTTCTCCTCTTCTCCTCTTGTTGGAGCTAAATTACCTAATTATGTCTTTTTAGCGCTAAATGGGCTAATTATCCCATTTTAGAGGAAAATAAGCTAAGTATATAATATTCATGAGCTAACCAAGGTTCTTATGCCATTTTGAGGTTATTATGGCATTTTGGAGCTAAATGGGATAATTATGTCATTGTTGGGGAAATTAAAGCAAGGACAATATGAAAGAGGAGAAGAAAGAGGAGGAGGAGGAGAAGAAGAAGTAAACAAGATTCATTTTTCCTATTTCTTCTCCTCTTCTCCTCTTGTTGGAGCTAAATTACCTAATTATGTCTTTTTGGAGCTAAATGGGCTAATTATCCCATTTTAGAGGAAAACAAGCTAAGTAGATAATATTCATGAGCTAACCAAGGTTCTTATGCCATTTTGAGGTTATTATGGCATATTGGAGCTAAATGGGCTAATTATGTCATTGTTGCGGAAATTAAAGCAAGGATAATATTAAATAGGAGAAGAAATAGGAGGAGGAGGAGAAGAAGAAGAAATCAAGAAGAAGGAGGAGAAGGAGGAGAAGGACTAGAAGGTCCTTGGCCTTCTCCTCCTCCTCCTCCTTCTCCTTCTTCTCTTCTTCTTCTTCTTCTTCTTCTTCTTCTTTCTTTTCATTTTTCCTATTTCTTCTCCTCTTCTCCTCTTGATGGAGCTAAATTACCTAATTATGTCTTTTTGGATCTATATGGGCTAATTATACCATTTTAGAGGAAAACAAGCTAAGAATATAATATTCATGAGCTAACCAAGGTTCTTATGCCATTTTGAGCTTATTATGGCATTTTGGAGCTAAATGGGCTAATTATGTCATTGTTGGGGAAATTAAAGCAAGGATAATATGAAAGAGGAGAAGAAAGAGGAGGAGGAGGAGAAGAATAAGAAATCAAGAAGAAGGAGGAGAAGGAGGAGAAGGAGGAGGAGGAGAAGGACTAGAAGGTCCTTGGCCTTCTCCTCCTCCTCCTCCTCCTCCTTCTCCTTCTTCTCTTCTTCTTCTTCTTCTTCTTCTTTCTTTTCATTTCTCCTATTTCTTCTCCTGTTCTCCTCTTGTTAGAGCTAAATTACCTAATTATGTATTTTTGGAGCTAAATGGTCTAATTATCCCATTTTAGAGGAAAACAAGCTAAGTATATAATATTCATGAGCTAACCAAGGTTCCTATGCCAGTTTGAGGTTATTATGGCATTTTGGAGCTAAATGGGCTAATTATGTCATTGTTGGGGAAATTAAAGCAAGGATGGTATTTATGAGTAGAAGAAACAGAAGGAGGAGGAGAAGAAGAAGAAATCAAGAAGAAGGAGGAGAAGGAGGAGAATGAGGAGGAGGAGAAGGACTAGAAGGTCCTTGGCCTTCTCCTCCTCCTCCTCCTCCTTCTTCTCTTCTTCTTCTTCTTCTTCTTCTTCTTCTTTCTTTTCATTTTTCCTATTTATTCTCCTCTTCTCCTATTGTTGGATCTAAATTACCTAATTATGTATTTTTGGAGCTAAATGGGATAATTATCCCATTTTAGAGGAAAACAAGCTAAGTATATAATATTCATGAGCTAACCAAGGTTCTTAAGCCATTTGGAGCTTATTATGGCATTTTTGAGCTAAATGGGCTAATTATGTATTTTTGGAGCTAAATGGGCTAACTATGTCATTGTTGGGGAAATTAAGGCAAGGAGAATATGAAAGAGGAGAGAGAAACTTACCATAGTGGTCATCAAGGAGGAGAAACACCTGGAGAAGGGTCGTGCGATGCCGCTCGGGAGTTATTCTGCAGAATAGATATTTTGCATTGTCTCAGTTAGCATGATGACACTCAATTAATAATAGTAGTTTATAATGAAACTCACCATGCCAATCAAAGAGAAGACGGGCATCGGCGGAGGCACTTGACCGCTCTTCTCGCACAGACCTTGAAGAGTGGGTCATATTAGTTAGTAATGAAACAGACATTACACACATGATTTGGCTAATGTGAAAAAAACTTACCACAAAAAGCTCGTACAGGGCCCGTTGACCCGCGTCATTCCGGGACCTCTCCTCCTCAGTCAATCGTGTCGTGGTCTGGTCCCTCTCATCAAGAGCAGCCTGACTTGCCAATCTCTCATTCTCAAGAGCAGCCTCAAGATCACCGTAGCTTGCCAATCTCTCTTTCTCAAGAGCAGCCTGGTTTGCCAATCTCTCTTTCTGAAGAGCAGCCTGAAACACCATTCCTCGTTACCACAGTAATGATCTATGGTGACACACATAATAAAATGGATGAAAGTGTTCTTAGTCCGTACAACTAACCTCGATGGAAAGATCGACTGGCCGTGGACGACGCATTATCTCAGGACAGCTGCTCGACTGGTGCGCCTTGATCTCCGGGAGAGTGAGTGGACAACGTATTATCCCATCTCCAATGGCTATCGATCCATGGGGCCTCCCGCCACCAGATATCATCACCAGCTCTGGATCCAAAGGTTCCTAGCTAGGGTTAAAGTCATCCCCTTTCGTAGCCTTCCCCGCGTCCCTGTATGCCACGAGCTTCTGGTGGGATGATATGTTGGTGAAGTTATTGGGATCATCCAGGTCAGACTCGAAGAACGCCTTCGCCTTCTTGTACAAGGCAGTATGGGCCATGCCATAAAGGTTGTACAAGTGTGGCATCTCCGTCTTATTGTGATGTGCCTAAAAGAGAGGAACAAAATATTAGCATCAAGAATGAATTGCATGAATCCTATGTGCTTGTGTAGGTTTATGTAGTGTTGTGTGTAGGTGAAGGGCCTTGTGTGTATAGGTGTTGTGTGAGTTAGCTAATGCTTGGGAGTTAGCTTGGCATGTATAGATGTGTAGCATACATGTTGTGGAGTGTGTGGTGATGTTATGTGCATGAGTGTGGTGCAAGCACCAAGGGTGGTATATATGCACCTCTTGTGCAATATGTGATGTGAGTGTGTGGGTGGGTTTTCCCCCTCACCTACCTTGTGTATATGTAGGAGCTCTTTTCATGAGATGTGTGTGTAAGTGTGTGGAGACCTACACATGCCCAAGTATAGGTGATCCTTGGATGTGCACATGTGCTAACTTGTGTGTGAAGGAGTAGAGTGCATGATGTGTGTGTAGCTAGTGGTGGTGATTCTAGCAAGTGTAGGTGATTATATGCATGTGCTTGATGTGTGTGGTGTGTGGTGGTGTGCTAAGGCACATGAGCATGAGGTCTACCCCTCATGTGCACCAATGTAGTGTTGTTAGAGTGCATATGCTTGTGTAGTTGATGCTCTAGTGAATAGCACATGTGATGATGCACTATTCACTAGATATGATTCCATGTAGTTTTTTGTTTTCTAGTTTGTGCCCATTTGTTCTATACAAGTGCATAGGTATTATATATGTTTTTGGGGTAGAATCATCCCAGGAATCCATTGGTGAAGTCAGTTTTGCCATTGGAACATTTTCTGGAGATGACAGATTTCAGTTTTGTTCTATGTTTAGAGCTTGGTTCCATGAGATGTGGTGTGCACAAGAGTTTGTTTCTTGGATGTGGCAGCAGAGGGTGACCCCCTCTACCCCATGTTGGTTTTGTTTCATGCTTAGGAAGTCATATGTGCAAGTTGTGCTTAGTCAAACTAGGCATGTGGTTGAAATTCCAGATTAGTGAAAATCTGAGTTTTTCACTAAGTCTGAGAATCTCTTTTTATTTTCTTCTCCTGTTGATGAGCTTGTGCAGGTCCATGGCTTGTGATTCAACCTTATATTTCAACTGGGAAGTTGTAGATTTTATGTTTGTCTAGCTCTCTGTAAATCTTCATTCCATTTGGAGTCCTGTAGATATTGTTTTGGGTGCTGTCAAAATGCTTCAAAGCATAAACAGCTAGTGAGAATCTGGAATTTTCACTAAGTCCCTGAAATCTGATATTTTTGGCCAAGTTAGCAGCTGTGTAACTTTCTGTGTGTAACTCCTTTGTGTGATATTTTTCCTTGTGCTTGAAGTATTCTTGGATAGCTACTGCCACATATCTTATTTGGCATATTGGGGTGGTTGCAGGTGCCTTGCATGTAGCTCTCAAAAGGCTATGATGTTGTTTATGGTAGATTGTGTAGTTTTGGTATTTTGATGTTTGTGAGTGCATAGTTGATGGGGTGATGATATTCTTTGCACCACCCCATCCATGTTGGTTTGTTTTATGTCTTGGCAACCTGGAAATACCAGAGTTATGCCATTTGAGTGTGTTGTGATGTATTTGACACATAGGACTTTATTTCTTATTTTGATGTTTCCCGTTGATCCGTAGCTCCGTTTGCCATGTTCTTTATATGTGTTTGCATCGTTTTCACGTGACGCATCTGATCATGTCATTATCATGCATGTCAAGATAGCTTAGGGTGCATTTCTGTCCAAGGACACGTATTTACTTCTCATGCTTGTGCTAGTGAGTAGAATAGGGATGCATGCTCATATTCATCTCACGCATCATGCGCTTGTTGCGTTTTCAGGTGTTGTTGTTCATTGGATGCTATTTTTATGTTGGGTAGCACTGGGATCGGAGAATGAGTACGTGGATTCGGGAGAGTACGTGCAGGACGAACAAGAGCAGTTCCAAGCTGAGGATATCACAGGCAAGATGATATGACCTTGATTCCCTCTCTAGACTTGTTATGCTGGATTACGTTTCTTCCATCGTATGCTCGCTGCCTACCACTGAAATAATTGCCTCCTAAATTTCCATGAAACCCAAACACTTATCCCCTCCTAGCAAACCTTGAATGGCTAAGTAGGCTTTGCTCAGCTTCTAATGTTACCGTTGCTAGTTGCAGGTGCTTTGTCTCATGTGATTACAAGAGCTTGATTTCATTATCTTATTTGTGTTATTTAATTAATCCACCTATATACTTGGTAATTAACGGAAGGCCTAGCCTTTTGCCGGGTGCTTTGTTCCGTTAGTGCCGCCATAGTTACCGGCTACCGGTGTTTGATTCCATATTGATAGCTCCTAACATGTTCGGGGTTGTTATGGGGACCCCCTTGATAAATCGCGTAGTTTTAAGACTTGTCCAGCAGGACCCAACATTGGTGTTAATTTGCTAATCACTTAATAATAATTTTCATAGGGAATTATCACCCCGAGGATCTTTAATCAACAACCCGGGCCAGTGCTCCTCATGAGTGTTGGTCCAAATTGGTCTACCTGCGAGGCCACCACAAGGAAACTTGAGGTTTGGTTCTCGTAGCTAGTTCCATTCGTCGTGTCCTGAGACTGAGATACGTGGCTCTTATCGGGGTCGTCGACACGACGGGAGGTCCTGCTAGTCTTGTCTTACCTTAGAGATATATCTTGCGTATAGGAATCCCGGTGAAGCTTCCGTTCTCCCTAGAGTTAAGGTTTTCCTCTAAGGAATCCGACGAGATCACGAGATTCGTGATAGAGGATTACTTTGTGGCCCGTGTACGTTTGTGATGGACTAGTTGGAGCACCCCTGCAGGGTTTAATCTTTTGGTAAGCCGTGCCCGCGGTTATGTGGCAACTTGGAATATTTGTTAACATCCGGTAATAGAAAACTTAAACATAAGCTAATAAAATTGCCAACTGTGTGCGTAACCGTGATTGTCCCCTTCGAAGAATTCTCTTCGATCGGGAACATGGTGGGGTTATGATTGACGTAAGTAGGTGTTCAGGATCACTTAGTGATCAGTTAATCAACGATCGCTAGTTTAGACCACCTTCAATACATGTTCTACATAAGTTAGCCACCATATAGAGCTTAGGATGCTGCAACCTAAACACTCCACCTTTCCAACCTAATAACTTGACTAGTTCTGGCACCGAGGTCATAGATTGCTGAGCCCCCGTGGCTCACCAATTCCTTCACAACACCAACAGGTTCAGGTACCCTCGAGACAGGTGATCCCGATGGCACACAGCTGGCGTGGCAGTACGATGAGGAGAACGACCGCCTGTACGTGAACTATCCAGAAGACTGAGGTGTGGTCGTGATCATGGGCAATCATGCAGGGTAGCATAGTCATTTCTCATGTTTTGTAGTCCGTAGCGAAACTACCTTGTTTGGATGTGTGATGTAATTCTGATATATTTATGAGATGACAGTTGAATCCCTTATTGTCATTCCTCTATTATTATGTATGTGCTATGTTACCATGTTTGCGAAACGCTTAGATGCGCTTATTTCCAATTCGGGGCCTCGTTCCCCATATTGGAAAGGACCACATCTTAGTCGTTACAAGTTGGTAATGAGAGCCTAACGACCATAGGAGCCTTTGTGTGATCGTACTTGGCCGAGTCGAGTCTAGCAAAATGTTTTGAGTCTTAGTTATATCGGAGAGTAGGATTCTTTTTTCTCCTCTTCCATGCTCTGGTGAGGTTCCCGACTTAGGAAATCTTAATTATACTCCTCTTCTTGCTCAAAAAAAAATTAGGATCACGCGGGTATTTGTGAAATCTATATGATTTCGATGTGAGTTCTTGAGCGAGGAGAGGGGGCCCGTGATGGTAGCTTTGCACAGAGTGGCTGTCGGGGGAGCGTTTGGACACTATTGGGGGGTTGGAACTGGCCGGGGGCGACGTCCCCTTGCTGGAGGTTCTCTGTCGCGCGTCCAGAGCGCAGTTTTGGCATGCCATGGCATGCTGGCGCGCTCTGGGGCACTTTGGACGTGTCCTCCATGTCCTGAGTGTTGCTGGGAGTGTGCCTAGCCGTTGTGTGCTAGTGGGAGCACGAGCTGGTCAAAGGAGGCAAGGAACACCAGTGTTGCCAGCCCTGGCCTGTGGCTCAAATTGAAGATCTTGTCACTTGTGCTTGGAGTTGGGGAGGGGCTGGTTGACTGAGTGCTCAGGATGTTCTGGGGCTCTAACTCACCAAGTTTGGGGCTTTGCCATTGGGTAAAACAGTGGCTACGAGGGTTTTTACCTTCCTGTCAGAAGGTGTTCGACAGTGATTTCGGGTGCTACCACACCACCATTGGAACTGACACTTAACAGGTTTGGTCTTGGGGTAAAAACATGGGGTTCCACCAAATTTGAGCTCCATTGAACAAGTTTAGCTTTGTAAACTTGGAAATGCTCCAAAATGACCAGTTCTGTCCTTTACAAAGGAAGTGTGGCCAATCAGAGTCTCACAAATCTCATCTTTGGTGTGGAGTCCTCATTTGGGGTGTCAAACACCTCTGCAAAGTTTCAGCTCCATTGGAGAAACTTTCCAATGTAGAGTTGTTCCAACTCTTCTCTGGACACACAGGGTTTTGGGCTCATTTGGTGCACTTCCCCACCTTGGATCAAGGTGAGATTTTATGTGAGCACCTAATATGGCTTGGGAGGGCTCCTGTAATTTTATGGGAATTTATTGAGATTATTTCCTTTGGAAACATCTCAAAAAGCTAAAACAGACAGAAATGGTTTTCAGGGTTTTACTCAAATAATATTAATATGAAATAGGGTTGAAAATCTTATATATGGAAAATATTTGTCCTTCTGAGCTTCCATGAATTTACTCCGAATTTTCTAAGGTAGGAAAGCAATTTGCCTTGTGGGAATATCATTCCTGGCCTTAGAAACAGACATATATATAAAATAGGAAAATAATATTTTAAATCACCAATTAATGTTTTTAATGAATGAAAATAATATTTGGATCAGATCACCAACTTTGGTTGGAAGTTCCACTTGGATTCATGAGCTAGTAGTGTATCCCAACATGATGAAGGTGATCTTGATATAAAGGAAAAAGGGTTTTTGAAGAGAGCAAAATAATAAGTTTTTCATGTGTTTGAGTCATCAAGCAAGCAAGCATTCACTCATACAAGGGCTTACATTTCACTCACAACATTATTTGAAAAAGTTTTAACAAGTTCTGATTTTGCAACATAAATTACTTGTGGTGAAAAACAGGGTGTGACAGACCTATCCCTCTTACAAGAATCTCGTCCCCGAGATTCCCAAGCTAAGCGTTAAATAGCTCGGGAAATTCTGATCGCAGATAGTCTTCACGTTCCCACGTGGCTTCTGCTTCGGTATGGGTTCTCCACTGAACCTTGAAAAACTTGATGGTGCGGCTTCTGGTGCAATGTTCGACTTCATCCAAAATGCGGATCGGTTTCTCGCGGTAGGTAAGGTCCGGTTGAAGGTCAATAGCTTGATGATCAATGTCCTTGTAAAGATCGGGACGGTTCGGCACTTGCAAACACTTCCGGAGCTGTGACACGTGAAACACGTTGTGCACACCCGAAAGCTCAGGAGGTAGCTCGAACTGATAAGCTACTTCCCCGCGCCTTGCCGTGATCTTGAAGGGTCCAATGAACCTTGGAGCTAGCTTCCCCTTGACATGGAAACGCTTGGCCCCCTTGAGAGGCGTGACTCGCAAGTACACCTGGTCTCCGGGAACAAACTCCACATCTCTGCGGCGAGGGTCCGCATAGCTCTTCTGCCTTGACTTAGCTGCCATCAAGTTCTCTCGGACAAGCTGAACCTTCTCCCCTGCTTCCTGCAGTGCTTCTTGTCCGAAAACTAGTCCTTCACCGGTTTGGGACCAATTGAGCAGGGTGCGGCACTTCCGCCCATATAACGCTTCAAATGGGGCCATCTGAAGACTGGTCTGGTAGCTGTTGTTGTAAGAAAACTAAGCAAACGGCAGGCAATCTTCCCACTTGGCACCATGAGCCAAAACACAGGCGCGTAACATGTCCTCAAGTATCTGGTTTACCCTCTCGGTCTGTCCGCCCGTTTGCGGGTGGAAAGCCGTACTGAAGGAGAGTTTGGTTCCAAGAGCTTCTTGAAACTTCTTCCAAAATCTTGAGGTGAATTGCGTGCCGTGGTCGGACACGATCTCCTTGGGAACTCCATGGAGACTCACCACTCGATGAATGTATAGACTTGCCAGCTGGCTGCCATCGTAGGTGGTGTTAACGGGGATGAAATGGGCCACCTTGGTCAAATGATCGACTATGACCCAAATGGAGTTATGACCCTTATTCGACCGGGGCAACCCGGTGATGAAGTCCATGCCGACTTTATCCCACTTCCATTCCGGCACTTGAAGAGGTTGCAGCAATCCAGCAGGTCGCTGGTGTTCAGCCTTGACTCGCTGGCATACATCGCATTTAGCGACATAGGAGCCAATTTCTCTCTTCATGCCATGCCGCCAGAATAGTTCTCGGAGGTCTTGGTACATCTTAGTACCACCTGGATGGATAGAGTACGGTGTGTCATGAGCCTCTTGCAGGATCAAGTCCTTAAGTTCGGCCTTGTTAGGTACGCATAAGCGCTTCCCGTACCACAGTACTCCTTGCTCATCAATCGAGAATCCTGGGGCTTTGCCTTCTCGCACCTTCCTCTTGAGGCCTTCGATACTCTTGTGTCCCTTCTGGGCTTCCTTGATGTCGTCTGCCAGAGTAGGCTTGACTTCGAGGTTGTCCAGGTATCCTGGTTCGACTATCTCAAGCCCGAAGCTCTCCATCTCTTCATACAAGACGGGTAACCTTTCCTTGAGCATGACGTTCAAGGAGCCTGCCTTCCGGCTTAAGGCATCGGCTACCACGTTCGCCTTGCCGAGATGATACTGAATGCTGAGGTCATAATCCTTGATTAACTCAAGCCATCTCTGGTGCCTCATATTCAGCTCCCTTTGGGTGAAGATATATTTCAGACTTTTGTGGTTTGTATATATCTCACATCGCTTCCCCAGAAGGTAATGTCGCCACGTCTTCAGAGCATGCACTACGGCTGCTAGCTCGAGATCATGGGTGGCGTAGTTCTCCTCATGCGGTCGCAGTTGCCGTGACAAGTACGCCACGACCCTGCCATCTTGCATCAGGACTCCACCGAGCCCGGTTCCAGAGGCATCACAATATGTCACGAATTCCTTGTTGATGTCTGGGGTAGCCAATACCGGGGCGGTAGTTAGCCTCTTCTTCAACTCCTGGAAACTTGCTTCACACGTCGGTGTCCACTCGAACTTTCGGCCTTTCTTCAAGAGCTAAGTCATAGGTCGAGCGATGCTGGAGAATCCTTCTACAAACTTGCGGTAGTATCCTGCGAGCCCGAGGAAACTCCTGACATCCTTCACGTCCTTTTGTGATACCCAGTTGGTCACCGTAGTAATCTTGGACTGATCTACGGCCAATCCGCTTGCCGTCATGATATGACCCAGAAATCCAACTTCGTGCAGCCAGAACTGACACTTGCTGAATTTGGCATAAAGTTGGTGCTCTCGAAGCTTTCCCAGAACTAACCTCAGGTGTTGCTCATGCTCCTCTTCGGACTTGGAGAAGATTAATATGTCATCGATGAACACGACGACAAACTTGTCCAAATATTCCATGAAGACCTTGTTCATGAGGTACATGAAGTAAGCTGGGGCATTTGTCAAACCGAAGGACATGACAGTGCATTCATATAGACCGTATCGGGTCACGAATGCAGTCTTGGGTATATCTTTGGGTCGAATCTTCAACTGGTAATATCCCGATCGAACATCGATCTTGGAAAATACCCTGGCCCCGTTTAACTAGTCAAACAGGTCTTCGATCTTGGGGAGCGGGTACTTGTTCTTAAGTGTGACTTCATTAAGAGAACGGTAATCGACGCAAAGTCGAATGGTACCATCCTTCTTTGAAACAAATAGAACAGGTGATCCCCAAGGTGATGCACTCGGACGGATGAACCCTTTCCTGAGTTGCTCATCCAGCTGCTTCTTCAGCTCTGCCAGCTCTTTGGAACCCATCCTGTAAGGCTTTTTATATATAAGCCTTGATCCGGGCATGAGCTCAATGATGAACTCGATGTCTCGGTCAGGAGGCATTCCGGGTAGCTCGTCAGGAAAGACGTCCGGGTATTCACAGACTACACGCACTTGATCAAGCTCTACCTCGGATAGACTGTTGACTCGAGGCACTTGAGCCGATACTGGCTCGGAGACAAACTTGTCCTTGACCCCTTGGTTGCTTGTCATGGTAATGGCCCTGTTGGCACAGTCCAAAAGACTATGGTGCTTGGCCAACCAATCCATGCCGAGGATTACTTATAAACCTTGCGATTTAAGCACAATGAGGTCTGCCAAGAAACTCGTTCCATTGATAACTATCTGACCCTTCTACACCCTAGGCTGGTCCTCAATGCTGCTCCCGGGGTTTGAATTGCCATCTGTCCACGGAGTAGAGTGGGTTTTAAACCTCACTTCTCCACAAACCTTTGAGTAACAAAAGAATGCGAGGCACCACAATCAAACAACACTGTTGCTGGAGTTGAGTTGACGAGGAACGTACCCAGAATGCAGTCCGGGTCTTCCTGCGCCTCTTCTCCAGTGATGTGATTGATCCGGCCCCTGCCATTGAACTGCTGGTTGCGGGGAGCCTGGTTCCTTCCTGGTGCACCTTGACCGGGGTTGGGTGCATTGGGACGTGTTGCGTCGGGCTTCTTGTTGGGGCACTGCCTGGAATAGTGCCCGGTCTGACCACACCCAAAGCAGGTGACCTGCCCCGGAGGGTTGCTCTTGACTCCACCTTTGTTCAGCGGGTTGACTACTGGCTTGGCTTGCTGCTGAGGCTGATAATTCTGGTAGTACACCGGGTTATTGTACTCCTGCTGCTGAAAGTTGGGTCTTGCAGGTGCTGACTGCCATGGTCTTGGTCTTGCGCTATTGGGTCCTCCATTGCCTATCAGTTTGCGCTTCCAGGTGTCGTCCATCGCACGACGCTTGTCTTCCAGCATAAGCGCCTTGTTAACCAACTCGCTGAAGGTCTTGCAGTCGCAAACCACCAGCTGGTATTGCAGGGACTGCTGTAACCCTTCCATGAAGCGTTCCACCTTAGCAGCCTCAGTGTTAACATCTTCGGGCGCGTACCTCGACAAGAGGTTAAACTTCTGCAGGTACTCCTTAACAGTTCCACTGCCCTGCCTCAAGGCTCGGAATTCCCGCTTCTTAATGGTCATAATTCCAGGTGGAATGTGAGCCGTGCGAAATCCTTCCTTGAACATCACCCAAGTGATGACTTGCCCTATCCGCATGATCTGGAATCCATCCCACCATGCCCTGGCGGTGCCTCCAAGACAGTGAGAAGCATAAAGGACCTTCTCACGATCGTCGGTGCACTTGACCAACGCAAGGAGGTCTTCAATGGTGTAGATCCAGTCATCGATGTCCAGTGGTTTAGTCGTCTCCGTGAATATGGGGGGCGTAGTCCGCATGAACTCAGAAAGAGTAGAGCGGCCACCGCCATTCCCATTCCGTGGCGGGTTGTCCACCGGGACTTGAGTCAGCTGCTGAATAGCGGCATTGCTGGCTTGACGCTCCTCCCTAAGAGCTTGAAGGAACTGAGCCATCGTCAAGTTCTCAGGAGGAGGTGGTGGCAGAATGTCGCTAGGCTGCTTATGGTGACCTCCAGCGTGAGCTTCTCCTTCGGTTCCCTGTGGCGTTCCTGAGGAGCCGGCGCCGGGGTTGCCGAAGGTGCTGTTGCGGGTTGCGTTCACCATCCTGTCATAGAAACAGACACGTCAAAATGCCACCTTGCTCGGAAATACAAGGATTCGTTCCTAGTAAGAGGGGGTCCAATGCGTGCAAGTGCAAAGTTTTCAAAACCAAAGTTTTTGACAAACGGAAATTGCATTCGTAAAAACTAGGTGATGTAGTCACTTACAGGCTGCCTAAGGCAATATGTGACTTACATCATACACACATACGTAAATTAAAAATGGATACATGGATACCCTATGCTCGGGGTATTCCTAATTGCCTACGCTAAATCCTACGCGGCGGACTGCTCGGTCTCATAGGCGGGTTCAACAAGATCCTCATCTTTGTCTTCGTCTTCATCAACATCTTCTTCCTTTATAGGAGTGGAAGAAATAATCCGCACATCACAGTGTCTCTTAGGCGAGGCGGCGAAGATCTCAGTGTACTCTTCCGCTGTCAGGCGGCGACTCCGAAGAGGGACTGCCTGGGTGGGTAACACACCACCCCTAGTAGCAACAGTTGTCCTTCCTTCAGGTGCGTCTGCCTTCTTTACCTTGCGATTCTTCATCTTTTCAGTGTGGAGCAGGCCCTTGACTAGGTGCAGCTCTTGGCGAAGCTTGGCTGATTCCTGAACCAGGAAGTGTGTCAGGGTGTCCGATGAGAGGCTGAAGTAGGTCTGAAACCTTAATGGCATCCCATCCTCCGTGGCTGGGGTGAGTGTCCAACTCCCATCCACTCCTTCCTTAATGAAAGGTAGGTGACGAGTGACAGGCTCGTTAGCCATCTCAGGAAGGATGCTGTGGAGACGCACGAGCGCCTCTCGTGCGGCCGTCTCCACTGCCAACATCAGCTCTCCCATCTGTGGTCCTTCGAAGAACCAACTAGACGGGGAGTCATTAGCCTTCACTATCACGTCCACGTGATATTCCTTAGTGTCGGCGTTGACCCAGTGCTCGTGGTAGAGGAAGATGGGTGTGCGACGTACGTGGCACTTCTCGAGATAATCCACCAGGAGTAGTGGAAAGCTAGTCTCCAAAAGCGTCTCAGGTACGGCAGCCATCTACAAGGTATAGGAGAGAAGTCAGAAGGTTGTATGTGCAAAAGTTTTGTGCAAGGCTGGCGTTCTAACGTTCTCGGCTAACGTCCATGCTATCTAAGGCTTCCTATAGACAGGATGGCTCTGATACCAGTTCTGTGGGGACCCCGACTAGCAAGTCGAGTTCGTCGTGCCCAGTGACCCCAAGGATCAATGTTCACTAAACACATATTCTGAATAATAGAGTCTTACATCCAAGTACCGAAATTATTACATCAAACGACCAGAAGGTTGGGTTCAAGAGACAGGCCTAAAGCCAATTAAACAGATACATCGGGTAGCGGAAACTCGTAAGGGCTAAGCGGTGCCCATGCCATCAAGCCTACACCGACATGCATTCTGACTTGGAAGCGTCCTAGATCACAGGTTCGTCTCCGAAGGCGTACTCGTCGCCAAACTCCAGTCCTTCCATGTCTGGTCAATAATATAACCAGTGGCAAGCCAATGAGTACTTTGAATGTACTCGCAAACAGCCCATGATATGAACATTGATAGTGAAGAATAACAGTAACATGTATCTTTGGTGGAATGCAATTTGGTGGAATGATCGGGTATATGCAACAAGTTAAATAAGGACTCTTGAAGAACAGGTTACAGATATCGACATATCTGACAAGGGTTGAACACACCGGGTTCACCCTATATGCCAAGTCACCGAACTTGGTCATATAAATTCCTCAAGTAACTCCGGTTATTAACACCATTCACCGAACTCACACACGCACACTTGGTTTATGCGGAAACGCTGGACGTAGTTTAAGCAGCACCACCCAACTGTCCTTGACCGTGGACACGGCTATTCGAGTCACTCTACAGAGGTTGCGTGCTCTACCCACGAGAAACGGGAAACTTCCGTGTCATCCACGACTCGCGGTATATCACATATACCCGAGGTAAGTACCCGATCATCATGTTTCCCCTGACGATACTAAACAAAGAGGTCCACTCGATTGGTACCCAGCCCACATGTTGTACGTCCTACGAGCACCGACTCTGGACAGTATCAACCATGCGGGGACCAACGGTGTGCCTGGAACTCATAAAAATGGCATAGTCGCCCTTCCTGGCACGACCCCATCACGAGAGTGAGACCGATCACTCCCACCACTAGTAATGTGGCTCTTTGCTAGTACCGACCAGAGTAATCAACAAAGCCCCGTCCCATAAAGGGGTAACGTGGTCGCACAGGTAAGGTTGGGACGGTCGACACATCATAAATCTAATCCCATTTCCGAAACCATACTCACACAAAAACACCGGTGCATCACTTCACCAAAAGTGATCACCAACTCATCATCACCCTCTGGCATTAGTGGCACCCGATGGGGTTTTCATCAACTCTTTCATTTAACTCATCATCATGCTCATGATAAAATGCTTTTACTTTACTTGTCAACATGGTATTAACATGACCCTCAAGGGGTAGGGTCAAGCTCAATGCAATGATCTTATAACTTTACTAGTCAACATGACAGTAGCATGATCCTCATAGATGGTAGGGTCAAGCTCATCATGTTTGTGCTCCGAGGAGCCATATGTATAACATCACTATCATGCAAGTGCTTCGATGAAGCCTTCGGTACCATCACACCAATGATGAACCGGCACTATGATCACATGCAACGGAAAAGTACTTGCTCAAGTCATGGTCAAAGGGCTGCTTGCCTTGGTTAGCTAGGTATCCGGGGTCTTCGAGGTCTTCCGCTCCGAATGCTCCGTCGCTCGGAAACTCTACCGTCGAGAAAGGAATAAATAAATAATAGCTCACACCAAAACAGATCTCAAGGTGCTTTTAAAAATGTTGCAAAGCTTGAATAAATTCAGTTTATTATTTTGGAAAATGTTTCCTATGGTTTTTATTAGCTAAGCATATTTATTTAAAAGCAAACAGGAGCAAACAAATGCTTTTAATATCATTTTATTATACCAAAACAGATTCTGTTTTTGAAAAATGTCAAACTCTACAGAATCAATTACTACACATTTTTAGAAAATTGTTGGTGGAAGAATCATATTTTTGTACTGGCTAAATATTTTTATAAAAATCATTTAAGCTTGTAGGTTAAAAATAAAAGAAAAGGCCAGGGGGGACCCAACCGGCCGAGCTAGCAGATCGGCCACCACGCGCGCGCGTGCCAGGTTCAAACCTGACATGCGGGCTCCTGGGGTCAGCGTCAGCGGCTGCGCGCGCTGGCTGCCCGAGGACACCGATAGGTGGGCTCCACCTGTCGGGTCCTTCTCCTACCTCCAGCCAGAGAGGTGGAGACGGACGCCGGCGAGGCTACCGTTGCCCTCAGGCCAATCTAGGAGCGCGAATGGGTCCCTCGTTCCTACGCCTACCTGATCGTGGTCGGGACGTCACCGGAGGTGGTCTGGGTCGCCGGTGACGAGGTGACGGTGGCGGAAAGGTTTCGGGATGGCGTCGAGCAAGTGGCTAGGGGCACGGATTCGCTCGCAGAAGTTGGGGGAAATGATCCTGGCGTCAAGGGAAGTGCAATGGGAGGTCGGGCGGCGCAGGAGCCGGCGTGTAGCCGGAGATCGAACAGAGCTCTGAGGCGGAGGGGCCTCGGTCGATCTCGAGCACCGGGGCTCTGCGAGCTCGATTGGGCGGCTAGGGGGAGTCTAGTGGTTGTGCTGAAGCTGCCTGGGGGGTGCTGGAGCGCCGAGGAGACCTATTTATAGGCCAGCGACGGTGAGCCGACTCGGGCGCGCCGGTGACTCACCGTGGCGCGCGTGCGTGCACAGTGAGGTGCTGGCCGCGAAACCACGGGTTCGGGACGTGGTTTAGGACCTTCTGGTGCATCGGCCACCGACGGAGAGCGAGTGGGGTCGAGCCACAATGTCCGTGCATGTTCGACCGCGTCGGGCGTGCGCGGGCACGCGTCGCCTGAGTTCTTGCGCAAGGAGAGGGGGCCCCTGATGGTAGCTTTGCATAGAGTGGCTGTCGGGGGAGCGTTTGGACACTACTGGGGAGGGTGGAACTTGTCGGGGGCCACGTCCCCTTGCTGGAGGTTCTCTGTAGCGCGTCCAGAGCACAGCTTTGGCATGCCACGGCATGCTGGCGCGCTCTGGGGCACTTTTGGACAGTCCTCCATGTCCTGAGTGTTGCTGGGAGTGTTCCTAGCCGTTGTGTGCTAGTGGGAGCACGAGCTGGTCAAAGGAGGCAAGGAACACCAGTGTTGCCAGCCCTGGCCTGTGGCTCAAATTGAAGATCTTGTCACTTGTGCTTGGAGTTGGGGAGGGGCTGGTTGACTGAGTGCTCAGGGTGTTCTGGGGCTCTAACTCACCAAGTTTGGGGCTTTGCCATTGGGTAAAACAGTGGCTAGGAGGGTTTTTACCTTCCTGTCAAAAGGTGTTCGACAGTGATTTGGGGTGCTTCCACTCCACCGCTGGAACTGACACTTAACAGGTTTGGTCTTGGGGTAAAAACATGGGGTTCCACCAAATTTGAGCTCCATTCAACAAGTTTAGCTTTGTAAACTTGGAAATGCTCCAAAATGACCAGTTCTGTCCTTTACAAAGGAAGTGTGGCCAATCGGAGTCTCACAAATCTCATCTTTGGTGTGGAGTCCTCATTTGGGGTGTCAAACACCTCTGCAAAGTTTCAGCTCCATTGGAGAAACTTTCCAATGTAGAGTTGTTCCAACTCTTCTCTGGACACAGAGGGTTTTGGGCTCATTTGGTGCACTTCTCCACCTTGGATCAAGGTGAGATTTTATGTGAGCACCTAATATGGCTTGGGAGGGGTCCTGTAATTTTATGAGAATTTATTGAGATTATTTCCTTTGGAAACATCTCAAAAAGCTAAAACAGACAGAAATGGTTTTCAGGGTTTTACTCAAATAATATTAATATGAAATAGGGTTGAAAATCTTATATATGGAAAATATATGTCCTTGTGAGCTTCCATGAATTTACTCCGAATTTTCTAAGGCAGGAAAGCAATTTGCCTTGTGGGAATATCATTCGTGGCCTTAGAAACAGACATAAATATAAAATAGGAAAATAATATTTCAAATCACCTATTAATGTTTTTAATGAATGAAAATAATATTTGGATCAGATCACCAGCTTTGGTTGGAAGTGCCACTTGGCTTCATGAGCAAGTAGTGTATCCCAACATGATGAAGGTGATCTTGATATAAAGGAAAAACGGTTTTTGAAGAGAGCAAAATAATAATTTTTTCATGGGTTTGAGTCATCAAGCAAGCAACCATTCACTCATACAAGGGCGTACATTGCACTCACAACATTATTTGAAAAAGTTTTAACAAGTTCTGATTTTGCAACATAAATTACTTGTGGTGAAAAACAGGGTGTGACAAACAGGCCGATAAACATCCCTTATGTACTCTTGTGGAGTTATGATATTTATGATATTGGTGTCAACATTTATGGGAGTACCAGAGATATAATGCTTGATTCTTTGCCCATTTACAACTCTAGGAAAATTACCTTCCGTGCTATTGATTTTGATGGCACCGGAACGATATACTTCCTCTACAACGTAAGGACCTTCCTATTTAGAGAGAAGTTTGCGTGCGAAGAATCTTAAGCGAGAATTGTATAGCAGGACATAATCACCTACATTGAACTCTCGTTTTTGTACTCTTTTATCGTGCCATCTCTTAACCTTTTCCTTGAACAACTTGGCATTCTCATATGCCTAGGCCCTCCATTCATCTAATGAGCTAATATCAAACAACCGCTTCTCACCGTCAAGTTTGAAATCGAAGTTGAGCTCTTTGATTGCCCAATAAGCTTTGTGTTCCAGCTCAAGAGGAAAATGAAAAGCCTTACTGTAAACCATTTTATACGTCGACATGCCCATGGGATTCTTATAAGAAGTCCTATAAGCCCATAGTGCATCGTCAAGTTTGCTAGACCAATTCTTTCGAGATCTATTGACAGTCTTTTGTAAGATCAATTTGATCTCCCTATTACTCGACGCCACTTGACCACTAGACTGAGGATGATAAGGAGATGCAACTCTATGGTTGACATCATACTTAACGAGCATCTTGCGGAAAACACCATGAATGAAGTGTGAACCGCCATCAGTCATCAGATATCTAGGGACTCCAAATCTTGGGAAAATGACTTCTTTAAGCATCTTAATAGAGGTGTGGTGATCAGCATTTCTAGTTGGGATAGCTTCTACCCACTTAGTGA
Organism: Hordeum vulgare subsp. vulgare; assembly: GCF_904849725.1. Classification (NCBI taxonomy): domain Eukaryota; kingdom Viridiplantae; phylum Streptophyta; class Magnoliopsida; order Poales; family Poaceae; genus Hordeum; species Hordeum vulgare. The sequence goes on along the minus strand of NC_058523.1, from coordinate 210,705,571 downwards.
CGTAATCAACAGCAACTAAGATGTGAGTATACCCATTGGAACTCGGGAAGGGTCCCATATAATCAAAGCCCCAGACATCAAATGGTTCAATGACAAGTGAATAGTTCATAGGCATTTCCTGACGCTTACTGATGTTCCCTATTCTTTGGCATTCGTCACAAGACAACACAAACTTATGGGCATCCTTGAAGAGAGTGGGCCAATAGAAACCTCATTGCAATACCTTATGAGCAGTTATATCTCCAGCATGGTGTCCTCCGTAGGCTTCGGAATGACACTTCTGCAGAATATGTCCCTGTTCAGGCACACAACATCTAATAACACCATCTACTCCTTCCTTATAAAGGTGAGGATCATCCCAAAAGTAGTGTCTCAAATCAAAGAAGAATTTCTTCTCTTGCTGGTAGGTGAAACTGGGTGGTATGTATTTAGCTATGATATAGTTTGCGTAATTGATACGTCTCCAACGTATCTACTTTTCCAAACTCTTTTTCCCTTGTTCTAGACTCTAATTTGCATGATTTGAATGGAACTAACTTGGACTGGCGCTGTTTTCAGCAGAATTGCCTTGGTGTTATTTTTGTGCAGAAATCAAAGTTCTCCAAACGTCCTGAAAATTTACGGGGAGCAGTTTTGGAAAATATCAAAAATATCTGCGCCCAGTTCCACCTTAGGGGGTGGGCCAGTGGGCCACAAGCCCCTGCTCCGCCACCACCCCCCTGGTGGCGGTGGGCAGGCTTGTGGGGCCCACAGGCACCTGCCGCCCCCAACTCCAGTTCTGTAAGTCTCCTTTCGTCCCAGAAAAAATAAAAAGAGAAGTTTTCGTCGTGTTTTCAATACGGAGGCGCCGCCACCTCTGTTCTTCATCTGGAGGGCAGATCTGGAGTCCGTCTTGGGCGCCGGAGAGGGCAAATCGTCGCCATCGTCATCATCAACCTTCTTCCCTCTCCAATTCCATGAAGCTCTTCGTCGTTCGTGAGTAATCTATTCGTAGGCTCGCTGGGCGGTGATGAGTAGGATGAGATCTATCATGTAATCGAGTTAGTTTTGATGGGGATTGATCCCTAGTATCTACTATGTTCTGAGATTGATGTTTCTACTACTTTGCCATGCTTAATGCTTGTCACTAGGGCCCGAGTGCCATGATTTCAGATCTGAAACTATTATGTTGTCACCAATATATGTGTGTTTTAGATACGATCTTGCAAGTTGTAGTTACCTACTATGTGTTATGATCCGGCAACCCCGGAGTGACAATAACCGGAACCACTCCCGGTGATAACCATAGTTTGAGGAGTTCATGTGTTCACCAAGTGCTAATGCGTTGGTCCGGTTCTTTATTAAAAGGAGAACCTTAATATCCCGTAGTTTCCTTTTGGACCCCGCTACCACGGGAGGGATGGACAATAGATGTCATGCAAGTTCTTTTCCCTAAGCACGACACACAGAATCCATGCCTACATCACATTGACGAACGGGAGCTAGCCACATATCTCTCTGTGTTATAGCTGTTGCATGATGAATATCATCCAAACAAATCACCGACCCATTGCCTACGAGTTTGCTCTACTGCTGCTACTATTGTTGCTACTGCTCTTACTTGTTTTGCTCTGCTGCTGCTACTACTGTTGCTACTGTTGTTACTTGTCTTGCTCTGCTGCTACTGTTGCTACTATTGTCGCTTGCTACTGTTGCTACTTGCTACTGCTTTTACTACTGCTGTTCCGTGCCGCTTCTATTGCTCGGTACACTGCCGTTACTCGCTACTTTGCTATTACTATTGTGCTTGCAGATACTAATCTTTCAGGTGTGGTAGAATCTGACAAACTCAGCTGCTAATACTTGAGAGTATACTCTCACCTACTGACTGGCTTATCAACAAATTGGGTCGAATACTCTACCCTCGAAAACTGTTGCGAACCCACGCACTGGTGGCCATCAACAACATTCTTACAGCTCATAACTGGGGAGTGCTTTCAGCATTCTTCTGCTGCCGTTGCAGGAGAAGGTTTGTTGTCATAAGCATTCGTCTAGCTAACGCCAGAGATTGCAGATCAGCATTTTTCTGGCGCCGTTGCCGGGGAGGTATTGCTATATTCTCTGAGTTACTTGGGATTTATATCTTCTGATCACTATGAAGAATCTGAAGGATCCGAAGACCAAAGTCTTGCCCTCAACTACGACGGGAGGTAAGGAATTGCAATCTAGCTCTGCACTTCATTCACCTTCATTTATGAGTAAGTTTGCGACATCACCTCCTGCTAGAAATCTTGATATGTCGCCTGTGCTTGATGATGCTTGTGATACTACTGCTAGAGATGCTATGCTTGATACTATGCCTGATGATGCTATGCTTGATACTATGTCTGATGATACTATGCTTGATACTATGCCCGATACTGCTAGAGATGCTATGCTTGATACTGCTTTGCCTGATGATGCTAGAGATGCTATTTTGCCTGATGATGCTATGCTTGATACTACTAGAGATACTCCATTGCCCGATGTTCCCCTAGGAGTGTTCCTTGATGCTCATATTGCTAGAGTTACTGCCAATGCTCGTGATGCTTCTGATACTGCTGATACTATCGAGATAGAACCTGCTTTTGCTCCTGTTAGATCTAGCTCTCCTAGATATGAATTGCCTGATATACCTGAGGGTTACGTTATGGAGGGAGAGATAGCTGAGGATTTTCTTGCGTGTAAAGATGCCTATGACACTGAGAAATTACTTCTCAAGTGGAAGGAAAAATCTCGGGAAGCTAGGATGAAAAATGACCCGAAGTTTGCCACTTCACCTATCTTTATCACCGATAAAGATTATGAATTCTCTATCGACCCTGAGATAATCTCTCTAGTCGAATATGATCCTTTTCACGGTTATGAGTCTGAGTCGGTCATAGCCCATCTTGCCAAACTACACGATATAGCCAACCTTTTCACTAATGAGGAGAAGATCCGCCACTACTATATCCTTAAGATGTTTCCTTTCTCTCTAAAGGATGATGCTAAAGCCTGGTTCACCTCTCTTGCTCCTGGATGTGTGCGTAGTCCCCCAAGAGATGGTCTATTACTTCTGTGAGAAAAATTTCCCTGCCCACAAGAAGCAAGCTGCCTTGCAGGAAATATACAACTTTGCTCAACTCCAAGAAGAGAGTCTTCCACAAGCTTGTGGGAGGCTCGTCCAGCTACAAAATGCTTTGCCTGATCACCCTCTTAAGAAGAACGAGATACTTGATATCCTCTATAACGGACTTACCGATGCCTCTAGAGACCACCTAGATAGTTGTGCCGGTTTTGTTTTTAGGGAATGAACTGTAGAACAAGCTGAGACTCTACTGAATAACCTCTTGATCAACGATACTGCTTGGACTATTCCCAAACCACCTCCTAAGCCAACTCCTAAGAAAAGAGGTATTCTATTCCTCAGTCCCAAAGATATGCAAGAAGCCAAGAAATCTATGCAAGAGAAAGGCATTAGATCTGAAGATGTCAAAAATCTACCACCTATCGAAGAGAACCATGGTCTCGATAACCCGATACAGGTAGTAGAAGTGAATCCTCTGCGTAGGTTTGATGAGAGTGATATTCCTTTTGATAAACCTGCTAGCCTATGCTTGATGAATTTGACAACTTTGTTGCCAAACAACAGAGTTTCAATGATTATGTTAGCAGACATTTGGAACAAAGTGCTCGTATGCTTAGCCATCTAAGTGCTTGTGTAGACAGAAATGTCAATGCTCTGAAGCTTCTGAGTAAACATGCCTCTATGATTACTACTCAGGTAGAACAAGTACTTAAATCTCAAAATGACCTGCTCAATGAATTAAATGACAACTCTATCAGAGTCATTACTAGAGGAGGCAAAATGACTCAGGAACCTTTGTATCCTGAAGGTCATCCTAAGAGAATTGATCAAGATTCTCAAGGAATCAATGCTGATACACCTACTCATCCTAAGGAGAAGAAGAAGGATGATAGAAACCTGCACGCCAGTTCACCAAATACTGTCACACCTGAAGAACTTAATGATATTTCTGCGTCTGATGAAGAAACACAATCTGGTGATGAACGTGAACCTGGTGACAATGTGGACAGTGATGTTCATAATAATGCTCAACCTAGAAATGATGAGGATGTGGAGATTGAACCTATGGTTAATCCTGATAATCCACAACCTAAGAAATACGACAAGAATGACTTCACTGCTAGGAAGCATGGTAAAGAAAGGGAGCCATGGGTTCAGAGACCTATGCCCTTTCCTCCTAAGCCATCCAAGAAAAAGGATGGTGAGGATTTTGAGCGCTTCGTTGAGATGATAAGACCCGTCTTTCTGCAGATGCGGTTAACTGATATGCTCAAGATGTCTCCGTATGCCAAGTACATTAAAGATATCGTGAGTAATAAACGGAAGATACCGGATCTTGAGATCTCCACCATGCTTGCCAACTATACTTTCAAGGGTGGAACTCCTAAGAAAATTGGTGATCCCGGAGTGCCCACTATACCTTGCTCCATTAAAGGAAACTACGTCAGAACTGCCTTATGTGACCTTGGAGCCGGTGTTAGTGTTATGCCACTCTCTCTTTATCGTAGACTTGAGTTGGATAAGTTGAAACCTACTGAAATTTATCCGCAAATGGCCGACAAATCAACTGCTTTCCCTATCGGCATTTGCGAGGATGTTCCTGTTGTGGTTTCTAATACCACTATCTTAACAGACTTTGTTATCTTGGATATTCCCGAGGACGATACCATGGCTATCATCCTCGGAAGATCCTTTTTAAACACTGCAGGGGCTGTTATAGATTGCAACAAAGGCAATGTCACTTTCCACGTCAACGGTAATGAGCACACAGTGCACTTTCTGAAGAAACGATATCCAGTACATTGCATCAATGCTATCGAAAAGACTTCATCGATTCTCATTGGGAGCTTTGAATGCCCTATTCCTCGTGTCAAGATGAAGTATGATTTGCTTGTTGGGGAGATTCATATCCCCATTGAGGTGACTTAGTGGCTATTCGAAAATTTTCCGTTCTCTCTTGCGATTCGAGAAGGTTTTGTCATAAGGACTTGATCAATCCCATTGACGGATTTCTTTCGATGACCAGGAGACGGATGAATCAAAGAGTCACATACCTCTATTTTGAGTTTTCCTTTTCTGTTGCTTAGAAGAAAAATGATAGAATTAGTTTAGCTTTTCCTGTTTTCTGTTTTAGCGTCTCGGAGAAAAATACCTCGAAAATAAAAGTTCTCCAATGGTCCTGAAAATTTAGTATGATTTTTTCTGGAATTTTTGAAAATTTCTGGGCCTGAGGGCTGGCCTGGGGGCCTGACCAGTGGGCCACAAGCCCTCCCACCGCCACCTACCCCTGGTGGCGGGGTGCAAGCTTGTGGGGCCCACAGACACCCCCTCCACTCATTCCAGCTCCCAGCCTCTTCTTCCACCTCCAGAAAAAATTGTTTCGCACCTCAAACCAGTGTTCTTGCTCATTTGGTTGTGATTTTAGATCACTTTGCTCAAGGCACCATTCTCCGAAACGTTTTGGGGAAATTACTCCTTGGTAAGTGACTCCTCCATTGGTCCAATTAGTTTTTGCTCTAGTGCTTTATCCTTCGCGAATTCTTGCTACCTTCGTGGCCCTGTTCTTGAGCTAGAAAAGTTGACTTTACTTGGTCCCAAGTAGTTTTAGCGCGTGATACAGTCTCTAGGCACTAGTAGGAGTAGTTGCTACAAGTTGGGTTGATCCTTGTTCACTTTTCTTTCGAAGTCTCTAAAAATTTCAGAATTTTTCACAGCTAGAAAAACGAAAAGATGAGGAGGTTCTTGAGAGGCTCTTCAAGCCGTAACCACAAGGAGGATGAGAAGAACCACCCTAAGTACGCAGTCCCTCGAGTCACAGAAGTTCGAGCGTGCGAGTGGCCAAGTGATGAATTTTTGCGCGCCGCCGGACTTTATGAAGACTTTTATTACTTGGTGGAGAACGCAGGTCTTACTGCGTTCGTTGAAGATAAGTGCCCACAATATCTCCTCCTCACAAATATTTTCGTTCAAAGCTTCAACTTTTATCTGAGGAAGAATCCTCCCATGGTTGAGTTCCTGATATATGATGTTCCCTAGTGCATGACGCTGCAGGAGTTTTGCAATGTATGCAAATTACCTTATGTTGGGGATATCCGTGACCCTCGTCCATGGGACTTGTAGGATTTCATTGGTTCTATTGCTATTGGAGAGGAGAGAGGAGTGTCTCGCACTAGAATTGCTAGCATACATATTCTTGTGCTTCGGTACTTCTCACTATTTGTGGGAAAATGTTTGATTGGCCGTGGGGAGGCTGGATCACTTAGTTCTCCAGACCTTGCGGTTTTGCGTGAAGGCCTTTATAACGACAAGACTTATAGCTTGGGCGCTATAGTAGCTCAACGGTTGAACCTGAACCGTTCCAAGGGTGTCGTCTATGGAGGTATCTATGCTACCCGTCTTGCTAGACACTTTGAGCTACCCATTAGACTGGGAGAGGAAGGAGAAATGCTTCTCCCTGAGAGATATCTGGATTATGACAGCATGGTTCGCCATGATTTTCTGGATAGAGATGCTAGTAGACGGATGATTTATAACCTGGTGTTTAGTCAGGGTACTCGAGAGACTATTACTTTGCCTGCTCCTTCTTTGTTTGATCTTCATGCAGGCAGGTACACTATTATGCCTGCGGATATCTACGCATATTGGGGCTTGGCCCAACCACAGGCGCCCGTGCCCAAGCCACCAGTCGAGTACCAGACGCCAGTTTATCAGTGGGAGCCAGAGGAGCTCACGCAGCAGTGGCATCCACAGTCTGCTCCAGAGTATCCTGGAGCTGGTTATTTCCCACCATGGGAGTAGACCAAGCTAGGCCAAAATCCTAAGCTTGGGGGAGTACGTGTTCTCACCGACTTTACATTCATGCTTATGCTTTCACTCTGTTAGCCGGTGTTTACACTTTGCCACTATATTATCCATGCTAGTTTCTTTTTGTTTTCTTGTTTTCTTGTTTTGTGTCCTTTTGAGAAAACCCAAAAAGATTTTTCTTTCTTATTTTGCTTGTTGGGAGCTTTCCCGTGTAAATAGTTTTCTTTTTCTTTGTGTCAAGGTAGAAGATATTGGTTACAATGTTTAGTGGTTCTTACATGCTTACCTGTTTAAAATTTCAAACATCCATATTATTTTGCCTTTTCCTTTGTGTTTGCCTGCAGATTCAACTTAGTCCAATGCGCTTATTATTGTTCACATCGTTCGATCGTGCAAATGAAAGGCAACAATGATGATATATGATGAAGTGACTGAGACTGAAAAGCTGGTCTGAACTCTATCTATTTTGTTTTTGTAAATATGACTAGCTTGTCGATCCAGATATAGCTTTGTTGTGAGAGAACCATGTTTGCAATGACAACTTAGAGATCATAGTTTCTGATGCCATGCTTATTTAGCTGAGAGCTTATAATGGTTTGTCTTGGATGCCAACATAGATTTTGAGATGACTATGATGTAGTATGATAGGATGGTATTCTCCTTTGAATGTTTCAAGTGGCTTGACTTCGCGCATGTTCATGCATGTAGTTGAAACAAAATCAACATAGCCTCTATGATGTTCGTGTTCATGGTGATTTATATCTTGTTCATGCTTGCATTCAATTTTAGTCCAACTCATTGCATCTTGATGACTGTTGTCGCTCTCTAGTTGGTCGCTTCCCAGTCTTTTGCTAGCCTTCACTTGTACTAAGCGGGAATACTGCTTGTGCATCCACTTCCATAAACCCAAAAGTTTTTCCATGAGAGTCCACCATACCTACCTATTTGCTGTATCTATCTGCCGTTCCAAGTAAATTTGCATGTGCCATTCTCTAAACCTTGAAGAAATAATCTGTTTTGCATGCCCGAACCGCTCATGTGGTGACAGAGGGCTATTGGTATCTTCCATACTAGGACTGTTATCCTCGACATGTGTTTATCCACAATCATTCACGAGAAAGGGGCTGGTATTTGGGATGCCAAGTTCCACGCTTAAATCGAAAACATGACTGTAAAACAAGACTCCTCCCGGATTGATGTTAGTATGGACGGTACCCGAGGATTCGGCTAGCCGTGGAGTGTGATTGATTGGTGGTGGGGGAGTTAAAACTTTACATCTCTGTTTGGGAACCGCCTATAGCATGAGTAGCATGGAAGATATTGAGAGCTCTTGGTCATTGCGTTGACAATGAAAGCATGCCACCCAAAGTTATTATCTTTGTTTCCAAAGCTTGAGATCTAGCACCTCTGCAAATCAATGCTTCCCTCTGTGAAGGGCCTGTCTATTTATTTTCCTATCGAGTCATCCTCCTCTTATATAAGCATAAATTAGAGAGCACCTCTGTCATTTTTATGCTTTGCTTATGATTGATATTGAGTATGACTATGACTGGATCTTTGTTGCTATGAATTACAATGTTTAGTCAGCCCTTGATCTTTGAAACTGCTCTGCATTTATGTTTTGCGGTCTTAGAAAGAGCTAGCGAGATACCACCTATTCATATTGCTTCATGCTTGTTTTGATTGAAGTGTTGGTATTTGAAACTCATTATTATTTACTCGTTAGCTGATTATGCCATTGATATTAGTTTACCGTGAGACCTTAGTGTCATTTGCTTATGTGGTTAACTTGTGATCTTGCTAAAATTCTGGTTATGAGTTAGACATAATTGCAACAACAAGATCAAACAGAGTTTGTCAAAGTTTTTCTTTTTCTCTCAGTTTGTCAACTGAGTTGCTTGAGGACAAGCAAGGTTTTAAGCTTGGAGGAGTTGATACATCTCCATCATATCTACTTTTCCAAACTCTTTTGCCCTTGTTTTGGACTCTAATTTGCATGATTTGAATGGAACTAACCTGGACTGACGCTGTTTTCAGCAGAATTGCCTTGGTGTTATTTTTGTGCAGAAATCAAAGTTCTCCAAACGTCCTGAAAATTTACGGGGAGCAGTTTTGGAAAATATCAAAAATATCTGCGCCAAGTTCCACCTCAGGGGGTGGGCCAGTGGGCCACAAGCCCCTGCTCCGCCACGACCTCCTGGTGGCAGTGGGCAGGCTTGTGGGGCCCACAGGCACCCGCCGCCCCCAACTCCAGCTCTATTAGTCTCCTTTCGTCCCAGAAAAAATAAAAAGAGAAGTTTTCGTCACGTTTTCAATACGGAGGCGCTGCTACCTCCTCTTCTTCATCTGGAGGGTAGATCTGGAGTCCGTCTTGGGCTCCGGAGAGGGGAAATCGTCGCCATCGTCATCATCAACCTTCTTCCCTCTCCAATTCCATGAAGCTCTTCGTCGTTCGTGAGTAATCTATTCCTAGGCTCGCTGGGCGGTGATGAGTAGGATGAGATCTATCATGTAATCAAGTTAGTTTTGATGGGGATTGATCCCTAGTATCCACTATGTTCTGAGATTGATGTTGCTACTACTTTGCTATGCTTAATGCTTGTCAGTAGGGCCCGAGTGCCATGATTTCAGATCTGAAATTATTATGTTGTCACCAATATATGTGTGTTTTAGATCCGATCTTGCAAGTTGTAGTTACCTACTATGTGTTATGATCCGGCAACCCCGGAGTGACAATAACCGGAACCACTCCTGGTGATGACCATAGTTTGAGGAGTTCATGTGTTCACCATGTGCTAATGCGTTGGTTCGGTTCTTTATTAAAAGGAGAACCTTAATATCCCGTAGTTTCCTTTTGGACCCCGTTGCCACGGGAGGGATGGACAATAGATGTCATGCAAGTTCTTTTCCCTAAGAACGTATGACGACACACGGAATGCATGCCTACATTACATTGACGAACGGGAGCTAGCCACATATCTCTCCGTGTTATAGCTGTTGCATGATGAATATATTCCGAACAAATCACCGACCCATTGCCTACGAGTTTGCTCTACTGCTGCTACTACTGTTGGTACTGTTGTCACTTGTTTTGCTCTACTGCTGCTACTACTGTTGCTACTACTATTACTTGTCTTGCTCTGCTGCTACTGTTGCTACTACTGTCAGTTGCTACTGTTGTCACTACTGCTGTTCTGTGCCGCTGCTATTGCTCGCTACACTCCCGTTACTCGCTACTTTGTTGTTACTACTGTGCTTGGAGATACTAATCTTTCAGGTGTGGTTGAATCTGACAAATTCAGCTGCTAATACTTGAGAGTATACTCTCACCTCCTGACTGGCTTATCAACAAATTGGGTCGAATACTCTACCCTCGAAAACTGCTGCGAACCCACGTGCTGGTGGGCCATCAACAACATTTTTCCAGTCTCATTACTGGGGAGTGCTTTCAGCATTCTTCTGATGTCGTTGCAGGAGAAGGTTTGTTGTCATAAGCATTCGTCTAGCTAACGCCAGAGATTGCAGATCAGTAATCAGCATACCACAGTGCACTATGTGAAGTGTGGATGACATTCAATTGCTCATCAGGAAAGATGTCCTCAATAGGTCGTGGGTCATCAAGGACATTCTCTAGCCTGGACAAGTTATCTTCTACAGGGTTATCAGCGCCCTTTCGGTCAACAATGTGCAAATCAAATTCCTGTAGCAGGAGAACCCATCTGATTAGCATAGGCTTAGCGTCCTTCTTCTCCCTAAGGTACTTAATAGCAGCATGATCAGAGTGAATAGGGACTTTGGAGTCAACTATATAAGATCTGAACTTTTCACATGCAAACACGACTGCTAAAACTCCTTTTCCGTAGTGGCATAGTTTCTTTGGGCACTTTCTAGAGTTTTACTAGCGTAGTGAATGACATTCAACTTCTTGTCAACTCTTTGTCCTAGAACAATACCAATAGCATAATCACTAGCATCGCACATGATTTCAAAGGGCAAGTTCCAATCAGGTGGTTGAACAATAGGTGCGGTTATCAAGGCCTTCTTAAGTATTTCGAAAGCTTCCTCACAATCCTCATCAAAAACAAAAGGAACATCCTTCTGCAAGAGGTTGGTAAGAGGCCTAGAAATCTTAGAGAAGTCTTTAATGAACCTTCTATAGAAACCAACATGACCTAGGAAACTTCGTATACCTCTGATATGTGTGGGCAAGGCATTTTCTCAATTGCATCAACCTTAGCCTTATCAACTTCAATGCCTTTCTCAGAGATTTTTTGTCCTAAGATGATGCCTTCATTAACCATGAAGTGGCACTTCTCCCAGTTCAAGACGAGGTTGGTATCTTTGCATCTCTGTAAGACTCGATCAAGCATGTTGAGGCAATCGTCAAAGGAAGAACTGTAAACGGAGAAATCATCCTTGAAAACCTCAACAATCTTTTCACAAAAGTCAGAGAATATATCCATCATACATCTTTGAAAGGTGGCAGGTGCATTGCATAAGCCAAAAGGCATACATCCATAAGCAAAGGTACCAAAGGGGTAGGTGAAAGTGGTTTTCTCCTGATCAAATTGTGCAACAGGTATTTGCGAGAAACCTGAATAACCATCTAGAAAGCAGAAGTGTGTGTGTTTAGATAGCCTTTCTAGCATTTGGTCAATAAACGACAAAGGATAATGGTCTTTCCTGGTTGCCTTGTTTAGTTTCCGGAAGTCTATCACCATCCTATAGCCAGTAATAATCCTTTGTGGGATTAGTTCATTCTTATCATTAGGGACGACAGTGATACCTCCCTTCTTAGGTATGCAATGTACTGGACTTACCCAATCACTATGAGCAACAGGATAAATGATTCCTGCTTCCAGAAGCTTTAATATTTCTTTTCTCACGACCTCTTTCATCCTCGGATTTAATCTCCGTTGATGATCAACAACTGGCTTAGAATCAGGATCGGTTTTAATCTTGTGCTGACATAGAGTGGGACTAATACCCTTAAGATCATCAAGAGTATATCCAATAGCAGCACGGTGCTTCCTCAAAGTTTTTAATAACTTCTTCTCTTCGTGATTCGAGAGGTGAGCACTAATAATAATAGGATATATCTCCTTCTCATCAAGATAGGCATACTTACGAGTATCTGGTAACTATTTTAGCTCGAACACAGGATCACCGATTGGTGGGGGAGGATCCCCAAGCAGTTCAATAGGTAGATTATTCTTGAGAATAGGATATTGTTCTAAAACAATTTTATCTATCTCATCTCTTTCATCCATATGCTTATCATTTTCATGCTCAAGGAGATATTGCTCTAAAGGATCCGTAGGAGGTACGGCAATAGAGGCAAGAGCAATGATTTCATCCCTACCAGACGACTCTTTTTCATGGGGTTGTCTTCCAAACTTGGAGAAGTTAAATTCATGAGACACACCCTCGAAACTAACAGTGACAGTCTGTTTAACACAATCAATATGAGCATTGACAGTGTTGAGAAAGGGTCTACCAAATATGATGGGACAAAAGCTATCTTGTGCAGTAGCAAGGACGAGGAAATCAGTAGGGTACTTCGTCTTACCACACAAGACTTATACATCTCGCACAATTCCCATAGGGCAGATAGTGTCTCTATTAGCTAGTGTAATAGTGACATCAATGGGTTCTAACTCAGCAGGTGCAATCTCATCTTTGATTTCATCGTATAGTGACCGGGGTATTGCACTAACACTAGCACCCATATCACATAAACCATGATAACAGTGATCTCCTATCTTGACAGAAACAACGGGCAGGCCAACTACATGTCTGTATTTGTCTTTAGCGTGAGGTTTAGCAATTCTAGCGGAGTCCTCACAGAATTTGATAACATGCTCGTCTATGTCTTCGGTTAAGAGATCTTTGATAATAGCCACACTAGGTTCAACTCTAATTTCCTCAGGGGGTGCAAGTGGTCTAATGTAACCCCTTACGTATCACAGTTGGAGCTTTAGAATAATCCTTTTTCCTAGAAGGGTAAGGTGGTTTCTCAGCGTAGGCACAAGGAACAATAGGATCATTATAGGCAATGACTTTCTCTTCAACTAGATTGGGTTTAACTATGTTGAATTCTACAGGAGGATGATACTTAAACCACTTCTCTTTGGGAAGATCAACATGAGCAGCAAAAGATTCACATAGAGAAGCTACTATCTCAGAGTCAAGTCCATACTCAGCGCTAAAATCTCTAGAAGTGTTTGTTTCTACAAAATATTTAACACAATCAAACTGGAAATTCATACCTGACTCCTTACCTTATTCAATCTCCCAATCTTCAGAGTTATGTTTGATTCTTTCCAATAAATTCCACTTGTGGTCAATATCCCTCTTCGTAAAAGAACCGGTAAAAGAAGTGTCAAGCATGGTACGATCTTCATGAGAAATCCGAGCATAAAAGTTTTGAGTGATAATTTCTCTCGAGAGCTCATGATTGGGGCATGAATATAGCATTGATTTAAGCCTCCCCCAAGCTTGAGCTATGCTTTCCCTGTCACGATGCCAAAAGTTATACATATAATTCCGATCACTATGTACTAAATGCATAGGATAAAACTTTTGATGAAATTCTAATTCCAACCGATTGTAATCCAATGATCCAGTATCATCACATAGCCTATACCATGTCAATGCCTTATCCTTCAAAGATAAAGGAAATACTTTCTTCTTTACCTCATCCTCGGGTAAACCTGCAAGCTTAAATAAACCACAAACTTCAACTACATAGATTAGATGCAAGTCTGAATGTGATGATCCATCTCCTGTAAAAGGATTAGCCAGCAGTTTCTCAAACATACCCGAAGGAATTTTATAAAAGATATTTTCAGTAGGTACCTCAGGTTGAGGAGCAACTCCTCGTGCTTCCGTTCGTGGTGAAGATACCCCGAACAAATTCCTCAAAGGAACAGTTTCCATAGTGACAAGTGACAATAAATTTTAGCACAGTATATAAATGTTTCCTTACCAAATTCAACTTACCAAAGGCGCTTCACTCCAAGTTTGGAACGGTGTCAGAAAAGAGTCTTGATGACCCACAAGTATAGGGGATCAATCGTAGTCCTTTATATAAGTAAGAGTGTCGAACCCAACGAGTAGTAGAAGGCTTTGATAAACGGTTTTTAGCAAGGTAATAACTGCAAGCACTGAAAGTAGTGGTAACAAGTGATGGTGTAGTGAGGTGAAACGTAGCAGGTGAAAAGTAACAAGTAACAAGGAGTAGAAACGGTGCAGCAAAGTGTCCCAATCCCTTTTGTAGCAAGGGACAAGCCTGAACAAAGTCTTATAGGAGGAAAAACGCTCCCGAGGACACACGGGAATTTCTGTCATTCTAGTTTCATCATGTTCATATGATTCACGTTCGTTACTTTGATAGTTTGATATGTGGGTGGACCAGCGCTTGGGTACTGCCCTTACTTGGACAAGCATCCCACTTATGATTAGCCCCTCTCGCAAGCATCCGCAACTACGAAAGAAGAATTAAGACAACGTCTAACCATAGCATTAAACTAGTGGATCCAAATCAGCCCCTTACGAAGCAACGCATAGACTGGGGTTTAAGCTTCTGTCACTCTAGCAACCCATCATCTACTTACTACTCCCCAATGCCTTCCTCTAGGCCCAAATATGGTGAAGTGTTACGTAGTCGACGTTCACATAACACCACTAGAGGAAAAGACAACATACATCATATCAAAATACCAAACGAATACCAAATTCACATGACTATTCTCAGCATGACTTATCCCATGTCCTCAGGAACAAAAGTAACTACTCACAAAGCATAATAATAATCATGATCAGAGGTGTAATGAGTAGCATCAACTATCTAAACATAAACTCTTCCACCAAGTGATCCAACTAGCATCAACTACAAAGAGTAATCAACACTACTAGCAACCTTACAAGTACCAATCGGAGTCGCGAGACGGAGATTGGTTACAAGAGATGAACTAGGGTTTGGAGAGGAGATGGTGCTGATGAAGATGTTGATGGAGATGACTCCCCTCCAAAGAGAGGAGTGTTGGTGATGACGATGGCGACGATTTCCCCCTCCGGGAGGGAAGTTTTCCCGGTAGGATCGTCCTGCCGGAGCTCTAGATTGGTTCTGCTCAAGTTCCGCCTCGTGGCGGCGGAGAATCCACGAAAAAGCTCCACCGTGATTTTTTTCCAGATGAAACCCTTCATATAGCAGAAGAGGGGGCCAGTAGGCCACGAGGGCGCCCACAAGCCCTGTAGCCACAGCTTGGGGGCAAGCGGTGGCTACCAGGCTTGTGGGCCCCTGTTAGCTCCCCTCTGGCACTTCTTTTGCCCAATATTTTTTATATATTCCCAAAAAATTCCACGTTGATTTTCAGGGCATTTGGAGTTGTGCGGAATAGAGGACTCAGACTTGCTCCTTTTCAAGTCTAGAATTCCAGCTGTCGGTATTCTCCCTCTTCAAATAAAGCTTGCAAAATAAGAGAGAAAAGGCATAAGTATGGTACCACAAAGTAATATAACAGCCCAAAAAGCGATAAATATCAACATGAAAGCATGATGCAAAATGGACGTATCACTGCCATACTTTGTATCGTTGTGATCACGAGGGTCTGTTGTAGAGGAAGGTCTGAGATTCTGGTTCTGTGTTGACGGATATGATACAGGTGACGGGTTAGTATAGGAGTTGTGTGATATTACTCCTTGTATCCGTGTACCAGATTGCATGACCAAACATTTCGGGAATTCATAGGTGGGATATCAAGTAGTAACTTATAGGACAATCTTCCTACAGATGCATGATGTGAGGTTTGGATTCGATGTTCAGTGGGTATGTTTGTTCACGGTCGTCTTACAGCGGTTCTCGTTGTGTCTTAAAGAATCCTTGTAGCTTGTTACGACTCGGGGATACTTCATAAGTCGTGTGCACTACGTTGCATAGGATGGCTACTGTAAATTCGAGCCCGTGCGATCTTATCCACGAAGATATCGGATGAAATCTCGATCATATGTTTGTTCCGAGCAGTTCTAGCTCATACTTGTTTGCGGTGGTCTTAATCAGAATTTATTCGACCGTCACTTTGAGGAAGCATTCTTAATATTTTGTTCGAGTGCAATTGCTATATTCCTGTTCAGATATTCCTGTCATTTTGATTCAGCAATATCTTCAATTTATTCGGTGGGCTAATGTGTTGTCCGTCTTCAGGATGGCTCCACCAACTCGTCATAATCCAGGGCGTGAGGATGTGTCGCCATCACCTCCTCCTCCGGAGAATCCTCCTCCGCCGCAGCCTCCTCCTGCTGAGGCTTGGCAAGCGGTGATGGCTGCTACTAATGCAAACACTCAGACGCTGCTACAGTTGTTGCAAGAGAGGGGTAATCAGCAGCAAGGCAATTTCCAGCATGGTGGCAATCAGTTTGCTAATCTGAGTCAGTTCCTGTCGAATCAGCCGAAGACTGTCACTTCCTGTGACCAGCCGTTTGATGCTGAGGATTGGATCCGCGACATGAACAAGCATTTCAAGTGTAGCAATGTTCGTCCTAAGGATTTTGTCAAATTTGCAACTTTCCAGCTCAAGGGGCTAAGATCTTCTCCAAGCTCGATCTCAGAATGGGCTATCATCAAATTCGCATTCGCGAAGAAGATATTCCGAAGACTGCTTTCAGGACTATTTTGGCTCGTATGAGTATACGGTCATGTCTTTTGGTATGGAAAATGCTCCTCCGACATTCTGTTGATTGATGAACTACATATTCTCTCCGTTCAAGAATGACTTCGTCTTGCTCTATCTCGATGACATTCTGGTGTTTTCTGAAACTGAGGAAGAACATGAAGAACATCTCAGATTGGTTCTTGATAAGCTGAGAGAGTACAAATTGTATGCCAAATTTTCTAAGTGTGAGTTCTGGCTGAAAGAAGTCGTCTATCTTGGTCACATTATCTCTGTCGAGGGCATCAAAGTTGATCCGTCCAAGGTGCAGACCATTGTTGAATGGGAGCCTCCGTAGAATGTGAAGCAACTTCGAAGCTTTCTCGGGCTTGCAAGGTATTGTAGAAGGTTCGTTGAGAACTTCTCCAAGATTGCTAAGCCGCTCTCAAGTCTTCTTCAGAAAGGTGTGAAGTATGCTTGGTCTCCAGAGTGTCAGTTGGCCTTCGACACAGTCAAAGATAAGCTCACCTCTACTCCAGTCTTGGTTCCTCCGGATGATTCCAAGCCTTACCAGGTGTTCTGCGACGCTTCTCTCCAGGGTCTTGGTGCATTACTGATGCAAGAGAAGAAAGTGGTTTCTTATACCTCCACACAGTTGAAGCCAGCGGAGAAGAACTATCATGTGCATGATCTTGAGCTAGCAGATGTGGTTCACGCTCTGATGACTTGGAGACATCTCTTGTTGGAACGAAAGTTGAAGTTTTCACCGATCACAAGAGTCTAAAGTACATCTTCACTCAGCCTAACCTGAATCTTCGGCAAACTCGTTGGGTGGAAATGCTCCAAGATTTTAATCCGAGTGTTGAGTACACGCGAGGCAAAGCTAATGTCGTGGCAGATGCCTTGAGCAGGAAGGCGTACTGCAACAGTCTTATTCTGAAACCTCTCCAGCCTGACCTTTGTGAGTCTTTCAGGAAGCTCAACCTTCAGTAAGTACCTTAGGGATTTCTTGCAAACCTTCAGATATCTCCTACCTTGGAAGATCAGGTCCGAGCAGCACAACTTCTTGACGCCATGGTCAAGAAAGTCAAGATTGGGGTGGCAAAGAGTCTTCCCAAGTATAACTGCTTCAGTGTTGATGCCAGGGACACGTTGTTCTTTGAGGATCATCTTGTCGTTCCTAAAGGAGATCTCAGAAAGGTTATCATGGAATAAGCTCATAACTCTCTGCTCTCTATTCATCCTGGAAGCTCCAAGATGTATCAGGACTTGAAACAGACCTTCTGGAGGACTCGTATGAAGCGTGAGATTGCTCAGTTCGTAAATGAATGTGATGTATGTCGAAGGGTGAAAGCTGAGCATCAACGTCCAGCAGGTCTTTTGCATCCTTTGCCCATTCCCAAGTGGAAGTTCGATCATACTGAGATGGATTTCGTCACTGGTTTTCCGAAGTCCAAGAAAGGTAATGATGACATCTTCGTCGTCATCGACAAGTTGAGTAAAGTGGCTCATTTTCTTCCAGTCAAGGAATCCATTTCGGCAGCTCAGCTTGCAGAGTTGTACAATTCCAGGATTGTGTCTTTGCACGGTGTGCCTATGATGATCTCTTCAGATCGCAGAAGTATCTTCACTTCCAAGTTCTGGGACTCTTTTCAGTCCGCGATGGGCACGAAGATACGCTGCAGCACAGCTTTTCATCCTCAGTCTAGTGGTCAAGTGAAGCGAGTCAATCAAGTTATTGAGGATATGCTGAGATCCTGTGTTATCTCTTTTGGTATGAAGTGGGAGGATTGTCTGCCTTTTGCGCAGTTCTCGTATAACAACAGTTATCAAGCTAGTTCTGGCAAGGCTCCGTTTGAAATTCTCTATGGCAGGAAGTGTCGTGCCCCGCTCAACTGGTCCGAGATAGGCGAGCGTCACATCCTTGGGAATGACCTGATAGAAGAAGCTGAGATGATGTGTTGGGTCATTCGTGACAACCTCAGAGCAGCTCAGTCCCGTCAGAAGAGCTATTATGATAGCAAGCATCGTGACATGTCTTATGAGCTTGATGACTTCGTCTATCTCAAGGTGTCGCCTATGAAGGGTATGCAGCGCTTTGGCATCAAAGGCAAGCTTGCACCTCGTTTCGTTGGTCCGTTCAGAGTTGTTGGCAAGAGAGGTGACCTTGCGTACCAGCTCGAGCTCCCGTCAAACTTTGCAAATGTGCAGGATGTGTTCCATGTTTCTCAGCTCCGGACGTGCTTCAAGACCCCCGAGCGCACTATTCATCTTCAAGACATCGACCTTCAGCCTGACATATCTTATCGTGAGCATCCAGTTGCGGTTCTCGAGGTGACTGAGCGCAAGACCCACAACAAGACTGTCAAATTTCTCAAAGTGCAATGGTCACACCATTCCGATAAAGAGGCTACTTGGGAACGCGAGGATCACCTCCGTTCTGAATTTCTGGAGTTCTTTCAGGCGTAGATCTCGGGGGAGATCTTTTTGTAGTGTGGGAGAGTTTGTAATGCCCCAACTATGTAACCTTCCCTTTTTGGAACATTCTTCATGTGGGTCCAAATTGTCATTGATACGAGAGCTATCCTATGCTTATGATTTCATGTGTTGTCACTTTGTTCACTCTTCCTTTGCATGCATGCATGCAATATCATTTCATGCCCTTGTCTTGTGTTGGTGCATTGTGAATATGAGTGTGTATGTGCTTTGATGATTATGTGATGGTGTAGTGACATGTGGTATGATGTGATGATGCTAGGTATGAAGTGGATGTGTTTGTAGAAGGAAGTATCTAAGTTGCTTGCATTAAAGTTTCAAAACCATCTCCCCCTTTTTCACCTCAAGCTCAAATATTCATTTGGTCATGGACTAGGATAAGTTGTGATGGATTTGAGATGTGGATTTGCTACTTTGAAAAGGTGTTTTAAAAGGTGCAAATTATTACAAAACAGATCCAAGCAATGCTATTTTGTAAATATTAACTTGCTCCTAAAATCCTTTTTCTATTTTTATAAAATAGGTCATATCTTTTCATGACCAGGGGCATTCTTGTTTTGTTTTTAACCCCAATAGTTTTTGCTGTGCTTTATTTTATTCTCTGGCCTTTTTCTGTAAATAGAAAACAGCCCAGGGTTTTATTTACTATCTATGTTGCGCCACTGGTGGGCTCTCTCCCTCCTGGCGGCCCATCTCTCCACTCCCTCGCGCGGTGGCCCAAGCGCGCGTCCCTCCTTCCACCTTCAGACGGCGTTGCCCCCCCCCCCCCCCCCCCGCTCACTTTCTGTCAGGCTACACAGAGAGAACGCGAGCCGCTGTGAGGGCTCGGACGTCGAGGCCCCCTCTTATAACGTGGGCGTCCGTGCCCTCTTTTTCCCTAGGGTTTCCCCCTTCCCCATCCGCGCCGCCACCATCTCCTTCCCCTCTTCCTTTCTCGCATGTAGTCTCTGTAGATAGCAGGCAGAGAGAGAGTAGCACGCCGCCGACGACCGCCGCGCTCCCGTCGTCTTCGGCATCGTCCGTCATGTCCAGGGGCACGGGGGAGGTGCCCGCGCCCCATTCCCGTCCTCGGTGAGGCCGGGGAGCGTCCTGACCGACGGCTAGCACCTCGTCAATGGCTCGGCCCCGGTGTACTCCGTCCTATTCCTCGGTTCCGCGGCATAGCACTTTGGATCTGCGTCAGGGTGTCTCCCTCTGGCTTCTTCCCGCTCGATCGGCACCCCTCCCTTCCTTCCCTAGGTGAGCAGCCTCCCCTCTCCCTTCCCCCTCTAGTAGATTGGCCTAGAGATCATGGCATGCCTCTGTTCGAAGAGGGTGACGACAGGTCCTGCATATACCATGTGTTGCGTGTTCTTGTGTAGCTGCAGGTGTTTGTTAGATCCAGTAGGAGAGTTGCGGTTCTTCCATGTAGAAGCAGTGTAGTAGCTCGCCGTAGATCACCCCCTTGCTGGCGTAGAGTAGCAGTAATGCATTCGGGCTTGCACCGGCGATCGCCACCGTCGGCATCTCTGTGAGTAACAGAGCATCTGGTGCCTGGGGTAGGTTACCTTGAAGTCATCCTTCTCTCTGTCAGATCCACTACAGGAATCAGCTTCTTTGCCGTCTGCCATCACAAACGGCAAAGACAATATCCCGGACGGCAAAGACAATATCACAGACGGCAAAGATTCTCACGGCCGGCAAAATTTCTGCGTCAGCCTACGATGACATAGGACCTTCTTTGCCGTCTCCCCCCAAAGCGGACGGCAAAGCTCTTTGCCGTCAGCTTTCCTTAGGAGGAGTCGGCAAAGTGCTCGAGATGGCAGCCGACAGGCGTTGCCTCCGTTAGGGGTTAACGGAGGCTTTGACGTCTGCCTCCACGTCCATCTTTGCCGTCTGCCTCCCCGTCCATCTTTGCCATCTGCCTTCTCTTCCCCTCCCCTCCCCCTCCATCTTTGCCGTCTGCCTCCCTGTCCATCTTTGTCGTCTGCCAGCTCCTCCCCTCCCCCCTCTCTCCACTCTTTGTCGTCTGCCCCTTCCTCCCCCCTCCCATGTTCCCTCTTCTTTTCCATCTGCCCACCCTGGAGGCTGACGGCAAAGAGACTACATAGACACCCCAGAATGCACAGCTGGGTGCCATGTGGCACCTTTGTCGTCTGCCAGCTGATGGCACAGGTCTTTGCCATCAGCTGGCAGACGGCAAAGAGACTATATAGTTCCTGTTTTTTTGTTTTATATTATTTCACAGCACATATATATATATATATTTGACAGCACATTTGTATAATTCACCACACATATATGATATATAGTTCACCACACATATACTTGCCAACACATATATATAATTCACCACACATATATGATTCACCAATGTACATCCCCATATATCCAAAGAACCAACATACCAAGTATTGCACTGTTTATCCATATATACATATACATATAGTTCGACATTGTTCATCAACTCAAATGAAAACTAGATGATATACATATAAAGTTCATCCATCGACATTGTTCAACTCCATGAATGCTAGCTTCCATGCATGTAGTATATCCAATCTGCAAAAATGTGAATAAGAAAGTTAGAATAAGAACAAAATATGATGTTTTTCAGCTAATTATGTCATTTTTAGCGGAAAACAAGCTAAGTATATGTGTGGTGAACTATATATCATTTGTTGGAGCTAAATTACCTAATTATGTCTTTTTTGAGCTAAATGGGCTAATTATGTCATTTTAGAGGAAAACAAGCTAAGTATATAATATTCATGAGCTAACCAAGGTTCTTATGCCATTTTGAGCTTATTATGGCATTTTGGAGCTAAATGGGCTAATTATGTCATTGTTGGGTTAATTAAAGCAAGGATAATATGAAAGTGGAGAAGAAAGAGGAGGAGGAGGAGAAGAAGAAATTCAAGAAGAAGGAGGAGGAGGAGGAGAAGGAGGAGGAGGAGAAGGATAGAAGGTCCTTGGCCTTCTCCTCCTCATCCTCCTTCTCCTCCTCCTTCTCCTTCTTCTCTTCTTCTTCTTCTTCTTCTTCTTTCTTTTCATTTTGCCTATTTCTTCTCCTCTTCTCCTCTTGTTGGAGCTAAGTTACCTAATTAGGTCTTTTTTGAGCTAAATGGGCTAATTATCCCATTTTAGAGGAAAACTAGCTAAGTATATAATATTACTGAGCTAACCAAGGTTCTTATGCCATTTTGAGCTTACTATGGCATTTTGGAGCTAAATGGGCTAATTATGACATTGTTGCGGAAATTAAAGCAAGGATAATATGAAAGAGGAGAAGAAAGAGGAGGAGGAAGAGAAGAAGAAGAAATCAAGAAGAAGGAGGAGGAGGAGGAGAAGAATAGAAGGTCCTTGGCGTTCTCCTCCTCCTCCTCCTCCTTCTCCTTCTTCTCTTCTTCTTCTTCTTCTTCTTCTTCTTCTTCTTTCTTTTCATTTTTCCTATTTCTTCTCCTCTTCTCCTCTTGTTGCAGCTAAATTACCTAATTATGTCTTTTTTGAGCTAAATGGGCTAATTATGTCATTTTAGAGGAAAACAAGCTAAGTATATAATATTCATGAGCTAACCAAGGTTCTTATGCCATTTTGAGCTTATTATGGCATTTTGGAGCTAAATGGGCTAATTATGTCATTGTTGGGATAATTAAAGCAAGGATAATATGAAAGAGGAGAAGAAAGAGGAGGAGGATAAGAAGAAGAAGAAATCAAGAAGAAGGAGGAGGAGGAGGAGAAGGAGGAGGAGGAGAAGGATAGAAGGTCCTTGGCCTTGTCCTCCTCCTCCTCCTCCTCCTCCTTCTTCTTCTTCTTCTCTTCTACTTCTTCTTTCTTTCTTTTCATTTTGCCTATTTCTTCTTCTCTTCTCCTCTTGTTGGAGCTAAATTACCTAATTATGTCTTTTTTGAGCTAAATGGGCTAATTATCCCATTTTAGAGGAAAACAAGCTAAGTATATAATATTAATGAGATAACCAAGGTTCTTATGCCATTTTGAGCTTATTATGGTATTTTCGAGCTAAATGGGCTAATTATGTCATTTTTGGGTTAATTAAAGCAAGCATAATATGAAAGAGGAGAAGAAAGAGGAGGAGGAGGAGGAGAAGAAGAAGAAATCATTAAGGAGGAGGAGGAGGAGAAGGATAGAAGGTCCTTGGCCTTCTCCTCCTCCTCCTCCTCCTCCTCCTCCTCCTCCTCCTTCTCTTCTTCTTCTTCTTCTTCTTCATCTTCTTCTTTCTTTTCATTTCGCCTATTTCTTCTCCTCTTCTCCTCTTGTTGGAGCTAAATTACCTAATTATGTCTTTTTTGAGCTAAATGGGCTAATTATTCCATTTTAGAGGAAAACAAGCTAAGTATATAATATTGATGAGCTAACCAAGGTTCTTATGCCATTTTGAGCTTATTATGGTATTTTTGGAGCTAAATGGGCTAATTATGTCATTGTTGGGTTAATTAAAGCAAGGATAATATGAAAGAGGAGAAGAAAGAGGAGAAGGAGGAGAAGAAGAAGAAATCAAGAAGAAGGAGGAGGAGGAGGAGAAGGAGGAGGAGGAGAAGGATAGAAGGTCCTTGGCCCTCTCCTCCTCCTCCTCCTCCTCCTCCTTCTCCTTCTTCTCTTCTTCTTCTTCTTCTTCTTCTTCTTTCTTTTCATTTGCCTATTTCTTCTCCTCTTGTTGGATCGAAATTACGTAATTATGTCTTTTTTGAGCTAAATGGGCTAATTATCCCATTTTAGAGAAAAACTAGCTAAGTATATAATATTACTGAGCTAACCAAGGTTCTTATGCCATTTTGAGCTTATTATGGCATTTTGGAGCTAAATGGGCTAATTATGTCATTGTTGCGGAAATTAAAGCAAGGATAATATGAAAGAGGAGAAGGAAGAGGAGGAGGACGAGAAGAAGAAGAAATCAAGAAGAAGGAGGAGGAGGAGGAGAAGGATAGAAGGTCCTTGGCCTTCTCCTCCTCCTCCTTCTCCTTCTTCTCTTCTTCTTCTTCTTCTTCTTTTTTATTTTCATTTTGCCTATTTCTTCTCCTCTTCTCCTCTTGTTGGAGCTAAATTACCTAATTATGTCTTTTTTGAGCTAAATGGGCTAATTATCCCATTTTAGAGGAAAACTAACTAAGTATATAATATTAATTATGTGATTGTTGGGGAAATTAAAGCAAGGATAATATGAAAGAGGAGAAGAAAGAGGAGGAGGAGGAGAAGAATAAGAAATCAAGGAGAAGGAGGAGGAGGAGAAGGACTAGAAGGTCCTTGGCCTTCTCCTCCTTCTCCTCCTCCTCCTCCTCCTCCTCCTCCTCCTCCTCCTTCTCCTCCTTCTCCTTCTTCTCTTCTTCTTCTTCTTCTTTCTTTTCATTTTTCCTATTTCTTCTCCTCTTGTTGGAGCTAAATTACCTAATTATGTCTTCTTGGAGCTAAATGGGCTAATTATCTCATTTTAGAGGAAAACAAGCTAAGTTTGGAGGAGAAACTTACCGTAGTGGTCATCAAGGAGGAGAAACAACACGGTTGCTCGCGTCGGCTTCGTTTGGAGACGGTTGCCCTGGAGAAGGGTCGTGCGATGTCGCTTGGGAGTTATTCTGCAGAAAAGATATTTTGCAATGTCTCAGTTAGCATGATGACACTCAATTATTAATACTAGTTTATAATGAAACTCATCGTGCCAATCGAAGAGAAGACGGGCATCGGCGGAGGGACTTGACCGCTCTTCTCGCACAGACCCTGAAGAGTGGGTCGTATTAGTTAGTATTGAAACAGACATTACACACATGATTTGGCTAATGTGAAAAAAAACATACCACAAAAATCTCGTACAGGGCCCGTTGACCTGCCTCATTCCGGGCCCTCTCCTCCTCAAGCAATCGTGTCGTGGTCTGGTCCCTCTCATCAAGAGCAGCCTGGCTTGCCAATCTCTCTTTCTCAAGAGCAGCCTGGTTTTCCGCTCTCTCTTTCTGAAGAGCAGCCTGAAACACCATTCCTCATTACCACAGTAATGATCTATGGTGACACACATAATGAAATGGATGAAAGTGTTCTTAGTCCGTACAACTAACTTCGATGGCAAGTTCGACTGGCCGTGGACGAGACGTTATCTCAGGACATCTGCTCGACTGGCGCGCCTTGATCTCCAGAAGAGTGAGTGGACAACGTATTATCCCATCTCCAATGGCTATCGAGCCATGGGGCCTCCCGCCACCAGATATCATCACCAGCTCTGGATCCAAAGGTTCCTGGCTAGGGTTAAATTCATCCCCTTTCGTAGCCTTCCCCGCGTCCCTGTATGCCACGAGCTTCTGGTGGGATGATATGTTGGTGAAGTTATTGGGATCATCCAGGTCAGACTCAGAGAATGCTTTCGACTTCTTGTACGAGGCAGTATGGGCCATGCCATAAAGGTCGTACAAGTGTGGCATCTCAGTCTTATTGTGATGCGCCTAAAAGAGAGGAGCAAAATATTAGCATCAAGAATGAATTGCATGAATCATGAAGCAAATCACATACCCAGTTTCGTCCAAACTGAAGTAAGTTGGCGCTGCCTTGATGGTGTGGCACACCAACCATTTGGCTACGCCGATCCTCCACATTCTCGTGGACGGCTCGCCAGCTGCCTGTGCACCACTCATCAACCAACGCCTCCCAACAATCCATCTTATCCGCACACCATCTTGGGGGCACCTGTAAGTCATTAGAACGAATTTTCAGCGCTACGCCTATGAATGAAATCAAGAAAACTACGTAGAAGGACTTAAGAATAGGTAATTACCTTCATGTATGGCTCCTTCTTCAGAAACATTGCGCGGCAATCCTTCTTCTCCTTCTTAATACCACGCGTGTCGTAGTAATCTCGAATAGCCTGCGGCCGAGCCTCGTGGTGCAAGTTCTGTAGTAACCGCCTACACTCGACCTCGAGAACCCTGGCCGCCTCCTCCTCATATCCATCCTCACACCTATAGAAGGTCTGCAATCAAACGTGAAAACACCGATTAGTACAATAATTAGCTATATTGTTAATTTTAGATTCTGTAAAAGGATAATTTACTCAAAAGTGGTTGATCACCATCTCGGCCCTCGTGTGGCACAAGACACCATCTATAATCTCCTCCGGCCGAGTCTGCGCAGCCTGGTAGTGCTCCCAGGTAAATCCTAGTGTAGGAACCTGACCCTCACCAGGCAACGTGACAAACCCCGGGAAATTTGTCCGGCAAAGCACACCAAGGACGGAGTTCGGCCTGCGGACTCCAAGAGGGTGTACCCATCCCCTCCAGTATGATAAGGTCAGCGCATTAGATATTTGAACAAACTTGAAGGCAAAAGCTAAAAAAAGGGTAAATGTACTTACCTATCTCCTTCAGGTTTAATTACCGGCCTCTGCTCGCGGGTAGCCGGGGCGACCGGGAGACGTGTACTACCACGCTTGTACACGGTGGCCCCGTCCACCTGCACATCGCCCTCACTATCCGTAAGCTCATCCCCGCCATCCCCGCCCCCTGAGCCACCCGGACCCTCGGTCCAATCCGGCAACTCTGTACGATCCGGCCAAGGCTCCCATCCGGGCCTCTCCACGTCGGGTGAAGCCTCCGGAACCGTAGTCTCCTCCGGCTGCTCCTGGGCCGAATGCACCTCGACCCGAGGCTGCTCCTGGACCGGAGTCTCATGGGACAAATGCCCGTGAACACCAGGCTCCTGGACCGGAGTCCCCGTAGCCTCCTCCGCAAACGGGTCGACCATACTACTCCTATGATCGAGTGAATGAGCTGGTGGTTGTGGCGAGGACGGCTCAACAGTCCTCCTGGATCTTCCACGGCCACCACCTCTCCATGTACCCTTCCCCTTCCTCCCTACCCGACCAGCACCTCTCCCAGTAGGCAATGCCGCCGATGAGGAAGAACCCCCGGCTGGTGTCGAAAGACTGTCTGCCAAGGCTCTACGAAGAGATAGGGGTGGAAGGGAAGTACCACCCCTCGTGCGGGCCGCCTGGGAAGAACCCGTCGAGCGCTCTGGACCCGCGCCCACCATCTTTCAACACCTGCCATGATAAAGATTAAAAGAAATTAGTACAACATAAAAAAATTGAATGACTGACATGATTAATAATATGTACATGAATAATAAAGATTAAAATATATATAATTTAAGTTGTGAATCTTACAAACTAATAATCATCATCAATAAATGCATCATCATCATCACTATCACGCATGTCTTCATGAATGACGTGCTCATCGGGTTCAACGGCGTGAAGTTGTGAAAGGCCTTCCTTTAATCGTTGAAGCATTGACAAGTCATCCGCATCAGTAACCTCTACGAGTTCTAGGTCTTCTGGTTCCGGCTCAGGGCTGGAGTCGGATTCATTGTCGCTGTCTACTTCCATGTTCTTGGATGAAGCACGGCGGTTCTTGAAAAGTTTCTTGGAAAGACGTGTTTCTTGGAAGAATTCTCCAGCATATGTGTCTGGGTCAATGTGAGGTTCATAATCCTGTTCATTTGGGAGAGGTGGTCTGACATGTGGCGGCACTTCATAAACAACATACCAACCTTCCAGATTCTTATCCGTTTGGCATGCCCACGGTAGATAGAAAACTTGGGTCGCCTGTTGAGCCGTAATATAGACATCGGGAACATCTAAATGGGTGTTTGGATTGATTTCGACTAGTCCTATATGTTCATGAGTCCTTCTAGTGTTTTTTGGCTGGAACCAATAACATTTGAAGACTACGACGTCCGGTGGGTTTTCACCATAGAATTGAAGTTCATAAATTGCTTCAACTCTTCCATAATACTCGATAACACCTTCGCCGATAGCAGAGACACCACAATTTGTAGATTTCCGGTCGGGCATAGATAGCTCTTTGCCAAAGGTACGAAAGAGATAGCCGTTGATGTTGTATTTCTCAAATGAACGGACCTTATAGTCAAAACCATTAGCGACTTGTCTCAATTCGGTGTCCATAGACTCTGAATTAGCCTACAAGTTTAATACGAAACGGTTGTTGCATTAGCCGCAAGTTAGACCAAGAATGAAATGGTCCATTATTGATAATTACCATTAGTTTGAACCAAGAGAAGAAACCGGGATAGCCGCCTCCTGTCTTTGACAGAAGCTCATACTCTTCGACGGAATCATTTTCGATCACCGCTCCATCCGAGAATTTGACGACGTAACGGCTGTTTGAAATATCCGGGAATAAGAGAAGTTCAAATGAATTAGAAGTTACGGGAAAATGTGTCGAGAACTCACTCGATGTACGGTCGCACTTCTGTTAGGTTGTTGAAGATATACAACGAAATGTTCCGCCATTCTTCGATATCCAACGTTATTAGTTTCGAAGCACCGGCTGGTGCGAGCTTCCCTTTGAATAGGCTGAGGTTGGACCCACCTTTTTAGGGTCTCCATCATTGTGCCGAGGCTTCGGATTATGCAAATGATGATTTTTGGCTTCGTAGTGTGCTGTCACAAAGTTTGCCACCTCCTCAGTAATGAATGCCTCAGCCATCGATGCTTCAATTCTACGCTTATTTTTACATTTAGATCGAAGGGTCTTCTGCATCCCCTCAGTTGCATAGCACCAACGATCTTGCCTCGGTCAGTAGATGTAAAATCAAATGCTGCATTGGATTAAAGAAGCCCGGTGGAAAGATCTTCTTTAACTTGCACAACAACTCCGATGCAAACTCCTCCATGTCTTCTACCACGCCATGCGACAATTCTTTCGCACAAAGCACACGGAAGAAATAGCTCAGCTCCCCCAGTACTAGCCATTCATCCTCAGGAATAAAGCCACGTAACATCACCGACATTACCCGCTCTAGCCATATGTGCCAATCATGACTCTTGAGACCAAAGATTTTTAATTTTTCAAGACTCGCTCCCCTCTTTAGATTCGTTGCATACCCATCGGGGAACATCAAGTGCATTTTGACCCACAAGATAATTTCCCTCATAGCTGGCCTTCCATGATTGAACCAGGCCTTTGGCTTCGACCACTTCTGCTTTCCTTTGCCTTCTCGCATGTTTTGTAACGGTCTATGACATAGTGTCTCTTGATCGACTCTAGCCTTAATATTATCCTTTGTCTTCCCATCTATGTCGAACAATATACCAAAAATAGCCTCTCCGATATTCTTTGAAGTGTGCATCATGTCGATATTGTGTGGAAGAAGGACGTCTTTGAAGTAAGGCAGATCCCAGAAGCATGGCTTGTGAGTCTAGGCGTGTTTTGAATTATACCCCTTGAAATACCCTGGATGCTCTGGATCAGGCTCGAGGGCGTTTAACTGATCCAGGATTTGTTGGCCTGTGAACACAGGTGGTGCCATGTTTTTGACAACTTTACCTTTGGTAAAGTTCTTCTTGTCTTTTCTGAACTGATGGTCAGGATCCAGGAACTGTCTATGCAAGTCAAAGCAAGAATACTTCCGACCCTCCTGCAACCAATGAAACTGAAGAGCTGCCTTGCATTGGGGGCACGGGAACCTTCCATGCACACACCATCCAGAGAATAGCGCATACGCTGGCAAGTCATATATAGAGTACATGTACCACACATGCATTTTGAAGTTTTCTTTTCTAGCGAGATCGTATGTCTTGACCCCATTTTCCCAAGCTTCTTCCAATTCATCCTTAAGCGGTTGCAGGTACACATTCATATTCTTCCCCGGATAATTGGGCCCTGGAATTATCAACGTCAGAAATATGTTCTTTCTTTGCATAATCTACCCGGGGGGAGATTGAGTGGAATGACAAATACAGGCCAACAAATGTATTGGGTTGCCGTCATGCCGAAGGGATTAAAACCATCTGTGGCGGCGCAGACTCGAGGATTCCTTGGATCTGCCGCTTTATCCTGATGCAATCCATCGAAATGTTTCCACGCTTCCCCATCTGATGTGTGTACCATCATCTTATTCCCATCCGCATCTAGTTCGGTTCTTTTGCCCAATTTGTGCCATGTCATTTGTCTGGCTGTCTCTTCGACCATGAAAAGACGTTGAAGTCTTGGTACGATTGGCATATACCGAAGAACACAAACTGCGATTTTGGTCTGCCTCTTCTCACCCATACTGTTGTCTACCACAAGATACCTGCAAGACTCGCAATTGGGACAATAGTCCAAGTGTGCATACTCCTTCCTAAATAAGACACATCCTTTCTCACATGCATATATCTTCTCATAGGGCATCTTAAGTACACGAAGTATTTTGTCCGACTGGTACAGGTTTGCAGGCATGACATGGCCTTTGGGTAGGAAACGTCCAAATAGTGTCATCATCGCGTCGTAGCATTCTCTTCCCAAGTTGAACTGAGCCTTCAGAGCCATTACTTGTGCAATTGCATCCAGCTGACAGAGCTCAGTGTGCTCATGGAGACGACGTTTTGAAGACTCCAACATTTCATAAAAGGCCTTTGCAGATTCCTCCATCTCATCTTCTGAATCCCGAGCATCATCAAAGTCTTGCACCATGTCTTCGATCCCAGTACCATGCTCATCCGTGCGACGACGGACCACCTCAGCTCTTGTGCGTTGTATAGTCTCACCATGAAATGTCCACACCGTATAATTAGGCTTAAAACCCCTCCTCTGCAGGTGTTTAATCATTACAGCCTCTGTCGTCTTTTTATTGTTGTCGCATCCAGGACAGGGGCAATAGTTTCTTTCCTAGCCATTTGCGAATGCGGCTTTCACAAATTCCTTTGTTTTTAAAAACCATTCTTTCGTCATCTCTTTCTGACTAGGGTGACCGGTATACATCCACGCACGATCACTCATCTTGCGTAGCTACTAAAGATAGAAGAAATATATTTATATATAATTTAGCATTTATATTCATCGTTAATCAGGTTCGCCATTTTTATTACGTCCAGGCAACCTACACGCTAATAGGTAAAGATAGGTCCTAATCCCACCCGAGTATGTGTAGATTGGGTTCGTTTTCCCATGCTCTGCTCCGGATCCAACGCAAAATTTCGGCAGCACCTCCCCGCTATTGTCCTGATACACGTCTCCGCAATAAACAGAGAGCATGTGCATCCGGAGAACAACAGGGAGGCACTGACGAAATTCCGCATCAGATCCAGAGCACAGCATATGGGAAAACGAACCCAATCTACACATACACGGGCTGTCCATGGATAATGTTGGACAATTCAAAAGGATGGCGGTTATAAATATGCAAAGACGTGCATATTTATAGATGTCGCCCTTTCGAACGGGAGACGCATACTGGTCACGCGTACTGATAAATTAATTGAATTACCTAAATCTAGAAAGTTTCATCCGGAAACCGAGCCATAGTAAATGAAGGGGCGGGGAGGAGATGAAATTTGTACTGACCCACGAATGCAGGGGCGGAGCTCGTACAACGCACGGGCAGGTCTTCGCACAGCAGACCTCATAGCGACAAGACAACTATCACATGTAAATCCACCCGATCAACACAAATATTCCCGTTATGTCATTTTAGAGGAAAACAAGCTAAGTATATAATATTCATGAGCTAACCAAGGTTCTTATGCCATTTTGAGGTTATTATGGCATTTTGGAGCTAAATGGGCTAATTATGTCATTGTTGCGGAAATTAAAGCAAGGATAATATAAAAGAGGAGAAGAAAGAGGAGGAGGAGGAGAAGAAGAAGAAATCAAGAAGGAGGAGAAGGAGGAGAAGGAGGAGGAGGAGAAGGACTAGAAGGTCCTTGGCCTTCTCCTCCTCCTCCTCCTCCTTCTCCTTCTTCTCTTCTTCTTCTTCTTCTTCTTCTTCTTCTTTCTTTTCATTTTGCCTATTTCTTCTCATCTTCTCCTCTTGTTGGAGCTAAATTACCTAATTATGTCTTTTTTGAGCTAAATGGGCTAATTATCCCATTTTAGAGGAAAACAAGCTCAGTATATAATATTAATGAGCTAACCAAGGTTCTTATGCCATTTTGAGCTTATTATGGTATTTTGGAGCTAAATGGGCTAATTATGTTATTGTTGGGTTAATTAAATCAAGGATAATATGAAAGAGGAGAAGAAAGAGGAGGAGGAGAAGAAGAAGAAATCAAGAAGAAGGAGGAGGAGGAGGAGAAGGATCGGAGGAGGAGAAGGATAGAAGGTCCTTGGCCTTCTCCTCCTCCTCCTCCTCCTCCTCCTTCCCCTTCTTCTCTTCTTCTTCTTCTTTCTTTTCATTTTGCCTATTTCTTCTCCTCTTCTCCTCTTGTTGGAGCTAAATTACCTAATTATGTCTTTTTTGAGCTAAATGGGCTAATGATCCCATATTAGAGGAAAACAAGCTAAGTATATAATATTAATGAGCTAACCAAGGTTCTCATGCCATTTTGAGCTTATTATGGTATTTTGGAGCTAAATGGGCTAATTATGTCATTGTTGGGTTAATTAAAGGAAGGATAATATGAAAGAGGAGAAGAATGGCCATTTTTTAGCTAAATGGGCTAATTATCTCATTGTTGGGGAAAATAAGGTAAGGAGAATAAGATAGAGGAGAAGAAAGAGGAGGAGGAGGTGAAGAGGAAGAAATCAAGAAGAAGGAGAAGGAGGAGGAGGAGAAGAAGGAGGAGAAGAAGGAGAAGGAGGAGAAGGTATTCTTCTTCTCTTCTTCTCTTCTTCATCTCTTCTTCTTTTCTCCTTCTTTTCTTCTTCTCCTTCTTATTTTTGTCTTCTCCTCCTCCTCCTCCTCTTCTTCTTCTTCTTCTTCTCCTCCTCCTCTTCTCCTCTTCTCCTCCTCCTCCTCTTCTTCTTCTTCCTATTCTTTTTATTAAGCTAACTAACTAACTAACCTAACTAACGAAGCTAACTAAACCTATCGCTAAACCTAGATAGCACTAAACAACAAAAAAATAACAAAAACAGAATCTACCACTAAGTAACTAAAAAATAATCTAGCTACCACTAAATAACAGAACAAAATCTACCACTAAACTACCTACTAAATCTACTAATTAACTAACTAAATCTACCAACTAACTAAACTACCACTAAAACTACTAATTAACTAACCTACCAACTAAACTATATATGCCACAACAACTACAATAACAACAACAACTACAATAACAAGAACAACTACTACAACAACAATAAAAAATCATACCGGTAGTTATAATCTAATTCAAAAAACTAAATACCAAACAATAAAAAATCAAAAAATAAAGAACAAGGGGGCGGCGTGGATGGGCTTACCGGCAGTGGGGCTGCGGGGGCGGCGCCGAGGCCTGCGGGGCAGTGGGGCTGCGGGGGCGGCACCAGGGGCGCCGGGGGTGGGGCAGCGGGGGCGCACCAGGGGCACCACGGGGCGCCGGCGGTGGGGCTTCAGGGGCGGCACCAGGGGGCGCCGGGGGGGTTGTGGGGCTTCGGGGGCGGCACCGTGGGTGGCCGGGCGACAGTGGTGGCGGCATTGGCGTCGGGGGAGGAGAGAGAGAGGGAGGTGTCGTTTGAGAGAGAGAGGGCCGCGGTGGGGGCGGGACAACCGTTAGTAGATTCAGGACCTTTGCCGTCTGCTGGCGGACGGCAAAGGGGTCTATACTCTTTGTCGTCTGCCTCTGGCATCTTTGCCGTCCGCCAACAGACGGCAAAGAAGGGAGTAGGTTGACCTAAGGTTCCCTCGGCCAGATGAGCTTCTTTGCCGTCTGCTGGCGCCTTCTTTGCCGTCTGCGGTAGACGGCAAAGAGTTGACTGCTGGCAAAGACCTTCTTTGCCATCAGCCAGTTCTTTGCCGTCAGTTTTGCTGAAGCTGATGGCAAAGAGTGTCTTTGTCGTCAGCTACCAGACGGCAAAGAATAGGCAGATGGCAAAATCTCTGATTCGAGTAGTGATCCCGTTGAGTGTCCCATTGGTTCGCAGTGCATTCCTGTTGTGTGTGTTGTATGAGGTGCAGGGTTCGAATCCTAGTTGGTGCACCCCCTTTTGATTCTTTTTCGTTCGACGGTAGAATAGCAGCAACAGAGAAGATACCTTGCAAGCATTCCCTTCTCTGTCGAGCATGTAGTTAGTAGTAGGGTGGTGAGTAGCTGTGTTGTGATAACAGGGGGTCTGGAGTTCGACTCCTCCCGTGTCCCTTATTTTTTTAGTTGCTTTTATTTCCTGTTTTAGCTTTGCTTGTTCTATACTTGCTGTGGCATGCTATGTTAGATTTATGGGTTTTGTTGCTTGCCTCAAACAGTAGGTTGTGGCTGTTATTGTGGCATGTGCAGATATCCTATGTGCTTGTGTAGGTTTATGTAGTGTTGTGTGTAGGTGAAGGGCCTTGTGTGTATAGGTGTTGTGTGAGTTAGCTGATGCTTGGGAGTTAGCTTGGCATGTATATACGTGTAGCATACATGTTGTGGAGTGTGTGGTGATGTTATGTGCATGAGTGTGGTGCAAGCACCAAGGGTGGTATATATGCACCTCTTGTGCAATATGTGATGTGAGTATGTGTTTGGGTTTTCCCCCTCACCTACCTCGTGTATATGTAGGAGCTCTTGTCATGAGATGTGTGTGTAAGTGTGTGTAGACGTACACATGCCCAAGGATAGGTGAGCCTTGGATGTGCACATGTGCTAACTTGTGTGTGAAGGAGTAGAGTGCATGATGTGTGTGTAGCTAGTTGATGGGGTCATAGTCCTAGGGTAGGGTCATAGGCCTGCCATGCAGGTCCTACCCAAGGACTACCCCACACAAAGGACAAGACCCTAAGTCTACCCCGACTGAATTAAGGAATCCCCATTATCCAGTCGGCAACAGGTCCTATATCATCCAGTCGGATACTAGCATTCGGAGAATACCAAGCTAACCGACTGGATACACTCGGTACATCGTAACCTCCCTGGAGGGAAACGGTCGTACGTTTCCGGGTGCATTTATTAGCATTTAGAGCATACGTTACCTGTAACTTATCCATTCAATCCCCACTATTCCGCCCTTATACCAGAACCGTTGTGGAGGGCAGCGCACTCTATATAAGCCGCCCTCCCCCACTGGTAGAAGGGTTAGCAAATCATTGTATTCTGTATTACACTCGACAACAAGCTCCGAGAGCACTGAGACGTAGGGTTGTTACCTCCACCGCAGAGGGGCCTGAACTCATACAACCTCGCCGTACCTAGGACTCTGCCCATCTCATTCGTACCCTACACATCTAATGTTAGGTTTATACCCACGACAGTTGGCGCCCACCGTGGGGCAGGCGTCTAAGCGACTTCCGGCGAGTTTGCGATTACTTCCTTTCGTCATGTCGTCCGGAGGAGATTCGAGCATGAGTCACCAGATCCTCTTCGACGCTCTCTCCTTCTTCGCCGATGATTCGGCGTGGCTTCGGGATGTGCCCCTTGACGCCGAGGCGCTTCCCCGTCGCGGGGCTACGCACTTCCGTGCCGGCGCTCGCGGCGTCCTTCTTCTTCAACAGTCGACTCCGATGTCGACCTGCACCGCTGCCACGCGCCGCAGCAAGCGGTCTCGCCGTCCGCGGCTCCAGCGTTGGGTGCAACACACCCAGGCGCGCCAGATCGCATCTTCGCAAGTGGCAGTTCTTGAGTCCGTTGTGGTTGCCCCGTCGGCCTAGCACTCGGACTCGGTTCCGACTGAGTTTCCTTCCGAGTATGCGGGTCACGGGCCCGCAGCAGAAGTACACATGGCCAACTCCCACGAAGATCCCCGTCAGGCTGGCCGGAACGAGCGCGAGATCGGCGAAACGTCCGGCGCACGTCGTCCACCTCGCCGTTCTGCTAGTTGGCACACTCGGCAGAGCAACGTGGAGCTGTTCCGCACACCTCTCCTCAACTTGGCTGCAGCTGCCAAAATAGCCGATTCCCTCCAGCCGACTGATTCAGAAGCTGGCAGAGGGATCGAGCAGATCCGAGCCCTGTTGCACATGGCGCAGCAGCAGAATTCGGCAGTCTCCCAGTCGCACAACCGGATCTATAACAGCTCCGTCCACGCGAACACGCATCGGCCGGTTCACAGCCCTGGATCCCATCAGCGTCACAGGGGAGGCAGCCGTTCCGTGATCCATGAAGATCGCCGCTGCTCACGCACCCCTCCGCGGGGTGGGCCCTATGGGTCCCGACATCATGATGACCGGCGTTCAGTCGGCGACACTTATGACCCAAGACCCGACGCAAGAGGACGTATCGCCCAACGAAGAGTCGACAAAGGTCGAGCCCACCGCGATGGTCGCGATATGGACCGTCTGAGTGGAAGAAGGGCCATCGTGTCTGGTCCCGAGTGTTTTAGTCGAGCCATCCGCTCGGCTGACATCCCGCCCAACTTCCGATTGGCGGCGGGAATCAGTAAGTTTATAGGAGAGTCCAAGCCGGAAACATGGCTGGATGACTACCGAGTGGCAGTCCAGATCGGAGGAGGGCACGACCATGTCGCCATGTAGCACCTCCCTCTGATGCTCGACGGCTCGGCGCGAGCGTGGCTGAACCAGTTGGCCCCCTCAAGCATCTACAGTTGGGCAGATCTGGCCCGAGTGTTCATGAAGACCTTCGAAGGGACGTGCAAGCACCCTGCTAGCCTTTTGGAGCTCCAGCACTGCGTCCAGAAGCAAAATGAGCCCCTGCGTGACTTCATCCAGCGCTGGACAACTCTCTACCACACGGTGGAGAACGTCACCGAGCATCAAGCAGTCTGCGCCTTCAAGGCAGGCATACGGTACAGAGAGCTGTACCTAAAGTTCGGTCGAACGGGCGACATCTCCATGAGCAAGATGATGGAGATAGCGGCTCGCTATGCAAACGGCGAAGAAGAAGACCGCATCCGGAGCGGCAAGCACAAGACAGTCGGCGATGTTGACGGAGGTAACACTCGGAAGCAGAAACAGAAAGCTCCGCCCACACCGCAAGCAGAAGCTGCAGCCGTGACCAATGCCAAGTTCAAGGGCAAAGGGAAGGCGCAGTTTACCCCCAAGAAGAAGTCGTTCAACAATCCCATCCTGGACCAGCCTTGTCCGGTTCACACGAAGATGGACGAAGAAGGCAACCCCATATATGCAAAGCATACCACTCGACAGTGTCGTCTCCTGATCCAGGGTTTCAGCGAGGGACAACCGAGTGAGAAGGATCCTGAACAGGATGAGGAGGATAAGGAGGATCCGTTCCCCCAAGTCCATGCAACCCTGATGATCTTTGCTGACGTGAACATGACTGAAGCTGGTGACAGAGAGGTGAACATGGCCACCCCTTCCAACCCCAAGTTCCTCAAATGGTCCCAAACTGCGATCACCTTCGACCAGTCGGATCACCCGGCACATGTACCCACCCCGGGAAGACAGGCCCTGGTCGTCGACCCGATGGTAGAAGGAGTCCGACTGCGCAAAGTCCTCATGGATGGCGGCAGCGGCTTGAACATCATGTACGCCGACACCCTCAAGGGGGTGGGCATCCCGATGTCCAGACTCAGCGAGAGCAGCATGCAGTTCGACGGAGTCGTTCCTGGACGGAAGGCCGAATCACTCGGCCAGATCGCGTTGGACGTCGTTTTCGGATCCGACAAGAACTTCCGCAAGGAGAAGCTGACGTTCGACGTGGTTGACTTGCAGAGCGCTTATCACGCAATTCGGGGTCGCCCCGCGTATGCGCACTTCATGGCCCGTCCATGTTACGTGTACCTGAAGTTGAAGATGCCAGGCCCGAAAGGCGTGATCACCATCACAGGCAATCGGCAGCGGGCTGAAGAGTGTCTGCAGCAGGGATCAAGAATCGCCGACCAGCAGATGGCCGTCCTCGAGCTAGACGAGTACAAGAAAACAGTCGACCCCGCCGACCTGATGCGCTCGAAAAAGCCGGCATCTGAGTCTGCATTTCAGTCGGCGGGAGAGACGAAGAAGGTCAGCATCCACCCGACGGACGCCACTGCTGCCCCCGACGAACATCTCCACCACCCTCGATCCTAAATAGGAAGCCGAGCTCAGCCAATTCTTCCGTGAGAACTGGGACATCTTCCCATGGAAACCCTCCGACATGCCAGGTGTACCCAGGGAGTTGGCTGAGCACCGACTGCACGTGGATTCCACGGCTCGGCCTGTCCGAGAACGTGTGCGCCGGTCCGCCGCGCACAAGAGGAAGGCAATCGGGGAAGAGGTGGCCAAGCTGCTGGCAGCCAACTTCATTCGCGAGGTTCACCACTCCGAGTGGCTCGCCAATGTCCTCATGGTGCCCAAGAAGGACAAGTCGCTCCAAATGTGCATCGACTTCAAGCATCTCAATAAGGTCTGCCCGAAAGACCATTTTCCGCTCCCCCGCATAGATCAAATTGTCGATTCGACTGCGGGTTGCGAGCATCTGTCATTTCTCGATGCCTACTCGGGCTATCATCAGATCCGTCTGTATGGTCCCGATGAGTTAAAGACAGCCTTCATCACCGCGTTTGGGTGCTTCTGCTACATCACTATGCCTTTCGGTCTGAAGAATGCAGGAGCTACCTTTATGCGCAAGATCCAAAAATGTCTCCTCGACCAGATCGGTCGCAATGTGGAGGCATATATGGATGATATCGTAGTAAAGTCACGCAAAGGTTCCGACCTGCTGACTGACTTGGCAGAAACACTCGCCAACCTTCGTAGGTACGATATCAAGCTCAACCCAGCCAAATGTTCATTCGGTGTTCACAGCGGAATGTTACTCGGTTTCTTCGTTTCCGAACAAGGGTCGACGTCAACCCCGAAAAGATCGGGACCATCGTCCGAATGGAGAGGCCGGTCAGAATACACGATGTTCAATGGCTCACTGGTTGCCTAGTGGCTTTAAGCAGGTTCATCAGTCGACTCGGCGAAAAAGCACTTCCTCTGTACCGACTCATGAAGAAATCAGATACCTTCGAGTGGACAGACGAAGCCCAAGTCGCATTCGACGACCTCATAGTCCTACTTTCTACCTAGCCGGTTCTTACTGCTCCTCTCAGTAAAGAGCCCCTTCTTCTATATATCGCGGCTACAAATCAAGTTGTCAGTACTGTTCTTACAGTCGAGTGAGAAGAAGAAGGCAAAGCATACAAAGTTCAGCGGCCAGTGTACTACGTCTCCGAAGTCCTGACCCCTTCCAAGCAGAGGTATCCCCATTATCAAAAACTTATCTATGGGATCTATATGACTGCGAAGAAGGTGGCTCATTATTTCCAAGACCACTCGGTGTCTGTCATTTCTGATGCTCCATTGTCGGAAATTCTCCACAATCGAGAGGCATCAGGCCGAATGGCGAAGTGGGCAATGGAGATGTTGTACTGTGACATCAAGTTCGAGGCCAAGAAAGCTATTAAGTCTCAAGCCCTGGCTGACTTTATAGCAGAATGGGTAGAACAACAGCAACCAACCCACATCTACTCGGCTCATTGGACAATGTTCTTCGATGGGTCTAAGATGTTGAATGGCTCCGGCGCTGGTGTTGTGATCATATCACCAAAGGGCGACAAGCTCAAGTATGTGCTGCAGATACACTTTGATTCCTCCAACAACGAGGCAGAATATGAAGCTCTCCACTACGGATTGCGCATGGCCATCTCACTCGGCGTCCGTCGCTTGATGGTCTATGGCGATTCGGATTTGGTGGTCAATCAAGTGATGAAAGAGTGGGACGTCAGGAACCCCACCATGACCACATACTGCAATGCAGTGAGGAAGCTGGAGAAGAAGTTTGAAGGTCTAGAGCTCCACCATGTTCCAAGACTGAAGAACCAAGCAGCTGACGAGTTAGCAAAACTCGGATCCACTCGGAGACCAGTCCCGAGTGACGTCTACCTCGAGCACCTCCACCTCCCCTCAGTCAAAGAAGATCCTTTCACAGAGGAACCGATACAACCCAAGAGCACAACAGATCCGACTGAAGTCGATGTACCTGCTATGGTTGATCTGGTCATGGAGATTCTGGCTGTCATTCCCGATTGGACTGTGTCGATCATGGCATATATCTTGAGGCAAGAACTTCCGGAAGACGAAGTCCAAGCCAGGCAGATAGTCCGCAGATCGAAGTCATTCATTGTCATTGAAGGCCAATTGTACAAGGAGAGTATCTCAGGCGTTCTTCAACGATGCATCTCCCCAGAGGAGGGGCAGCTGATTCTGGAGGATATTCACTCGAGGACCTGCGGTCATCACGCCTCTTCGAGAGCAATCGTAGCCAAGGCATTCAGGGCTGGCTTCTTTTGGCTGCAGGCTAACGAGATGGCTAAGGATATGGTTGATCGATGTGAGGGCTGTGAGTTCTACTCCAACAAGTCCCACAAGTCAACGTCCGCGTTGAAGACGATCCCTCTGGTGTGGCCGTTTGAAGTGTGGGGATTAGATACAGTCGGCCCGTTCAAGACAGGCCAAGGTGGATACACACATCTGTTGGTGGCAGTCGACAAGTTCACGAAATGGATCGAAGCAAAGCCCATCAAGAAGCTCGACGCTTCGACAGCCGTCAAGTTTGTCAGGGACATCATCTTCAGATTCGGTGTACCTCACAGCATAATTACGGACAACGGGACAAACTTTGACTCGGACAGATTCAAAGGGTTCTGTACAAGCCAGGGCATCCGAGTGGATTTTGCTTCCGTAGCACATCCTCAGTCCAATGGACAAGCAGAGCGGGCAAACGGGCTTATTTTGCAAGGATTGAAGCCCCGACTCCTGCGAGAGATAGGACATGCCGCTGGCGCTTGGGTTACCGAGCTACCTTCAGTGCTTTGGGGACTTCGAACAACCCCGAACAGATCTACAGGGCGATCACCGTTCTTCCTCGTTTATGGAGCAGAAGCGGTCCTTCCGAGTGACTTGCTTCACAATGCGCCACGAGTCGAACTCTTCTCCGAAGCCGAAGCAGAACAAGCAAGGCAAGACGGAGTGGATCTTCGGGAAGAGGAGCGCGAGATGTCGTTAACTCGCTCGACCATTTATCAACAAAATCGGCGGCTTTTTCATGCACGCCACGTCAGAAGTCGGACGATCCAAGCAGGCGACCTGGTGCTCCGAGTGGATCAACAAAGACCCCACAAGTTGGCTCCGGCCTGGGAAGGACCCTTCATCATCTCCAAGGTGCTGAACAATGGAGCATACAGACTCTACAACATTCAGAGGGAGACAGACGAGCCGCGCGCATGGAACGGAGACCTCCTGAAGCGCTTCTACACGTGACCGTCGACTAAAGCGATGTAACGAACAAGTATTGGCGAAATAATATAAAGCAGATTGAGTTTTTTTACAGGTTCAAAGTTCTTCCGCGGTCACAGACTCCGGTCTCAAAAAAAAACTTAGCTGCGATCCAGAATCGCCTAAGTATTAACTTTCTCTGAGTGTGTACTTAACGTCACACTCGGGGGCTTAGCTGTGATTCAGCATCGCCTAAGTACTAAACTTCTCCGAGTGTGCACTACACGTCACACTCGGGGGCTTAGCTGCGATTCAGCATCGCCTAAGTATTAACCTTCTTCGAGTGTGCACTATACGTCACACTCGGGAGCTTAGCTGCGATTCAGCATCGCCTAAGTATTAACTTTCTCCGAGTGTGTACTTAACGTCACACTCGGGGGCTTAGCTGCGATTCAGCATCGACTAAGTACTAAACTTCTCCGAGTGTGCACTACACGTCACACTCGGGGGCTTAGCTGCGATTCAGCATCGCCTAAGTATTAACCTTCTCCGAGTGTGCACTACACGTCACACTCGGGAGCTTAGCTACGATTCAGCATCGCCTAAGTATTAACTTTCTCCGAGTGTGCACTACACGTCACACTCGGGGGTTTAGCTGCAATCCAGCATCGCCTAAGTACTAAACTTCTCCGAGTGTGCACTACACATCACACTCGGGGGCTTAGCTGCGATTCAGCATCGCCTAAGTACTAAACTTCTCCGAGTGTGCACTACACGTCACACTCGGGGGCTTAGCTGCGATTCAGCATCGCCTAAGTATTAACCTTCTCCGAGTGTGCACTACACGTCACACTCGGGGGCTTAGCTGCGATTCAGCATCGCCTAAGTGTTAACTTTCTCCGAGTGTGCACTTAACGTCACACTCGGGGGCTTAGCTGTGGTCCAGCACCGCCTAAGTATTAACTTTCTCCGAGTGTGCACTACACGTCACACTCGGGGGCTTAGCTGCGATTCAGCATCGCCTAAGTATTAACCTTCTCCGAGTGTGCACTTCACGTCACACTCGGGGGCTTAGCTGCGATCCAGCATCGCCTAAATATTAACCTTCTCCGAGTGTGCACTTCATGTCACACTCGGGGGCTTAGCAGTGATCCAGCATCGACTGTTTGCCTTTGGCTTCACCAAGAAACGCCAAACAAAAACTGGAATCAACATTGCAACAGAAGAGCAAAAATCGGATTCCAAAATCCTCGCAAAGATAGCTAACTCGGTGCGGATCAAGTTTACCCGCACCGATTTAAAAGTGTGACGGCCAACAGAAGTGGCCAAAGTACCTTACAGATAAACACTCGGCATACCGAGGATAAAGTTTCTTACGCGTCAGCTGGGCCTGCACCAGGGCTGAAGGGCTCCACGAAAGTGTCCAAGTCGATTCCGTCGGCGATGCGAGTAGCACTCTCAAGGAACGTCTCGATGAAGTCTTCGAATCGAAGCTTCTTCGTGTTGGCGACCTTCAGTGTCTTCAGTTTTTCCTCACGCACCTCCTTGCAATGGACTCGGACCAGGGACAGAGCAACATCTGCACCACAACGAGCTGCAGATTTCTTCCACGACTGCACTCTGTTGGGAATCTCCGCCAGTCGAGTCATCAGGTTCTCCATCTCCTGCAACAACTCATCTTCTGGCCAAAGCTCCTTGTCGATTCGGCCGACGACTTCTCTCAGTCGACCAATGAAAGGACCAACTTTGCCCACGCGGATGTGCGCACGGAGCAGATCCCGATTGGCGTCGTCGCCGAGTGGAACATTCTCAAGAATCGAACGCTCCACGTCAGCCGCTTCAGCTTCGGCGTCAAAGCAAAAATCTGCGACAATAGGACAAACAGACAATAAGCGCCGATTGCTACGCGCATAGCACAACCACTCGGAGAAATAAGGACTTACCAGCCAGACGCGTCATCATCTGCCGAGCCCAGTCGCTCACATATTTCTCTTGTGCTCTGCATCGTTTGTTCAGCATGTCCGTCTGACTCATCAGCGCAGTCCTCTGCTTCCCCATCCTTTCCACTTCCTCAGTCAACACCTTGTTCACTTCACGCGCCTGCTCCAATGACTTCTCCCGTTCCGCCAGAGCTTCCTTCATGCCGACCATTGCAAGCATGGCCGCATCAAGTTCACCAGCGAACTGATTCCTCTCCGCCTTGAGA
This sequence comes from Hordeum vulgare subsp. vulgare, assembly GCF_904849725.1. Classification (NCBI taxonomy): domain Eukaryota; kingdom Viridiplantae; phylum Streptophyta; class Magnoliopsida; order Poales; family Poaceae; genus Hordeum; species Hordeum vulgare. The sequence goes on along the minus strand of NC_058523.1, from coordinate 210,662,301 downwards.
GCCTCATAGGCCGTCCCCATTCCACAAGTTTTCTGCCAACAAGAAACAAGGGACAATCAGAAAGTTCAACAGTTAACAGTCTAAGTTCTTCAGACCCCTACCGACGCAAGCAGCCGACAGCGGTCTCGGGGACTACACCCAATGGGTTCACTAAGAGTGACCCCACTGGCATGCACCTCAAGCAGGCCTGCCCTATTGAAATGCATGTTTTCACCTACGCCTCCGAGGCCAATACTACCCGACCTGAGTACAACTTACTCTCGGGGACTCTTACCGTAAGTGCACTCCGAGTGCAACAATTACTCGCACTCGGTAATCCTATTTATAGACACAACCAAACTCAAGGCAAAGTGTATAAAGACAACTGTCGATGCAAGCACTCGACAGAAGTCTCGGGGACTACACCCACTGGGTTCACCCAGAGTGAACCCATTGCAAACAACAGCTGATATTCAATAACACCCAGTGGGTTACAGGGGAAAAGTAAATACTTACTAGACCACTTACTCGGATATCATCGCGCAGCTCCATGCTCCGCTGGTACAAGGCCGCAATGGAGTCATAGGCCCTCTTGGCTTCTCCAGTCATCAGCTCCGCCTGCACCATAGCCCCCTTGGCCGCTCCCACCTGCTCCTCCGGAAGACGCTGGATGCTGAATTCAGCATGCGACGAACCTGGAATCGTCGGAGGTTCCTGAGGCATCCCAAGGCCCGCCCCAGTCGGCTCCTCCTCCACCAGCACTGATTCAGTAGGCGGCGGTGCCTCTGTCGGCAGCACGTCGGCGGCGAGAGCGGCAGCGGGAGGAGAAGCCTCAAGAACAGGCTCCACAGCTAGGTCGGCTCTCCCCTCGTCGCCCTCATCGAGGCAGATCGCCCCTGACAGGCCGAATGACACGAGGTCTCAGAAAAAGAAAGAAGCGATGGTATAAAACACTCGACGTTCCTACAACGCACCTGGCTGAGACGAGACGACGTTGTCCGTGTCCATGGGGTCGTCTTCCTGACGCGCCGGGGAGGTGGCAGAAGTAGCGACCCTGTCGAGTGAGATCCAGTCGGCCAGTAAACAGAAGTTGACTCGGATATCAGAAAAAATTGAAAGCTGAGTACACTTACGTGGAGGTGATGGGGACAGCGACCCTCATTCGCGGCAGAGCCTTCCGAGGTTTAGGCCCACTCGGCTTGGGCGCCTTAGAAGATTGGCCCACAGACTCAGCGGCGGCATCCCTGGTCCTCTTAGCGCTTCGAACACTCGGGACCACTCGAGCAGTAGGCGGAGCACTCGAAGACGCGGGAGGAGCTGAGGGGACAGCGGGCTCGTGTCGGCGCTTGGTCCGATGCTCCAGTTGTGGAGGTGGCGAGTCTTGCTCCTCGTCTTCTTCCTCCTCCTCGCTGGACTCTTCCTCCGACTCCCCACTGTTGGAGACATATTCAGCGCTCTCCATGCTGCCCTCCTGGCTGCCCTCCTCCTCCTCGGCCGAATTCCCGTTCGAGACGGGAGAAAACCAGTTGGTCCACTCCTGCATAAAATTCAGTCGGCGACATCAAACATCACACAGAGATTCAAGCAAACAACAAGATTAAGACAGTTAGGAGCACTCGACAAGAGTCTCTCACCTGATTCGGCAGGGGGATTATCCATGCAGAAGGGCTTCACTCGCCGTGATCCTTTGGGATTCTCACAGGGACCCGTGATCTGGAGCACCCACGAGGTCACCCTCTCCTCAGTCACGCCCACAACATTGGTCCGAGTGGAATCCTCGGGCCCCGTGTAATGCCACATGGCATGGTCGCGAGCCTGCAGAGGCTGGATCCGCCGACCAAGGAAGACTTCCAGCAGGTCTATACCGGTGACCCCCCTCCTGACGACGTCCACGAGCGCCTCAACCAAGGGCTGGACGTCGTTCTTCTCCGCCTTCGAGAGCGCGAGTTGCTTAGGCGGGGCGGGCTGGTCTAGACTAAAAGGAGGCAGACCAGTCGACGCATTCGGACAGGCGATATCCTGGTAGTAGAACCATGTCGACTGCCAGTTCCTAACCGACTCGCTTAACTTGAGAGCAGGATAGCTACTCCGACTCTTCTTCTGGAATCCTAAACCCCCACAGAGCTGGAGGAGGCGCGTCTTATCATCCGACTGGCTAAGTCGTTTGATGGTTTGGGATCGGGCGGAGAAGATGTGTTTGAACAAACCCCAATGGGGAGGGCAGCCGATAAAACACTCACATAAGACTATGAAGGCAGAAAGGTGCGCGATGGCATTCGGAGGGAAATGGTGAAGTTGGGCACCGAAGTGACTCATGATGCCCTTGAAGAAAGGATGCGGGGGCAAATAAAAACCTCGGTGGACATGGCTGAGGAGTAGGACGCGCTCCCCCTCCCGGGGCGCTGGCTCGACCTCGTCCTCCGCCGGCAGTCTCCAGGACTTGTGCACGAGCACTCCGTGCTCCACCAGCTGCAGCAGATCTCCCTCCGTCACCGCGGAGGGGAGGAAGTCTCCTTGGATCCACCCCGCCGGCAGCGGCCGCTGCCGCCGCTGAGCAGGCGCCGCCGCCTTGCCCTTCTTCTTCCTCTCCTCCATCTTGCTGGTCTGACCCTTGGTCATGGGGGCGACGGCGAACTCTCGAGAGGAAGGAGAAGGAGGGAGTGTTGGAGCGCTGGAGGTGGCGAGGAAGACGGAGCAGGCGAGAGCGAAAGATTCGGCGAGCGTGACGAAGAAGCCTCGCCGCCCAGATTTAAATAGGGTTCCGACTGGGTCACTGGCGGGTGGCCCCGAAACCTTATCTGCCCGACCGGCCGCGGCGATATCAGCGGAGGACTTGAAGGTGCAAGAATCGAGGCGTCAGGCGCTACTCGAGTGCGCTGACGTCGTCCCCGCTGAGCGCGCGGAACCCGAAATTTGAGATCCTGGAAAATCCGCCGCTGTCAGTTGACCGGTCGCGTCAAAAGATGCCGCGGAAACACTCAGCTCCCGAAAGTCGGTTTTCAAGCACTTCCACTCGGATCGTTGGTCAGAAAAGGTAAAATGGATAGAGGCAAGCAACGCCCAAGCCGAATCTAATCCAGTCGGATCCGAACTTCAAGCACCGCTTTGTCGTTTCAACCCTAATCCATTCGGGGACTAATGATGGGGTCATAGTCCTAGGGTAGGTCATAGGCCTGCCATGCAGGTCCTACCCAAGGACTACCCCACACAAAGGACAAGACCCTAAGTCTACCCCGACTGAATTAAGGAATCCCCATTATCCAGTCGGCAACAGGTCCTATATCATCCAGTCGAATACTAGCATTCGGAGAATACCAAGCTAACCGACTGGATACACTCCGTACATCGTAACCTCCCTGGAGGGAAAAGGTCGTACGTTTCCGGGTGCATTTATTAGCATTTAGAGCATACGTTACCTGTAACATATGCATTCAATCCCCACTACTCCGCCCTTATACCGGAACCGTTGTGGAGGGCAGCGCACTCTATATAAGCCACCCTCCCCCACTGGTAGAAGGGTTAGCAAATCATTGTATTCCGTATTACACTCGACAACAAGCTCCGAGAGCACTGAGACGTAGGGCTGTTACCTCCACCGCAGAGGGGCCTGAACTCATACAACCTCGCCATAGCTAGGACTCTGCCCATCTCATTCGTACCCTACACATCTACTGTCAGGTTTATACCCACGACACTAGTGGTGGTGATTCTAGCAAGTGTAGGTGATTATATGCATGTGCTTGATGTGTGTGGTGTGTGGTGGTGTGCTAAGGCACATGAGCATGAGGTCTACCCCTCATGTGCACCAATATAGTGTTATTAGAGTGCATATGCTTGTGTAGTTGATGCTCTACTGAATTGCACATGTGATGATGCACTATTCACTAGATATGATTCCATGTAGCTTTTCTTTTCTAGTTTGTGCCCATTTGTTCTATACAAATGAATAGGTATTATATATGTTTTTGGGGTAGAATCATCCCAGGAATCCACTGGTGAAGTCAGTTTTGCCATTGGAACATTTTCTAGAGATGACATATTTCAGTTTTGTTCTATGTTTAGAGCTTGGTTCCATGAGATGTGGTGTGCACAAGAGTTTGTTTCTTGGATGTGGCAGTAGAGGGTGACCCCCTCTACCCCATGTTGGTTTTGTTTCATGCTTAGGAAGTCATATATGCAAGTTGTGCTTAGTCAAAGTAGGCATGTGGCTGAAATTTCAGATTTTCACTAAGTGTGAGAATCTGTTTATATTTTCTTCTCCTGTTGATTAGCTTGTGCAGGTCCATGGGTTGTGATTCAGCCTTAGCTTTCAACTGGGAAGTTGTAGCTTTTATGTTTGTCTAGCTCTTTATAAATTTTCATTCCGTTTGGAGTCCTGTAGGTATTGTTTTGGGTGCTGTCAAAATGCTTCAGAGCATAAACACCTGGTGAGAATCTGGAATTTTCACCAAGTCCCTGAAATCTGATATTTTTGGCCAAGTTAGCAGTTGTGTAACTTTCTGTGTGTAAGTCCTTTGTGTGATCTTTTTGATTGTGCTTGAAGTACTCTTGGATAGCTACTACCACATATCTTATTTGGCATATTGGGGTGGCTCTAGGTGCCTTGCATCTAGCTCTCAAATGGCTATGATGCTGTTTATGGCAGATTGTGTAGTTTTGGTATTTTGATGTTTGTGAGTGCATAGTTGATGGTGTGGTAATATTCTTTGCACCACCCATCCATGTTGGTTTGTTTTATGTCTTGGCAATCTGGAAATACCAGAGTTATGCCATTTGAGTGTGTTGTGATGTATTTGACACGTAGGACTTCATTTCTTATTTCGATGTTTCCCGTTGATCCGTAGCTCAGTTTGCAATGTTCTTTATATGCTTTTGCATCGTTTTCACGTGATGCATATGATCATGTAATTCTCATGCATTTCAAGATAGCTTACGGTGCATTTCTGCCCAGGGACATGTATTTACTTCTCATGCTTGTGCTAGTGAGTAGAATAGGGACGCATGCTCATATTCATCTTACGCATCATGTGCTTGTTGCATTTTGAGGTGTTGTTGTTCATTGGATGCTATTTTTATGTTGGGTAGCACCAGGACCGGAGAACGAGTACATGGATTCGGGAGAGTACGTGCAGGACGAACAATAGCAGTTCCAAGCTGAGGATATCACAGGCAAGATGATATGACCTTGATTCCATCTCTAGCCTTGTTATGCTAGATTACATTTCTTCCATCATAGGCTCGCTGCCTACCACTGAAATAATTGCCTCCTGAATTTCCATGAAACCCAAACATTTATCCCCTCCTAGCAAACCTTGAATTGCTAAGTAGGCTTTGCTCAGCTTCTAATGTTAGCGTTGCTAGTTGCAGGTGCTTTGTCTCATGTGATTACGTGAGCTTTATATCATTATCTTATTTAATTTATTTAATTAGTGCACATATATACTTGGTAATTAATGGAAGGCCTAGCCTTTTTCCGGGTGCTTTGTTCCGTTAGTGCCGCCATAGTTACCAGCTACCGGTGTTTGATTCCATATTGATCGCTCCTAACACGTTCGGGGTTGTTATGGGGACCCCCTTGATAAATCACGTAGTGTTAAGACTTGTCCGGGAGGACTCAACATTGGTGTTAATTTGCTAATCACTTAATAATAATCTGCATAGGGAATGATCACCCCGAGGATCTTTAATCAACTACCCGGGCCAGTGCTCCTCATGAGTGTTGGTCCAAACTCGTCTGCCTGCGGGGCCACCACAAGGAAACTTGAGGTTTGGTTCTCGTAGCTAGTTCCATCCGTCGTGTCCTGAGACTGAGATACGTGGCTCTTATTGGGGTCGTCGACACGACGGGAGGTCCTGCTAGTCTTGTCTTACCTTAGAGATATATCTTGCGTATAGGAATCCCGGTGAAGCTTTGGTTCTCCCCAGAGTTGTGGTTTTCCTCTAAGGAATCCGATGAGATCACGAGATTCGTGATAAAGGATTACTTTGCGGCCCGTGTACGCTTGTGATGGACTAGTTGGAGCACCCCTGCAGGGTTTAATCTTTCGGAAAGCCGTGCCCGCGGTTATGTGGCAACTTGGAATATTTGTTAACATCCGGTAATAGAAAACTTAAACATAAGCTAATAAAATTGCCAACTGTGTGCGTAACCGTGATTGTCCCCTTCGAAGACTTCTCTTCGATCGGGAACACGGTGGGGTTATCATTGACGTAAGTAGGTGTTCAGGATCAATTAGTGATCAGGTAATCAATGATCCCTAGTATAGACCACCTTCAATACATGTTCTACGTAAGTTATCCACCATATAGAGCTTAGGATGCTGCAACCTAAACACTCCACCTTTCCAACCTAATAACTTGACTAGTTCTGGCACTAAGGTCATAGATTGCTGAGCCCCCGTGGCTCACAGATTCCTTCACGACACCAACAGGTTCAGGTACCCCCGAGACAGGTGATCCCGATGGCACGCAGCTCGCGTGGCAGTACGATGAGGAGAACGACCGCATGTACGTGAACTATCCAGAAGACTAAGGCGTGGTCGTGATCATGGGCAAGCATGCAGGGTAGCATAGTCATTTCTCATGTTTTGTAGTCCATAGCGGAACTACCTTGTTTGGATGCGTGATGTAACTCTGATATATTTATGAGATGACAGTTGAATCCCTTATTGTCATTCCTCTATTATTATGTATGTGCTATGTTACCATGTTTGCAAAACGCTTAGATGCGCTTCTTTCCAATTCGGGGCCTCGTTCCCCAAATCGGAAAGGACCTCATCTTAGTCATTACAGCCTTCGCGCCATCGCCGTGGGCCTCCTCCCAAGGAGCTAACCCAGGGAATGGAACCCCCAGGGTTCCCTCTTCCCCCGCGTGGTAGCCGTTGCAGGTTTTGGTCGCCGGAGAGCCACTGGAGAGATTCCCCTGTTTCGGTCGCCGGCGTAGTGTGTAGCAGAGCAGAGGGACTGCTCAAGTGGGCACCTCCCCCCTCTCTGGTAAGAACACTTACCGCAGCGAAGTGGCAACCGAGAGTACGCCAGCGCCGCGCGTCGTGGGTTCGATCCCCTGCAGGCCCCTTTTTCTTTTTCTCTGGTTTCGCAAGTAGAAGGGCAGCTCCGGAGAGGCTTAGCCTGCTCATTCCCCCCTCTCTGGCAAGCGCGATGCATTAGCCCAGTGGTGTGTCACCCTGGTGGCACCAGGAGGGTTGTGGGTTCGATCCACACCCACCCCCCCCCTTTTATTTTTTTCTTTCACTTCTTCCTGTCACTGTTTTGTGTTGTTTCTTTTTAAAACCAGGGTGTGTGTGGATGTTGTTTTGTTATAATGAGTAGCTCATGAGTGTGTGTGCACATGAGTGTGTGTGTGTGCACATGAGTGTGTGTGTGCACATGAGTGTATTCGTTTAGACAGGTCAGTGTGTGTGTGTGTGCATGACGGTGCACATACACTTGTGCAAGACGGTCTAACCCCTCATGTTGCACCTAGTCATGTGGTGTTGTGTGGTAGTGCTGATGTGTGTGCATGTGTAGGTGTAGATGGTGTGGTGTGAGTCCATATACACATGTGCATGTGTATGTGAGTGCACATGTATGTGCGTGTGCGGATAACACCTATTTATGTGAGTTGGTGTGACATGTCAGTGAATCCATGTTATGCCTAGTTGGGTTGTTCTTGTCCTAGTGATGTGAATGTGTAGGTGATGCAATATGTGCTAGTGTTCACATGTGATGATAGTCTTTGTAGCTTATAGGATTCTATGTGATATTTTCGAGCTAGCTTTGTGCATTGTTGTTACATGGGAGTACCCATGTATGATATATGATTTTGGGGTAGAATCATACCAGGAATCCAATGGTGCACCTAGATTTCACTTTAGAGCATGTTCATAAAACTGCTATTTTCTGATATGATGCCATGTTAAGAGTTTTACATTAGGTGGTGCTATGGCCCCTTGTGGATGATTCCTTGATGGAATGGTAGTGGGTTAACCCCTCTACAGCATGGGGTCTTTGTTTTGTTCTTAGGAATTTGTATGCACCTATTGTGCCCTGTCAAAGTGGACATTTGGCTGAATCTGACAGATTTGTGAAACCTTGTGATTTTCACTAAGTCTAGAAATCTGATGTTATTTTCTTCCCCTGTTGTCTTGAATGAATTAGCTCCTATGTTGGGAATTAGCCCATGCAACAAACTAATGTTTATGAGCTTTTATGTTTGTTTAGCTCCATGTTAAATTTCATGCTTATGCACTTTCTGTAGATATCATTGTGGAGGCTGCCGAAATGCTTCAGAGCATAAGCAACTGGTGAAAATCTGTGATTTTCACTAAGTCCCAGGATCTGTGATATTTTGTCCAAGTTAGTAGCTATAGATCTGCTCATGGGTGATTCCTTTGCATTAGCTTCGTGTACAGGGTTGTAGAGATTTTGGATGTATTTTGCCTCATATCTTGTTTGATTCATTTAGATGGTTGTAGCTACTTTAAATATTGTAGACAAATTGCCATGTTGCTGTTGAAAACAGATTGTCTGTTTGTGTTGATTTGAAGCTTGTGTGGGCATTGTTGATGGTGTGGTGTGTTCCCATGCACCACCCCACTTATATTTTGTTGCTTGATCATGTGGAAACCTGGTAACACCACGGAGTGCCCATTAGAGTGTGTTTGTGGCTGTTCTGAACCGTAGGCCTTTGAAACATGTTTTGTAGTTTCCGGTTGATCCGTGACTCTCTTCTCTACGTTCTTTATATATTTTTGCATCTTTTTCTCGTGATGCACATGCTAATGTCATATACATGCATGTCAACATAACTGAAGATGAGGTTTTGTCCAGAATTCAATTAACTCAACTAATGCATATGAGAGTGACTAGAATAGTGATGCATGCTTCCTTCTTCACACATGCATCATATTGATTGTTGCATTATGTTTTGCCGGTCTTCATTGGTTGTTATCTTATCTTGGGTAGCACCGGGAACGTAGAGCGAGTACGTGGATTCTGGAGAGTACGTGCAGGAAGATCAAGAGCAGTTCCAAGCTGAAGACATCACAGGAAAGATGACCGTGACCTTGACACCGTATCTAGCTTTGTTATGATTAGAATCACGTTTCCTTTGATACATGCTCGCTGCCTACCAGCTGATAGAAAAGCCACATGTCTCTGCCATGAACCTCAAACACCTCCCTCTCCTAGCAAATGTTGTTTGGCTAAGTAGGCTTGCTCAACCTCTAATGAGTAGCTTTGCTAGTTGCAGGTGCCAGCTGTCTCATGGGATAACATGGGTATTTTGATATCATTATGTTTAAACTGCTATTTAATTAATGCACCTATATACTTGGTAAATGACGGAAGGCCTAGCCTTTTCCCAGGTGATTTTTTCTGTTGTTGCCGCCTTAGTTTCGGTTACCCGTGCTTGATTCCGTAACTGATCTCTCCTAACACGTTCGAGGTTGTTATGGGGACCCCCTTGATAAATCGTGTACTATTAAGGCGTGTCCGGTGATACGTCTCAAACGTATCTATAATTTTTGATGGTTTCACGCTGTTATCTTGTCATCTTTGGATGTTTTATGTACCTTTTATATCTTTTTTTGGGACTAAGTTATTAATTCAGTGTCAAGTGTCAGTTCTTATTTTTTCTGTGTTTTTGACTCTTTTCAGATCTGATTTTGGAACGGAGTCCAAACGGAATAAAAACCCCGAAATGATTTTTCCCGAACGGAAGAAGATCAGGGGCCTCTGGGCAAAGCCAGGTGGGCTCCAAGGAGCCCACAAGCTCCCACTCCGCCACCAGGGGGAGGCGGCGGTGTCAGGGCTTGTGGCCTCCCTGGCTGCCCCCTGACCTAGATCCTTGGCCTATATATTCCCAAAAATTCAGCAAAAAATCAGGGGAGCCTCGAAAATACTTTTCCGCCGCCGCAAGCTTCCATTTCCGCGAGATCTCATCTGGAGACCCTTCCCGGCGCCCTTCGGAGGGGACTTTGGAGTTGGAGGTCTTATTCATCATCATCATCGCCCCTGCAATGACTCGTGAGTAGTTCACTTCAGACCTACGGGTCCGTAGTTAGTAGCTAGATGGCTTCTTCTCTCTCTTGGATCTTCAATACAAAGTTCTACATGATCTTCATGGCGATCTATCCGATGTAATCTTCTTTTGCGGTGTGTTTGTCGAGATCCGATGAATTGTGGATTTGTGATCAGATTATCTATGATATATATTTGAGTCTTTGCTGATTTATTACATGCATGATTTGATTTCCTTGTATGTCTCTCCGAGTCTTGGGTTTTGTTTGGCCAACTAGATCTATGATTCTTGCAATTGGAGAAGTGCTTGGTTTTGGGTTCTTACCATGTGGTGACCTTTCCCAATGACAGTAGGGGCAGCAAGGCACACATTGAGTAGTTGCAATCAAGGGTAACAAGGTGGACTCTGTCGTTGATATGAGATTGTCCATCTACATCATGTCACCTTGCTTAAGGCGTTACTCTGTTCTTTTGGACTTAATACACTAGATGCATGCTGGATAGCGGTCGACGTGTGGAGTAATAGAAGTAGATGCAGAAAGTATCGGTCTACTTGTGTTGGACGTGATGCCTATAGATATAATCATTGCCATAGATATCGTCACGACTTTGCGCGGTTCTATCAATGGCTCGACAGTAATTTGTTTACCAACCGTCTACTTGCTTTCATGAGAGAAGCCACTAGTAAACACTACGGCCCCCGGGTCTATTCACATCCATCGTTTACACCTCCGATTTTACTTTGCTTTGTTACTTTGTTGCTTTCAGTTCTCACTTGGCAAACAATCTATAAGGGATTGACAACCCCTTCATAGCGTTGGGAGCAAGCTGTTTGTGTTTGTGGAGGCTCTTGTGATACTCCTCTACTGGATCGATACCTTGGTTCTCAAACTGAGGGAAATACTTACCACCGCTAGGCTACATCACCATTTCCGCTTCGAGGGAACACCAACGCAAGGCTCCAAGGCCACGGGGGAAATCCTTTGTGTACTTGCCTAGGAAGTCCCTTAAGGCGTAGCCGCAGCAGAAGTATTTCTGGCGCGGGAGTATCAAGCAACACTCCTATTTCTGGCGCATTGCCAGAAATATTTCAGTAGCAGAAGTATTTCTGGCGCCGTTGCAGTAGCAGAAGTATTTCTGGCACCGTTGCCGGGGAGGAGAGATCGAGATCTATCCAAGTAGGTTTCACAAACTCATCTCCTGCATTTACTTTTGTTGCCAGTTGCCTCTCGTATTCCTCTCCCCCACTTCACATTTGCCGTTTTCATTTACCTTTCTCCTTTCCGTTTTCCTTTGCCAGTTTTCTCGCTTGCTGGTGTGCTTGTTTGTTTGTTGAAGTCATCATGGCTGAAAACACCAAACTTTGCGACTTCTCGAGCACTAATAATAATGATTTCATTAGTACTCCGATTGCTCCCGCCACTAATGCGGAATCGTATGAAATCAACGCAGCTTTGCTGAATCTTGTTATGAAAGAGCAATTCTCTGGCCTTCCTAGTGAAGATGCCGCATCCCATCTCAATACCTTCATTGAGTTTTGTGATATGCAAAAGAAAAGAGATGTGGATAATGATGTGATTAAGTTGAAACTTTTTCCTTTCTCGTTGCGAGATCGCGCAAAAACTTGCTTTTCTTCTTTGCCTAAAAATAGTATCGATTCTTGGGATAAGTGCAAAGATGCTTACATATCCAAGTATTTTCCGCCGGCTAAGATCATCTCCTTACGTAACGATATCATGAATTTGAAGCAACTTGATCATGAACACGTTGGACAATCTTGGGAGAGGATGAAGCTTATGATTAGAAATTGTCCCGCTCATGGCTTGAGTTTGTGGATGATTATACAAATCTTTTACGCTGGCTTGAATTTCGCTTCTCGCAATATCTTTGACTCCACCTCAGGTGGAACGTTCATGGAAATCACGTTAGGAGACGCTACAAAACTCCTAGACAATATCATGACCAACTACTCTCGGTGGCACACTGAAAGGTCGCCTGCTAGCAAAAAGGTGCACGTCATAGAAGAGATTAACTCGCTTAGTGCTAAGATGGACGAGTTGATGAATTTGGTTGCTAGTAGAAATGCTACCGTAGATCCTAATGACATGCCACTATCTTCTTTGATTGAGAGTAGCAACGCTAGTTTGGACGTGAATTTTGTTGGTAGGAACAATTTTGGCAACAACAATGCTTTTAGAGGAAACTATGTTCCTAGGCCATTTCCTAGTAACTCCTCTAACAATTATGGCAATTCCTACAACAACACTTATGGAAATCACAACAAATTACCCTCTGATTTAGAGAGTAATATCAAAGAGTTCATCAACTCTCAAAAGATTTTCAATGCGTCCATAGAGGAAAAACTACTCAAAATAGACGATTTGGCTAAGAGCGTTGATAGGATGTCTTGTGATATTGATGCTTTGAAAGTTAGATGCGCTCCTCCCAAGGTCAACTTGGATGAAACTTTGAAAGCTATGCGTGTCTCCATGAATGAGAGCAAAGAAAGAACCACCCAAATTCGCGCTAGGCATGAATGGTTTAAAAGGGTGCGCTCTAGTGATGCAAATCACGAAGATCTTAAAGTGCTTGGTGTGTCTCCTCTTGAATCTTTGTTTTCGCGTGTCACACCTATTTATGTAGGGGCTGGATATGAATCCACTTTGGTTGAAAAATGCCCCAATGATTCGGAGTCCACCTATCTTGATGATAAAGGTGTGGAGAGTGGAGTAGAAGAAGTCAAAAATTTGGGAAGTAATGAAACTCCCGCTTTGGATTTCAAGGAATTCAATTATGATAATTGCTCCTTGTTTGAATGCATTTATTTGATGCAATCCATTGCAAACTCTCCACATGCTTATAGCCAAAGCAAAGCCTTTACTGCGCATATCGTAGATGCTATGATGAAATCTCTTGAAGAGAAGCTCGAGCTAGAAGTCTCTATACCTAGAAAACTTCATGATGAGTGGGAACATACTATCAAAATCAAGATAAAAAACTATGAGTGCAATGCTTTGTGTGATTTGGGTGCTAGTGTTTCCGCGATTCCAAAGTCTTTATGTGATATTCTTGGTTATCATGAGATTGAAGAGTGTTCTCTTAATTTGCATCTTGCGAATTCTACCGTCAAGAAAACCATGGGAAGGATCGATGATGTTCTTATTGTTGCAAATAAGAACTATGTACCCGTGGATTTCATTGTACTTGACATAGATTGCAACCCTTCATGTCCCATTATTCTTGGTAGACCTTTCCTAAGGACTATTGGTGCTATCATCGATATGAAGGAAGGGAATATTAGATTTCAATTTCCTTTAAAGAAGGGCATGGAGCACTTTCCTGGAAAGAAAATAAGATTGTCTTATGAATCTATGATGAGGGCTACCTATGGTTTGAGCACCAAAGATGACTATACGTGATTTCATCACCTTTCGCCTAGCTAAGGGCGTTAAACAAAAGCGCTTGTTGGGAGCCAACCCAACGAATCTATCCTTTTCTTTCTGTTTTGTGTTTTCCACACTTTCATAATTCTGTTATGATTGTGTTTTTTGTGTTTCTTTTTGCGTTTGTGCCAAGCAAAACCGTTATGATTAGTCTTGGGGATGATCGTTCAGTCATGCTGGAAAAGACAGAAACTTTCTACTCACGAAAAGAATTTTCATTTATTTTCTATAAGAGCTTTTGAGTTGATTCTTATTGCTTCTGATTTCTAAGCACATTCTTCAGACTTTTGTATTTTTTCAGAATTTTGGAAGTACCAGAGGTATATGAAATATACATATTCCTACAGACTGGTCTGCTGTTAACAGATTCTGTTTTTGTTGTGTTGGTTGCTTATTTTGATGAAACTATGGATAGTATCGGGGGGCATTAGCCATGGAAGATTGAAAATACAGTAACCCAACATCAGCATAAGTAGAATTTAAGTTTTCTACAGTACATAAGGAAGTGGTGGTTTGCTTTCTCATACTAATGTTGTCACGAGTTTCTGTTTAAGTTTCGTGTTGTGAAGTTTTCAAGTTTTGGGTGAAGTTCTTATGGACAAAGAGATAAAGAGTGGCAAGAGCTCAAGCATGGGGATGCCCAAGGAACCCCAAGAGATTAAAGGATGCCGTAAAAGCCTAAGCTTGGGGATGCCCCGGAAGGCATCCCCTCTCTCGTCTTCAATCCATCGGTAACGTTACTTGGGGCTATATTTTTATTCACCACATGTTATGTGTTTTTGCTTGGTGCATCTTGTATCGTAGGAGTCTTTTATTTTTTTGTGACACAATCATCCTTGATGCACACCTAGAGAGAGAGACTTGCACTCATCGTGATTTTGTCGAGCTTCACTTATATCTTTTGGTAGACAATTCAGCTCACATGTGCTTCACTTATATCTTTTGAGCTAGATACTTTTGCTCTGTGTGCTTCACTTATATCTTTTAGAGCACAGCGGTGCGTGTCTTGGTAGTTGATCTATGCTTTGAAAGTAGTCTCAAAAGGGGTAATTATCCAAAGGGATACGAAAACTTCCACCTGTGCATTGAATAGTTAGAGAAGTTTGATTCATCTCAATTAGTTCTGAGTTGTGGTTATGGTAATATTGAAGTCATGCTAGTAAGGTGTTGTGCATCTAGAAATACTTGTGTTGAAGTTAGTGATTCCCGTCGCATGCACATATGGTGAACCGCTATGTGATGAAATCTGAGCATGATTAGGATATTGATTGTCATCCTTTGCGTGGCGGTCGGGATCGCGCGATGGTTTATACCTACCAACCCTTCCCCTAGGAGTATGCGTTGAATGCTTTGTTTCGATTACTAATAAAAAATTTGCAAGAAGTATATGAGTTCTTCATGACTAATGTTGAGTCCATGGTTTAGATGCACTTTCACCTTCCACCATCACTATCTTCCTAGTGTCGTGCAACTTTCGCCGGTGCACAAAACCCACCATTAGCCTCCCTCAAAACAGCCACCATACCTACCTACTATGGCTTTTTCAAAGTCATTACGAGATATATTGCCATGCAACTACCACCATGACATGTGCCACCACGTCTACATTGCCATTGCATGATCGTAAGATAGCTAGCATGATGTTTCCATTGATGTCTATGCCATGGTAGATCATTGCCACGGTACACTACCGAAGGCATTCCATATAGAGTCATAGTTGCTCTAAGTTTTGAGTTGAAAGTGTGATGATCATTATTAATGGAGCATTGTCCCATGTGAGGAAATAAAATAGGCCAAAGAAGCCCACCAAAATAAATAAATAATAATAAAAAGAGGCCAAAGAGCCCACCAAATAAAAAAATGAGAGAAAAAGAGAGAAGGGACAATGCTACCACTTTTTCCACACTTGTGCATTTTAAGCACCATGATCTTCATGATTGAGAGTCTCTCGTTTTGTCACCACCATTTAGCTAGTGGGAAATTTTCATTATATAACTTGGCTTGTATATTCCAATGATAGGCTTCCTCAAAATTGCCTTAGGTCTTCGTGAGCAAGCAAGTTGGATGCACAACCACTTGTTTTCTTTAAGAGCTTTCACATACTTGTAGCTCTAGTGCATCATTTGTATGGCAATCCCTACTCATTCACATTGATATCTATTGATGAGAATCTCCACAGCTCATTGATATGCCTAGTTAATGTGACTATCTTCTCCTTTTTTGTCTTGCAACCTCCACCACACTCCACAGCATCTATAGTGCTATAACCATGGCTCATGCTCATGTATGGCGTGAGAGTTGAAAAGGTTTGAGAAAGTAAAGGTGTGAAACAATTACTTGGCCAATATCGGGGTTGTCCATGATTTAAATACGTTGTGCAATGATGATAGAGCATAGCCAGACTATATGCTTTTGTAGGGATAACTTTCTTTTGGCCTTGTTATTTTGAAAGTTCATGATTACCTTGCTAGTTTGCTTGAATTATTATTGTTTCCACGTCAATAGCAAACTATTGTTTTGAATCTAATGGATCTGAACATTCACGTCACATAAGAGGAATTACAAAGGACACCTATGCTAGGTAGCATGAAAGCATCAAAAATTCATTCTTTATCACTTCCCTACTCGAGGACGAGCAGGAGATAAGCTTGGGGATGCTTGATACGTCTCAAACGTATCTATAATTTTTGATGGTTTCACGATGTTATCTTGTCATCTTTGGATGTTTTATGTACCTTTTATATCTTTTTTGGGGGGCTACCTTATTAATTCAGTGCCAAGTGCCAGTTCCTGTTTTTTCTGTGCTTTTGACTCTTTTCAGATCTGATTTTGGAACGGTGTCCAAACGGAATAAAAACCCCGAAATGATTTTTTACCAAACGGAAGACGATCAGGGGGCCTCTGGGAAAGCCAGGTGGGCTCCAGGGAGCCCACAAGCCCCCACTCCGCCACCAGGGGAGGCGGCGTTGTCAGGGCTTGTGGCCTCCCTGGCCGCCGCCTGACCTAGATCCTTGGCCTATATATTCCCAAAAATTCAGCAAAAAATCAGGGGAGCCTCGAAAATACTTTTCTGCCACCGCAACCTTCCGTTTCCGCGAGATCTTATCTGGAGACCCTTCCCGCCGCCCTGGCGGAGGGGACTTTGGAGTTGGAGGGCTTATTCATCATCATCATCGCCCCTGCAATGACTCGTGAGTAGTTCACTTCAGACCTACGGGTCCGTAGTTAGTAGCTAGATGGCTTCTTCTCTCTCTTGGATCTTCAATACAAAGTTCTACATGATCTTCATGGCGATCTATCCGATGTAATCTTCTTTTGCGGTGTGTTTGTCGAGATCCGATGAATTGTGGATTTGTGATCAGATTATCTATGATATATATTTGAGTCTTTGCTGATTTATTACATGCATGATTTGATTTCCTTGTATGTCTCTCCGAGTCTTGGGTTTTGTTTGGCTAACTAGATCTATGATTCTTGCAATTGGAGAAGTGCTTGGTTTTGGGTTCTTACCATGTGGTGACCTTTCCCAGTGATAGTAGGGGCAGCAAGGAACACATCATGTAGTTGCCAAGCACACATTGTAGGGTCACCACATTGATGTGTGCCTTGCTGCTCCTACTGTCACTGGGAAAGGTCACCACATGGCAGAACCCAAAACCAAGCACTTCTCCCATTGCAAGAATCATAGATCTAGTTGGCCAAACAAAACCCAAGACTCGGAGAGACTTACAAGGATATCAAATCATGCATATAAGAAATCAGCAAAGACTCAAATATATATCATAGATAATCTGATCACAAGTCCACAATTCATAGGATCTCGACAAACACACCGCCAAAGAAGATTACATCGGATAGAACTCCATGAAGATCATGGAGAACTTTGTATTGAAGATCCAAGAGAGAGAAGAAGCCATCTAGCTACTAACTACGGACCCGTAGGTCTGAAGTGAACTACTCACGAGTCATTGGAGGGGCAATGATGATGATGAAGAAGCCCTCCACCTCCAAAGTCCCCTCCGGCAGGGCGCCAGGAAGGGTATCCAGATGAGATCTCGTGGAAACGGAAGCTTGTGGCGGCGGAAAAGTATTTTCGAGGCTCCCCTGATTTTTTGCAGAATATTTGGGAATATATAGGCGCAAAACCTAGGTCAGGAGGCGGCCAGGGAAGCCACAAGCTTGCCCAGCGCCGCCTCCCCCCTGGTGGCGTGGTGCAAGCTTGTGGGCTCCCTGGGGCCCACCTGGCTTGGCCCAAAGGCTCCCTGGTCTTCTTTCGTTCGGGAAAAAATCATTTCGGGGATTTTATTCCGCTTGGACTCCGTTCCAAAATCAGATCTGAAAAGAGTCAAAAACACGGAAAAACAGGAACTGGCACTTGGCACTGAATCAATAAGTTAGTCCCCAAAAAGATATAAAAAGGTACATAAAACATACAAAGAAGACAAGATAACAGCGTGAAACCATCAAAAACTATAGATACGTTTGAGACATATCAAGCATCCCCAAGCTTAACTCCTGCTCGTCCTCGAGTAGGGAAGTGATAAGAATGAATTTTTGATGCTTTCATGCTACCTAGCATAGGTGTCCTTTAGATCCATTAGATTCAAAACAATAGTTTGCTATTGACGTGGAAACAATAATAATTCAAGCAAACTAGCAAAGTAATCATGAATTTTCAAAATAACAAGGCCAAAAGAAAGTTATCCCTACAAAATCATATAGTATGGCTATGCTCTATCATCATTGCACAACGAATTTAAATCATGCACAACCCCGGTATTGGCCAAGTAATTGTTTCACACCTTTACTTTCTCAAACCTTTTCAACTCTCATGTAATACATGAGCGTGAGCCATGGTTATAGCACTATAGATGGTGTGGAATGTGGTGGAGTTTGCAAGACAAAAAAGGAGAAGATAGTCACATTAACTAGGCATATCAATGAGCTGTGGAGATACTCATCAATAGATATCAATGTGAATGAGTAGGGATTGCCATACAAATGATGCACTAGAGCTATAAGTATGTGAAAGCTCTTAACGAAAACTAGTGGGTGTGCATCCAAGTATGGTAAGGGTTGGTAGGTATAAACCATCGCGCGATCCCGACCGCCACGCAAAGGATGACAATCAATATATTAATCATGCTCAGATTTCATCACATAGCGGTTCACCATACGTGCATGCTACGGGAATCACTAACTTCAACACAAGTATTTCTAGATCCACAACACCTTACTAGCATGATTTCAATATTACCATAACCACAACTCAAAACTAATTGAGATGAATCAAACTTCTCTAACTATTCAATGCACATGAAGGAGGAAGTTTTCGTATCCTTTTGGATAACTACCCCTTTTGAGACTACTTTCAAAGCATAGATCAACTACCAAGCCACGCACCGCTGCGCTCTAAAAGATATAAGTGAAGCACATAGAGCAAAAGTATCTAGCTCAAAAGATATAAGTGAAGCACATGTGAGTTGAATTGTCTACCAAAAGATATAAGTGAAGCTCGACAAAATCATAGTTTGTGCATGTCTCTCTCTTTCTAGGTGTGCAGCAAGGATGATTGTGACATAACAAAAATAAAAGACTCATATGATACAAGACGCTCCAAGCAGAAACACATAACATGTGATGAATAAAAATATAGCCCCAAGTAAGGTTACCGATGGATTGAAGACGAGAGAGGGGATGCCTTCCCGGGGCATCCCCAAGCTTAGGCTTTTACGGAATCCTTGAATCTCTTAGGGTGCCTTGGGAATCCCCAAGCTTGAGCTCATGCCACTCTTTATCTTTTTTTCCATAAGATCTTCACCCAAAACTTGAAAACTTCACAACACGAAACTTAAACAGAAACTAATGATAACATTAGTACAAGAAAGCAAACCACCACTTCCTTAAGTACTGTAGCAAACTTAAATTCTACTTGTGCTGATGTTGGGTTACTGTACTTTCAATCTTCCATGGCTAATACGCCCCGATACTATCCATAGTTTCATCAAAATAAGCAACCAACACAACAAAAACAGAATCTGTTAAGAGCAGACCAGTTTGTAGCAATCTATATGTTTCGTATAGCTCTGGTACTTCAACAATTTTGAACAATTATGACAGTCTGAAGAATTTGCGTAGCAATCAGCAACAAAAAGAATCAACTCAAAATATCTTACAGAAAAAAAAATGAAAATTCTTTTCGTTAGCACAAAGTTTTTGTCTTTCCCTGCATGACCAAACGATCATCCTCAAGACTAATCATAACGGTTTTGCTTGGCACAAACGCAAAAAGGAACACAAAAAACACAATCATAACATAATTATGAAAGTGTGGACAACGCAAAACAGAAAGAAAAATTTATTAATTGGGTTGCCTCCCAACAAACGCTATCGTTTTTAACGCCCTTAGCTAGGCATTGATTTCAATGATGCTCACATAAAAGGTAAGGATTGAAACACGAGGAGAGCATCATGGAGCAAATGGCTAGCACATTTAAGTCTAACCCACTTCCTATGCATAGGGATTTTGTGATCAACCAATTTATTGGAGCAAGAATTAACTAGCATAGGAAGGCAAAACAAGCATAGCTTCAAAAATTTCAACATATGGGGAGGAAGCTTGATACTATTGCAATAAATAGAAGCATATGATCCTCTCTCATAGTAATTTTCAGTAGCATCATGAATGCATTCAACAATATAACCAGCACCTAAGGCTTTCTTTTCAAGATCTACAAGCATAGAAATTTTACTACTCTTCACATAAGGAAATCTATTCTCAAGAATAGTAGTGGGAGTATCGTAAAAGACATGAGCACTACAAATTGTATCCACAATGAAAAAGCAAGGTTTAGCAAAGTGGTTTTCGAGAGTATGACAAGTTTTATCATCCCTCTTCTTTAAAGCATAAGTATCCTCACAATAATCATCATAGATAGGGGGCATGCTTTCATCAAAATAATTCTGATCATTCAAAGTGAAAGGACTAAAAAGATCATCCTCATCAAATAAAGCATCCCCAAGCTTGTGGCTTTGCATATCATTAGCATCATGGGTATTCAAAGAATTCATGCTAAGTACATTGCAATCATGCTCATCGTTCACATATTCTATGCCAAGCATTCTATGTAATTCTTCTTTCAGCACTTGAGCACAATTTTCCTTCCCATCATGCTCACGAAAGACATTGAAAAGATGGAGCATATGAGGCATCCTCAATTCCATTTTTTGTAATTTTAAGTAACCGAAGATGCAAGCATATTGAAGGCACATATCACACAAGCAACGAAAAGGAAAACGAGAGAAAAGGGCGAACAAAAAAGGCAAACGAAAAAGGAAAATGTGAAGTGGGAGAGAGGAAAACGAGAGGCAACTGGCAAAAAAAGTAAATGCAAGAGAAGAGTTTGTGAGACCTACTTGGATAGATCTTGATTTCTCCTCCCCGGGAACAGCGCCAGAAATACTTCTGATGTTTGCTGTGTATCCCCGGCAACGGCGCCAGAAATTCTTCTGCTACTGCAACAAAAGACCTTCCAATGGCGCCAGAAATAGGAGTGTTGCTTGATACTCCTCAGCAAAGGCACGAGGAATCCTTCAGCAGCGGCTACGCCTTAAGGGACTTCCTAGGCAAGTATGCAAAGGATTTCCCCCGTGGCCTTGGAGCCTTGCGTTGGTGTTCCCTCGAAGCAGAAAGGGTGATGTAGCGTAGCGGTGGTAAGTATTTCCCTCAGTTTGAGAACTAATGTATCAATCCGGCGGAAGAGTATCTCAAGATCCTGCACAAACACAAAAGCTTGCACCCAACGCAATGAAGGGTTGTCAATCCCTTATAGATTGTTTGCCAAGTGAGAACTGAAAGCAACAAAGTAACAAAGCAAAGTAAAAGCGGAGGTGTAAACGATGGATGTGAATAGACCCGGGGGCCGTAGTGTTTACTAGTGGCTTCTCTCATGAAAGCAAGTAGACAGTGGGTGAACAAATTACTGTCGAGCAATTGATAGAACTGTGCAGAGTCGTGACGATATCTATGCAATGATTATTTCTATAGGCATCACGTCCGAAACAAGTAGACTGATACTGTCTGCATCTACTACTATTACTCCACACGTCGACTGCTATCCAGCATGCATCTAGTGTATTAAGTCCATAAGAACAGAGTAACGCCTTAAGCAAGATGACATGATGTAGATGGATAATCTCAAACCAATGATAAAAACCCCATCTTTTTACCATTGATGGCAACTTCTTGATGTGTGCCTTGCTGCCCCTACTGTCACTGGGAAAGGTCACCACATGGCAGAACCCAAAACCAAGCACTTCTCGCATTGCAAGAATCATAGATCTAGTTGGCCAAACAAAACCCAAGACTCGGAGAGACTTACAAGGATATCAAATCATGCATATAAGAAATCAGCAAAGACTCTAATATATATCATAGATAATATGATCACAAGTCCACAATTCATCGGATCTCGACAAACACACCGCCAAAGAAGATTACATCAGATAGATCTCCATGAAGATCATGGAGAACTTTGTATTGAAGATCCAAGAGAGAGAAGAAGCCATCTAGCTACTAACTACGGACCCGTAGGTCTGAAGTGAACTACTCACGAGTCATTGGAGGGGCGATGATGATGATGAAGAAGCCCTCCACCTCCAAAGTCCCCTCCGGCAGGGCGCCGGGAAGGGTCTCCAGATGAGAACTCGTGGAAACCGAAGCTTGCGGCGGCGGAAAAGTATTTTCGAGGCTCCCCTGATTTTTTGCGGAATATTTGGGAATATATAGGCGCAAAACCTAGGTCAGGAGGCGGCCAGGGAAGCCACAAGCTTGCCCAGCGCCGCCTCCCCCCTGGTGGCGTTGTGCAAGCTTGTGGGCTCCTTGAGGCCCACCTGGCTTGGCCTAAAGGCTCCCTGGTCTTCTTTCGTTCGGGAAAAAATCATTTCGGGGATTTTATTCCGTTTGGACTCCGTTTCAAAATCAGATCTGAAAAGAGTCAAAAACACAGAAAAACAGGAACTCGCACTTGGCACTGAATCAATAAGTTAGTCCCCAAAAAGATATAAAAAGGTAAATAAAACATACAAAGAAGACAAGATAACAACGTGAAACCATCAAAAATTATAGATACGTTTGAGACATATCAATAACCAAGCAACACCTACACCTGCACACACAAAGAAAACCTCCACACTCAACGCAGATGAGAGGTTGTCAATCTCTCGGCTTTCAAGAAGCGAGATTAAATGATATATGATAGATTGATAGACAGATAAATAAATAAAAGATAAAAAATTGGAGGAAGTATTTTTGTATAAGTAAACGAGATTGATCTTATAATAAAAATAGACCCGTGGGCCGTAGGATTCACTACTGGCATCTCTCTCAAGAAAATAGCATACGGTGGGTAAACAAATTAGTGTTAGGCAATTGATAGAAAAGAAAATAATTATGACGCTATCCAAGATAATGATCATGATATAAGCATCACATCCAAATCAAGTAGACCGACTCCTACCTGCATCTACTACAATTACTTCACACATCGATCGCTATCAAGCATGCATCTAGTATATTTAGTTCATAAGAATGAAGTAATTGATACGTCTCCAACGTATCTACAATTTTTGATCGTTCCATGCTATTATATTATCAACTTTGGATGTTTTATATGCATGAATATGCTATTTTATATTATTTTTGGGACTAACCTACTGACCTAGAGCCTAGTGCCAGTTCCTGTTTTTTTCCTTGTTTTTGACCTTTTTCAGATAGGAATATCAAACGGAGTCCAAACGGAATAAAACTTTTGCCGTGTTTTTTATGGAAAATATCTAAAATACCAGAAGAAAAAGATACCAGAGGGGAGTGCCAAGGAAGCCACGAGCCAGGGAGGCGCGCCCACCCCCCTGGGCACACCTGGGGGGCTCGTGACTCCCTCGTGGGTCCCCCTGACTTGATCTCCACGCCATCCGCTCCTATAAATACAGAAACCTCCAGAAATAAACCTAGATCGGGAGTTCCGTCGCCGCAAGACTCTGTAGCCACCAAAAACCAATCGGGAGCCCGTTCCGGGACCCTGCTGGAGGGAGAATCCATCTCCGGTGGCCATCTTCATCATCCCGACGATCTCCATGACAACGAGGGAGTAGTTCTCCCTCGGGGCTGAGGGTATGTACCAGTAGCTATGTGTTGGATCTCTCTCTCTTGTGTTCTTGATATGTCATGATCTCGATGTACCGCGGGCTTTGCTACTATAGTTGGATCCTATGATGTTCTTCCCCCTCTCCCTTCTTGTAATGAATTGAGTTTCCCCTTTGAAGTTATCTTATCGGATTGAGTCTTTAAGAACACTTGATGTATGTCTTGCACGTGTCTATCTATGGTGACAATGGGATATTCATGTGAGTACTTGATGTATGTTTCTGTGATCAACTTGCGGGTTTCGTGACATCGGGAACCTATGCATATGGGTTGCCACACGTTTTGACTCTCCGGTAGAAACTTTGGGGCACTCTTTGAAGTTCTGTGTGTTGGTTGAATAGATGATTCTGAGATTGTGTGATGCATATCGTATAATCATGCCCACGGATAATTGAGGTGACAATGGAGTATCTAAGTGACATTAGGGTCTTGGTTGATGTGTGTCTTAAGGTGTTATTTTAGTACGAACTCTAGGATAGATTGAACGTAAAGAATAGCTTCGTGTTATTTTACTACGAACTCTTGAATAGATCGATCAGAAAGAATAACTTTATGGTGGTTTTGTACCTCACAATAATCTATTCGTTTGTTCTCCGCTATTAGTGACTTTGGAGTGACTCTTTGTTGCATGTTGAGGGCTAGTTATATGATCCAATTATGTTATCATTGTTGAGAGAACTTCACTAGTGAAAATATGAACCCTAGGCCTTGTTTCCACGCATTGCAATACCGTTCTTGCTAACTTTTATTATTAATTACCTTGTTGTTTTTATAATTTCAGATTACAAAAACCTATATCAACTATCCATATTGCACTTGTATCACCATCTCTTCGCCGAACTAGTGCACCTATACAATTTACTATTGTATTGGGTGTGTTGGGGACACAAGAGACTCTTTGTTATTTGGGTGCAGGGTTGCTTGAGAGAGACCATCTTCATCCTACGCCTCCCACGGATTGATAAATCTTAGGTCACCAACTTGAGGGAAAATTGCTACTGTCCTACAAACCTCTGCACTTGGAGGCCCAACAACATCTACAAGGAGAAGGTTGTGTAGTAGACATCAGTAATGCATTAAGACCAATGACATGATGTAGTCATGACAAAAGGATATAAGAATTCATCCCAACTTGTTATACTTAAGGGCAACAACACACGCGTATAAAATCCCCTTCTGTCACTAGGACTCAACACCGCAAGATCGAACCCATTACCGATCACCTCTTGCCATTGCAATCTAATTGGCCAAACCAAACCAAAACTGGGAGAAGAAATACAAGGCTATACTAAATCATGCATTAAAGAGATCAGCAAATAACTCAAATAAAATAAGGATAGATCTGATAATAAACTCACAATTAATCAGATCCCAACAAACACACCGCACAAAGTCATTACATCGAATGGATCTCCATGAAGATCATGGAGACTGTTGTATTGACATACAAAGAGAGAGAGAGAGAGAGAGAGAGAGAGAGAGAGAGAGAGAGATAGAGAGAGAGAGAGAGCAATCTAGCTACTACCTACGGACCCCTAGGTCTGTGGTGATCTACTCACGCATCACCGGAGAGGCGGCAAGGTTGATGTAGAGCCCCTGCATTATGATTTCCCCCTCCGGTGGAGTACCGAAGAAGGCCTCCAGATGGGATCATGCGAGAAGAGAGGCTTGCGGTGGCGTTAAAAGTATTTCATGGACTCCCTTGATGGTTTTTGAATATTAATGAATTTATAGTGGAGGATGTAGGGCAAATGGGGCGTGGAGGGGCCCACACAACATATTCAATAAAAGTGTTATGTGGGGCCCTCCGACAAGATCTTACTTGGCCTACAAGTTCTAGGTGATCCTTATCTTCAATAAAAAATCCTCAAAAAGTTTTGAGGGCCATTTGATCTTATCTGATATTGATTTCCTGTGAAACAAAAACAGGGTAGAAAATAGGAACTGGCATGTGGCACTAAGTTAATAGGTTAATCCCCAAAAATGATATAAAAGGTATAAATTGATAATAAAGACATCCAAGAATAATAATATCATAGCATGGAACAAGCAAAAATAATAGATGCGTTGGAGACGTATCAAGCATCCCCAAGCTTAACTCGAGTTCGTCCTCGAGTAGGAAAGTGATAAAACATATTTTTGACTGTGGAATGCTACCCAATATACTTCAAGATATTTTCATAGCATAGACATGAGTACTTCGATGATTCAAAGAAATAGTCTATATTTTACATGAAGACATAGATACTCAAGTGATGCTGACAGGCAACCATGCCTTTCAAAATAACAATGCTAAAGTAAATTATTTTGGATGATATGCTTTTCTCGTCAAGGAGAATGACTTAGGGTTCCCAACACTTCTCACGTTGGATACATCATAAGCGGATCTCAATCAGAAAGTAAACATATTTTTTGTATCTCTATTGCCCCATCATCATTTCAGTGTCATGAAGACTTTGGTCTTTCTACTGTCACATCCAAGAGAATATTTTTTTTGTTTCCATCATTACTTTTCACAATCCATGGCTAACCGAATTCACGGGTGCCTTCCATACCATCACATTCCATTTATTTTTAGGACTAGGCATCCCTTTTACCGCCACACTCTCGTGCAATGAGAAATGAATAAACACTCATCGTGAGAATGACATATCCAACACAAAAAATATTAGCCACCCCTCACCACTTCATGAGCGATACGTGAATACAAAAGAGAAAATATTTTTGAGATTTTTTTAGAGATGGCATGTGCAAATTTACTTGGAACGGCAGTGGAATACCGCATATAGGTAGGTATGATGGACACAAGTGGAAAAACAAGGTTTTGAGGATAATGGATGCACAAGCAGTATTCTCGCTTAGTACAAATCAAGCCTAGAAAAAAGATTCAGAAGCGCCCAACTAGGAAATCATAATGATGCACATGCATACATAAAAGATAACCAACATCGAACAATACACCATAAGTAGGATATAACTTCATTGCATAACTATTCACTTTTCGTCCTTGCATACGGAATCATAAACCTTAACATCAATATTCATACTAGAGCAGAATTGACACACTAACATAAGTCGCATATCATCATCTACATATCTCAAAAATATTACAAAGAATCAAGTTTTTCATGTCCCATAAAAAAATTGTATGCTAGTTTTCATTATTCTACTTGAATATCTATACCTAATAATAAAGCGGCTATTGCTTCCGTCAGAAAACCCACCGCGGCATTTTTATAAAAAAGCCCATCTAAGTTATTCAACCCGTGCTTCATCATTTATCTGCAACGCAAAAGAAAAAAACGATTCACTGCAAAACATTATACCCGTACGCATCGCCTCCTCCCGTCGACCCTCGGCCACCCTGGCCTGTGCCTAGGCCGCCGCCACACCTTTCGTCGCCGCGGCCGACCTGAACAGCCACCGCTGTCGATCTCAACCCATCCGCCTCCGCGATCATACCTCTCCCCGCTCACTACCCCTGTTGCAGCGCTCGAGCGCATCGCGTCGACCCTGGTCCACCCTGGCCTGTGCCCAGGCCGCTTCCACACCACTCGTCGCCGCGGCCGACCTCAACCACCACTGTTGTCGATCTCAACCCACCTGCCTCCGTGGCCGTACCTCTGCCCGCTTGTTGCCCCTGTTTCGGCGCTCGAGCACAGCTTCTGGATCAAATCAACGCGACAGCTGCAGTGACTGGGGATGATGTGTCTGCTCGATGCAGAACGACGGCGGCGCGCGGATAAGGCGCGACGGAGCGAAGTACTTGCAGGTGGAGGCGGGCCTCCATGGCTCACACGGGGAACTCCGAGGTTATGGCGTGGCAACGGTGACTCCTTATGGCCAGATAGAGGCGCCTAACCCTTGCTCCCCTCATCGTATCCCCTCCTCCGGCAGGAACTCATCATCTCGTGAGATCCTGTCCCCATGCCTCCAACCGTGTGCCAAGCACCGGCAAGAAAATTTGTTTTGTGGTGATTTGTTTGCTGATAAATGAATGTATTGAATGTAAGATTGTATTGTTGTAGAGACAGAGAATGGAACACCACCTTCAGTTTGTCATGTGATCTCACATTCTCTACCCCATGAGTGAAATAAGATAACAGTCCATTGATCAATTCACGTAGCCTCTTTGTTTTGCTTTGCTTGTCCCGCTCAATTTCTCATCATGGTGGAATTAACAATGGACAGGTTGATTTCTCAACAAAATAGGATAGGACTGACTACATTAGTTAGTTAGCTTATTATTTTAATAAATCAAACTGATTATAAAAAGATTAAAAGCGTGTGGTATTTTTTTTCTCCCGTTGCAACGCACGTGCCCTTTTGCTAGTTTATCACAAAGGGACCAAACATCATATCTTGTACCAATTACCAAGACAATTTTCACACTCTCAAAAAGATATAAGTGAAGCAAGAGAGTGGATTTCTTCAAAAATTTCTAACATTCTCAAATAGATATAAGTGAAGCAAGAGAACGGGTTTCTTCAAAACATATATCATCTATTATATACTATAGCAAAAGGACCCGTGCGTTGCAACGTGAGAAAAGCAATTATAATCTCTAATGGTGCTGATCATATTATGTCTTTAAAATTTTAGGACATTTCTTAAAATGCATGAACATTTTTTGAATTAGCAAACATTTTTTTCAATTGAACTCAAAAAATAACACACAAACTGTTTTTCAAAATCATGGACTTTTATTGTTTTCACCAACATTGTTTTCAAAATTATGAACATTTTTCTGAATATGCGAATATTTTTACAAAAATCCTGAGCATTTTTTGAATTCACAAACATTTTATATTTTCTTCAAACTTTTATTTCAAAATTCCTAGTTTTATAAATTGCAAAAGTTTTTCAAAGTTCTAAATTATTTAAATTAAAAAATGGAACAGAAAAATAAAAATAAAAAATGAGACTAAAAACAAAGGCACGAACTGTTTTTAAGATTTTTACACGGACTTTTGTTTAAAATCGTTGACTTTTCCATTTTATGGACATTTTCTCAAAGTTTAAACTTTTTTATATGCAAACATTTTTCAGAACTCCTGAGTAGTTTTTGAATTCTCAAAAAAAATATGTTTTTTTGAATATTTTATTTCAAAATTCTCAGTTTCTTAAAATTGAGAAAAGTTGTTTGAAGTTCTAAGTTATTTAAAGCAGAAAAATAAAATGGAACTGAAAAAAAAATAAAAAAACTAAACTAAAAAAACAGGCGCCCACGCATGGGCCGGCCCAAACAGGTGTGCTGTATTTTTTTCTAACGCCCAGAACGTAATATAGGAGGTGCCTAAATGGACCGGCCCAATCCAGAGATTTTTCCTGTTTGAAACGTTTTTTATGACTTATAGGTGGCATTGATGGGTAATTTTAGTCAATTTTAAGGGTAATTTGAATGACGTACTGAAGAAGCACTATTTGCTTTATTAATAGGTAAGAAAAGCAAAATACGAAAAAAATTAGAGATATTGGCTAAAAAATCCCATGTTAATCAGAAAATATCGGCCTTTCATCTGATGGATCTTAATAAATAGATGTATTGTAACCGTTTGATCTGCATAACCTATATAACGAGGTGGGCCAATGACGAATTACGTGACACATACATGTACACACGTACGTTTCATGAAAACTATATTGGGCAAGAAAAAAAGTACAACCCCACTTGGTTTAGTCCGAAGGAAAACAAACCACCCATGTCACGTCCGCCTATCACGCAGGCCCCAACGTGTCACGTCCGCCTATCACGTAGGCCGCAACGGCGAGACCCGCCGCTGTTTTGCCTCATCAATTATCGTCACGTCACTCCTCTCCTTTCTACCCTGCCGTGGATCCTCCTTCAATTTCTACTAGCTGTGAATTTAGCAATGACAAGCATGTACCCAACCCTAGCTCCAGCTGGGAGATGAACATGCATGTACATATGTACGAGTACCTCGGCTACCTATTCTCAGTCCATATGGCTTGTGGCGTCCATCTGTTTGTATGTTTTGCCAGCGATGAATCACTGAACATGCCACGCTGAGCAAGGGAGCAAGATCGATTAGACATACAGGAGGCAAGCATTGCATAGGAGCATGATCGATTATCTTTGGTTGAGGGCCTCCTCAAGTTTCCCGTATATGTAGCCACATAGATATTTGTACTCCTCTTGCCGCCTGGCAGCCCAGGGGAGGTTCGCTAGCTCCGTTAGGTTGTCCTAGATACCGAACGTAGATTACAGAAACTCTACAAGCGGCGCCGCCGTTCAACTCAGTCCTCTTTGTCAGTCGACCATACCCCATACATGCAGATGAAAGTTAGAAGTGGAAAGTTCCAAACTTGCATTATGGTCATGGGTTTGCAACATCAATCAAAGATTTACCCCCATGAACTGATATTTAGCATATGTTGCCTGATGTATTTCTATATAATACTACTCCCTCCGTTCCTAAATATAAGTCTTTATAGCGATTTCACTAGTGGACTACATACGGATGTATATAGACATACTTTAGAGTGTACATTCAATCATTTTGCTCCGTATGTAGACATCCAGTGAAATCGCTTAAAAGATTTATATTTAGAAACGGAGGGAGTACATGATACGATGTCTAGACTTATATAAATTCTCTTAATTGTCTGATTCATCCTGAGGAAGAAATGCAAGGTGCACAATTCCCCTGGATAATATCTTCACGCACGGGCCTATGCATGTTGCGGCCTACTCGACCCCGTGCTCCTAGGTATGAGGTCGAATAAAGACTTCCCTTGCCAGTGTGTCCAGTCACATAGTAGGTACAAGATCGATTGTACACCTCGTCATGACACATCACAAAGCTACGTACTAGCACGTGACAGGTAATTGTTTTACAGATTCATTTAATTTTGCACCATTGACTATTGAACCGAAGGTCTTAGGTTATGCTGGCAATCTTATTATTTTAGATTTTAAAGACTCCGAATATGTATGCATGGACGGACCTTCCAAGGAGGCTGAATAAGAATCAAGTCATATGCAAAACTACAATGAGACATAGAGCTACATACTTACTCAGTAGAACATATGTTGGTGTTTTTGCAGCTCTTTGCCGGACTATATTAACATATTACTTACAAAAATCAGTATCATTAGTTTTTTATAATATTTTTTATTTATGATCAACATAATCTTATATTCATATATTAAATAAATATCAAATTTACACCTT
This sequence comes from Hordeum vulgare subsp. vulgare, assembly GCF_904849725.1. Lineage (NCBI taxonomy): Eukaryota > Viridiplantae > Streptophyta > Magnoliopsida > Poales > Poaceae > Hordeum > Hordeum vulgare. The sequence continues at coordinate 210,631,459 of NC_058523.1, read as the reverse complement.
AACAATGCACCAATGTCTAAAATATTAGGTGTGTATTTATTTGTGAAGACACCTTAACAAGGTCTGTTGATATGCATCTTTTCAACGAAAGAGGTGCGTAAGCATATAAAATATGTTCGAAGAGAAAAAGAAAATTAGTGGACAATTTTTATGCAATAAAAATGTTACCCTTGCATTGCAAGGGCCAACCAAATAGTGTGTAGACTTCTTGGAAGCAGGATCAATAAAAAATAAATTCATTTCTCCAACGCTCTCAACAAAATAAAATTGGTTTTCACCATAGCAATCACAACCCATTTGGAGATGCTTTACAATCTTACAGTGTGAGGAATCACAACTTTAAGTCAAATACAAAGAATTTTCACAAATACAAAGTGCATTTGACTCTTCGAATTAAGTTTTGAGTATTGTTGATCCGACCATTTGGGGCTTATGTGGCACAAAATCAATACCATATATTTTCTACTAAAACATACTAGTAATTATTGTAATTTTATAAGTAGCTCCTAAGAAATCTTACCTACCTAACTTAAACTTGGATAACCAGAATATATATGTCTTATTGTTTAACAGAACAAGGAGAGTCGTATTATTGCATGTCATATTTTGCAATATACTGCAACACAAATTATTTTTAAAAGTTTATTTTATATGCACGGTTGAAACCCACACATATGATCAAACATTAATGAGCCCTGTGCAGTAGAAACTCTTAGAGTTAGTAAAAAAATATGGCTGATGATTTATTAGGTACCAACATGAGCATCAATGCAAAATTAAAGAAAATAATCCTAACTCTCTAGGGGATGCTGATCATTTATTTATTCAATTGCATAATGATACGTCTCAAACGTATCTATAATTTTTTATGGTTTCATGTTGTTATCGTGTCACCTTTTGATGTTTTATATACCATTTTTTATCTTTTTTGGGACTAACTTATTAATTCAGTGCCAAGTGCCAGTTCCTGTTTTTTTTGTGTTTTTGACTCTTTTCAGATCTGATTTTGGAACGGAGTCCAAACGAAATAAAATCCCCGAAATAAAATTTTCCCGAACAGAAGAAGATCGGGGGAGTTGAGGGCCAAGGCAGGAGAGCCACACGGGGGCCACAAGCCCTGTAGCCGCCACCAGGGGGCGGTGGCTACCAGGCTTGTGGCCCCCCTGGAGCTCCCCTGCCCTAGCTCTTTCGCCTATATATTCCCTAAAATCCCAAAAAAAATCAGGGCATCCACGAAAACACTTTTCCGCCGCCGCAAGCTTCCGTTTCCGCGAGATCTCATCTGGAGACCCTTCCCGGTGCCCTGTCGGAGGGAACTTTGGAGTTGGAGGGCTTCTACATCAACATCATCGCCTCTCCAATGACTCGTGAGTAGTTCACTTCAGACCTACGGGTCCGTAGTTAGTAGCTAGATGGCTTCTTCTCTCTCTTGGATCTTCAATACAAAGTTCTCCATGATCTTCATGGAGATCTATCCGTTGTAATCCTCTTTGGCGGTGTGTTTGTCGAGATCCGATGAATTGTGGATTTGTGATCAGATTATCTATGAATTATATTTGAGTCTTTGCTGATTTCTTGTATGCATGATTTGATATCCTTGTAAGTCTCTCCGAGTCTTGGGTTTTGTTTGGCCAACTAGACCTATGATTCTTGCAATGGGAGAAGTGCTTGGTTTTGGATTCATACCGTGTGGTGACCTTTCCCAGTGACAGAAGGTGTAGCAAGGCACGCATCGTGTTGTTGCCATCAAGGGTAACAAGATGGTCTTTTATCGTAGATATGAGATTGTCCATCTACATCATGTCATCTTGCTTAAGGCGTTACTATGTTTTATGAACTTAATACACTAGATACATGCTGGATAGCGGTCGATGTGTGGACTAATAGTAGTAGATGCAGAAAGTATCGGTCTACTTGTATTGGACGTGATGCCTATAGATATAATCATTGCCTTAGATAACGTCACGACTTTACGCGGTTCTATCAATTGCTCGACAGTAATTCGTTCACCCACCGTCTAATTGCTTTCTTGAGAGAAGCCACTAGTGAACACTAGGGCCCCCGGGTCTATTCACAACTATCGTCTCCACTTTCACTTTTACTTTTATTTGTTTACTCTTTGCTTTCAGTTCTCACTTTGCAAACAATCTATAAGGGATTGACAACCCCTTCATAGTGTTGGGTGCAAGCTCTTTGTTTTTGTGCCCGTACTTGTGACTCGACGTGATCCTCCCACTGCACCGATACCTTAGTTCTCAAACTGAGGGAAATACTTACTGCCGCTGTGCTACATCACCCTTTCCTCTTCAAGGGAACACCAACGCAAGGCTCCAAGGCCGAGGGGAAATCATTTGCATATTTGCCAAGGAAGTCCCTATAGGCGTAGCCCGTAGCAGCAGGATTCCTGGCGCCGTTGTCAGGGAAGGTCTGTTGTCGCGGTAGCACATATGCACGCAATAACCATATGATGCGGCCGTATATGAGAGAAGCTAGATTGCTTTTAGCCATGCACAAAATGTCAAAGGTGAACAATTGTTGACCTACGCTAAAGAGCCAATGACAACTGATCTAGCGGGCGGCTTAAGTTATTGGTCATCTTTTTTGTGTCATCCATCCAACTTATCATCTCACTGAATAAATAGACAATCCAGAAAAAGTAAACAACATTAGAATTTTGTTAAAAATAGCATCAAGTTCTTTGTCATGAGTATTAGACACATACGAAAAGTATTTCTATGCAAAATAAACATCAATTTAGATGTATTAACATCCATTCCATAAGAAGAAGAAAATGCATCAATAGCTAATAAATATTTATAATGTTAAATGGGATAATCGGTAGTTAGAATACGTACATGGGATAAAAAAAATTAACACTTCGATGTTGTAAGGATGTTGCCTCGCATTTGCGAGGGCCACTGATGGGGTTATAGTCCCAGGGTAGGGTCATAGGCCTGCCCTATAGGTCCTACCCAAGGACTACCCTTCATAAGGGACAAGGCCCTTAGATAGTTCCGACTGAACTAAGGACTTCCCATCATCCAGTCGGTGACGATTCCCCCATCATCCAGTTGGTGACGAGCATTCGAAGCATATTAAACGTACCGACTAGATTCCACTCTGTATATCGTAACTTCCCTGGAAGGCAACGGTCATACGTTTTCATGCACCATTATTAGCATTTAAGGCATACGTTACCTGTAACGTAGGCATTTATTCGCCACTACTCCACCCCTGTGCACCGGACCGTTGTGAAGGGCAGCGCACTCTATATAAGCCGCCCTTCCCCACTGGCGCAGGGGTTGGCATTTTACTGTAACCTATATTCCACTCGACACTAAGCTCCCAAGAGCACTGAGACGTAGGGCTTTTACCTCCACTGTAGAGGGGCCTGAACTCATACATCCTCGCCGTAGCTAAGGCTCTGCCCATCCTTTCGTACCCTACACATCTACTGTCAGACTTATACCCACGACAGTTGGCGCCCACCGTGGGGCAGGCGTCTAAGCGACTTCCGACGAGTTTGCGACTTCACCTTTTCATCATGTCGTCCGGTGGAGATTTGTTCATGGGTCATGAGATCCTCTTCGGCGCACTCTCCTTCATCGTCGACGACTCGGCGTGGCATCGGGATGCGCCTCTCGACGTCGAGGCGCTCCCCACTCGCGGGGCTACACACTTCCGTGCTGGTGCCCGCGGCGTCCTTCTTCTCCAGCAATCGGCTCCATTGTCGAACTTCGCCCCCGTCACGCACCGCAACAAGTGGTCCCGCCGTCCGCGGCTCCAGCGTTGGGTGCGACACGCCCAGGCGTGCCAGAACGCGTCCTCCCAAGTGGCGGTCCTCGAGTCGGTTGTGGTCGCGCCGCCGTCCCAGTGCTTGGACTGAGTTTCGACTGAGTTGCCTTCTGAGTACTTGGGTCGCGGGCCTACGGCCGAAGTTCTCATGGCCAATTCCCATGAAAGTCCCCGCCAAACTGGTCGGAATGACCACGAGGTCAGCGAGTCATCCGGCGCTCGCCGTCAGCCCCGCCGTTCTGCCAGTCGACGCACTCGTCAGAGCAACGTGGAGGTGTTCCGCACACCCGTCCTCAACCTGGCTGCCGCTGCCAAGATAGCCGATTCCCTCCAACCGACTGATTCAGAGGCTGGTAGAGGGATCGAGCAGATCCGTGCCCTGTTGCACACGGCGCAGCAGCAGAATTCGGCGGTCTCCCAGTCGCACAACAGGATCCACAATAGTTTTGTTCACGCAAACACGCATGGGTCGGTTTTCAGCCCCGATTCTCATCAGCGACGCAGAGGTGGCAGCCGTTCCATGAATCCCGAAGATCGTCGCCGTTCACGCACCCCTCCGCGGGGTGGGCCTTACGGGCCCCGACATCATGATGATTGGCGTTCAGTCAGTGACACATATGATCCAAGACCCGACGCAAGAGGGTACATCGCCCAGAGGAAGGTCGACAGGAGTCGAGCTCACCGTGATGGTCACGACAGAGACCGTCCGAGTGGAAGCAGGACCATCGTCTCTGGCCCCGAGTGTTTCAGTCGGGCCATCCGTTCAGCTGACATCCCTCCCAACTTCCGATTGGCAACGGGGATCAGCAAGTTTACAAGAGAATCCAAGCCAGAAACGTGGTTGGACGACTACCGAGTGGCGGTCCATATCGGTGGCGGAGATGACCAGGTCGCCATGAAACATCTCCCCCTGATGCTCGACGGCTCGGCACGAGCGTGGCTGAACCAGTTGGCTCCTTCAAGCATCTACAGCTGGGCAGATCTGGCCCGAGTCTTTATCAGGACCTTCGAGGGCACGTGAAAACGCCCTGCTGGTCTCGTGGAGCTCCAGCACTATGTCCAGAAGCAGAATGAGCCCCTGCGCGACTTCATCCAGCGTTGGACGACCCTCTACCACACGGTGGAGAACGTCACAGAGCACCAAGTAGTCTGCGCCTTCAAGGCAGGCGTGCGGTACAGAGATCTGTACCTGAAGTTCGGTCGGACAAGCGACATCTCCATGAGCAAGATGATGGAGATAGCCGCACGCTATGCAAATGGCGAAGAAGAGGACCGCATACATAGCGACAAGCATAAAGCAGTCGCCGATGGAGATGGGAACAGCACTCGGAAGCAGAAGCAGAAAGCTCCGACCACTCCGCAGGCAGAGGCAGCGGCCGTTACCAATGCCAAGTTCAAGGGCAAGGGGAAAGCTCAGTTCACCCCCAAGAAGAAGCAGTTCGGAAACTCCATCCTGGATCAGCCATGTCCAATCGACACGAAGATGGACGAAGAAGGCAACGCCATATTCCCGAAGCACACCACTCGGCAATGTCGCCTCCTGATCCAAGGGTTCGACGAAGGGCAGCCGAGTAAAAAGGACAATGAACAGGATGATGAGGACAAGGAGGATCCGTTCCCCCAAGTCCATGCAACATTGATGATTTTTGCTGACGTGGAAAGCAAGAGTCGACTGAAGCTGGTGAACAGGGAGGTGAACATGGCCACCCCAACCAACCCCACGTTCCTCAACTGGTCTTAGACTGCGATCATCTTTGACCAGTCGGATCATCCAGCACACGTGCCCACCCCAGGGAGGCAGGCTCTGGTCGTCGACCCGGTGGTGGAAGGAGTCCGACTACGCAAAGTCCTCATGGACGGCGGCAGCGGCTTGAACATCATGTACGCCGACACTCTCAAGGGGATGGGCATTCCGATGTCCAAACTTAGCGAGAGCAGCATGCAGTTCCACGGAGTCGTCCCCTGGACGAAAGGCCAAGTCACTCGGTCAGATCGCGTTGGACGTCGTTTCCGGCTCCGACAAGAACTTCCGCAAGGAAAAGCTGACATTCGAGGTGGTGGACTTCCAGAGTGCATACCATGCGATTCTGGGCCGTCCGGCATATGCGCGTTTCATGGCCCGTCCATGTTACGTGTATCTGAAGCTGAAGATGCCGGGTCCCAAAGGTGTGATCACTATCACAGGAAATCGGCAGCGGGCCGAGGAGTGTCTGCAGCAGGGGTCGAGGATCGCCGATCAGCAGATGGATATCCTCGAGCTGGACGAGTACAAGAAGACAGCCGACCCCGCTGACTTGATGCATTCGAAGAAGCCAGCTTCGGAGTCCGCATTCCAGTCGGCGGGAGACACGAAGAAGGTCAGCATCCACCCGACGGACGACACTGCTGCCCCGACGAACATCTCCACCACCCTTGATCCAAAATAGGAAGCCGAGCTCATCCAATTCCTCCGTGAGAACTGGGACATTTTCGCGTGGAAGCTCGCTGACATACCAGGTGTACCCAGGGAGTTGGCTGAGCACCGACTGCATGTGGATCCTGCTGCTCGGCCCGTCCGAGAACGCCTGCGTCGGTCCGCCGCACACAAGCGGAAGGCAATCGGAGAGGAGGTGGCTAAGCTTCTGGCAGCCAACTTCATTCGCGAGGTACACCACTCCGATTGGCTCACCAATGTTGTCATGGTGCCCAAGAAGGACAAGTCTCTCCAAATGTGCATCGACTTCAAGCATATCAATAAGTTCTTCCCGAAAGACCATTTCCCGCTCCCCCGCATTGATCAAATTGTTGATTCGACTACGGGTTGCGAGCGTTTGTCATTCCTTGATGCCTACTCGGGCTATCATCAGATCCGTCTGTATGGTCCCATGAATTAAAAACAGCCTTCATCACCCCATTCGGGTGCTTCTGCTACATCACTATGCCATTCGGTTTGAAGAATGCAGGAGCAACTTTTATGCGCATGATCCAAAAATGCCTCCTTGACTAGATCGGTCGAAATGTGGAGGCGTATATGGACGATATCTAGTCAAGTCACGCAAAGGTTCGGACCTGCTGACTGACTTGGCAGAAACATTCGCCAATCTTCGTAGGTACGATATCAAGCTCAACCCTGCCAAGTGTTCATTCGGTGTTCCCAGCGGAAAGTTACTCGGTTTCTTCGTTTCCGAACGAGGGATCGATGTTAACCCCGAAAAGATCGGGACCATCGTCCGAATGGAGCGGCCGGTCAGAATACATGATGTTCAAAGGCTCACAGGTTGCCTAGCGGCTTTGAGCAGGTTTATCAGTCGACTCGGCGAGAAGGCGCTACCTCTGTACCGACTCATGAAGAAATCGGATACTTTCGAGTGGACAGACGAAGCCCAAATTGCATTCGACGACCTCAAAGCCCTGGTTTCCACCCAGCCGGTTCTTACTGCCCCGCTCAGTAAACAACCCCTTCTTCTGTACATCGCGGCTACAAATCAAGTCGTCAGCACTTTTCTCACAGTCGAACGCGAAGAAGAAGGCAAAGCGTACAAGGTTCAGCGGCCAGTATATTATGTCTCCGAAGTCCTGACTCCTTCCAAGCAAAGGTATCCCCATTATCAAAAGTTTATTTACGGGATCTACATGACTGCGAAGAAGGTGACTCATTATTTCCAAGACCACTCGATGTCTGTCATTTCTGATGCTCCGTTGTCGGAAATCCTCCACAATCGGGACGCATCAGGCTGAGTGGCGAAGTGGGAAATGGAGATGTTATACCGCGACATCAAGTTCGAAGCCAAGAAGGCTATAAAGTCTCAAGCTCTGGCTGACTTCATAGCAGAATGGGTAGAACAACAGCAACCGACTCACATCAACTTGGCTCATTGGACAATGTTCTTTGATGGGTCCAAGATGTTGAATGGCTCCGGCGCTGGCGTAGTGATCATATCGCCAAAAGGTGATAAACTTAAGTATGTGTTGCAGATACATTTCGATTCCTCCAACAATGAGGCAGAATATGAAGCTCTCCTTTATGGATTGCGCATGGCCATCACACTCGGCCTCCGTCGCCTGATGGTTTATGGCGATTCAGATTTGGTGGTTAATCAAGTGATGAAGGAGTAGGATGTAAGGAACCCCACCATGACTACATACTGCAATGCAGTGAGGAAGCTCGAGAAGAAGTTTGAAGGTCTGGAACTTCACCATGTTCCGCGACTGATAAACCAAGCAGCTGATGAATTGGCGAAACTTGGATCCACTCGGAGACCAGTCCCGAGTGATGTCTGCCTCGAGCACCTACACCTTCCCTGAGTAAAAGAAGATCCTTTCACAGAGGAACCAGTACAACCAAAGAGCTCAACAGATCCGACTGAAGTCGAGGTCCCCGCTGTGGTTGATTTGATCATGGAGATTCTTGCTCTCATCCCCGATTGGACTGTGCAGTTCATAGCGTACATCCTGAGGCAAGAGTTACCTGAAGACGAAGTCCAAGCGAGGCAAACCGTCCGCAGGTCGAAGTCCTTCACCGTCATTGATGGCCAGTTGTACAAAGAAAGTGTTTCAGGCGTCCTACAGCGGTGCATCTCCCCTGAGGAGGGACAGTTAATCCTGGAAGAAATTCACTCGGGAACCTGCGGCCATCATGCCTCTTCAAGAGCAATCGTCGCCAAAGCATTCAGAGCTGGCTTCTTCTGGTTGCAGGCGAACGAAATGGCGAAGGATATGGTTGACCGATGCGAAGGCTGTCAGTTCTACTCGAACAAGTCCCACAAGCCAACATCTGCGCTGAAGACAATCCCTCTTGTTTGGCCGTTCGCAGTATGGGGATTAGATACAGTCGGTCCATTTAGAACAGGCCAAGGGGGATTCACACATCTGTTGGTGGCAGTCGACAAGTTCACCAAGTGGATCGAAGCAAGCCCATCAAGAAGCTCGGCGCCCTTACGGCCATCAAGTTTGTCAGAGACATCATCTCCAGATTCGGGGTACCGCACAGCATAATCACCGACAATGGCACAAACTTTGACTCGGACAGATTCAAAGGTTTTTGCATAGGCCAAGGTATCCGAGCTGATTTTGCATCTCTGGCGCATCCCCATACAAAAGGGCAAGCAGAGCAAGCGAATGGACTTATTCTTCAAGGGTTGAAGCATCGACTCCTACGAGAAGTTGGACATGCTGCCGGCGCATGGGTCACCGAGCTGCCTTCGGTGCTGTGGGGCCTCCGCACAACTCCAAACAGATCTACAGGGCGATCCCCGTTCTTCCTCGTTTACGGAGCAGAGGCAGTCCTTCCGAGTGACTTGCTCCACAACTCTCCACGAGTCGAACTCTTCTCCGAAGCCGAAGCAGAACAAGCCAGGCAAGACGGAGTGGATCTTCTAGAAGAAGAGCGCGAGATGGCACTGACTCGATCAACAATTTATCAACAAGACCTGCAGCGTTTTCACGCGCGGCACGTCAGGAGTCGTACATTCCAAGCAGGCGACCTGGTGCTCCGAGTGGATCAGCAGAGACCTCACAAGTTGGCTCCCGCCTGGGAAGGACCCTTCATCATCTCCAAGGTGCTGAACACTGGAGCATATCGAGTCTACAACCTCGAAAGGGAAATGGACGAGCCGCGAGCATGGAACGGAGATCTCCTGAAGCGCTTCTACACGTGACCGCCGACGGAGGCAATGTAAAGAACAAGCATCATTGAAGTAATACAAAGCAGATTGATTTCTTGCAGATTCAAAATTCTTTCGCGTTGGCAGACTCCGATCTAAAAAAATAAAAAATTCGCTCCAAGTGCGTACTAAAAGTCGCACTCGGGGACTTAGCTGCGATCCAGAATCACCTAAGTAAACTCTCTCCGAGTGTGCACTAAAAATCGCACTCGGGGACTTAGCTGCGATCCAGAATCGCCTAAGTAAACTTTCTCCGAGTGTGCACTAAAAATCGCACTCGGGGACTTAGCTGCGATCCAGAATAGCCTAAGTAAACTCTCTCCGAGTGGGCACTAAAGGTCGCACTCGGGAACTTAGCTGCGATCCAGAATCGCCTAAGTAAACTCTCTTCGAGTGTGCACTAAACATCGCACTCGGGGACTTAGCTGCGATCCAGAATCGCCTAAGTAAACACTCTCCGAGTGTGCACTAAAAATCGCACTCGGGGACTTAGCTGCGATCCAGAATCGCCTAAGTAAACTCTCTCTGAGTGTGCACTAAAAATCGCACTCGAGGACTTAGCTGCGATCCAGAATCGCCTAAGTAAACTCTCTCCGAGTGGGCACTAAAGGTCGCACTCGGGAACTTAGCTGCGATCCAGAATCTCCTAAGTAAACTTTCTCCGAGTGTGCACTAAAAATCGCACTCGGGGACTTAGCTGCGATCCAGAATCGCCTAAGTAAATCTCTCCGAGTGTGCACTAAAAATCGCACTCGGGAACTTAGCTGCGATCCAGAATCTCCTAAGTAAACTCTCTCCGAGTGTGCACTAAAAACCGCACTCGGGAACTTAGCTGCGATCCAGAATCGCCTAAGTAAACTCTCTCCGAGTGTGCACTAAAAGTCACACTCGGGAACTTAGCTGCGATCCGGAATCGCCTAAGTACAAACTCTTTCCGAGTGTGCACCAAAAACCGCACTCGGGGACTTAGCTGCGATCCAGAATCGCCTAAGTACAAACTCGCTCCGAGTGCGCACTAAAAACCGCACTCGGGAACTTAGCTGCGATCCGGAATCGCCTAAGTACAAACTCGCTCCGAGTGTGCACTAAAAACCGCACTCGGGGACTTAGCTGCGATCCATAATCGCCTAAGTAAACTCTCTCCGAGTGTGCACTAAAAATCGCACTCGGGGACTTAGCTGCGATCCAAAATTGCCTAAGTAAAAAGCTTCCTTCGAGTGTATTCTAGAGATCCACTCGGAGGCTTAGCAGACCCTCATTGAGGCTCATGTGGATGTGAAGACAACTGAGAACTACATGAGTAGCAACTCACTCCGAGTGCGAGCTTACAATCGCGCTCGGGGACTTAGCTGCGATCCAGAATCGCCTAAGTAAAAAGCTTCCTTCGAGTGTATCCTGGAGATCCACTCGGAGGCTTAGCAGACCCTCATTGAGGCTCATGTGGATGTGAAGACAACTGACAACTACATGAGTAACAACTCACTTCGAGTGTGCACTAAAAGTCGCACTCGGAGACTTAGCCGCGACGAAGAGTCGCCTAAGTAAGAGCTCGCTCCGAGTGCGCACTCGGAGACTTGGCAGACCCTCATTGAGGCTCATGTGGATGTGAAGACAACTGACAACTACACGCTCCGCATGTTTGCCATTGGCTTCACCAAGAAACGCCAAACAAAAACCACGAGCCAAAATCGTGTCAAATATTTTTTGCAAAAGGAGAGCAAAATGTTTGATTCGAATTCAAAGTTGGATCTACGATAGTTGGTTCGGTGTGGATCAAGCTTATCCACACCGAATCACGAATGTGACGGCCAACAGCAGTGGCCAAAGTTTGATACAGATACTACTCGGCATACCGAGGCAAAGTTTTTCAAGCGTCGTCAGGACTCGCACCGGGACTGGCAGGCTCCACAAAAGTGTCAAGGTCGATCCGGTCTGCGATGCGAGTGGTGGTCTCAAGGAAGGTCTCCATGAAATCTTCGAATCGAAGCTTCTTGGTGTTGGCGACCTGCAACTCCTTTAGCTTTTGTTTGCGAGCTTCCTTGCAGTGCACTCGGACCAGCGATAGCACCACGTCCGCACCACAACGAGCGGCAGACTTCTTCCATGCCTGCACTCTGTTCGGGACGTCCTCCAGCCGAGTCATCAACCCCTCTATTTCCTGCCAGGAATCGTCTTCGGGCAACAGCTCCTTGTCGATCCGGGCGATGACTTCTCTCAGGCGGCCAATGAAAGGTCCCACTCTGCCAAGACGAATATGCGCTCGGAGCAAGTCCCGATTGGCTTCGTCGCCGAGTGGAACGTTCGGAATAACCGACCGCTCAATGTCAGCTCCTTTAGCCTCAGCGTCCATACAAAAATCTGCAAAGCAAAGACAAGCAGAAAGTAAGCACAGAATGAACTACAAAGTCAGGAAGCACTCGGCAAAAAGCTTACCACCGAGCAGTGCAATCATCTTCCTTGCCCAGTCGCTGACGTACTTCTCCTGCGATATGCACCGACTATTCATCAACTTCATCTGACCCATCAGTTCAGTTCTTTGCTTGCCCATTTTCTCGATTTCGGCCACCAATGCCTTGTTCGCCTCCCGGGACTCCTCCAAAGACTTCTCTCGGTCAGCAAGAGCCCCCTTCACACCATCTAAGTCATTCACAGCCGCCTCCAATTCCGCAGCAAGCTGAATCTTTTCAACCTTCAGAGCATTGTACGCTGATCCCATTTCGCAAGTCTTCTGCAAATCAGCGCGAAGAGAAGATCAGACACATTCAACAAGGAAAACAATAAAAGCTCAAAGTTCTTCAGACCCCTGCCGATGCAAGCAGTCGACAGCGGTCTCGGGGACTACACCCAGTGGGTTCACTAAGAGTGACCCCACTGGCATGAAGCTCGAACAGGTCCACCCTATTGAGCTACATGACAAAAAAACAAGCCTATGAGGCTACTATTACCTGACCTGAGTAAAACTACTCTCAGGGACTACTTCCAGTGGGTCCACTCGGAGCGCCCCCACTGGTACCATTTGGGCAGATCAGTTTTGTCCCGATCAAGTCACGGAAAATGTATATAAAGACAACTACCGGTGCAAGCACTCGACAGAAGTCTCGGGGACTACACCCACTGGGTTCACTCGGAGTGAACCCACTGCAAAATAATCCTACTGTATCCGAGTATATCACTTAAACCCCCAGTGGGTTATAAGAGGAAAGTAAACACTTACTAGCGCACTTACTCGGATATCGTCCCGGAGCTCCAAGCTTCTCTTGTACAAAGATGCGATGGAGTCGTACGCTCCCTTGGCATCACCCACCATCAACTCCACCTGCACCATGGCCTCCTTGGCGGCTCCCACTTGGTCTTCCGGGAGGTGTCAGGCGTCGTACTGGACGGTCGACGGACCCGGCACGACAGGAGACTCCTGGGGCATCCTAAGTCCTGCTCTAGTCGGTTCAGCCGCGAGGGGCACCGTCTCAGTTGACGGCATCGTCTCGGTCGGCGGCGTGTCCATGGTGAGAGCAGCAGCAGATGGAACAACCTCAAGGACAGGCGCCAAAGCTTGCCCTGACCCCTTCTGGTTGTCCTCCTCCAGATGAATCACCTCTGAAGGAAGCCCAACTGAACAACATGAGATTATAGAAAAAGGGCAAGATTAAAGACAGAACTCGCAAAACAATAATGCGAACTCTCGGAGTCGTCACAGCATACCCTGCTGGGATGTAGCAACGTTATCCGTATCCATGGGATCATCGTCCTGGCGTGGCAGAGAGGTGGCGGAGGTAGCAGCTCTGTCGAGTAAAATCCACTCAACCGATAAGCATGAGTCTAATCAAATACTGAAAGAAGATAAGAGAACAAGACACTTACGCTGAGGCAACTGGAACAGCGATCCTCATCCGAGGCAAAGCTTTCCGAGGCTTGGACCCACTCGGTTTGGCCACCTTGGACGGTTGGTCTGTGGACTCGGTAGCAGCGTCCCTGGTCCTCTTCACGCTTCGAGCACTCGGAGCCACGGGAGGAGCTGGCGGGGCACTCGGAGCCACTGGAGGAGCCGACGGAGTCGCAGGTTCGTGACGACGCTTGGATCGAGGCTCTGATGGTGGAGGTGGCGAGCTCTGCTCCCCAGCCTCCCCCTCCTCCTCTTCGGTCTCCTCCTCCGTCTCCCCACTGTCGGAGACGTACCCGGCGCTGTCCACGCTGCCCTCCTGGCTGCCCTCCTCCTCCTCAGCTGTATTCCCGTTCGAGACGGGAGAGTACCAGTTGGTCCACGCCTGCACAAAATACAGTCGACAACATCAGACGCCAGGCGGTGGTACAAGAAAAAGCGATAAATCTAAGAGGATTGAAAGCACTCGACAAGATGTGCTCACCTCATTCGGAGGAGGATTGTTAGCGTGGAAGGGCTTCACTCGTCGGGCTCCTCCGGGGTTATCGCACGCGCCTGTGATGCTGCGGACCCACGGCGTCACCACCTCCCCGGTCACGCATTCTGGATGAGTCCGAGTGGAGTCCCCAGGCCCCGCGTAGTGCCACATAGCGTGGTGTCGAGCTTGCAGAGGCTGGATGCACCGACCCAGAAAAGTTTCCAGCAAATCCGTGCCGGTGACTCCCTTGCGGACGACATCTATCAACGCTTCGACCAGAGGTTGGATCTGGATCTTTTCCATCTTTGTGAGTGCAAGCTGCCTGGGAGGAGCCGGTCGGTCTAGGCTGAAAGGTGGCAGCCCAGTTGCAGCATTCGGACAAGCGACGTCCTGGCAATAGAACCAAGTCGACTGCCAGTTCCTAACTGACTCGGACAACTGAAGAGGGGGGTAGCTACTTTTCTTTTTCTTCTGGAAGCCTAAGCCCCCGTAGAGCTGGAGGATATGGGTTTTGTCGTCCGACTGGCTAAGCTTTTTGACAGTTTGGGATCTAGCGGAGAAGATGTACTTAAAGAGCCCCCAATGGGGGGGACATCCGATAAAATACTCGCAAAGCACGACGAATGCAGCAAGATGGGCTATCGCGTTTGGAGGAAAATGACGGAGCTGCGCCCCGAAGTGATTCATAATACCTCTGAAGAAGGGGTGGGGAGGCAAGGAGAAGCCCCGGTACAGGTGACTGAGCAGCAAGACGCGCTCCCCCTCCTGCGGCGCCGGCTCCGTCTCGCCCTCCGCCGGCAGCCTCCACGACTTGTTGGCAATCATGCCTTGCTCCACCAGCTCCAGCAGGTCGTCCGCCGTCACCGTGGAGGGGAGGAAATCCCCCTGGATCCAGCCCGCCGGCAATGCCCGCTGTCGCCGCTGAGCAGGAGCCGCCGCCTTCTTCTTCTTCTTCTGCGACTCGAGCTTGCTCGTCTGCCCCTTCGTCATGGTGGAGGCAGCAGATCCGCAGAGGAGGAGAGGAAGGAGGAGGCTTGGAGCGCGCTGGGAGTTACGGGAGAAGCGAAGCGAGTGCGAGTAATCTGGGGAGCACAACGAGAAACCCCCGCTGGAGAAGTTTCAATAAGCTTCCGACTAGGTCACTAACAGGTGGCCCCGAAATCTTATCCCCCGACCGGCTGCTGTGATATTAGTGGAGAAGATAAAGGCGTGCTAATCGAGGCGGCAGGAACTACTCGATGACGATGTCGTCATCCCCGCTGAGCGCGCGACAACCGAAATTTGAGGATCCCAGAAAATCCGCCGCTGTCAGTTGACCATTCACGTCGAAAGATTCTGCGGAAGCACTCGGTCTCTGACGGTTCATTTCACAGATATATCCACTCGGATCACTGGTCGAAAGGATAAAATGGATCGAGGCAAACAACGCCAAAGTCACATCCGTACTAGTCGGATCCGTACTCCAGGCATCACTTCGTCGTTCCAACCCCGATCCATTCGGGGACTAATGATGGGGTTATAGTCCCAGGGTAGGGTCATAGGCCTGCCCTATAGGTCCTACCCAAGGACTACCCTTCATAAGGGACAAGGCCCTTAGACAGTTCCGACTGAACTAAGGACTTCCCATCATCCAGTCGGTGACGATTCCCCCATCATCCAGTCGGTGACGAGCATTCAGAGCGTATTAAACTTACCGACTGGATACCACTCTGTATATCGTAACCTCCCTAGAGGGCAACGGTCATACGTTTTCATGCACCATTATTAGCATTTAAGGCATATGTTACCTGTAACGTAGGCATTTCTTCGCCACTACTCCACCCGTGTGCATCGGACCGTTGTGAAGGGCAGTGCACTCTATATAAGCCGCCCTTCCCCACTGGTGCAAGGGTTGGCATTTTACTGTAACCTATATTCCACTCGACACTAAGCTCCCAAGAGCACTGAGACATCGGGCTTTTACCTCCACCGTAGAGGGGCCTAAACTCATACATCCTTGCCGTAGCTAAGGCTCTGCCCATCCTTTCGTACCCTACACATCTACTGTCAGACTTATACCCACGACAGCCACCTTGGTAGTTCTGAAAAAGATATAAGTGAAGCATGAGAATATTTTTCTTCAAGACAGTCGCACCACCATGCTCAAAAAGATATAAGTGAAGCACTAGAGCAACCACCTAGCTTAACTAATATAAGTGAAGCACAAGAAGCAATTCTAACAAATTGTGACGACGTGAGGCCATCTCAAGAAAATGTGTTCAAAGGTGATAATTGTTAAAAAATAATAAGCAAGGACTCATATCATACAAGATTCTCCAAGCAAAACACATATCATGTGACGAATAAAAATATAGCCTCAAGTGTGTTACCGATAGTCGTTATAAGAAAGAGGGGATGCCTTTCGGGGTATCCCCAAGCTTAGACGCTTGAGTATCCTTAGATTACACTGGGTGTCTTGGGCATACCCAAGCATTGGCTTTTGCATCTCTTCATTCCTTCTTCCATCGACGTCACACCCAAAACTTGAAAACTTCAATCACACGAAACTCAGAAAAACCTTCTTCTCTCTCCTGGATCTTCAATACAAAGTTGTCCATGATCTTCATGGAGATCTATCCGTTGTAATCCTCTTTGGCGGTGTGTTTGTCGAGATCCGATGAATTGTGGATTTGTGATTAGATTATCTATGAATTATATTTCAGTCTTTGCTGATTTCTTATATGCATGATTTGATATCCTTGTAAGTCTCTCCGAGTCTTGGGTTTTGTTTGGCCAACTAGATCTATGATTCTTGCAATGGGAGAAGTGCTTGGTTTTGGGTTCATACCATGTGGTGACCTTTCCCAGTGACAGAAGGGGAAGCATGGCACGCATCGTGTTGTTGCCATCAAGGGTAACAAGATGGGCTTTTATCATAGATATGAGATTGTCCATCTACATCATGTCATCTTGCTTAAGGCGTTACTGTGTTCTTATGAACTTAATACACTAGATGCATGCTGGATAGCGGTCGACGTGTGCACTAATAGTAGTAGATGCAGAAAGTATCGGTCTACTTGTTTTGGATGTGATCCCTATAGATATAATCATTGCCTTAGATAACGTCACGACTTTGCACGGTTCTATCAATTGCTCGATAGTAATTCGTTCACCCACCGTCTAATTGCTTTCTTGAGAGAAGCCACTAGTGAACACTACGGCCCCCGGGTCTATTCACAACTATCGTCTCCACTTTCACTTTTACTTTGCTTTGTTTACTCTTTGCTTTCAGTTCTCACTTTGCAAACAATCTATAAGGGATTGACAACCCCTTCATAGCGTTGGGTGCAAGCTCTTTGTTTTTGTGCAGGTACTTGTGACTCGACGTGATCCTCCCACTGGATCGATACCTTGGTTCTCAAACTGAGGGACATACTTACCGCCGCTGTGCTACATCATCCTTTCCTCTTCAAGGGAACACCAATGCAAGGCTCCAAGGCCGAGGAGAAATCCTTTGCATATTTGCCAAGGAAGTCCCTATAGGCGTAGCCCGTAGCAGCAGGATTCCTGGCGCCGTTGTCAGGGAAGGTCTGTTGTCGCGGTAGCACATATGCATGCAATAACCATATGATGCGGCCGTATATGAGAGAAGCTAGATTGCTTTTAGCCATGCACAAAATGTCAAAGGTGAACAATTGCTGACCTACGCTAAAGAGCCAATGACAACTGATCTAGCGGGCGACTTAAGTTCTCGGTCATCTTTTTTGTGTCATCCATCCAACTTATCATCTGACTGAATAAATAGACAATCAAGACAAAGTAAACAACATTAGAATTTTGTTAAAAATAGTATCAAGTTCTTTGTCATGAGTATTAGACACATACGAAAAGTATTTCTATGCAAAATAAACTTCAATTTAGATGTATTAACATCCATTCCATAAGAAGAAGAAAATGCATCAATAGCTAATAAATATTTATAATGTTAAATGGGATAATCGGTAGTTAGAATACGTACATGGGATAAAAAAATATTAACACTTCGATGCTGTAAGGATGTTGCCCTCGCATTTGCGAGGGCCACCTTGCTAGTTCTCAAAAAGATATAAGTGAAGCATGAGAACATTTTTCTTCAAGACAGTCGCACCACCATGCTCAAAAAGATATAAGTGAAGCACTAGAGCAACCACCTAGCTTAACTAATTTAAGTGAAGCACAAGAAGTTATTCTAACAAATTGTGACGACGTGAGGCCATCTCAAGCAAATGTGTTCAGAGGTGATGATTGCTAAAAAATAATAAGCAAGGACTCATATCATACAAGACTCTCCAAGCAAAACACATATCATGTGACGAATAAAAATATAGCCTCAAGTGTGTTACCGATAGTCGTTAGAAGAAAGAGGGGATGCCTTTCGGGGTATCCCCAAGCTTAGACGCTTCAGTATCCTTAGATTACACTGGGTGTCTTGGGCATACCCAAGCTTTGGCTTTTGCATCTCTTCATTCCTTCATCCATCTATGTCACACCCAAAACTTGAAAACTTCAATCACACAAGACTCAGAAAAACCTTCGTGAGATCCATTAGTATAACCAAGCAAATTACTACTATAAGTACTTTTGCAAACCCATTCAAATTTTATAATTGCATTATAGGTACTGTATTCTAACTTTTCCATGGTTTGCACCACCCAATACAAGTCATAGATTCATCAACACAAGCACACAATGCAATGAAGACAGAATATGTCTTCAACAGAACAGTATGTAGAAATCTGTACTATAACCACACTTATGTAACTCAAATATTTCTAAAAACTTAGGACAACTTAAATATTTTGTTGAAAAATATTGTGTTGAAGTTTCAGCTCATTATCGTTCTTCAGTAAAAAATGAAAATTCGTGCACTCGAGAGAAACTTCTTGTTTCAGATTCAACATTGTTTCTACCTATGTTATGAATCATCCTAAAGGCCTTACTTGGCAGAAACACTAAATAGAACATAAAACACAATCATAACATAAGCATAATTGTGCAAACACTCAAAAACAGGAAGCAAAAGGAAAAAAATATTCATTAGGTTTCCTCCCAACAAGCGCTATCGTTTTACGCCCCTAGCTAGGCATGTTGATTTAAATGATGCTCGCATAAATATAAAGAATCGAAACATAAAGAGAGCATAATGAAGCACATGGCAAACATATTTACGTCTAACCTACTTCCTATGCATAGGGATTCTGTGAGTAAACAAATTATGGGAACAACAATCAATTAGCATAGGAAGGCAAAACAAGTATAACTTCAAAATTTCCAACACATAGAGAAGAAACTTGAAATTATTGCAATATGTAAAAGCATATGTTCCTCTCTCATAGTAATTTTTAGTAGCATCGTGAATGAAATAAACAATATAACTATCACAAAAAGCATTATTTCATGATCCACATGCATAAAAGTCTTATAATCTTCCAAGGTAGTGGAATTAACATTAACTAAAGTCATGACCTCTCCAAACCCACTTTTATCAAAAAAATATTCATAAGATTGAACACTCTTCAAACATGTGGGATTCGTTTTACCTAAATTTGACACTCTTCCAAACCCACTATTGAAAACCTTATTATCAAGATCATAAGAAGCGTCACCCCAATCATCATCATTACAATGAGTAGTGGACATGACAAAATTATCATCGCCAAGCTTGTAGTTTTTTATATCAATAACATAATTGACATTAATATAGTTATTGCAGCATTGTTGCAATCATGTTTTTCAATGAAGGAGATATCTTGAATCACTTTATAAATTTGTTCTTTCAACACTTCATCAAAAATTTCAGATTCATGATTTTCAAACAAAACTTCATAGAGATAATCAAGTGCACTCAACTCACTAGCAATTGGTTCATAAAAATTTGACCTTTTAAAAATATTAGCAAGTGGATGAGAATCCATCTTATAATTACTAATTAGAAGCACCAATGAAGGATCCACGTTAATCCTCAGAATGTCAGAAAATTAACCTTACGATATAAATTGTATGGCTAAGATAAAATAAGGAATCAAGAATTATTATTTTTTTGAAACGCTGGAGTCCTAGAAAATAAGGAATCATGGATTCTTCTATATGATAAATTCGTAGAAGATTACATCCATCACGTGCTAAAAAAGGATTCCGGAACACACATTCCAGACTCTTTCAAAATCAAAAAAGGCATCTACAATGTGGTAAAAAAATGATATTTATCACCCACGTACCCATAGAAAACAAACACACACCCACGTCCATCTTTGATTCAAAATAAAAAAGTAGGTCTGGCTATACGTACTACAAGGAAGTACTTCACACCCACGTCTGAGTTCTTTCAAATAAAAAATGACAATTATCAAGTAATACAGTAGTAAACAAAGATTTCTCAACACCCACGTCAAGCCGTTCAGATAAAAAACACACCTACAATATATGTTCTAATCAAATCAAGACAAAAACAAACAGGGCTACCATCTCTGCATCTCCACGTAATGCATACCAGCCCTCATCTAATGTCGTTTTTCTTAGGAAAAGAGTTAGCATGTTGTTTTTTTCCTGGTGCACAACGCCACCAGTCGTTGGTGCAAGCTGGAGAAGTCATGTATCCATCCATGCCCGCCTGTGCATGACTTCTCCGTTTCATGCTGATGTTGCACGTCAATAGCAGAAGTTGCAAATATTTTAGCCGGACAGTTGAACGATGGTGAGCAAACCTTAACATGGCCCATGTTGTGTTTGTATCACATTGAATCAAGGCAAATCATATAAAAACAACTATTGTATATTTGGATATTAGTGTCAATTGTTACGTAGTCAAATATTATTATTTTAGATAATTTTTATTATATGAAATGAAAATAAATTTATCCATTCCGTTGCGCAACACAACTTACTGTGTATGTATAATTCGAGACATGGGGCATGAAAATATACATACACAACTTTAACCTTATATCGTTTCTTTATAATGGAATGATATGCCACATTATATAGAGAGAGTATTCATACTATTACAACGTACTTACATTTTAAAATCATCTTACTTGATTTTTTCTATGTGCTTCTGGAGTTGTGCGCCATCTACCATTCATTAGAGGAAAGAGGCTATCGGACAGTATGATAGAGTGCGACAATGAAAATGATTACAACATGTCATGTTTTTTTTTCTGTTGAAATCATGCATCTTCTTGCCATCTTTAATCACAATGCTTGAATTATATGTTTGCCCCATTCATGCATGTATGTTATATGGGCAACGCATATGCTTACCCAACATTCATGGACATATTAATTTCTGCTATTACAATGTTTATCTACTACAAAAATATATATTATCCGCAAAAGGAGGTGCTCTTAATATATCCTTCGTCTTTATATATTTTTTGCGTAGTTGATTGTCATGATTTAACACATTGGAAGTTGTAGCATCAACGTGACACATTGGAAGCATACCATTAGATCATGAATGAACTAAAGGTATGTAAGATTTCACCGCATTAATTGGTTCCTGAGAATGAAAAAACTGTTTTATCTTTCAAATGATCATCCTAAAACTATGTTCCCAAGTCTATTTCCCATTGTTTCAATACTTGGAGATATCGATGAAAATGAATGGTTTGAAAATATCCTTTTGTTTCTTGAAATTACTAGCCCGTGCAGTCTGCACGGGTTGATGACTAGTATCAATAGACCTTTAGCAAGCGAAGATGCAAGCAAATAGAAGGCACATGGCAACACCAAGCAAAGATAGCAAACAAGAAAAGAGGTAAAAGGAAAAGAGGGCGTGTAAAACGGCATTTTTTGTGAAGTGGGGGAGAGGAAAATGAGAGGCAAATGGAAAATAAAGTAAATTCAAAGATAAGAGTTGATAGTGTAGGTACTTGGTAACGGCGCCAGAGATTGGCAAGTTGACGATGTTGGCTTGATCCTCCCCGGCAACGGTGCCAAAAATTCTTCCTGCTACTTGTAAACTGCTTTGAATTTTTATCCCTCGGTAGGAGAGGATGATGCAGCACAGTAGAGTAAGTATTTCCCTCAATTAATAAACCAAGGTTATCAATCTAGTAGGAGAACTAAGTAACACCGACACCTGCATACACAACGCAAACCTTCGCACCCAACGCAGACGAGAGGTTGTTAATCTCTCAGCGGCCAAGAAGCGAGATTAAATGATATATGATAGATAGATTGATTAATAAATAAACAAAATATATAAATTGCAGCAAGTATTTTTGGTATTTTTGTATAATTAAACGAGATTGATCTTATAATAAAAGTAGACCCGGGGCTCGTAGGATTCACTAGTGGCATCTCTCTCAAGAAAATAGCATACAGTGGGTAAAACATTTTATTGTTCAGAAATTGATAGAAAAGAAAATAAATATGACACTATCCAAGGCAATGATCATGATATAGGCATGACATCCAAAGCAAGAAGACCGACTCCTGCCTGCATCTACTACTATTACTTCACACGTCGACCGCTATCCACCATGCATCTAGTGTATTAAATTCATAAGAATGAAGTAATGCATTAAGAACGATGACATGATGTTGTCAAGACAAAAGCATATAAAAATTCATCCCAACTTCTTATCCTTAATGGCAACAACACATGTGTATCAACTCCCCTTTTGTCACTAGGACTAAACACCGCAAGATCGAACCCATTACCGGGCACCTCTTCCCATTGCAAGAAGATCTAATCTAGTTGGCCGAACCAAACCAAAACTTCGGAGAAGAAATACAAGGCTATACTAAATCATGCATAAAAGAGATTATCAAATAAATAAATAAAACAAGGATAGATCTTATCATAAACTCACAATTCATCAGATCCCAACAAACACACCGCACAAAGTCATTATATCGAATGGATATCCATGAAGATCATAGAGACCATTGTGTTGAGATACAAAGAGAGATAGAGATAGAGAGAGTCATCTAGCTACCTACGGACCCATAGGTGTGTGGTGAACTACTCACACATCATCGGAGAGGCAACAAGGTTGATGTACAGCCCCTCTGTGATTAGTTCCCCCTCCGGCGAAGTACCGGAGAAGGTCTCCAGATGGTATCTTCTGAGAACAGAGGCTTGCGGCGGCGGAAAAAGTATTCTGTGGACTACCTTGAGGTTTTTTTAATATTGCTCAATTTTGTAGTGGAGGAGGTAGGGCAAATGGAGCGTGGAGGGGGCTGATACGTCTCCAACGTATCTATAATTTTTGATGGTTTCATGCTATTATCTTGTCAAACTTTGGATGTTTTGTATGCCTTATATATATATTTTTTGAGATTAACTTATTAACTCAGTGCCAAGTGTCAGTTCCTGTTTTTTCCGTGTTTTTGACCCTTTTCAAAGGAGGATTTTAAACGGAGTCCAAACGGAACGAAACTTCCAAAAACATTTTTTCTGAAACAGAAGAAGTTCGGGGGACTTGAGAACCAAGTCACGGGGCCACCAGGGACCCCACAAGCCCCCTAGCCGCGGCCAGGGGGGTCCCGCGCCTCCCAGGCTTGTGGGCTCCCTGGGCCACCTCTGCCCTAGGTCTTTCGCCTATATATTCCCAAAAATTTCAGAAAAAATCAGGAGATCATCGAAAGTACTTTTCCGCCACCGCAAGCTTCTGTCTCCGCAAGGTCCCATCTAGGGCACGTTCTGGTGCCCTGCCGGAGGGGGGATTCGGATACGGAGGGCTTCTTCATCAACACCATGACCTCACCGAAGATGTGTGAGTAGTTCACCATATATCTACGGGTCCATAGCTAGTAGCTAGATGGCTTCTTCTCTCTCTTGGATCTTCAATACAAAGTTCTCCATGACCTTCATGGAGATCTATCCGATGTAATATTATTTTGCGGTGTGTTTGTCGAGATCTGATGAATTGTGGATTTATGATCAGATTATCTATGAATCTTATTTGAGTTTCTTCTGATCTCTTATATGCATGATTTCATATCCTTGTAATTCTCTTCGAGTTGTGGGTTTTGTTTGGCCAGCTTGATCTATGATTCTTGCAAGGGGAGAAGTGCTTGGTTTTGGGTTCATACCGTACGGTGACCTCACCCAGTGACAGAAGAGGTAGTGAGGCACGCATCGTGTTGTTTCCATCAAGGGTAAAAAGATGGGGTTTTCATCATTGGTTTGAGTTTATCCCTCTACATCATGTCATCTTGCTTAAGGCGTTACTCTGTTCGTCATGAACTCAATACACTAGATTCATGCTGGATAGCGGTCGATGTGTGGAGTAATAGTAGTAGATGCAGAAAGTATCGGTCTACTTGTCTCGGACGTGATGCCTATATGTATGATCATTGCCTTATATATCGTCATGACTTTGCGCGGTTCTATCAATTGCTCGACAGTAATTTGTTCACCCACCGTAATATTTGCTATTTTGAGAGAAGCCTCTAGTGAACACTATGGCCCCCGGGTCTACTTCACACCATATTTTCAGCCTTACTCTTTTACTTCGTTGCACTTTCTGCCTTCAGATCTCATTTTGCAATCAATCTTGAAGGGATTGACAACCCCTTTATAGCGTTGGGTGCAAGCTCTTTTGCGTTTGCGCAGGTACTCTGGACTTGACGAGATTCTCCTACTGGATTGATACCTTGGTTCTCAAACTGAGGGAAATACTTACTGCTCCTGTGCTGCACCACCCTTTCCTCTTCCAGGGAAAAACCAACGCACGCCCAGCCTCCGTCAACGTGCCAATCTCTCGCACTGTTGTCTGTTGCCGTAGCACGGGCCACACAGCATCACCCCCCCGGGTGTGCACCGGTGTTGTGTGGGGCCCGTTGGCAAGATCTTCCTTGGCCTACAAGTTACAAGTGATCCTTATCTTCAATAAAAAAATACTCAAAAAGTTTCAGGATGATTTGATCTTATCTCATATTGTTTTCCTGCAAAACAAAAATAGGGCAGAAAATAGGAACTGGCACTTGGCACTAAATTAATAGGTTAGTCCCCAAAAATGATATAAAAAGGTATAAAATGGTAATAAAAACATCCAAGAATAATAATATAATAGAATGGAACAAGCAAAAATAGTAAAAACGTTGGAGATGTATCATAGATCAACTCTATACTCGATACTTCACCATCACTATAAACAAGAGCATGGCGTAGGGTTTTACATCTATCAAGAGGGCCCGAACCTGGGTAAACACCATCGCCTTTGTCTCTAGTTACCCATCGATGCAATATCCATAGTTTGGACCCCCTACCCAAGATACGCCGATTTTGACACCGACATTGGTGCTTTCATTGAGAGTTCCACTGAAGGATGATTAGTAGGATCGATGCCTCGCTTGGTCGCTAAGGAAGGCATGAGCATCGGGGATATCTTTGTCCCCGACCAGCTCTGTGCATTCGGCATCACTACCCTGGATGTCAAAGCAACTTGTCACCATGGCCAGATCGACGGGTTCGCCCCAGGCAAGGGAATAAAGTTCGGTGACTTGGTTTAAGTTTCCAATACCCAAGGCAATCTGGTCCTCGCTAGGATCTCAGCTTTAGCCAAAGAATCTGAAAATCCCAAATCTTCGGCTTCAGGTCCCCTCCCCGACCACCTGTCCAAGACCGTGACTTCTCCCGATTCGGCCTTAACCATGGATCTGATCATTGTGTTTGGAAATCAGGAGTTAACCTTGTCCGAACACATCTCTTGTGCCGAGACACCGGAGTTGAACTCCGATGAAGCTCCAAGGACTGGTACAGCCAATCCCTCATTGTCGAATGAGACATTGGTCAGGATCTGAACCACAGAAAGTTTGGAAGGCTTGGCCCCGATCTATGATCCGTTTGGATTTGAGACCAAGTGCAAGGAACTTTATTTGTCACCCACTTCTACTTAGTAGCCACTATCAATGACTTAACCGATATGCTCAACTTCTCTATGGATGAGGCCGGAGACACATTGACGGATCTCAATACACCTGCCCTCCCATAATGGGACGATGGACCACCACCTCCACATATGATGTGTACATGGTGGATAGCCCTAAGGACGATAAAGCCACAGGGAAGAGTAATGACTACACCCTTGTCAAAAGCAGTGGTGATGAACCCCAACGACGCATCCGTCGCAAAAATCCTAGAGCATGTAAAGGCAAGGAAAGCAATACGGGAACCAAGGAAAACACTACCTTGGATGACCAAGAGAACCCGGTTGATCCCGCTGCTCCCGAACAAAGGTCTGACGATTCGGAGGGACACACAGATCTGGACAAATTCGAGGACCTCGACGATTTCGAGGATAACAACTACCTCCCTCTTTCCGAATACGAGTGTAGCCTCAGAGACGTGGATTTCAATATTCTGAAAGACCCATAGATCAGGAGCGATTCAAGCGACAACAAATAGCCACTACCAGGAGCCTCAAGATCAAACAACAGCAGATCAAGGTCGAACAAGACTCCATCAGCGACAGATGGACCAAAACCCTAGCCGTCGAAGAAGGGTATGGCAAGGAACAGAAGGGGCAAAATAAAAGTTACCCACACCATCGAATCTTACCATAATTGGAGGATGAAGCCTTTGAGGCCATACCTCCTAGATGAACACATGCGACCAGCCAGACTACCCCTCTCAAGGCCGGGAAAGGATGGCTGGAGACGATGGGGAATAGCCTGAACACCCTTCCAAACAAGGGAAGGAGCTGGTAGAGCCCGCAGACCCATATGACATGCGGCACAATCTGAAGCGTCAAATAGGACAGGCAAGATCTATCTACGGGTCCAGAGGACACACTCCCACTAGACGGGACGAATACCAAGCTCGATTCAATCATCATGATATAGTTCAGGAGCCACCCCACAATAGGAATTCATATGATCTCAAGCATGATGTGGCCCGGGTGAGAGGCGACGCTCACCCAATGTGCTTTACCAACAAGGTGATGCAACGCCAGTTACCTGAAGGGTTCAAACCCGTCAATATAGAGCAATACGACGGGACAATGCACCTATCGATTTGGATTAAAGACTTTATTCTCCACATACATATGGCCCAAAGCAATGACCTCCACACCATAAAATATTTACCATTAAAGCTCAAAGGACCAGCGCAAGATTGGCTGAATAGCATCCGCAAAAACTCCACGGGGAGCTGGGAGGAGCTCGAGGATGCTTTTTGAGCTAATTTCTAGGGAACTTTTGTCCGGTCACTAGGCTCCGATAACTTGAGCCACATTTTCCAACAAGCCGGTGAGTCATCCCGACAGTTTTGGAACGGATTCCTCACAAAGAAAAACTAAATCATTAACTGTTCGGATGCTGAGGCACTCGTATCCTTCCTAAGTAATATCCAAGATGAATGTCTAGCCCGGACGCTATCACACCCTGTGTTTTTCCTAAGTCAACATAGCTCAAAAATTAGGACCAATTAAGAAAATTGTGTGCTGGTGGCGCTTGATTTGATTGTTGTTTGTTTGGTTGCTTGTTTGTGTTTTAGATCACAAGAATTCCTCCGACTCTCTAGACTCATCTCCTTGCTCCAAATCTTCGCCCAATGACCTTTCCATGTGTCTAGTACATAAAGCTATTTTCTACAGAATATTCTTTTGACCAAAAATCATTTCTTTAATTTAATCTTTCATAAACCCTTGAATTGAGGTTTGTACTACAAGTCCTCAAATTAGGGAGGAAGTTTTGCCCCAAATATTAAATCTGGATCCTATTATCAAAAAGACTTCCCAAAACCACAAGATTATTGTTTCAAAATTTATTTTTTATTTTATTTAAATACCTTTTTCTAAGACCGGAAATGGTCTTTTATAGGGGAAAATTATTTTTATGCTTCCAAAATATTTCAGAAAATTTAGGAAAACTAAGTGGACATATATTTTCCACATATAAGACTTTCAACACATGACTTGTTAAAAATATTGGACAAGATACTCCAAAACCCTTCGTGTAAAATTCAAGTATTTGAAATATTTCTATAAGAATTATTCTGAAATAATTCCACTAAAATTCTAGCAAATCCCACATGATATATGTGATGATCTTGCAAAGTTTCATCTCAATCCAAATTGTTTTGGTGCACCAAAATATTCCAAAACCTTCTTTGTCCACATCCAAACTTGAGCAACTTTACATTGCCAAGTGTCTCCATTTGTGCTCAAATTTTGTGGACATGTTATAATACCCTAATAATGCATCCACACCAAGTGGTGCATCAAGGAGAACAGGTCCACATGCCCAAATTCCCTCAAAACCACTTTTGTTTATTTCTAGGATTTGGAGTATTTGCATTGTGAAGTTTCTCGAATTGATCCACACCAAGTGGTGCATTATGGGGAATAATGTACATGTATAGATCTAGAGAAAGCCATTTCTGCCCATTTCTAGGGTTTACAGAGTTTACATTGGAAAATTTCATCCCCAAATCCCAAATTTGGTTAGCAACCTCATTTCTACCTCTGTTTCACTCGTGTTAAGTTTCATAGCAAGGGTAACCCTTTTGCTAGCCCAAACATGGATAAACACCTTCTGGTGGGATCCAAAGTGCAATGATTGAGCCACCAAAACTCTTCTACTTGACTCCCAACTTCTACCACAACTTCACCAAAACCCACGGCACCCCCAGAGGCAACAACCAAGCCCCAGCTCAATCATGGAGTGGTGTGAAACCCGCTTTTACACCCCTGAACAACACCCTTTTCTCTCCGTCTCAGCTTTTCTTCTCTCCTAAGGAACTCTCCACGACATCCAAGGGCATTGCCCCTTTGTTTACTCCCTCCTAGGTCTAGTGCACAAGATGGGACATGCCTAGAGCATGTCGGGATGGCGTGGCATGCAATATGGGTGCTCTAGAGCGTGCGACAGTGCGCTCCAGCATTGTAGGGGCACCCATCCTGAGCCATCTTGTGGCTTTGGGCTGTGGGATTGTGTCCCTCGAGGTTGCCTCGACGTCCTCGACATGGAAGTGATAGAGGCGAAGTTGTCCCTGTCTTTCAATGAGATCATGGGTATCGTTTTGGTAGAGTCGACTTTGACGATCCGACTACGAACGAAATTTATAAAGTGACGTCTTGAATATTTCGTCCAAAGCCTTCATGCTCTCCTTATGGTGGCTTTAAAGTGCAAAAATCACAAGTGGGAGCTCCATTGTTCTCTCTCGTGCGTGCACCTTCTTCTCCATGCTTGATCCCCCTCCAACGGATATCCTTCTTCTCCATGCTAGGTCCTTCATTCGTGAGGACAACAAAAGTATCTAACTTAGGCAACACATATGTTCATGAACATTAGAAGTATTCCCAAGAAACGAAAGTACCTCGTAATTCAATTGGCGTGCACGAGCTCTAGTAACTAGTCCAGTATGTATAGCAGCTGGGGCTGTGGGTGTAACTATGGTGTTAATGTCCTCATCATCCTCTCCTTCTTGAACTGAAGTCATCCTCGACGGAAGCTCATCTTCCTCACCCAAATATGGCTTCAAATCTACAATGTTAAAAGTGGGACTAACCCCAAAATCTGCAGGCAACTCAAGTCTATATGCATTATCATTTATTTTCTCTAACACTTTGAAAGGACCATCAGCACGCGCCATTAGCTTTGACTTGCGCAAATCAGGAAACCTATCCTTATGCAAATGCAACCAAACAAGATCTTCAGGTGCAAAGACAATATGTTTTCTACCCTTATCTCCAACAAGTTTATATTTAGCATTCATGCGCTCAATGTTTTCCTTAGTTAACTCATCCATCGTTAATATCAAATCAGCACGTTCTTTAGCATCAAAATTAACCTTCTCCGAAGATGGAAGAGGTAACAAATCAATAGGTGCACGAGGTAGGAAACCATACACAACTTCAAAAGGACACATCTTTGTAGTAGAATGCAACGAACGATTATAAGAAAATTCAATATGAGGCAAGAATTCTTCCCGTAGTTTTAGATTGTTCTTCAAAACAACCCTAAACATAGTAGACAAAGATCTATTGACCACTTCAGTTTGTCCATTAGTTTGGGGCTGACATGTGGTACTAAAAAGCAATTTTGTCCCCAACTTAGCCCATAAACATCGCCAAAAGTGGCTAAGAAATTAGCATCACGATCTGAAACAATCATATTTGGCACACCATGCAGGTGAATAATTTCATGAAAGAACAAATCAGCCACATAGCGGCATCATCACTTTTATGACAGGGTATAAAGTGTGCCATTTTAGAAAATCTATCCACGACAACAAATATGCTATCCCTCCCCTTTGTTCGAGGTAAACCTAAAACAAAGTCCATAGATATATGCTCCCAAGGAACACTAGGTACAGGAAAAGGCATATATAAACCATGAGGATTGAGTCGTGACTTAGCTTTTTGACATGTCGCGTAGCGAGCAACAAAACGCTCAACATCCCGTCGCATCCTTGGCCAAAAGAAATGTGTAGCAAGTACGTCATCCGTCTTCTTTACGCAAAAGTGTCCCATCAATCCTCCTCCATGCGCCTCTAACAAAATACGAACAGAGCTAGCTGGAATGCATAGCTTGTTAGCACGAAACACAAATCCATTATTAATGATGAACTAGTTCCATGTTCTCCCTTCTTTACAATTCTCCAACACATCTTTGAAATCAGCATCATGCACATATTTAACTTTGATGGTCTCCAAACCAAATATTTTAAAGTCAAGTTGTGAAAGCATAGTATAACGACGAGACAAAGCGTCAGCAATAACATTTTCTTTACCCTTTTTGTGTTTAATGATGTACGGGAAAGTCTAAATGAATTCAACCCATTTAGCATGTCCACGGTTCAGTTTTGCTTGACTTTTAATATGTTTCAAAGATTCATGATCATAATGTATGACAAATTCTTTGGGCCATAAATAATGTTGCCATGTTTCCAAAGTCCGAACATGAGCATGTAATTCCTTATAATAAGTAGAATAATTCAGACTAGGCCCACTTAATTTTTCAGAAAAGTATGCAACAGGTTTACCATCTTGTAATAACACACCTCCTAATCTAATTCCACTAGCATCACATTCAAGCTCGAAATTCTTATTAAAATCAGGAAGTTGGAGTAAAGGAGCATGTGTTAACTTATCTTTCAAAACCGTGAAGGCTTCTTCCTATGCGGTACCCCAAGAATAAGGCACATCCTTCTTTGTAAGCTCATTGAGAGGTGCAACAATGGTGCTGAAATCTCTCACAAAACGCCTATAAAACCCGGCGAGTCCAAGGAAACTCCTCACTTGTGTGACCATTTTGGGATGCGGTCAACTCTCAATAGCTTCAATCTTGGCTTTATCAACTTCAATTCCCTATGGTGTAACAACATAGCCAAGAAAAGATACTCGGTCTGTGCAAAAGGTGCACTTCCCAAGGTTACCAAACAAACGTGCATCACGTAGAGCAGTAAAAACAACACACAAATGATCCAAGTGTTCCTTCAAAGATCTACTATAAATAAGTATATCATCAAAGTAGACTACCACAAATCGTCCAATGAAAGCACGTAAAACCGCATTCAATAATCTCATGAAAGTGCTACGTGCATTAGTCAATCCAAAAGGCATAACTAACCACTCATATAAGCCAAACTTAGTTTTAAATGCCGTTTTCCATTCATCTCCCAATTTAATGCGAATTTGATGGTATCCACTACGCAAATCAACTTTGGAGAAAATTATAGAGCCACTTAATTCATCAAGCATATCATCTAGCCTAGGAATAGGATGACGATAACGAATAGTAATATTATTAATGCCTCTACAATCAACACACATACGCGATGTACCATCCTTTTTCGGCACAAGAATAATAGGAACAACACAAGGACTAAGAGATTCATGTATATAACCTTTGTTGAGCAGCTCTTCTACTTGACGCATAATCTCCTTCGTCTCTTCTGGATTGGTATAGTATGGTGCACGGTTGGGTAGCGATGCACCGGGAATTAAGTCAATCTGATGCTCAATCCCTCTAATAGGTGGTAATCCCGGTGGCATGTCTTGTGGAAATACGTCAGCGAACTCCTGCAAAATGTTAATGACAGCAGGAGGCAAAGAGGGTGGCATGTCCTCAAATGAAAATAATACCTCTTTGCATACGAAAGCATAGCAAACAGATGTAGTAATATCCAAATCAGTAATATCAGATTTAGTTGCAAGTAAACAACCACTCTTCAGTTTTATTTCAGAGGCAACACTAGATGATGATTTAGTAGGCTTATTGTGTTGCTCAAATTCCTTTGCTACAATTTGATTTTCACTCTTATGTAGGTTTTGTTTTTCTCTACTAGCTCTAGCAATGTCATCTTTCATAATATGCTCAGGAGACATAGGAAGCAAATTAATATTTTGATCCTTATGAACAAGAGTATACTGATTTGTTCTACCATGGTATACAGAACTTTTATCAAATTGCCATGGTCTACCAAGTAAAACGGAGCATGCTTGCATGGGTACCACATCACAATCAACAAAATCAAAATATGTAGCAATGCTAAAATGCACACGAACAGTACGTGTTACCATAACCTTGCCACTGTTGTTGAACCACTGGATATAATAAGGATGAGGATGTGGTCTGGTGGTGAGAGACAACTTCTCCACCATCTCCATGCTAGCTAAGTTGTTGCAACTCCCTCCATCGATGATTACGCGAACAGAACGTTCCTTAGTATGGAACAAGTTGTGCCTTTGATTTTGCTCAGCCTGTGTTACCTGCACACTTAAAACACGTTAAGCAACTAAGCTATCATACCTGTCAGCGTAGTCAGCAGCCATGTAATGTGTTTGTTGTTCAGTATCATCAACACCCCGTTCTTCACTTGCAATAAGAGCTAGGGTCTCCTCGTCATAATCACTGGGGGAGTCATATCGACCATCCTAAGTAATAATCATCACGCGCTTGGATGGGCACTCTCTCGCATAATGACCTCCACCCTTGCAACGATGACAAATAACCTCATGTGTTTGACCTCTGGATGCCATGGATGAAGAAGAGCTCTGTGCGGGCCCGGAAGGTGTGCTCTTGGCAAAGTGTGGTGCAAGGGCTTGATTCCTGGTATCTCTGGTTGAATTAGCGGCTGAAGTAGGCAATGCTGATGGAGGAGGACATGTGGAAGTAGATGTGGAAGTGCGACATGCAGAAAAATTAGTTCTCAACAATGCTTGTCGATCCCGCACTTCACGTTCAGCTTTGCAAGCAAGATGGAATAAACGAGTGATATTGTTATAATCCTTATATTCTAGAATAGTCTGAATATCTCTATTTAATCCACCCATAAAATGTGCAAGCATAGCTTCATTGTCCTCAACAATACCACATATAATCATGTCAGTTTGTAATTCCTGATAATATTCTTCTACAGACTTTTCCCTTGTCTTAAACGCTGCAAGTTTTGAAGTAATTCACGTTGATAATATGGTGGAACCCAACGAGTACGCATAGCAGTTTTTAAAGCAGGCCAAGTAGTTGGAATATTAGCATCATGTATTATACAATATTCAGACCACCAAACACAAGCAAAACTAGTGAAAGAACAAACAGCAGCCGCAACAAGTCTATCTTCAGGAAATTGCAAGCATGTAAAACGTTGCTCTGTTTCTAACTCCCAAGTAAGATATATATCAGGAACATATCGACCACAAAAAGTAGGAATATTCAATTTAAGTTTAGGGAGATGGTCATGATCCCGTACCTGAGGGTGTGGTGCATCCCTACCGTTGCGATTGTATCCAGTGGACGTCTGGCAGCTTGTTGTGGTGGTTGTTGTTCCTGGTGCTGAACTCGAGCAACCTCTCCCTCATCATCGTAATCACCATCATAATCATCATCATACTCCTCATTCTGCTCAATCGCAGAAACCTAGGTGGTAGTAGCAGGAGGAGCAGCAGCAGGACCAGCTGCAACAGTAGGAGCAAAAACACCAAAATTCTGCACTTGGCCGACAGGCACGCGTCGCGCTCGTAGCCATTGTTGTGGTTGAAGAGGGACAACAGCTGTAACTGGCGGTGGTAATCGGGCCAGCACCTCATTGAACTTGGCGTTCATCTTGGTGTCGAATTTATTTTCCATACCTTCGAGGTTGTCCATGGCCACTCCAAAGGTGGTCACGAAAACCTGTACCTGGTCAGACATCATTTGCTGAAATTTATCATGGAGCTTCCGGTTGGTCAGGTTCTCCCAGTCGATCTCCTCGTCATGTGATCCTGGCATGGTTAGCAGCAATATAAACACAGACGAATATGAACCTACAGACTACTAGGAAGTGGTGGTGGTGTGTCACAAATCCGACAAGCAAATCTCAATTTCTTACCAAGTCTTACCTAGAAGCAGGTGGTGATCGACAACCGGTGTAGTCAAACTCTCAAAGCTTGGATAGAGTGATTGTGAGGTGGTGTCAAACACATGATGTAGATGTATGTGGAGCTGAGAAGGCTTATAATATGGTAGCAAGAAGGGTCAGCAATAATCAGTTCAGAGATGCAAAATTGAAAAGATGCTCAACGACGGTACCGTTCTGGTCCTAGGCTAGACTGTACTAGAGACGCGAGCCTAAAACACCAACAAAGTCACAACGACACGTACTAATCAAGGGAAGAGCCACTGTGATTTTTATCCCCCTTTTTTCGAAACCTACTCAGGTAAGGAAATGCGAAACTGAAATCAAACAGATCTCGAAATTAACCTAAGACGAAAAGGATGTAGACTAGGATTGTGGTGGGTATATGGTGGTGGTATATGGCAGCAAGGATAATGTTGGGGTGGTGGTGGTATATGGCAGCAGCGATGATGGTAGCATGGAGGTGGTATATGGCAGTAGCGATGATGGTAGCTTGGAGGTGATATATGGCAGCGATGAAAGACGGTGCGGCGGCGGCGTGACAACCTATGAACATAACTCGAAACTATAAAGGACTAGACACTAAGACCAGCAACTTGACACGATGATGTAACAGCAAATTCAACTAAGCAAACTACTGAAAAGGCTATGCAAAGGCTCAGATTGGTTAGGATATGATGATCTAACCCTAATTTTTTATGGCTTTTTCATGGACGATAGGTATGAAGAACAGATGCGATCTAACTATGAAAAACTGGTAAAATCTCACTGGGCAACCTGGAAATCTGATACCACTTCATAGAGGTGAAGTTGTCCCTGTCTTTCGATGAGATTATGGGTATCGTTTTGGTAGAGTCGACTTTGATGATCCGACTACGAACGTGTGAGGACGTCGTGGCTAAACCAACTCCAAGAGGTTATTGACCATGCTGGAGCATGATCAACCTGACCACGAAGGTCTGTTTCCTCCACGCATAAAAGAACAAGCAAGAAACTAAGATGCAATCAAGATATTGTGAATATAAGACGAAAGCTTTATTGATGAAGGTGGGCTTCTCTGACGTCTTTGTCTGGTCGTAGAACACAAACGAATAACGCGAAGTTGCAGCTATGGAGAACTTGTAATCTAAACAAAACCCAAGTCTAAACGGTGCCCTAAGGGCTGTACATATGAGGGAATAGAGAGGCAATTTCGTGACCCTTGGAGGAGGGGTCCGAAAACAGCCCTAAACTCGGTTTCCCCACACATACGGACTCTAAAAATAGCCTAAATTATGGTATTTCGAAATTACCTGGGCCTGGCCCAAAAATAAGGTGGCTCAACACCTATAATATTCTATGGACGAAATTTATAAAGTGACGCCTTGAATATTTTGTCCAAAGCCTTCATGCTCTCCTTATGGTGGCTTTAATGTGCGAAAATCACCAGTGGAAGCTCCATTGTTCTCTCCCGCACGTGCACCTTCTTCTCCATGCTTGTTCCCACTCCAACAGATATCCTTCTTGTCCATGCTAGGTCCTTCATTCATGAGGACAACAAAAGTATCTAACTTAGGCAGCATCATATGTTCATGAACATTAGACGTATTCCCAAGAAACGAAAGTACCTGGTAATTCAATTGGTGTGCACGAGCTCTAGTAACTGGTCCAGTATGTATAGAAGCTGGGGCTGTGGGTGTAACAATGGTGTTAATGTCCTCAAGAGGCAGCGTGTTGGCTCCCTCCTTCGTTGCCCCTCCATCATTGTGCCCCACATGCCCAGCACCTCTCTGCACGGCCAGTGGTTATTCACACACACGCAAGCTCCAGTCGATGCCCCCGTCTCTCCACTCCACCCCCCCCCCGATGTAGGCCGCGTCCACGAAATCCTTAGACATGCCCAAGAGCTCTCCCTTGGCGCCTATCCTCGTCGGTGTTGTGGTCATGTATGTTGTCCACGACGAACCATGCCCTCAGCCATATAAGCTAGATCCAAGCTCCCCTCTGCTCTCCCTTGGCTCTCTCATCCTCCCACAAACACCCTAGGACCACTAAATAATCCTCCTATGACCTCCTCCTCCTCCTCGTGTGGCTGACATTGCAACCCTTGCCTTCCCTCAAATTTGGGATCCCCCGAGCCCCTTCCCTCCATCAAGCCACACCGGGGTCCTCTCCTCGTCACTGGCAAGCCTCTCTAGTGCCTCATTTTCTCCCAAGGCGTCCTATACCCGATGCAATTAAAGGCCGATGGCCTCTCCACAGCCATCGACGTTGGCGCCACTACGACCCTCCCTTGCATGCTAAGCATAGGTATGAAAGCGGCGCAGCCTCGCGATCCTAACAGTGTTCTGAGCATCGCTAGAGATGGCCTATGCCGCCGTATCAATGCTAGCGCACGCTCCGTCTCGCCTCTGCCTCCTTCCTGCTCGAGCGGGAGGTGTGGGAAGACCCGCAAGAGAGCACTGCCAGACAGCGACCCCAGCAGCCGGCCCCCCTCATTAAAGTGGAGGCGCTCGCACCTCTTTCCACCTTCCTGCGTGGGAGACGCACTCTCGGGAGTGCGCCTCCGGTGTGGCCTCATCGTGCGCACAACTGAGTAGTTGGGTTGGCCAAGTCCAATCTTCACTATGCTACGCTAAGTGCGAGGTTGGCCCACTAGGTAAAACCTTTTTCATTTTTTTACAGAGACTTGTAAAAACCCTAGAAAAATCATCCTAGCTCCAAAATTAATGATTCAAAGTCCTAGATGCTTCTAAAATCAGGTTCTGTCCAAAACTATGCTTCTAAAATGTGTCTCTATCCAAAACTACGTCCTAAACATTTTTCCTACAAACTTTTATGTAGTGTTCAAATTAAATTAAAATTTGAACTATGAGAGCCCCATCTTGCAAAATTCCTAGAGGGTCCAAATCAACTCCAAATGGAGTGATTCAAGTTCCTAGGTGCCTATAAAATCGTAACCTATTTTTCTAGCCTTAGTTAACATTTTTATCATGCATTCTTTCTATTGGACCAAATAAATAGCCCCATTTCCATTTATTCCGTCTTATTAAATCTTTAGGGAATTCATACCAACTCCAAATCTATTGAAACCACTTCCAAAGGTCCTCTAAAATCATACCCTATTAAATGAGTGCCTCCACTCATTTTTAAGAAAATGTTTTATTTTGACTTCTCGCAGGTCCAGTAATCCCTTCATTTTCACCTTTGGGAAATCCTCATTGATCCAGATGCATTGAAATCCCGTTGGTTATTTTCTTATAGCTAGAAGTGTCCTACAAAAAAACTCCTAATTTATAGCACTGTTATTCCTATGCTTGCGGTGTTGCTTATTGCGGTTGTTTCCAACGGTAGTTGCCGGAGAAGACGAAGTGCTCGGAGTTGGACTAGAACTTGGTGAAGACCTCGAAGACTTTGCTGAACCAGGCAAGCATCCCCTTGACCGTGACTTGAAACCATTTTCATGCATGTCATATGGCACTTTACTTTGTTGGATTTGAATCATGTTGAATCGGTGAACACCTTGGTGAGTTGTCTCTGAAACTCCTTGTTGGTACTTTTAGTGAGCATGAACCTACCATCATATGAGGGTTGTGTGGGTGGGAAGTAGTTAGGATGCTAATATTTTCTATGCTAATGGTATGGGAAAATGCATGGTGTCTGAAGAGAAATGATTTCATACTTTTCGAAAAGCCCGTCGAGTGCCACTAATGCCCAAGACAGATGGTATTGAGCTAGGTAACCACTTGAGAAAGAAGTGGTGTACCGAGGCTAGTGAGTGTGTTTTTTCGAACATGGATTGGTTTAAGTTACGACCTTTACTCCAACCTTACTTGTGCAACCACGATACCCCTATATGGGATGGGGCTTTGTTGATTACTTTGGTCGATGCTAGCATAGATCCTGCATTACTAGTGGCGGGAGTGGCGTGGTCACTCTCGTTACGGGGTCATGCCAAGTAGGGCGACCATGGGCTGTTTTCACACACACCGGGCACACTGTTGTGTGCCCTCATGGATTGTATGATCTGGAGTGAAGCTCGTATGATGTACATCATGAGGGATGGCACCAATGAGTGTACTCTTTGTTTAGTGTCGCCACGGGAAAGGCATTGTTTGGGTGCTTATCTCTGGTATGTAATATACCGTGAGTCGTGTCTGACATGAAAGTTCCTCGAGTCTTTTGTATACAGCACGCAAACCTATGCAAAGTGTAAAACTATTAGAATAGTCGTGTCCACGATTAAGGACAGTTGGATGACCGTTCTTGGGCTATGTGCATGGTTTCCCAAATTTGTGTATGTATGTGTGAGAAAGATGATACTTGAGCTAAGTCATATGACTTGACATGATGAATGGACATGAGATGTTAAACCCCTCTTATGATGATATCTATAACTTGTTTGTATGGATACCTGCAACATGTTGATGCATGCTTTCAAAAGTTGATTGATCACGACATTGCACTCAAAACTAGCTTTCTACAAATTACCTATTAGTCATTGGCTTGCCACTAGTTATTTTATTGGCCAGGCATGAAAGAACAGGATGCCATTAAGAATACCATGGTGATGTACGTGCAAGCTAGGACGCTTCTCGGTCAGAATGCATGTAAGTTTAAGGCAGATGGTATGGGTTCACGCTATTGGTGAAGACTTTTCGTTTCAAATATATGAACACTTGGCCATATAAGCCATATTAGAGCAAAACCGTACGTAAAGGATGTAGGAATCTTTTTATTCAGTTTGTGTGTGTTTAGTGAGGTGTGATCTCGTGGATCACTGTGCACATACATTCGGTGATCATGACTTATTAGTTGGGGTCCCCATAGAGCTGGTATTTGAGCGATCCTTACTTTAGGTAGCCCTTATTTAGCCTGGACGTTAGTTAGGGCAAAATATTTTTTCGAAATCCTTCTAAACCACTTACAAAACCTCTATTTCTCACCTCCCCTAACTTTTCAAAGAAAGCAAAGGTTTTTGCCTTAGCACTTCCACCCTTATTCTCTCAACTCTCCTCACGTGTTTTTCAAAACTTGCAAACAATTGGTAGTAATCTTATGCCATTGACCACCGGATTACTTGAAATCCTGGTGGGTAAGTTGAAAGGAAGCGACCTTGCCAAACAATCACCCACATATTTGGAAGACAAGGTTGGAAACGCTATGGCAAGATGACACCAACAGAAGCTACCTTCTCGAGGAATGAGGACATTGAGACTCAGAAGATGGTGGCACCCTCGACACTGTCCTAGAGTGATGCAACCTTGGCATGCGATGACCAGGGCGTAAGATATGCAATGTCATGATATGCATCACTAATATAGTGACCATGTCCTTACCCTTGTTGTGTCGACAACCACAAGTGAATGAGAACCTTGCCAATTGATCCGCCTCACCATAGTGAGCAAGAAAACGGTTCTCTTCATCCTCCGCTCTTTGTGTCGATATTGTCATCAACATAACCGAAAGGTCTGAACTCTATCACTCCTTGTCTATACCATTGCATAAAGGAACATCCACTCGGAACTCCCGACGTCGTGGAAGACAAGAAGTGTTTTGACAGGATTACGAAGACAACAAAAGACCCTGTCAACAACAACCATGAGGAACCATCTTCGCCTTCATCTCACCAGAAAGAAGTTGTCAAAGATTCTATAGGATCAAATTGGATCGTTTTGACAAACCACAAGGATAGACATAGCGACACCTGAAGAAGACCCAGAAGACTGGGCAGACTCCTCTCCAGGATGCAAAGCAAGCACGACTATTGATTTCGAGAACCCCTAGGGTAGGATGATTCATGTATCCCCTACACGAAGTCAAGTCTGTGTGATGGTTCAAATGGAACCATGTTGTATCTTGCATGTTTTTGCTTGTTTGTTCTTTGATGTAAGTCCCGCTTTTGCCCTAGACAACAAGTATGCGACTATATCACCTACCTCATCTTGATGTTGTGTTTTGTCTTTTCGGCACTTGTTAGATTGCACTTGCACTATACTACCTGTCGGTGTCAAAACTGGCGGATCTCGGGTAGGGGTCCCGGACTGTGGACCTTGGATCGACGGGTTGTAGGACACAAAGGACACAATATTTACCCAGGTTCAAGCCCTCTTGAGGAGGTAAAATCCTACGTCCTGCTTGATTATATTGATGGTGTATGAGGATTATAGAGTTCATCTACCTCGAGATTGTATGAGCTAAAGCCCTAGATGAGTCCACTTGCCTATGCGGATGAAACCTTCTGGTTTATATAGACGCCAGGGGTCCCTAGGGTTACATACAACCTGTCGGTGTTCTGGGATCGGGGGTACCCAAACTCGCCTGTCTGCGGCCCAGGGTCGGCCCACTCCATCGACCAAGCATCGGCAGGCTCGACAAGGACCTCGTGCGGGGGTAGGCCTCACGAGGAGGAACGACATCAAGAACCATAGGGGACCTCCTCACAACCCCTTCGGAGTGGCGGACATTCCGAGGCAAGGCCCAGCCTCAGGAGTCAAGGGTGACACCAAGAAAGCATAGGCGAGCAACAGATGGCAGGACGGGGCAGTTTCCCCTTTGGTGCAAAGGAGGCGGGAGCATACATGGGTTCCAAAAGCATATTCCATAGGTTTCCCTTCTGGTGCAACGAAGCTGCCGCCGCCCGTCAGTAGGGCAGACGTCATCCTCGGACCCGTCTTTGCAGCGCGGACAGTTACTTTGCACGCGAAGACCACCTTTGGGCAGGGGAGCATGTTCCCCTGTTCCCCTTCAAAATTGGCCGTTGTGGGACCCCTTCCCGCCGAGGCTATGAGGGAAGAGGACACGGGCCTCCGCTATAAATAGAGTGGGTAGAATACTCGGTAAGGGGAGTTCATTCCAACCGTAGGGCAATACACCTAGCCACTTGGCCTCCGGAGGCTCGAGAGAACTGTACTAGTTCATACACCACCTCCGCAAGATGCAATCCACCAAAAGAAGGAGTAGGTTTTTACGCTTCGTTGCGGCCCGAACCTGGGTAAACTGTCGTGTTCCTAGTCTCCCTCACCATCGCGTGGGTTCTTAGTCTTGCTCACGAGTAACGGGTCTGGTAACTCGAATCTGTTAAGTGGCCTCCGCGCGCGCCCTTGTGTTGAATCCTTGGGGTTTTGCGGAGCCTGAAATCTGACATTTGGCGCGCTAGGTAGGGGCGCGTGACGGAGCCTCCACGCCAACAGCAGAAACTAGATCTCGACTCGGCGGCACCACGGCAACTGCAACCACCGACGACTGCCGGTCCACGGCGGTGGACGGTGTCTGAGCTAGCTGGGCCATCCTTGTGGTCGCTTGTATTCCCGATAGATCGCAGGCACCACCCTCCGGCCGCCACGTCAAGCGTTTCCTGCACCGCGGGGGTACGGCTCGCCTAAGGCCCGAGCCACCGGAATGCAGCGTGTGGCCAGAGATCAACTTCACCTTCGGCCCTGATGATCACCCTAAAGCCACGACGGCTGTCGGGGCGCTTCCCATGTTGTGCACGCCGACCATCTCCGGCGTGGCTGTCTCCAAGAGGCCTTCCATGCACTGCGGTTACCCCGAGAGCAGCTCGCACCCTCGAAGCCCTTTTTTGGGGTAGTGGTGGGATCCGTCGTTCCCGTCGGACGGATCCGTCTCCCTGTCACGTTCGGCACCCGCTACAACTTCCGCTCCGAGCAGATCAACTTCGACGTTGCTCACATCCACCTTCCGTATAATGCAATACTCGGCTACCCCGCCCTCGCGCAGTTCACGATGGTTACGCACCCCGGCTACAACGTCGTCAAGATGCCAGGGAGTGGCGGTGTGCTTACCGTCGTGGGGGACATCAAGGACGCCTCACGGGTGCTTGGGCTATCCCATAAGGCCGCAGCCGTAGCGCATGCCGACTCCGGAGGCGAGGCGCGTGCCAAGGAGGACCCGGGAAACGTCCACGACATCGCGCCCGCGAAGAAGAAGCAGTTGTTCTCCCAGGACCGAGCGGAGACAAAGCAAGTCCCGGTGGACGAAGGAAGCCTGGCCCCCACCGTGACCATCAACGCGAACCTCCCCCAAGACGAAGAGAAGGCATTGATGGATTTCCTCATGGCCAACAAGGGCGCGTTCGCCTCGAGCGCCTCCGACCTTGTGGGGGTTCCAAGGGACGTCTTCGAGCACCACCTCATGGTGTGCCCGAACGTGCGTCCGGTGAAGTAGAAGGCAAGGAGGCAAGCCCCGGTGAAGGAGGCGTTCATTGCTCTGGAGGTGCCCAAGCTGAAGGAAGCACGGGTCATAAGGGAGGTCCGCTACCCAGAATGGGTGGCCAACCCGGTGGTTGTCCCGAAGAAGTGTGGGAAGGAGCGCATGTGCGTCGACTTCACGAACGTCAACAAGGCTTGCCCTCAGGACCCGTTCCTGCTACCACGCATCGACCAGATCGTGGACTCCACCGCGCAGTGCGACCTCCTGTGCTTCTTGGATGCATTCTCGGGCTACCACTAGATCAAGATGGCGATGGAGGACGTCGAGAAGACATCCTTCCTCTCTCCGTGCGGGGTATACTGCTACGAGTGTATGCCTTTTGGGCTGCAGAACATCGGGGCAACCTTCCAGCGGTTGATGCATATTGCCTTGGGGCGGCTGCTTGGGAGGAACGCGGATGCCTACGTCGACGATATCGTGGTCAAGTCAAGGCAAGCAAAGACCCTGGTGGAGGATCTGGAGGAGACCTTCGCCAGCCTGCGGGAGGTGAACCTGAAGCTCAACCCCGAGAAGTGCGTCTTCGGGGTCCCATCAGGCAAGCTGCTCAGTTTCCTAGTGTCGCACTAGGGGATCGAGGCTAACCCAGTAAAGGTAAATTCCATAAACAAGATGAGCGTGCCCACAACCCTCAAGGAAATACAGAAGCTGGCAAGGTGTGTCACCTCCCTGGGTCATTTCATCTCCAAGATTGGCGAGTGGTGTAACGCCCAGATGTGACCCTATCCTTAATTTGGCACGAGGGCCTCGTCAGGGATAGAAGCGCATCTCATCGTTTCGC
Source organism: Hordeum vulgare subsp. vulgare (assembly GCF_904849725.1). NCBI lineage: Eukaryota > Viridiplantae > Streptophyta > Magnoliopsida > Poales > Poaceae > Hordeum > Hordeum vulgare. The sequence continues at coordinate 210,588,367 of NC_058523.1, read as the reverse complement.
AAGAATGGATATCGTTACAAGTACATGTACTGAAAAGATGAGATACATAGAATTGGCTTACACTCGCCACAAGCTACATCAGAGTCACAACAATACATTACATAAATATCACGAAGAAGAGCAGGGTTCGACTACAGACGAAAACAAACGAGAAAAGAGAACAACGTCCATCCTTGCTATCCCAGGCTGCCAGCATGGAACCCATTCTAGATCGATGAAGAAGAAGAAGAAGAAGCAACTCCAAATGAACAATCAACGCGCTTGCGTCAATTAACCTTTACCTGTACCTACAACTGGTGGTGTAGTAATCTGTGAGCCACAGGGGACTCAACAATCTAATTTCCAAAGGTATCAAGACTAGCAAAGCTTAATGGGTGAAGTATGGTTAAGTGATGAGGTTGCAGCAGCGGCTAAGCATATATTTGATGGCTAAACTTACGAGTACAAGAAACAAAGAGGGGGATGATCTACGCACAACGGATGTGAACTACTGATGATCAAATGGATGATCTTGAACACCTACTTACATCAGACATAACCCCACCATGTCCTCGATCGGAGAAGGAACTCACGAAAGAGATAGTCACGGTTACGCACTTAGTTGGCAAGTTTTAATTAAGTTAACTTCAAGTTATCTAGAACCAATGTTAAACAAAGTTTCCTCGTTGCCACATAACCGCGGGAAAGGCTTTCCGAAAAGATTTAACCCTGCAGGGGTGCTCCAACTAGTCCATCACAAATTACAACAAGCCGCATAGAAATCCTCGATCACGAAGCTCGCAATCTCGTCGGATTCCTTAGTGGAAAACCTCAACTCTCAGATTACCCAAAGCATCACCGGAATCCCGATGCACAAGATATTTCGTCAAAGGTAAAACTAATCCAGCAAGGCCGCCTGACATGTCAACGATCCCGATAGGAGCCGCGTATCTCGTTCTCAGGACACGATGGATGAGCTAGACGTCGGGCTCGCTAAACCCTGGGTAACCAGGGGGCGCCGGACATCGCTCAGGTGGCACCAACACTCACGAGGAGCACTGGCCCGGGCGTTGTTTAAATTACTCCGCAGGTGCCGGCGGGTCCCTATGCATTATTATTAGGTTATTAGGCAAATGTAGTACCAAAGTTGGGCCTTGCCAGACCAGCTTTAATCTAGAACGAATTATCAAGGGGTTCCCCATAACAACCCCGATTGTGTTAGGAGCGCTCAATTATGGAACATAACACCGGTAATCGAAACTATGGGGCGAAGGTGGAACAAAACACCAGGCTAGAAAAGCCGAGCCTTCCACCTTTTACCAAGTATATAGGTGCATTAATTTAAATAGCATTTAATACGGTGATATAACAAGGAACCCATGTTATCACATGGAAGCAACTACACCTGCAACTAGCAACGCTAACACATGGTTAAGCAAGCAGTAACATAGCCAATCAGTGGTTTGCTAGGTTGTGAACAGGTTGAAGGTTTTCATGGCATTGTTGAGAGGCTGATATTTAACAGGTGGTAGGCAACGAGACATAATGACACAAACGATAATACTAGCATGGCAATGATAATAATGGTATCTGGGGAAATGGTCATCTTGCCTGAGATCCTGCTTGGAAGAAGAACGACTCCGTGAAGCAGACGAACCGACATAGTCGAACGGATCCTCACTTTCCGACACGCTTGCGGAACTATATCGAGACGAAGGAAACCGGAAACAAGAATCAACACACGATATTCACCACACGATGCACAACACATATGATGAATGAACGGAGAACATATGCAAGACATGGCATGACAATTCACAACACTCAAACACTACACATTAAGTGAAGTTCAATATGCAACGAGTTGCATATTGATGAAACTCCACATACGAGTTATTTAGTTCTATCCCGATTAGGTACACGACCATATTAAATGTGGTTACACATGGCAAGAGCTGAAGCGCAATTAATCTACCTATCTAGGCATTTTAAATGAGGTCGAAAATGACATATAGCATCTCCGAAACGACCTCACATGTTAAATTACAATTCTGATCAGATCTCAATTAACATGTTTTAATAGTTGTTAAACAGCAAAATAAATAGGTTCACGTGATTCTACACGTTGTTACAAGCAATTTACACATAGAGAACATCTCCAACGGAGCTACGGTTCAAAAGATACGAGCACCGCAACTATGATGGCATGAATGCAATATGTGTGCAACTACAGTCACAAGCATTTCAAAACATACAACCAGCACGATAATATAAAACTACACGAGATTCTACGAAAGTTTCATATAGGACACGATCAAATCGGAACAACGGTTCAACAACTACGAGCTAAACAAGAAATCACTACAATCTGCCAAAATCAGCAACATAGCATTTTCTACACCCCACAACTACGAGCTACATAACTCCAATATGCTCAACCAAGGCATGAGACGGCCGAGGGAAAGAATCACAACAACATACACCTAATAACACCTAGCATGGAAGCATGGATCACTAGGAAAAGAGGTCACGAAATGGCATCTCACACGTTATTTCAGACTTAGTGGAAATAACAGTTTATGAAACTGCAGTTTTCGATCTGAAGGCATATTGACAGCAGCAAAACCATAAGCTACAGGACACCAAAAGGCATGAAAATTCATAGCATGCTAGAGAATCCCAAAGTCTATAACTAACTCCATTGCACCAACCTCAAAATACCTATAGATCACCAGATAAACTCATGCAAAGACATCAACAGAATATAACAGATTCCAGACTTAGAAATATTTCAGCATCTCCAAATCAGCACTATTTCCTATCAAGTTGAGAGCAAGCAAACCACACCCAAACATGGATTTCTATTGCAACCAAAATTACCAGGGGCTAGCATACATATCCAAGGGCAAATCTCTAGTTGACAACTTATTCATATCAAGCACGGATTAAATCCCACAAAATAATCAAAAGGACAACATGGCAAAATATCACGTGAACTAACTTGCTCAAAATCTAAAACTAAATACACATTTAAATTCTATGGATTTTTCTACCCCGAAAACATATATAACATGAGAGGTTGCAAAGTAAAAAACAACGCCACACGTATATGCGGGATTATGTCCTAAACACGGTATAGCAAACTAGCTACGGAATCCTACATGGAAAAATACAACCGACTACTCTAAAATACCTGGCAAGAGGTCTCTAAAAAGATGAACATTAAACCTACGATGTTCGAACAATTCGTACATGAGCGAATATAATTACGGGGCAATTCCCTATTGGGACATCACACAAAACTAGGCATTTGGCACGTCAAACTACTTTAATCATTTATGCAAGTTGCCAAAACACAGTCTACGCGAAAATCTACACAAGATACATATACAACACGTCGCGATCCGACATACGGTTTAGGAAGTACGGGCGTTCTAAAAATATGTTTTTTCTGAAAATCCTCGGTTAACTGAAAAAAAAAACAGAACGCGAAAAAAAACTAATGGGCCGAATCTCCAGCAGTGCAAAGGGCGCAACATAGCAAAAATGTGCCGGGCTCGGGGGATAGAGTCTCACCTCGTGGCCATGGGCCAACCTGGAGCAGGAGGCGCCCTGGGCCGGCTAAGCGGGCCGGCTTCAGCTGGGCCTGGAGCGGCGACCACCTGGGCCGGCTGGCGCGGGGCCCAGCTGCCGCTGGAGGTTGGCGGTCAACGAGAGTAGCGGAGCGAGGGGCTCCTTCTCGATCTCCCAATGGGGCAGCGACCCGGAGGCACTGTCAATCTCCGACGACGATCAGAGGCGGGATTGCAGCACGGGACGGCTCCGGACGGCGGGGACGTGCGGCGAGGTCATGGGGCTGCCGGAGGCGCGGATCTGGCGGCGATGAGTCCGGATCCGGTGGCCATGGGAGACGAGAGCGAGGGGTTGGCTCGGGCAGCCATGGAAGCTCGTGCGGTGGCCTACGGCCGGCGGGAGGCAGCCGGGGCTGGGGACGTCAGCCGGTGGTGGTGCACAGAAGGCGGCGGCGGGGCTGGAGTCCGGGACGAGGCCGGCGGGGTGGTGCCATGGAGGGGCTTGAGAGGAGCTCGGGCAGGGGGGATCGGGGCTGCGCGCCCATATGGGCTTCGTGCGGGCCTGACCCGGGCTCGGGCGGGCCCGACGGTTGGAGGTGGGAGGAGAGAGCAGGTGGGAGGCGGCTAGGGTTTCGGGACGGCGCGGATTTTGAGGAAGAGAGAGAGGCTGCTAAAAAATGCATCAGGGGTCCTATTTATAGGCAAAGGGGGGCTATGTTTAGCAAAATTCCACCCCGGTTTCAACCGCGCGGTCGGAATCGAATAATTCTGAATGCGGGACGGGCTAAGTGGCCGTGTAGAGTAGGTTAGACGGAGAAGAGAGGGAAACGGCACCCGGCAATGTATTTTAAAACACCGACAAACGTCCGACGATAGACCGAAGACGGTGCCACTATGGTCGACCATTCGGGTACTAGACGGACTCCGGTTGCGACGAAAATTGGCAGGCAATCCACCTATAACTAAATATGACCACATATCAAGTTTCAACTGAATCAGAGAAAGTTTTCAACACACTTTTAAAACAAGGTTTCAACGATGCCGCGGGCGCGTGCGAGTGTGGTCGAGCTCAGAACGGACAACGACGAGAACCGGCAACTAACAACGGATGCAAGTTTTGAAAACTGGCGTCAACGGGATGCTGATGCAATGCGGATGATGCACATGATGCGATGAATAAAAATAACCACACGACGAAAACGGAATAAAGGGGGAATCTCGGGCTGTCACAACTCTCCTACACTACAAGAAGATCCCGATCCGTGATCCAAGAATGAAACGGGAAGAGGATGAGAAAGCAAGAGGTAAAACTTAGTCGATTCTTTGACAAACGAGTGAAACCAACGATCCTTGAATGTAGCAAAGCGATGAGGAATGATACGAGAAACAAGCAAGAATTCATGGAAAATTTCGGCAGCACTTCGGTATGAAAAGGGGACAAAAAATTCGATAAGAAGGGAGAAATTAGACAAGATTCATAACAAACAACTAAATAGAACAAGGGAACACCATGATCTTGATAGAACAACATGATACACCCAAAAGAGCAACATCACAATGTCTCCGGACAAGAAGAATTGATGTAGTTGTTGGAAAAACAATAACGAAAAGAACAAGATAGTAGTGGGCTTCTGGAAACCTTTTCAAACTAATGAAGTGACAACCAGCCACTAACAGAAACAAGGATTGTTTTGGGAAACAAGATAAGCAAAAACTTCTTACACCAAGAGGATACATTGAAAACTAGGATTAATGGCAACACCATAATAGCGACATCCCTTACATAAATCTTTAGGTGAAGTCTCAACCAAGATAGGTCAATGAAGAAACCATGGGTTTGAAAAAATCTCATGATCATAGAATCGGTGGGTTTACATATTTACTTCTTGAAACAACTTCTCTACGAAACTCCTACACTAACAGAACGCTATAATACCACCTCAAAGGAGAAGGAGGAAGAATTGCACTTTGAAATGCAAGAGAAAGGATACTTGAGGTTCTCCAACAAGAATCTTGAAGAACACTTGAAGGAGACACTGGTGAGAATTGAAAACTGGCGGCAACAAGATGCCGATGCAATGCGGATGATGCGCATGATGCGATGATGATGCGACGAATCAAAATAACCACACGAAGAAAATGGAATAAAGGGGGAATCTTCTGGAACGTCGATCTCGGGCTATCACAAGCGGGCCCTGCCCTTCTTCAAGATCATGAAAAGGAAGGGGTCCTTCGAGTGGACCCAGAGGCCAACGCTGCCTTCGACGAGCTCAATCGTTACCTCACGAGCCCATCGGTTATGGCGGCGCCTCGCCCGCGGGAGCCCATGCTACTGTACCTTGCTGCCACCCCAACTCCGCCAGCGTCCCATTGGTGGAAGTAAGGGAGGAGAAAACCGGCAAGGGAGCTACTTTGGGAAGCCCCAGCCGGCCCTCGCCCGATACGCCTGAGGGCTCGCACGACTCACAAGCTCCAACTCCCCCGCGAGCGGAGGGACCTGAGGCCCAGACCGGCGAATCATGTCATGAAGAGCCTTGTCCTCCCAAGGCCCCGTCTTTTCCTCCGGAGGAAGAAACGCCCCGACCTCCTGAAGCCACCAAGGAGCACGATGCCTCGAGCGGTAGCGTCCTCGTCGAGAACTCAGTGTACTTCATCAGTACGGTACAGCGGGACGCACGCTCGCACTACCCCATGCAGCAGAAACTCCTTTTGGCGCTCCTCGTCGCCTCGCACAAGCTGCATCACTACTTCCAAGGACACCCGATCAAGGTCGTCTCTGCCTACCCCTTGGAGAAGATCCTGCACAACCCAAACGCAGCAGGAAGTGTTGCTGAGTGGAACATCGAGCTTCAGGCCTTCAACATCGAATTCAGCACGACTAAGGTCATCAAGGGAGCTGCCATGGCCGACTTCATGGTGGAATGGATGGACGCACCAGACCGGGGGCTGGAAGGGAGCCAATCCCTTGCCCCCGAAGCACACGCGCCCAAGGGATGGACAATGCACTTCGACGAAGCCTTCGCGCGAATGGGAGCGGGGGCCGGTGTCCTGCTCACTTTCCCAATGGGAGACAAGTTTGCCTTCCGTCGGACACGGCAGGCATGGGACCCACCCGTCCTCTTTGTCGTCTTCCCTGGGTCTCTTTGCCGTCCGCTGGCAGACAGCAAAGGGCCGACACATGGAAAATAGTATGTTTGCCATCAGTCAGCCCTTTGCCGTGTGCTTGGTGTCAACTCAAGGCAAAGAGGTTCTGTGCCATCAGCCAGCAGACGGCAAAGAACTGGCTGACGGCAAAGAACTGGATTCCAGTAGTGATGGGAGACAAGCTTCGCTACGCTGTGGAGCTCAGAAGGTCTCCACCAACATAGCGGAGTACGAGGGCCTCATCACCGGCCTCAAGGCAACGGCGGCCTTGGGGATCCAGTGCCTCACCGTGATGGGCGACTCTCAGCTCCTCGTCAACTTCTCCAACAAGGAGTACACACCCAAGGACGAACATATGGAGGCGTATCTGCAGGAGGTACGTAGGATTGAGAAACGTTTTCAGGGCATGGAGATGCAACACGTCCCGCAAGGCAAAAACAAGGAGGCGGACGACATCGCCAAAAGAGCTTTGCGTCACGAGGCTTAGGAGCCAGGCGTTTTTTAGGAGCGTCTCTTCAAGCCTTCCGCGACGCCGTTACCTGAGGACTCGGCGCCGCACAGAGAGGAGCTCCCCCCAGCACCGCCCTTGGGGGCTCCGGACTTCGGCCAGGCCTCGGGGGCTCGAATGCTCCTGGCCCTGGAGGCTCAAGAAGATGATTGGATGCAGGAACTCGGGGCTTATATGCTCCACGACACATTGCCGGAGAAGGAAGAGGATGTGAAACACATAGTACGACAAACGTCAACTTACTGTGTGCGAGACAGCGCCTTGTATCGTAGGTGCCCGAACAACATCGCGATGTGGTGCGTTTTCAGGGAGCAGGGGCACGAGCTATTGGCCGACATCCACGAAGGGGACTGCAGACTGTTGGGGAACATTGCATGGGAAACAAAAAATTTCCTACGTACACGCAATATCTATCCATGGTGATGATCGTCTACGAGAGGGGAGAGTGAATCTACATACCCTTGTAGATCACTAAGCGGAAGTGTATATAACGCGGTTGATGTAGTGGAACATCTTTGCGATCCAAATCGCAGCCCGTCCCGCGATCTCATCACGATCCGTCCCACGATCCCATCACGACCCTTCCCAATCTAGTGCCGAATGGACGACACCTCCACGTTCCGCACACGTACAGCTCCATGACAATCTCCACGTTCTTGATCTAGCAAGAGGGGGCGGAGAGGTATATGACTTCTCTAGCACAGAGGCGTGGTGGTGGTGGTTGTGCTATTCCAGCAGGGCTTCGCCTAAGCACCACTGAAACTAGAGGAGAAACATATCTAGAGAGAGGGCAGCACGTGGCTGTTTTCTGTTGTGTCTGAAACCCTCGAAACCCTTAGTATATATTGGAGAGGAGGGAGAGGGCTGCGCCCTAGGGCTGCCTCTTTGATCCCTTGTGAAAGGGAGAGGGGGAGGACTCCTACTCCAATCCTATTTGGAGTAGGATTCCTCCTTCCCACTTGGAAACTCTTTCCACCTTGTTTTTTTCCTTCTCAAACCTTATGGGCCTTAGTGGGAACTTATTCCACCTTACTAGGGGCTCGTTTATCTCTTCCCATAGCCCATGAGGCCTGATACGTCTCCAACGTATCTATAACTTTTTATGGTTTCATGCTATTATCTTGTCAAACTTTGGATGTTTTGCATGCTTTTTATATATTTTCTGGGACTAACTTATTAACTCAGTGCCAAGTGCCAGTTCCTGTTTTTTCCATGTTTTGACCCCTTTCAGTGGAGATTTTGAAACGGAGTCCAAACGGAAGAAAATCCCCGAAAAGATTTTTTCTGGAACGGAAGAAGATCGGGAAGCTTGAGAGCCAAGGCAGGGGAGCCTCAGGGGCCCCACAAGCCCCCACCCCGCGGCCAGGGGGTAGGTCGCGCCACCCATGCTTGTGGGCCCCCTGAGCGCCCCCTGACCTAGGGGTTGAGCCTATAAATTCCCTAAAAATCCCAAAATAATTAGGAGATCATCTAAAGTACTTTTCCGCCGCTGCAAGCTTCTGTCCCCGCAAGATCCCATCTGGGGCACGTCCTGGTGCCCTGCCGGAGGGGGGATTAGGATAGGAGGGCTTCTTCATCAACACCATGACCTCTCCGATGATGTGTGAGTAGTTCACCATAGACCTATGGGTCCATAGCTAGTAACTAGATGGCTTCTTCTCTCTCTTGGATCTTCAATACAAAGTTCTCCATGATCTTCATGGAGATCTATCCGATGTAATCTTCTTTTACGGTGTGTTTGTCGAGATCCGATGAATTATGGATTTATGATCAGATTATCTATGAATCTAATTTGAGTTTCTTCTGATCTCTCTTATGTATGATTTCATATCCTTGTAATTCTCTTCGAGTTGTGGGTTTTGTCTGGCCAACTACATCTATGATTCTTGCAATGGGAGAAGTGCTTGGTTTTGGGTTCAAACCGTGCGGTGACCTCACCCAGTGACAGAAGGGGTAGCAAGGCATGCATCGTGTTGTTGCCATCAAGGGTAAAAAGATGGGGCTTTCATCATTGGTTTGATATTATCCCTCTACATCATGCCATCTTGCTTAAGGTGTTACTCTGTTCGTCATGAACTTACACTAGATGCATGCTGGATAGTGGTTGATGTGTGGAGTAATAGTAGTAGATGCAGAAAGTATCGGTCTACTTGTCTCGGACGTGATGCCTATATGTATGATCATTGCCTTAGATGTCATCATGACTTTGCGCGGTTCTATCAATTGATCGACAGTAATTTGTTCACCCACCGTGATATTTGCTATTATGAGAGAAGCCTCTAGTGAACACTATGGCCCCCAGGGTCTACTCCACACCATATTTTTAGCCTTACACTTTTTACTTCGTTGCACTTTCCCCTTCAGATCTCACTTTGCAAACAATCTTGAAGGGATTGACAACCCCTTTGAAGTGTTGGGTGCAAGCTTGTTTGTTTTAGCGCAGGTACTCTAGACTTGACGAGGCCCTCCTTCTGGATAGATACCTTGGTTCTCAAACTGAGGGAATTACTTACTGCTCCTGTGCTGCATCACCCTTTCCTCTTCAAGGGAAAAACCGACGCAAACCAGAGAAGTAACAAGAAGAATTCCTAGCGCCAAGGAAGGACTTTTGTTGCCGCAGCAGAAGAATTTCTGGCGCCGTTGCCGGGGAGGAAGATCTAGTCAGAAACTTATCCAAGTAGGTGTCGCAAACTCATCTCTTGCATTTACTTTGTTTGCCAGTTGCCTCTCGTTTTCCTCTCCCCCACTTCACCAATTTGCCTTTTTCGTTTGCCTTTTTCGTTCGCCTTATTGTTCGCCTTTTTCTCGCATGCTCTTTGTTTGCTTGTGTGCTTGCTTGCTTGCTGAAGTCACCATGAACGTATACTAATAATAATGATTTTATTAGTACTTCGATTGCTCCCGCCACTAGTGCGGAGTCATACGAAATCAATGCCGCTTTGCTGAATCTTGTTATGAAAGAGCAATTCTCTGGCCTTCCTAGTGAAGATGCCGCATCCCATCTCAATACCTTCATTGAGCTTTGCGATATGCAAAAGAAAAAAGATGTGGATAATGACGTGATTAAATTGAAGCTTTTTTCCTTTCTCGTTGCGAGATCGCGCAAAAACTTGGTTTTCTTCTTTGCCCAAAAATAGTATCGATTCTTGGGATAAGTGCAAAGATGCTTATATATCCAAGTATTTTTCCGCCGGCTAAGATCATATCTCTGTGTAATGATATCATGAATTTGAAGCAACTTGATCATGAACATGTTGCACAATCTTGGGAGAGAATGAAAATAATGATTAGAAATTGTCCTGCTCATGGCTTGAGTCTTTGGACGATTATTCAAATCTTTTACGCTGGCTTGAATTTCTCTTCTAGAAATATCTTAGACTCCGCCTGAGGTGGAACATTTATGGAAATCACGTTAGGGGAAGCCACAAATCTCTTAGACAACATCATGACAAACTACTCTCAGTGGCACACTGAAAGGTCACCTACTAGTAAGAAGGTACACGCTATAGAAGAAATTAACTCGTTAAGTGCTAAGATGGACGAGTTAATGAATTTGGTTGCTAGTAGAAGTGATCCTTTGGATCCTAATGATATGCCCTTGTCTTCTTTGATTGAGAGTAGCAACGCTAGCTTGGATGTTAATTTTGTTGGTAGGAATAACTTTGGTAACAACAATGCTTTTAGAGGAAACTATGTTCTTAGGCCTTTTCCTAGTAACTCCTCTAATAACTTTGGCAACTCCTACAACAATACTCATGGAAATTACAATAGATTACCCTCTGATATAGAGAGTAATATCAAAGAGTTCATCAACTCTCAAAATATTTTCAATGCGTCCATAGAGGAAAAACTACTCAAAATTGACGATTTGGCTAAGAGCGTTGATAGAATTTCTAGTGATGTTGATGCTTTGAAAGTTAGATGTGCTCCTCCCAAAATCAACATGGATGAAACCTTGAAAGCTATGCGTGTTTCCATGATTGAGAGCCAATAAAGAACCGCCCAAATTCGTGCTAGACATGAATGGCTTAAAAAGGCATGTTCTCGTGATGAGAATCACGAAGATCTTAAAGTGCTTGGTGTGACTACCATTGAATCTTTGTTTTCTTGTGTCAAACCTAATGATTATCGGGCTGGATATGAATCCACTTTGGTTGAAAAGTGCCCCAATAATTCAGAGTCCATCTATCTTGATGCTAAACGCATTAAAAGTGGAGTAGAAGATGTTAAAACTTTGAGTAGTAATGAAATTACTACCGTGGATTTCAAGGAATTCAATTATGATAGTTGCTCCTTGATTGAATGCATTTCCTTGATGCAATCCATGTTGAACTCTCCACACGCTTATAGCCAAAACAAGGCCTTTACCGATCATATCGTCGAAGCTATGATAAAATCTCTTGAAGAGAAACTTTAATTGGAAGTATCTATCCCTAGAAAGCTTCATGATGAGTGGGAACCTACCATCAAAATCAAAATACAAAACTATGAGTGTAATGCTTTGTGTGATTTGGGTGCTAGTGTTTCTGCGATTCCAAAGTCTTTATGTGATGTTCTGGGTTTTAATGAGATTGAAGAGTGTTCTCTTAATTTGCATATTGTTGATTCTACTGTCAAGAAACCCATGGGAAGGATCACTCATGTTCTTATTATTTCAAATAGGAACTATATACCCGTGGATTTCATTGTGCTTGACATTGATTGCAATCCTACATGCCCTATTATTCTTGGTAGACCTTTCCTAAGGACTATCGGTGCTATCATCGATATGAAGGAAGGGAATATTAGATTTAAAATTCCTTTAAGGAAGGGCATCGAACACTTTACTAGAAAGAAAATAAGATTGCCTTATGAATCCATGATGAGGGCCACTTATGGTTTGAACACCAAAGACGACGATACATGATTCTATCGCTTTTATGCCTAGCTAAGGGCGTTAAACAATAGCGCTTGTTGGGAGGCAACCCAATGAATTTATCTTTTTCTTTCTGTTTTGTTGCGTCCACACTTTCACAATTCTGTTGTGATTGTGTTTTTTTTGTTTCTTTTTGTGTTTGAGCCAAGCAAAGCCTTTATGACTAGTCTTGGTAATGGTTGTTTGATCCTGCTGGAAAAAGACAGAAACTTTTCGCTCACGAGATGATTTTTCATTTTTATTCAGAAAGAGCTTTTGAGTTGATTCTTTTTGCTGCTGATTTATATTCCTTTTCCCTAGGCCGTCGTAATTGTTCAGATATTTTGAGGTACCAGAAGTATACGAAGTATACAGATTGCTATAGACTGGTCTGTTTTGACAGATTCTGTTTTTGTTGAGTTGGTTGCTTGTTTTGATGAAACTATGGTTAGTATCGGGGGGTACTAGCCATGTAAAAGTGAAAATACAGTAGCCCAACACCAATATAGATATAATTCAAGTATGCTACAGTACCAAAAGAAGTGGTAGTTTGTTTTCTTGTGCTAATGTTATCACGAGTTTCTGTTTAAGTTTCGTGTGGTGAAGTTTTCAAGTTTTGGGTGATGTTCTCATGGACAAAGAGATAAGTAGTGGAAAGATATCAAGCTTGTGGATGCCCAAGGCATCCCAAGCCAAATTCAAGGACACCAAAAAGCCTAAGCTTGGGGATGCCCCGGGAAGGCATCCCCTCTTTCGTCTTCAATTCATCGGTAACATTACTTGGAGCTATATTTTTATTCACCACATGAGATGTGTTTTGCTTGTAGCGTCTTGTATCTTAGGAGCCTTTTATTTTTGTTGTGTCACAATCATCCTTGCTGCACACCTTTTTGAGAGAGAGAGACATGCACTCATCGTGATTTTGCCAGAATGCTCATAGTGCTTCACTTATATCTTTTGAGCTAGATACTTTTGCACATAGTGCTTGACTTATATCTTTTGAGCTAGATACTTTTGCTCTTTGTGCTTCACTTATATATTTTAGAGCACGGCGGTGCGTGATTTGGTAGTTGGCTTATTCTATGCAAGTAGGCCCAGAAGTGATAGATACCCAAACAGGATGCAAAAACCTCCCTCTTCATGTGCATTGAGTAGAAAGAGAAGTTTTGATTCCTCTCAATTAGTTTTGAGACGTGGATTTGGTAATATTAATAGCTATGTTAGTAGGGTGTTGTGAATCTAGAAATACTTGTGTTGAAGTTAGTGATTCCCGTAGCATGCACGTATGGTGAATCGCTATGTTAGGAAGTCGGAGCATAATTGATCTATTGATTGTCATCCTTTGTGTTGAGGTCGGGATTGCGTGATGGTTTACACCTACCAACCCTTTCCCTCGGAGTATGCGTTTAGCACTTAGTTTCGATTACTAATAAAAACTTTCGCAACAAGTATGTGAGTTCTTTATTACTAATGTGAGCCCATGGTAGAGATGCACTTTCACCTTACACCATTGCTAGCCTCTCCAGTGCCGCGCAATTCTCGCCGGTGCACAAACCCACAAAATTCCTTCCTCAAAACAGCCACCATATCTACCTACTATGGCATTTTCATAGCCATTCTAAGATATATTTCCATGCAATTCCCACCGTTCCGTCTCATGACTTGTACGTCACTCGCATATTGCCATTGCATGATCATAAGATAGCTAGCGAGATGTTCCAACGTCATACGCCATGCTAGATCCTTGCACATCCCGGTACACTGCCGGAGGCATTTCCTATGGAGTCATCGTCATTGTGATCTTTGAGCTGTGAGTAAATAAAAGTGTGATGATCATCATTATTAGAGCATTGTCCCATGTGAGGAAATAAAAAAAAGGCCGAAGAGCCCAAAACAACAAAAGGAGAAAAGAAAAGAAAAGAAAAAAAAGAGGCCTAAGAGCCCAATTGAAAAAAAAGAGAAAAAGAGAAAAGGGACAATGCTACTATCTTTTTCCACACTTGTGCTTCATGATAGCACCATGTTCTTCATGATTGAGAGCTTCTTGCTTTGTCACTACCATATGCTAGTGGGAATCTTCATTATATAACTTGGCTTGTATATTCCAATGATGGGCTTCCTCAAAATTGCCCTAGGTCTTCGTGAGCAAGCAAGTTGGATGCACACCCACTAGTTTTCCTTTTCAGCTTTCACATACTTATAGCTCTAGTGCGTCCTTTGTATGGCAATCCCTACTCATTCACATTGATATCTATTAATGGGCATCTCCATAGCCTTTTGATACACCGAGACAATGTGACTATCTCCTCCTTTTTCTCTCACAACCACCACCACACTCTATTCCACCTATAGTGCTATATCCATGGCTCACGCTCATGTATTGCGTGATAGTTATAAAAAGTTTGAGAAATTAAGAGTGCGAAAACAATTACTTGGCCAATACCGGGGTTGTGCATGATTTACATTAGTTGCGTGAGGATGATGGATCATAGCCAGACTATATGATTTTGTGGGGATAACTTACTTTGGATGTTTTGCATGCTTTTTATATATTTTTTGGGACTAACTTATTAACTCAGTGCCAAGTGCCAGTTCCTCTTTTTCCATGTTTTTGACCCCTTTCAGAGGAGATTTTGAAACGGAGTCCAAACGGAAGAAAATCCCCCCAAAAGATTTTTTATGGAACGGAAGAAGATCGGGAAGCTTGAGAGCCAAGGAAGGGGAGCCACAGGGGCCCCACAAGCCCCCACCCTGCGGCCAGGGGGTAGGCCGCGCCACCCAGGCTTGTGGGCCCCCTGAGCGCCCCCTGACCTAGGGGTTGCGCCTATAAATTCCCTAAAATCCCAAAAAAATCAGGAGATCATCGAAAGTACTTTTCCGCCGCCGCAAGCTTCTGTCTCCGCAAGTCCCATCTGGGGCACGTCCTGGTGCCCTGCCGGAGGGGGGATTCGGATACGGAGGGCTTCTTCATCAACACCATGACCTCTCCGATGATGCGTAAGTAGTTCACCATAGACCTACGGGTCCATAGCTAGTAACTAGATGGCTTCTTCTCTCTCTTGGATCTTCAATACAAATTTCCCCATGATCTTCATGGAGATCTATCCGATGTAATCTTCTTTTACAGTGTGTTTGTTGAGATCCAATGAATTGTGGATTTATGATCAGATTATCTATGAATCTTATTTGAGTTTCTTCTGATCTCTTTTATGCATGATTTCATATCCTTGTAATTCTCTTCGAGTTGTGGGTTTTGAATGGCCAACTAGATCTATGATTCTTGCAATGGGAGAAGTGCTTGATTTTGGGTTCATACCGTGCGGTGACCTCACCCAGTGACAGAAGGGGTAGGGAGGCACGCATCATGTTGTTGCCATCAAGGGTAAAAAGATGGGGTTTTCATCATTGGTTTGAGATTATCCCTCTACATCATGTCATCTTGCTTAAGGCGTTACTCTATTCGTCATGAACTCAATACACTAGATGCATGCTGGATAGCGGTCGATGTGTGGAGTAATAGTAGTAGATGCAGAAAGTATCGGTCTACTTGTCTCGGACGTGATGCCTATATGTATGATCATTGCCTTAGATATCGTCATGACTTTGCGCGGTTCTATCAATTGCTCGACAGTAATTTGTTCACCCACCGTGATATTTGCTATTATGAGAGAAGCCTCTAGTGAACACTATATTGCTCCACACCATATTTTCAGCCTTACACTTTTTACTTCGTTGCACTTTCTGCCTTCAGATCTCACTTTGCAAACAATCTTGAAGGGATTGACAACCCCTTTGAAGCGTTGGGTGCAAGCTTGTTTGTGTTTGCGCACGTATTCTGGACTTGAGGAGGCCCTCCTTCTGGATCGATACCTTGGTTCTCAAACTGAGGGAAATACTTACTGCTCCTATGCTACATCACCCTTTCCTCTTCAAGGAGAAAACCGACGCAAACCAGAGAAGTAACAATAAGAATTCCTAGCGCCAAGGAAGGACTTTTGTTGCCGTAGCAAGGCCCCTTGGGGCGTGACACCCCTCCCGATGGTCCCCGGCACCCCTCCCAACACTCCCGGTACACTACCAATGAGCCCGAAACTTTTTGGTGACCAAAATAGGACTTCCTATATATAAATATTTACCTTCGGACCATTCCGAAGCTCCCCGTGACATACGGGGTCTCATCTGGGACTTCGAACAACCTTCGATCACCAACACCTATAACTCAACTATACCGAAACGTCACCGAACCTTAAGTGTGCAGACCCTGCGGGTTCGAGAACTATGCAGACATGACCTCAGACACTCTCCGGTCAATAACCAATATCGGGACCTGGATGTCCATATTGGCTCCCACATATTCTACGAAGATCTCTATCGGTTGAACCTCTATGTCAATGATTCAGTTAATCCCGTATGATGTTCCCTTTATCATTCGGTATGTTACTTGTCCGATATTGGATCGTCGGTACATCCATACCTAGTTCAATCTCGTTACCGGAAAGTCTCTTTACTCATCCCATAATACAAGATCCCGTAACTAACTCCTTGGTCACATTGTTTGCAAGGCTTGTTGTGATTTTGTATTACCGAGTGGGCCCCGAGATACCTCTCCGTCACACGGAATGACAAATCTCGGGCTTGATCCATGCCAACCCAACAGACACCTTTGGAGATACCTGTAGAGCACCTTTATAGTCACCCAGTTACGTTGCGACGTTTGATACACACAAGGTATTCCTCCGGTGTCCGGGAGTTGGATGATCTCATGGTCATAGGAACAGATACATTGACATGCAGAAAACAGTAGCAACAAACTGACACGATCATATGCTATGTTTATAGTTTGGGTCTTGTCCATCACATCATTCTCCTAATGATGTGATCCCGTTATCAAGTGACAACACTTGTCTATGGCCAGGAAACCTTAACCATGTTTGATCAACGAGATAGTCAACTAGAGGCTTACTAGGGATAGTGTTTTGTCTATGTATCCACACATGTATTTGAGTCTCCAATCAATACAATTATAGCATGGATAATAAATGATTATTATGAACAAAGAAATATAATAATTATTATTGCCTCTAGGGCATATTTCCAAGAGTCCCACTTGCACTAGAGTCAATAATCTAGTTCACATCACTATGTCATTGCAATGAACCTAACACCCATACATTTATTGGGTTTGATCATATCTTGCTTGTGAGGGAGGTTTTTAGTCAATGGGTCTGAACCTTTCAGATCTCTTTATAAATCTCTATGTCATCCTATAGATGCTGCTACCACGCACCATTTGGAACTATTCCAAATGACTGGTCCACTATACAAATCCGGTTTACTACTCATAGTTATTCGGATTAGTGTCAAAGCTTGCATCGAAGTAACTCTTTACGACGTACTCTTTAATCACCTCCATAATTGAGAAAAATTCCTTAGTCCACCAGTTACTAAGGATAGCTTTTGACCGCTGTTCAGTAATCCATTCCTGGAACACTTCTGTACCCCTTGACATATTCATGGCAGGGCAGACATCACGTACGGTACACAGTATAGCATACTATAGTGCCTACGGCTAAAGCATAGGGGACGACTTTCGTTCTTTCTCTTTCTTCTGCTATGGTCGGGCTTTGAGTCTTACTCAATTTCACACCTTACAGCACAGCCAAGAACTCCTTCTTTGCTGATCTATTTTGAACTCCTTCAAAAACTTATCAAGGCATGCATTTCATTGAAAGTTCTATTTAGCGTTTTGATCTATCTCTATAGATCTTGATGCTTAATGTCAAGTAGCTCTATCGAGGTTTTCCTTTGAAAAACTCCTTTCAAACAACCCTTTATGCTTTCCAGAAATTCTACATTACTTCCGATCAACAATATGTCAACCACATATACTTATCAGAAATTCTATAGTGCTCCCACTCACTTCTTTGGAAATACAAGTTTCTCATAAACCTTGTATGAACCCAAAAGCTTTGATCATCTCATCAAAGCGTATATTCCAACTCCGAGATGCTTGAACCAGTCCATAGAAGGATCGCTGGAGTTTGCATGCTTGTTAGCATCTTTAGGATCGACAAAACCTTCTGGTTGTATCACATACAACCTTTCCTCAAGGAAACCGTCGAGGAAACAATGTTTTGACATCCTATGTGCAATATTTCGTAAATAATGCAGCAACTGCTAACATAATTCCAACAGAATTTTAGCATCGCTACGAGTGAGAAATTCTCATCATAGTCAACTGTAACACCCTGATATTTTTTCAACCTTTTTCCTTTTTAAATATTTATGGAGTTTCACTTGCCATTTGGTGGATTTTCAAATTTTCTCAAGCAAGTTGGATTGTGAGTCTGATTTCTTGTCCCAAGCAACCCAAAACCTTTTGTTTCTTGCCAAGGCCTTTCTTGGAATAATTTGCAATATTCAAATCTTTTAAATAATTCTTTTTCTATTTTGGGGAATTATGGCATCACAATGGGTTGTGAAGAAACCTATAGTTGGAATAAGCTATTGACCCCAAAACTTTTTCCATATGTTCTTAGTATCATATGATTTCAAAATCTTCAAAAATATTTCATTGCCCAATATGAAATTTTGGCTAGAAAAATTATTTCTTTTCTGACCAGAATTATCACTTTGTGAAGCAACCCTATTTTTTCTGTTTTAGAAAATTCCCAATAATTTTCATTAGCTCCAAGGGATCATAACTAGTTCAAATATGTAAAAACATCTGATGGTCTAGTACAAATTTTGAGCAGTAAGACTCTGCTAAGTTTCTGTTAAAAATGAACCTTTGTGAAGGAAGTGCTAGCTAGAGTTGCACAAATGACTTGCAAATTTTTGGACATGAGTGCACTACTAAATGAAACTCCTTCACCAAGTTTCACCATTAACAGGGCTGGCATGAGAGTGCCATGAGCTCATTTGTGTTCTGGACCAGAAAGGTGATTTATAAAGGAACCCTATCCATTTGATCTTCAAACCGTGTCCAACTTTGCCAGTCTGTTGTCTTTCCTATGCTGGTTAACCTAGACATGCTAGTTTGCCCTAATCTTAACCCATTTGAGCTTTAGATCCTCCCCCGGTTTGCTTGCAGAATCTGTTGTTGATGCCACACTTCGCAGGAGTGAATGACTGGTCGATCTGATGATAGGGAGTGACTAGAGAGAGTAAGGTCGACACCCTCGACAAGGTTCCCAGGCTTGCGAGGCTCTATGGAAGCAGTAACCGTGGTGACCACGGTACTGGCATGCCACAGCATGCGCGCTGTGCAGCCCCTGTGGCGGGCGAGCCACTCGAGCCGTCCATCGCTGCCCCTCCGTGTCCTTAGCGTCGAGGGCGTCCCTGGCAGCCACGTGGCACCATCGGAAGGCCCTGGGTCGCCGGAGAGGCTCACCGCCGCTCCCTGCCAAGCCCCTCCACAGACCGAACAGTCGGCTCTGGCCACTATGGGCGTCCGCGCGCCATTAATGGCGCAGGAGATGTCCTGTCGACCCTCTCCCCTCCTCCGTAACCTCAGGTCACACAGCAACGGGCAGCTCACCCCCTGCGCCAGTGGCCGAGCTTATCCTCGCCGCTTCGGGAGAGATCGGCCATGCTCGTCGCTGGCCTATTTAAAGGGTGCCCCGACGCCTTTGAGCTCTCCATCCCCCTCCTGCAGCTTCCAATCGGACCCCCATTGAGCCGAGGCCAAGAGGCCCTCCGTCCTCGAATCGTCGCCGGAGTTCCTCCGCTTGCAGCCCCACCGTCGCCAGCGCCAACCACCCTCTCTAGAGCCCCCCGCACCCCTCCATCAAGCTCAGGGTTTCCCCCTGGTGCTCCTCGAACCCTCGCCCGAGCCAATCCTCGCCTGCATTGCTGTCTCCGACGACCACCCGAAGCCGCCGCCGTCGGAGAAGAAGGAGACAACGCCATTAGTCCACATCTCGCCGATCTGCGGGTACGTGTGTGCTCGTTGTAGACCCCTCATTCCATTCCCCCTAGCCACAAGCCTTGTCGCCGTCTCTAGCACCAGCGACCATCGACGGGGAGCCGCCGCGTCCCTGTCTCCCTCCCCCCCTCTCTGTTTTTGAAATAGCCGGCCCCACCTGCCAGTGACCGAGGCCCGTGGCCGAAGCGGTAAGTGGAGGCGCCCCTCCACTTTACGCCTTCGACGTGGCCCGTGTCAGGTTCTTTTCCTTTTTCTTTTATTTCAGATTTGACCAGCAACTTTGACCATTTGTATCTTTTTATTTATAAGTCCAAATCACTTGATTCTTTTTGCATTGAGTTGGTACTGATCCCCTTTATTTTCTGGTAAAGTTTGATATTTTTCCCACACTCATAGAATTTCTGGTTAATAAAAGGTATTGAATGACTTTTCTTTTTCTTTTGCTATTTCAAATATATTTTCAGAGGGAAATTTGAAGACCAGGAGTGTTTGAACAACCCCACTGATCAAGGCAAGCCATCATATCCATGTGATGTAGTTTGGCATAGCATAACTCTGACAGCCCGAGACCGACGCCCCAGAAGATTCCCCTTTTATTTTGTTGTCGTCATGTTAATTATTTGTTTGTTGCATTCATCAAGTCATCATGCCATCATGTCATTAAATTTTTCTGCAACTCAAATAAATAAATTGCATGGATCTTGGATCTATTTAAATTGAGGGGTTCACCTGATGATTCTCTTTGTAACATATCCTCCCAATATTTTAGGGAGCTACTATAAAATATTCCATTATTTTTGGAATCACCCATGAACACACTTACATTTTAAATCCCATGCTTTTCTACTTCAAATTTGGTCCCTGAACCTTGCGGTCATTTTTTCATCTTTTTCCCAAGCTCCACCTAAATTCTCTACATTTCTGGACTCCTATAAAACCTTGTCATACTTCAAACCATTTGAATTAATTCAAATGAGTATGAATTTAAATCTTCTCTTCTTGCAACTTCTACTTTCTTGGGTCAAGCTCTTTTTTGTGAGTCCAAGAAAAAATATCATCATGTCTAATTCTATCCCTAACCCTTCCTTTCTTGTCCTATTCTTTGCTATTTTTTCTGTAATGATGGAATTTTAGAGAAGAGTATGAGAGAGAGAGGAGCAACACAGTCAGGCTTCGGCCAACCTTGTGGCCCAAGGCCCAGCCGTCCCGAGGCAGATAACCCTAGCCAACCCCGTTCCACACTTCTCCTCGATCTCATCCCTCTCCTCCTGACAGCGTCGCCTTCCTCCCCAACTCCCACGCACATGCAACCGCTCTCCCTGTCGATCCCCTTGTTCCCTCGTGCCTCCAGCCTTGAGGAGAGCTCCTTCCTCCATTTGCATCGCCCTGTCGCAAGGAGCTCGCCGTCGCCTCACTGCCGAAGACGAGCACGCTATCACCGCGCACGGCCCGCTGTTGGCCAGACCCGTCATTGTCGCTCCAGCTAGTCAGCCAGGTCGTCGCCGCCCCCTCTGATTCCTTCGCCTCGCCATGCCTCCTCCTCCCCCTCGTTTGCTTGCATCTATGGCACCGCCGCTTCATTGTAGTCGCTGTTGCGCCCTACTACTGCTCCTCCACCACCGCTCCTTCATGGCATTGAGGTCTTGCAGCCATCGGAAACTCTTGTAGCCGCTGGTCATGGCCAACCCGAGCGCCGCCTCTCTGTTCCCCTCGCCTCGAGCCGCTGGTTGCCCGAGCATCCGCCGCCACCTGCTGTTGTTGCCACCGCTGACCTGTTTCCCTGCGTCCAAGAGATCCTCCTCTGACTTCGTCACATGCTTCGCTCAAGCATGAGCTCTTCTGCCTTAGAACTCTTTCCCAGCCACCACCATCGGTTCCCTGCTCCATCCCTTGGTCGTGTTTTGGCTTTGGCGGGTCCTCTGGTCGCCACCAAGTTATCGTTGGTTCGTTCGTTGGTATTGCTAGCACCTGATGCAACTGACGCTTCGTGACCATCACTTTTCAAGTGAACGTCCACCACAACTCCATGTGTTTATGAAGCATGTTCAACTGTCGTTGCCTTCGATCTGACAAGACCATCGAGTGAACAACTACTTCCCTCGACGAACTCGATCCGCTCCGAAGCGCACACTTCAAAGGTATAACGCCGAGATGATCACCCGTGGACCGAATGCATGTGACGTATGAGATGAACTGTATGTTTGCCTATTATATGATTGCTCGTTACATGTTGTCCCTCTTTTGACCGTGTGC
Organism: Hordeum vulgare subsp. vulgare; assembly: GCF_904849725.1. Taxonomy (NCBI): domain Eukaryota; kingdom Viridiplantae; phylum Streptophyta; class Magnoliopsida; order Poales; family Poaceae; genus Hordeum; species Hordeum vulgare. Next base: position 210,566,090 of record NC_058523.1, on the reverse strand, counting down.
TATATGAAACTTGCTTAGAATCTCGTGTAGTTTCACATTATCTTGTTGGTTGTGTGTTTTGAGATGCTTGTAACTGTCGTTGCACACATATTGCATTCATGCCATCATATCTTGTGGTGTTCATATCTTTTGAATCATAGCTCTGTTGGAGATGTTCTCTATGTGTAAATTGCTTGTAACGATGCGTAGAATCACGTGAACCCATTTATTTTGTTGTTTAACAAATATTCAAAAGTGTTAGCTCAGATCTTGACAGAATTACAAATTAACGTGTGAGGTCATCTCGGAGGTGCTATATATCATTTCTGACCTCATTTAAAATGCCTAGATAGGTAGGTTAATTACACTTCACCTCTTGCCATGTTTAACCACATTTAATATTGTCGTGTACTTAATTGGGATAGAACTAAATAATTTGTATGTGGAATTTCGTCAATATGCAACTCGTTGCATATTGAACTTCACTTAATGTGTAGTGCTTGTTTGTTGTGAATTGTCATGCCATGTCTTGCATATGTTCAGCGCTCATGCATCATTTGTGTTGTGCATCTTGTGGTGAATATCGTGTGTTGATTCTTGTTTCCGGTTTGCTTCGTTTCGTTAGAGTTCCGCAAGCGTGTCGGAATGTGAGGACCGTTCGACTACATCGGTTCGTCTCCTTCACGGAGTCATTCTTCTTCTCAACGGGATCCCAGGCAAGATGACCATTTCCCCTGATACCATTACTATCATTGCCATGCTAGTATTATCGTTTCTGTCGCTATGTCTTGTTGCCTACCACATGTTAAATATCAGCCTCTGAACAATGTCATGAAAACCTTTAACCTGTTCAGAACCTAGCAAAACACTGATTGGCCATGTTACTACTTGCTTAATCAAGTGTTAGCGTTGCTAGTTGCAGGTGCAGTTGCTTCCATGTGATAACATGGGTTCCTTGTTATATCACCATATAAATGCAATTTAATTTAATGCACCTATATACTTGGTAAAAGGTGGAAGGCTCGGCCTTTCTAGCCTGGTGTTTTGTTCCACCTTTCCCCCTTAGTTTCGGCTACCGGTGTTATGTTCCATAATTCAGCGCTCCTAACACGGTCGGGGTTGTTATGGGGACCTCCTTGATAATTCGTTTTAGATTAAAGTTGGTCTGGCAAGGCCCAACTTTGGTACTACATTTGCCTAATAACCTAATAAAATTGCATAGGGATTTTCCGGGCCCCAAGGATAATTAATCAACCCCCGGGCCAGTGCTCCGCATGAGTGTTGGTCCCACCTGAGCGATGTCCGGCGCCCCCTGGTCACCCAGGGTTTAGTGATCCCAACGTCTAGCTCATCCGTCTTGTCCTAAGAACGAGCTACGTGGCTCCTATTGGGATCGTCGACACGTCGGGCGGCCTTGCTGGATTAGTTTTACCTTTTACGAGATATCTTGTGCATCGGGATTCCGGTGATGCTTTGGGTAATCTCAGAGTTGAGGTTTTCCACTAAGGAATCCGACGAGATCGCGAGTGTCATGATCGAGGATTTCTAGGCGGCTTGTGGTAATTTGTGATGGACTAGTTGGAGCACACCTGCAGGGTTAAATCTTTTCGGAAAGCCGTGCCCGCGGTTATGTGGCAACGTGGAAACTTTGTTTAACACTAGTTCTAGACAACTTGAAGTTAACTTAATTAAAAATATGCCAACTGAGTGCGTAACCGTGTCTGTCTCTTTCGTGAGTTCCTTCTCCGATCGAGGACACGGTGGGGTTATGTTTGACGTAAGTAGGTGTTCAGGATCATCCATTTGATCATCAGTAGTTCACGTCCATTATGCGTAGATCATCCCCCTCTTTATTCTTGTACTCGTAAGTTAGCCACCTCATATTATTCTTAGTCGCTTGCTCCAGCCTCGCCACTTAACCATACCTCACCTATTAAGCTTTGCTAGTCTTGATACCTTTGGAAATGAGATTGCCGAGTCCCCTGTGGCTCACAGATTACTACAATACTAGTTGCAGGTACATGTAAAGGTTACTTGACGTGAGCACGTTGATTGTTCATTTGGAGTTGCTTCTTCTTCCTATTATTCATCGATGTAGGATAGGTTCCAGGCGGACAGCCTGGGATAGCAAGGATGGATGTCGTTCTTTTTTTCTTGTTTGTTTTCCTCCGTAGTCGGACCCTGATCTTCTTCATGATGATTGTGTATTGTACTGATGTGACTCGGATGTAGCTTGTGGCGAGTGTAAGCCAATTCCATATATCTCATCTTTTCAGTACATGTACTTGTAACGATTTCCATTCTTGCGAACAACGAGATGCGCTTCTATCCCTGACGAGGCCCTCGTGCCAAATTGAGGATAGGATCGCATTTTGGGCGTTACAAGTTGGTATCAGACCAGTACCGACCTAGGAGCCCCTTGATTGATCGAACTTGGCCGAGTCGAGTCTAGTAAAAACTACTTTGAGTCTAGTTATATATCGGAGTGTAGGATTCTTTTTTTCTCCTCTTCTATGCTCTCGTGAGGAATCTTGACGTAATAATTTTAATTCTACTCCTCTTCTCACTCAAAAAAAAATTAGGATCACGCTGATGTTTTTGGAATCTATATGATGCCGATGTGACGGAGTTCTGTCTTGGTGCCTCCTGTTTGCCTTTATTTCTTCCGAGGAGTTGAGCTCCAGGGGATTCTCGAGCACATCGTTATCATTCAGATTTCTTAGTATCTTAGAACGAAGTATGTTCGTAATTGCTTCAATACTAGTATTGGCGAGATAACCCCATGTCCCCAGTACTGGTGCAGATTGTTCGGGAGTACTGCCATAATTTGTATCGTTGTGATCATGAGGGTTTGTAATAGATGAAGCTCCGAGATTCTGGTTATCTGTTGACGGATGTGATACACTGGATGGATTAGTATAGGAGTTGAATGATATATTACTCCTTGTATCCGTGGACCAGATTGCATGACCAGAAATCTCGGGAGTTCTTAGGTGGGAATTCAAGTAGTTACTTATAGAACAATCATCCAACAAATGCATGATGTTAGTTTGGGGTTCGACATCTAGTGGATTCGTTTGTTCACGGTCGTCTTACAGTGGTTCTCGTTGTGTCTTAAAGAGTCCTTGTAGCTTGCTACGACTCGAGGACGCTTCGTATGTCGTGTGCACTGCCTTGCACGGGATGGCTACTGTAAGGATCGAGCCCGTGCGATCCTGTCCACGAAAATATCAAACGAAATCTCTCTCATGAATTTGTTCTGGCTTGTTTCATAAACCTCACCCCTTTGTTTTGTTGGAGTATGGTAATTCAAGTTGCTTCGATGTCAAATGGTGATTTCATATCTTTCCAAGAGATGTTCTCATATTTCTATGGGAATGCTCATTAATTCTGTTGCTCAAATCAACTTGTCTTTTCAATTCCTTTTCAACCGGAGTCATCGTGTCAATTCTTTTCAACCGGTGTGCTTCTCTTCAAGTGAATTCTATCCTCTCCAATTTTGCAAAGTCAATCTCTTTTTTTTCTTTCCACGGTTGTCTCATCTGTCCCAAGTTATCTTTTTTCCCCTCCCTCCCACCCTTTTCTTCAGTGATTCAATTTTCATCCAAGAGTTTTCTTTTCATTGTGCTTCCTTTATCTTTTCTATTCTATCGTATCCGGTGATTCATTGTGAAGATTCTTAGGAGTAGAATTCATCATTTCTTCATTTTGTTCTTTTTTCGGTGAATTTAATTCAGTTGTCCGTGTTGATCATATCCTTTTCATCCTTGTTATTTCTTTCACATGTAAAATTCTTATCAGCCTATCTTGTTGTCATTCCCCTCTTTTCTATCCGGCGTGTTGAAGATATTTCGGAAGTTCTGCTTTTCAATCCTTCAGTTATTTTGAGGGTCTCATCTCATCTAGTTTTCATTGTACCTATGCAATATCTCCCTTTCTGAGAAATCTTTTCAACGGTGGTTTCTGTGAGTGGGCCCATAACCCACAGGTTCTTCCCAGGATCTTATCTAGCTCTTGTAATTTTTTCCGGAGAACTCTAATTCTTTTCAAATATGACATAAGAATGATTTCCATCAGTCATATCCCTTCTCCTAGATCAATTTGAATTAATTCTCATATTTGGCTCAACCTTTCATTCTTCGTTATTCCGGAGTGTTTCAGTTATTCTTGGTGGTGTTCTCCTCATCATTTTCAGCTTGGAAGACCGAAGGAGTGTATATCTGAAGTCTTGTCCATTCTTGTGAAGATTGTCTTCTAGCTTCGTGTTATCTTATTAGTTGTTCCTAATCATGAGTAATCCATTTCTTGCTATCTGGTGCTTTTCAGAGTTGTTTTCATCCTCGATCCTCCGAAGGCCATCATTTCGGAAGACTTCTTCGTTCTCAGCTTTCAGCTTTCGTTCTCACATTCTTCTCAATTGTTGTCTCTTCGTTCGTCTCTCGGTTATTTCGGCACCTTGTTCAAGTTTTTCTCTCAGGTGGCTCATGAGCTATTCATTCTCATGTATCTCCATTCATTCTTGTTATATCCCCATTCAATCCAATTCTTACCGGTGTCTCCTTCAAGACTTGTTCAAGTTGTGCTCATATCTCTCCTCAATCTTTTCACAAGAATAAGTGTTATGTTAAATCCGTTGCTTGTCATCAATTAAATTTGATGAAGGATAAGCTTAACATGATTCTTATTCTTCTTCATGGTGAGTTTTATTCTTCTTATGGAGTGGCTCATGATATTAATTCTTGTCTAAAGATGTTCTTCAAGATTCTTGTGGTAGTAGTTTTGACGATCTTCTTCGTTCTTTCTCGTATGATCGAGTTTTATTCTCTTGTTCCGGAGGCTTTGTGATGTTGCTCTTTCGGGTCAATCATGTTGTTCTATCAAGATCATGGTGTTCCCTTGCTCTATTTAGTTGTTTGTTGTGAATCTTGTCTAATTCTTCCATCTTATCGAGAGAAAAATTGTCCCCTTATCCTACCGAAGTGCTGCCAAAAGTTTCTTTGAATTCTTCCTTGTTTCTCATATCATTCTTCATCTCTTTGCAACTTTCAAGGATCGTTGGTTTCACTCGTATGTCAAAGAAGCGACTAAGTTTTACCTCTTCTTTCTCATCCTCTTCCCCGTTCATTCTTGGATCTCGAGTCGAGATCCTCTTGTAGTGTAGGAGAGTTGTGACAGCCCGAGACCGACGCCCCAGAAGATTCCCCTTTTATTTCGTTGTCTCCGAGTTAATTATTTGTTTGTTGCATTCATAAAGTCATCATGCCATCATGTCATTAAATTTTTCTGCAACTCAAATAAATAAATTACATGGATCTTGGATTTAAATTGAGGGGTTCACCTCATGATTCTATTTATAACATATCCTCCCAATATTTTAGGGAGCTACTATAAAATATTCCATTATTTTTGGAATCACCCATGAGCACACTTACATTTTAAATTCCATGCTTTTCTACTTCAAATTTAGTCCCTCAACCTTGCGGTCATTTTTTTCATCTTTTTCCCAAGCTCCACCTAAATTCTCTACATTTTTGGACTCCTATAGAACCTTGTCATACTTCAAACCATTTGAATTAATTCAAATGAGTAAGAATTTAAATCTTGTCTTCATGCAACTTCCATTTTCTTGGGTCAAGCTCTTTTTTGTGAGTCCAAGAAAAATATCATCATGTCTAATTCTATACCTAACCCTTCCTTTCTTGTCCTATTCTTTGCTATTTTTTCTGTAATGATGGAATTGTAGAGAGGAGTATGAGAGAGAGAGAGGAGCAACACAGTCAGGCTTCGGCCAACCTTGTGGCCCAAGGCCCAACCGTCCCGAGGCAGACAACCCTAGGCAATCCCGTTCCACACTTCTCCTCGATCTCATCCCTCTCCTCCCGACAGCGCCACCTTCCTCCCCAACTCCCATGCACATGTAGCCGCTCTCACTGTCGATCCCCTTGTTCCCTCGTGCCGCCAGCCTTGAGGAGAGCTCCTTCTTCCTTTTGTGTCGCCCTGCCGCAAGGATCTCGGCGCCGCCTCCCTACCAAAGACGAGCACCCATCGCTGCGCACGACCCGCTGTCGGCCAGACCCGTCGTTGTTGCCCAGCTTGTCAGCCACATCGTCGCCGCCCCCTGTGATTCCTTCGCCTCGCCATGCCTCCTCCTCCCCCTGGTTTGCTTGCATCTATGGCACCGCCGCTTCGTTGTAGTCGTTGTTGCGCCCTACTACTGCTCCTCCACCACCGCTCCTTCATGGCATTGAGGTCTTGCAGCCACCGGAAGCTCTTGCAGCCGCTCGTCATGGCCGACCCGAGCGCCGCCTCTCTGTTCCCCTCACCTCGAGCTGCTGGTTGCCCGGGCATCCGCGGCCACCGGCTGTTCTTGCCACCGCTGACATGTTTCCCTGCGTCCATGAGGTCCTACTCTGACTTCGTCACGTGCTTCGGTCAAGCATGAGCTCTTCTACCTTAGAGCTCTTTCGCAGCCACCACCATCGGTTCCCTGCTCCATCCCTTGGTTGTGTTTTGGCTTTCCCGGGTCCTCGTGTGGTCGCCACCAAGTTTTCGTTGGTTTGGTCGTTGGTATTGCTAGCACCTGATGCAACTGACGCTTCGTGACCATCGCTTTTCAAGTGAACGTCCACCACAGCTCCATGTGTTTATGAAGCATGTTCAACTGTCGTTGCCTTAGATCTGACAAGACCATCGAGTGAACGACTACTTCCCTCGACGAACTCGATCCGCTCTGAAGCGCACGCTTCAAAGGTATAACGCCGAGACGATCATCCGTGGACCGAATGCATGTGACGTATGAGATGAACCGTATGTTTGCCTGTTATATGATTGCTCGTTACACGTTGTCCCTCTTTTGACCGTGTCCTATATGAGACTTGCTTAGAATCTCGTGTAGTTTCACATTATCTTGCTGGTTGTGTGTTTTGAGATGCTTATAACTGTCGTTGCACACATATTGCATTCATGCCATCATATCTTGCGGTGTTCGTATCTTTTGAACCGTAGCTCCGTTGGAGATGTTCTCTATTGTGCAAATTGCTTGTAACGACGCGTAGAATCACGTGAACCCTTTTATTTTGTTGTTTAACAAATATTTAAAAGTGTTAGCTCAGATCTGGATAGAACTAGAAATTAACATATGAGGTCATCTCGGAGGTGCTATATGTCATTTCCGACCTCATTTAAAATGCCAAGATAGGTAGCTTAATTACGCTTCACTCTTGCCATGTTTAACCACATTTAATATTGCCGTGTACTTAAGTGGGATAGAACTAAATAATTGTATGTGGAGTTTCTTCAATATGCAACTCGTTGCATATTGAACTTCACTTAGTGTGTAGTGTTTGTTTGTTGTGAATTGTCATGCCATGTCTTGCATATGTTCAGCGCTCATGCATCATTTGTTTTGTGCATCGTGTGGTGAATATCGTGTGTTGATTCTTGTTTCCGGTTTGCTTCGTCCTGATAGAGTTCCGCAAGCGTGTCAGAATGTGAGGACCCGTTCGACTACATCGGTTCGTCTCCTTCACGGAGTCATTCTTCTTCTCAGCGGGATCCCATCCAAGATGAGCATTTCCACAGATACCATTACTATCATTGCCATGCTAGTATTATCGTTTCCGTCACTATGTCTAGTTGCCTACCACATGTTAAATATCAGCATCTCAACAATGCCATGAAAACCTTTAACCTGTTCACAACCTAGCAAACCACTGATTGGCTATGTTACTACTTGCTTAATCATGTGTTAGCATTGCTAGTTGCAGGTGCAGTTGCTTCCATATGATAACATGGGTTCCTTGTTATATCACCATATAAATGTGATTTAATTTAATGCACCTATATACTTGGTAAAAGGTGGAAGGCTCGGCCTTTCTAGCCTGGTGTTTTGTTCCACCTTTGCCCCCTTAGTTTCGGCTACCCGTGTTATGTTCCATAACTGAGCGCTCCTAACACGAACGGAGTTGTTATGGAGACCCCCTTGATAATTCGTTTTAGATTAAAGCTGGTCTCGCAAGGCCCAACTTTGGTACCACATTTGCCTAATAACCTAATAAAATTGCATCGGGACTTTCCGTACCCCGAGGATAATTAATCAACCCCCGGGCCAGTGCTCCACATGAGTGTTGGTCCCACCTAAGCGATGTCTGGCGCCCCCTGGTCACCCAAGGTTTAGCGATCCCGACGTCTAGCTCATACGTCGCGTCATGAGAACGAGATACGCGGCTCCTATCAGGATTGTCGACACGTCGGGCGGCCTTGCTGGATTAGTTTTACCTTTTACGAGATATCTTGTGCATCGGGATTCCGGTGATGCTTTGGGTAATCTCAGAATTGAGGTTTTCCATTAAGGAATCCGACGAGATCGCGAGTGTCGGGATCGAGGATTTCTATGCGGCTTGTGGTAATTTGTGATGGACTAGTTGGAGCACCCTTGCAGGGTTAAATCTTTTCTGAAAGTCGTGCCCGCGGTTATGTGGCAATGTGGAAACTTTGTTTAACACTGGTTCTAGACAACTTGAAGTTAACTTAATTAAAAATATGGCAACTGAGTGCATAACCGTGACTGTCTCTTTCGTGAGTTCCTTCTCCTATCGAGGACACGGTGGGGTTATGTTTGACGTAAGTAGGTGTTCAGGATCATTCATTTGATCATCAGTAGTTCACGTTCGTTATGTGTAGATCATCCCCCTCTTTATTCTTGTACTCGTAAGTTAGCCACCTCAGATTATGCTTAGTCTCTTGATGCAACCTCACCACTTAACCATACCTCACCTATTAAGCTCTGCTAGTCTTGATACCTTTGGAAATGAAATTGCTGAGTCCCTTGTGGCTCACAGATTACTACAACACCAGTTGCAGGTATAGGTAAAGGTTACTTGACGCGAGCGCGTTGGTTGCTCATTTGGAGTTGCTTCTTATTCTTCTTCTTCATCGATCTAGGATGGGTTCCAGGCCGGCAACCTGGGATAGCAAGGATGGACGTCGTTCTTCTTTTCTTGTTTGTTTTCGTCCGGAGTCGGACCCTCCTCTTCTTCATGATGATTATGTACTGTACTGATGTGACTCTAATGTAGCTTGTGGCGAGTGTAAGACAATTCCATATATCTCATCTTTTCAGTACATGTACTTGTAACGATATCCATTCTTGCGAAATGACGAGATGTGCTTCTATCCCTGACGAGGCCCTCGTGCCAAATTGAGGATAGGATCGCATTTTGGGCGCTACAATAACCTACATATTCATGCATTATAATTACTTAACTTGCTAGAAAATAACCATCTAATAAACAATCATATAGAAATATGTGTTTACTGTTACAAATCTCTATGTGTATCATGGCTTAGTGGTTGATCATGTGTCACCTGTCCGGGCATAATCGTACAACCACATCTTGTCAGTATGGGAAGGCTATGACTTGGGTTGTCCGCGTGATAATTCACCGATACCCTAGAGAGGGAGGGTTATGCATGCGTGCTACCTTGGCCCGGTAGGCCGTGATAACCCTGTGAGCCCAGTTAAGATGAGTTGGGCCTGTCCCTAGGTGGGACAGTTCATTTTGGCCACGACGGTTGCAGGTGTCATGAGGACATAGTGCCACCAAGGGCAGGACTCCAGAAGGGAGGATGATCGTCGGTGGTACGATGAAAGAGTCACGGGTCTGGCAAGTTTCGTTGGAGTAATGCTGGTCCACCCGAGTGGGATCACGAGGCTAGTACTCCATAGTGTGGGTAAAGTGTGCAACCTCTGCGGAGTGTAAAACCTATTCAAATAGCCGAGTCCATGGTAATGGACAACCTGACCAGACCTCAGTAGATGGTCAACCATGTTGATGTTAGTAATGATGGAAGAACCCTTCAACTGAATGGAGATGCTTGATAACCATCCCGGTGGTTGTGAGACAACCCCGGACATGAGTAAGTTGATGACCGTAAAGCCTAGTGGTATTATTCATAATTTATTGCCATTGTTTGCTGCATTACTTGGTCATTATGAGATTGCGAGTACATTCCAAGTACTCACCTAGCGTATCATGCCAGATGCAAGAGAAGCCGAGGACGGAGGTCCTGATGGTTCGTACTAGGATGTGTCCACAGTAGTGTCCCTGTGTATGGAGCTGCCTCTATGTTCCGCTACGCTGTAGAAGTACTTAGTAGTTCCAAGGCCCCACTTTGTTCCATAAATAATGTAGATACGGATGCAGCACCATGGGTGCCTTTTGCCTCACTACCACTGTAATATATGTATTTGTAACCTTATGCCATGAATAAAGTCAGTTCAGTTTTGTTCCAAGTTTTTGAGTGTTTCCAGAAGACATGATCTCTGGGTTGGAAAGACTAGTAATCTGATTCGTTGTATCGGGGTGCCACAACGCTTGGTATCAGAGCCACGCTGACTGTAGGACAACCTAGTAGTAGCTTTAGCACAACGGGTAGTATAGGGTCATGAGTATGCATTTGCTTGCTGCCTTTCGAATGTTGCATTTGATTGTTGCATGACATACATCACGAATCATTACTTTATTGACATTTCTCTTTGTGAGTGTAGATGGTACCAGTTCCGTGTCATTTCCCATATGAGCCTACACCATCCTCCTTCCCATCACTACTTCGGAACGTCTAGTTTCGACTGTACCCGCATGGCGAGGAACCAGTGTACCAGGTGTTTCGGGAGCAGCTTGCCGAGTCCGTGTACGAGTTCCATGCTTAGGTTTACATGGTTGTCAGCTTGGAGATTGGCAGCTACTCTCGCTCTACTAAGGGCGGAACGGCTTCTACTCTAGAGATGACAATCCAATTTGCTGCAGTGGAGGCTCTCACCGACTTGCGCCACCATGAGGTTGAGATGCAAACTCATCCAAGTTTCTTCCACTACCCCACCTTGTCGTCGTCGACAGGGCGAGTCATTTTTGCTCCTGTAGACCCGGCAGGTGACTGTGCGGCCGCTGTGCTGTCTCACTATGTGAGCGCCAGCTATCGTACAATTGTATCCCTAGTTGAGGAGCTATCCCATCTTCGGGCGGCACTTGTTATTGCAACTACAGTACCCCCCCCCCCACCCTAGTCTTCTGTTCCATCCTCATATGCACCACCAGTTCCACCACCACCTGGATTTGAGATCCCATTTAGTTCTTCAGCACCGCCAGGCACTTCATTTGGCAGGCGTCGTCAGACTCCTTCTGAGTGGGCCTCACTCCTTGCCACTCCTGCTGTGGCGCTCCGCCTGATTACCACTGTAGCCAGACGGTCGCCGCACATGCCAGCCCAGGAAATCACTGTGACATGCATGTTTACAACAGGTATCATGAACATAGGCATTTGTACTAATGAATATAAGAGTTTTACAAGGTGAGCTACAAGGGTGATGGCAGCGGAAAAGCTCTATCTAAGGCAGCATGGTCTTGATGCACCTCCAATCGACAGGGATCTGACTCGGTTACGCTCCTAGCCTGCGAACGCTCTAGTTCCTTGCATACGACGGATCCTTATGTGAACCTGGCCACGTTACAAGACGTTGAGTACTTTTCAATGTACTCGCAAGCAAACCAAACTAACATATACACTAAGCAAAGCAATCCATGGCATTCAAGCATGTATTTGTTATTAGAGCAATATTAATCATCATGGCATAGCATACCTATCTAGCAATGTTAATTATCAAGGTATAACCGGGTTATCTAGCAAGGTAACTTATAAAGTAAATGCGATAAGATAAAGCATATTAGGTAAATGATTTATACTCCGATATTCTCATGATCCAGTCTGAATCTGATCCAAATCCAATCCAACTCAGGTGGTCATCGACCACTCATCTCATAGACATCCCATGGCTAACATGCCATATACCGGACATCTTCTGATGTCTGCACAAGACGAGTTCTTCCATCATTATCATCACTCTTACGGTTGATCACTTATTGAGGTCTGGTCGAGCTATCCAATACCGTGGACTTGGCTATTCGAAGAGATTTGACACTCTACAGAGGTTACACACTTTACCCACACTCTTGAGTACTGACCTCGTGATCCCATTCGGGTGGACCAGTATTACTCCAACGAAACTTGCCTCAACCGTGATCCTCTCATCATATCCTCGGCAACCACTCCCTTCCGGAGTCCTTCCCTGGGTGGCCCTGTGTCCTCATGACACATGTGTCCTCATGACACCTGCCACCGTCGTGGCGAAACAAAACTGTCCCAAACGGGGACGGCCCCAACTCAACTTAACTGGGCTCACAGGATTATCACCGCCTACCTGGTCAGGGTCAGCGCGCGTGCATAATCCTCCCTCTTTGGGTATATCCTTGGGAGCCATCACGCGAACAGCTCAAGTCAAGGCCGTCCCATATCAGCAAATGTGGTTGTACTGATGAGCGCAGACAGGTGACTCGACATCAACTCATTAGGTTTAATCTATCACTATGTTTATCAAGCTTGGCTACTTAGCAACAATAACTCATCATGATGAATGCAATAGCAATGATAAGAATACTGCAGACTATTTCTATATCATGAACCATTAATACCACATGATGTGAATAGCAAATTAGTACTTCATAGGTTTTATCTATAACTGAGATCCTTGGAACCCTCGCATAAACTCGGCAAATAAATCGATAGTCACCAGAATGGTCTTGACGACACAGATCTGGGATGTTACCGGAATAACTCAACCCCGGCTCAAGACGGTTGGAAAGCAGCTCAGAGCATAATACGGTGTTGATAAGAAGAAAGTAGCATCTCCCTAAGACGGACGAAGCACAGCTCAGAGCGTAGGGTCACCGCTACGGAAAGGAATTCAACAGTTGCCCGGGGCAGCCGAAAAGCAGCTCAGAACACGACACAACTGCTGGCGAAAGAAATATAAAATTGGCATCCACCCCGGACGGCCGAAAGAAGCTCAGACTGGGGCGTGGTGCCGTCATTGAAGGAAATGCGAGCAAGGGTTCGTTAGCATCTCATACATCACATTACTATACACTCGAACACAAGCATATTGAACTAAATATGCAAGAACATCATAGAGCAAAGCTTGACGGCATATATTAGATGGTTGGCTTGCCTGGGGTCGAAGAATACTCCCGGAAGAGGTGCGGAGAGTCCGCAGAAAGGATCGCCGATACCACTCTCTCTCGAAAGGGGCTGATTGGAAACAATGGCAAAAGGGTCATTTTCACTGTGTCACCACCTTGTGAAAATGATATCATCATGACGGGCTTGATGAGACGAAAATGTGGGCTTTGGAATCACCCCAATCGGAGTCTCTAGCAAAAAGATATGAGCATTTGAAGTCCAGGGACCAATCCGCAAATAAAATACTCTTAGACACGCCCCTGGGGGCTGACCCGAAAGCGCACTCAGCCGGAATACGCTTTCGGAAAGAGAAAACGTAAACTTAGCCGCGGTAACAGGAAATACGCTTTCTCTAACTGAAAGTGAATTTGCTGCAGTGCGTTTCCACTTAACGTGACAATGGGCCCGGGCTGATCTCTCTCTCTCTCTCTCTCTCTCTCTCTATGTGTGTGTGGCTGACGCACGGGCCCCACCTCATATCTCTCTCTCTTGGTCTTCTTCAACCTCCCGCTTGCTATTGTGACCACCCCTGACCATGCGGAGGCCACCGAGGGCCTGCCGGCGAGCGACGCCTCCATTCCTGGCGGGCGCAGCCAGTGGGGAGGGCGAGTTGGTGCGACATCTCGCGGCGGCCACGGCTCGGCACCGCCGAGATGCCGGCGACCGGAGGGTCTCCCAGAGCAAGCGAGGGTGGGGACGGATCCCTAGGGTCATGGCGCACCTGATGAAGGGATCGAACGGAGCCGGGGACAGCTGGAGAGAGGGTCACGACGCGGAGGTCGAGGGGAACGGCGGCGGCCTTCGGTCAGGGAGCAACAGGGGACTCAACGGCGCATGGGAAGGGGCTTGGGAGGATGCTGGCGAGGAGGGCGAGCTCAGAGGCTACTTAAATAGGCTCGGGGGAAGGCCCTGTACATCTCTCGCCTGCGACCGAAGCTCCAGGAAGAATCGGCATGGCTCCAATGGCTAGCAGAGGTGTCCATTGCGAGGAATAGGGGAGGGGAAATGACCGCACGATCACGAGCTATCTACTATACATGGAGGGGACGCGAGAGGCAAAGGAAGTGGACGAGGCCGAGGGCCCAAATGCATAGAGCTTGCATTTGGCGCGCTCTACCGATGGTCACCACGTGCATCACCCCCTCTGTCATTTTCCTTCGTGACCCATCATGTCCAACAGCTTCCCCACTGCTCAAATGGATAGGATCAGGGTCTGGAATGAGTTGGGATGCTCTAGGAGAGAAGAAACTTGCTAAAGAAGATTCTGGCAGCAAGGTGTTTGATATGATTCATGAGAAATTGGCAAATAGAAACAAGCTGGATTTTGGCATGGAGTAGTCATGTACTAAGGTGGTCATTATGCCAAAAATTAAGCACCAATGGACCAGTGTAGATGGTACTTCCTTTGAACACTTACAAACTAGCCAGAAACTAGAATTTGAAGCTGGGCTCACATAGCTAAATGGATTTGGCTCAAACTTGGGTCAATATGATGATTTGAATATATGGAGAGGCTCGCAAAAATTCAGCTCATTTGGGAATACCTACATGGTACTTCCTTCACAAAGCTTCCAATTAGGCAGAAACTAAGGGAAATTTCTTGGACAACATAGATAAAAGCGACTGAGCTGATTTTTGGTATTCACTAGTGATTTAACAATATAAACCACCATGAAAAGTTTCAGCTCAAGGAGATCAATGAATAGAGAACTTCCTTTGCAAATTTCCCAACTGCACAGAATTTGCAATTTGATGTTGTGCTCAAAATTTGAACTAGGGAACCTGGGATTTTGATGGAAATGAGCAAGATATGAATAGGAGAAGCTCCACAAATTATTTGGGATTTTTCCTGGCTACCAAGATGGTAGTTCCTTTAGAAAGTGCCCAAAATGCAATATTGGCATTAAATAGGAAAAGGCAATTTTCCTTTATTCTATGATGGCCAATATTTTATGGGAGCTCAATATGATCACAAAGAATATCTCTACAAGTTTTCATGATCATTGGAGATGGATAGCTATTTTCCTCGATTTAATTCTTTCAACTAGCAGAAAAATAAATTAATTATAAATCAAAAATATTGCAAATGACTTAGCAATATTTTGCATATCCAGGGTTTAAAGATAAGGGATGATCACTGAGAAAAGGTTTGGGAGGCAACAGGGCAAAATAAATTGGGGTTCCTTTGAAACATGAGACATGAGGGTTTCCCTTCCGGCAATTCGGAAGGTAGGGTTTTGACGGCAAAACCCCAAGAAGATATCTTGGGTGGAAAGGCTAGACTAGGGAGAATCTAGGGGACGCAAGGCTAGACGACCATCTTTACATTCCGAGGGTGAAAGAAATCGATAGCACCGAGACAAAGACGGGTGTCAAATCCTGCAAATGAAAAAAAATCAGGGAGCGAAAACTAGGGTGTTACAAACCTACCCCCCTTAAGAAAATCTCGTCCTCGAGATTTCCAGGCTTACCTCCCGGGGAAAGGTGACTTACCTGTGTGCGACTTGGATCCATCAGTTGTCCTGCCTTCATGGATTCTCTGACTTTATAACTGCCTCTTCGGAGGGACCGGATGTCGTATTTGCACATGGCTTTCTTGAGTCCTTCCCTTTCTCGTGAGGTGTACTCTTTATTCCGATAGTAGTGTTCCAGGGTGAGGTAACGGGTACTACCAACAAACATCGTAGTTTTAGGGGTTGGAAGTATTTGCTTCGGGCTTTATTGTAATGCTTCGTACCCTAACTGTCATATGTAATACATCCTTTCTTGGTACCAGGCTCACGTGCTCGTATGTCCTCAAGTGAATGAGAATGACTTTCTTTTTGTCGTGTTAGAATGCTCAATCTGGTGTTTCCTTATGGCTTATGCATCCTAACGCTGCTCTCAGGTGATCCATAACTCGAGGAGTTATTCTGACCAAGCTATTGCTGCTATATCCTCAACTGCAGGCATGATCACAAAATAATCTTAGATAGTAATCTCTTATTCCAATGATGTCATGTTGTCTATGAGATGTTGTTGCCGGTGTGCCTTGAACTATTTGCTCTTAATGTCTCGATCACACTCTGTTGCTCGTGGGGATGACTCTGTCATGTATAGTCTCTACAGTCCTTGTTGTGATCACGGGGATGGGCATAGTATGCCTATCACTTGGTATCTTTTTAAGGCATAGCTTCTTATCTGGGTTGATGGTCCATATTCATGAGGAGTGCGGCAAACTCACTTGTGACCGTAAGTAGTACATTGATGTGATCGTAAGTAGTAATACTTCTTTGTCTACGAAGTTGTATCTTGTTGACCGCCTCGGAGGTTGTATGCCCACAACTTCTTTGATCTTGAGGACTCCTTTGATGTACTTTTCATGTTACGCCAACACCATTCCTTGATTGTTTTCCCTGAGCATTGGCTTGTTCTCACCACTTATTCTTGTGTATCTCGTAGGGGTTACTGTGCTCATATTCCTCTTTTAAACATAGGGTTGAAGTTTCTCTGAACGCATTCATTCCCGGGTACGAGTGGCTCGCATGAATTGATCTGTTAAACATATGCAAATGTAGGATAGATTCTTCCATGACCACTGGGTTCTGAGGTGAATATGTGTACCGGCTAGTTCTTGTTTCTGACAAGCTTGTTGTCAGCACAATGCCGTGTTGGAGAAGACTGAATTCCTTATACTCGCAACTTTTGCTAGAGTAGCGTGTTGAAGTAGTCTGGTTATCATCCTCAAAATCTTTCCTTCATGTGGTTTGCTGTGGAAGGTCGAGTTCCTTATGCCAGAAGCTTTCCGCGGTAGCCTTCTATGGGAGTGCGGTATCCCAGAAGGGTTTCTCACCGAGGGGGGTGTACGGAGATAGTGTGGTACCATAAGCTATTTTTGGTAGCTTGTGGGGGAAAGGCTAGGTTCTTATTCCAGAAGCCTTTTGCTATGATGTGTCGTTCGATCTAGTGCTGGTTCTGGCTTCCGTTCTGAATTATCCAGAATTTTACCCATAGTAGAGCCATAACTTGATGCAGGCTATACCTTGACTGAGGATATTCCATTGGTCATGCACATCGCTTGTCCTTCTGCTGGTCTGGTTATTGTTGTTGTAAAGGTTGCATGACTAGTGCAGACCTCATGTGGTCAATTGATTCGGAAGGCCATATGTTCAAACCAGGTGTTGCCGATAACAAGTAGTTGACCGATGATTCCATTTGGTTCAGCTGAGCTTCCAAGCATGTTGGGTGCTTCTTGATTCGGATAACCACAAACTTATCCATATTCCTCACAGACCTTGTTCATAGTGCCCAGAAAATTTTATATTTGCACCGATGAGCTTCAAGTTTTTCCTTGAAATTTGTACCAACGTACCAGAGTTTTGTCACTGCTTTTTGGTCACTTGCATTCTTGAAATATGTCCTTGGTGGGTGATGAATGATTCTTGGGTCCATGAGGAAAAGACTCAAGATTTACCCCACTCACTGGAATAATCCTTGTATCACGGACTCAATAATTTGTCCCTACTGATGTTCATTCTTGGTAGATTTCCTGAATGCTTTCGGGTATAACCGGTTCTCAGGCTAACTCCCTTGGGTATATTTGGGCCTTGTTTGTTACACACGATTCTGCTTCTGAACCATTCTTCATTCTTGGCAGATTCGGTGGTAATGTTTTGAATATCAGGCGGTTGGCGTGGCTTGACTTTTGTTGGAATGACGATTATTGGGTATTATCCCCGTTGCATGTTGATCTTCTTGGACAACTCTTGTAGATGGATCCAGTCGGAGCAGAAAATGAAACTGACAAAAGAAACAAGAACCGCAAAAAACCAGAAAGCAAATAAAGCTCAAGTGTTGCGGATCTTAAACATCGCCAAGGTTTCACTAGTATAACTAATATAGCGCACTCGATGCATCTCTCAGGATTTAGAAGTGAATCTATAAAATGCTCCTTGTAGCACTGGTCTCAAGCTTCTACTACTTCCCTAGAGAGCATCACACTCAACGCACGACCATAGGCAAAGTAGCTTAGTCAACGTTCCTAAGGTTGTTGAGGAGAGATAGAATTTATAAGCGTTTCCCAAAGGAAACTAGAGTAAGGAGAGGAATGTCATGGCTAGCAAGCAGGGGTAAGGATATCTGGTTTACCTAAGGGTTTCACGGCTCACGGGTCGTTGCCGGGTGCGATTATTTCACAACAGAGGCAAGGGCCACGAGAGTTGGGGTCTGATGGAGCCGAAAACCTATCGGGTTGACTTATGATCAATAGTAGTCGTGCCAAGTGGCAAAGATGGCTGAAATCCATCTAGGCTTTCTACTGAACACAAGACAGTGAGGTCTAGCTAGGGTAACCTATAGTCAGCCTGGATGCTCTGATACCATTCGTTGTGGCGCTCCGCCTGATTACCACTGTAGCCAGACGGTCGCCGCACATGCCAGCCCAGGAAATCACTCTGACATCCACGTTTACAACAGGTATCATGAACATAGGCATTTGTATTAATGAATATAAGAGTTTTACAAGGTGAGCTACAAGGGTGATGGCAGTGGAAAAGCTCTATCTAAGGCAGCATGGTCTTGATGCAGCTCCAATCCACAGGGATCTGACTCGGTTACGCTCCTAGCCTGCGAACGCTCAAGTTCCTTGCATTCGACGGATCCTTATGTGAACCTGGCCACATTAAAAGCCGATGAGTACTTTTGAATGTACTCGCAAGCAAACCAAACTAACATATACACTAAGCAAACCAATCCATGGCATTCAAGCATGTATTGTTATTAGAGCAATATTAATCATCATGACATAGCATACCTGTCTAGCAATGTTAATTATCAAGGTATAACCGGGTTATCTAGCAACATAACTTATAAAGTAAATGCGATAAGAAAAAGCATATTAGGTAAATGATTTATACTCCGGTATTCTCATGATCCAGTCTGAATCTGATCCAAATCCAATCTAACTCAGGTGGTCATCGACCACTCATCTCATAGCCATCCCTTGGCTAACATGCCATATACCGGACATCTTCCGATGTCTGCACAAGACGAGTTCTTCCATCATTATCATCACTCTTACGGTTGATCACTTATTGAGGTCTGGTCAGGCTGTCCAATACCGTGGACTCGGCTATTCGAATAGAGTTGACACTCTGCAGAGGTTGCACACTTTACCCACATTGTGGAGTACTGACCTCGTGATCCCATTCGGGTGGACCAGTATTACTCCAATGAAACTTGCCTGAACCATGATCCTCTCATCATATCCTCGGCAACCACTCCCTTCCGGAGTCCTGCCCTGGGTGGCCCTGTGTCCTCATGACACCAGCCACCGTCGTGGCCAAACAAAACTGTCCCAAACAGGGACGGGCCCAACTCAACTTAACTGGGCTCACAGGATTATCACCGCCTACCTGATCAGGGTCAGCGCGCGTGCATAATCCTCCCTCTTTGGGGATATCGGTGAGAGAGATCACGCGAACGGCTCAAGTCAAGGTCGTCCCATATCGGCAAATGTGGTTGTACTGATGAGCCCAGACAAGTGACTCGAGATCAACTCATTAGGTTTAATCTATCACTATGTTTATCAAGCTTGGCTACTTAGCAACAATAACTCATCATGATGAATGCAATAGCAATGATAAGAATACTACAAACTATTTCTATATCATGATCCATTAATACCACAAGATGTTAATAGCAAATTATTACTTCATAGGTTTTATCTATAACTGAGATCCTCGGAACCCTCGCATAAACTCGATAAATAAATCGATAGTCACCAGAACGGTCTTTACAACACAGATCTGGGACGTTACCGGAATAACTCAACCCCGGCTCAAGACGGCTGGAAATCAGCTCAGAGCATGAGACGGTGTTGATAAGAAGAAAGTAGCAGCTCCCTAAGACGGACGAAGCACATCTCAGAGCATAGGGTCACCGCTACAGAAAGGAATTCAACAGTTGCCCGCGACGGTCGAAAAGAAGCTCAAAACATGGGACAACTGCTGGCAAAACAAATATAAAATTGGCATCCACCTCGGACGGCAGAAAGCAGGTCAGACTCACGCGTGGTGCCGTCATCGAACGAAATGCGAGCAAGGGTACGTCAGCATCTCATACAACACATTACTATACACTCAGACATAAGCATATTGAATTAAATATGCAAGAACATCTTAGAGCAAAGCTTGAGGGCATATATTAGATGGTCGGCTTGCCTAGGGTCGAAGAATACTCCCGGAAGAGGTGCGGAGAGTCCGCAGAAAGGATCGCCGGATACCGCTCTCTGTGGAAGGGGGCTGATTGGAAACAATGGCAAAAGGGTCATTTTCACTGTGTCACCACCTTGTGAAAATGGTATCCTCATGCCGGGCTTGACGAGACGAAGAAGTGGGCTTTGGAATCAACCCAATCGGAGTCTCGAGCAAAAAGATATGAGCATTTGAAGTCCAGGGACCAATCTGCAAATAAAATACTCACACACAGGCCCGTGGGGGATGAGACGAAAGCGCACTCAGCCGGAATACGCTTTCCGAAAGGGAAAACGTAAACTTAGCCGCAGTAACAGGAAATACGCTTTCTCTAACTGAAAGCGCATTTACTGCAGTGCACTTCCACTTAACCTGACAACGGGCCCGGGCTGATCTCTCTCTCTCTCTCTCGCTGACGCATGGGGCCCACCTCATCTCTCTCTCTCTCTCCTGGCCTCCTTCAACTTCCCGCTTGCTCCTGCGAGGTAGAGAGGGCGCCGGTGCCGGCGCTCACCAGGGCAGCTCCGGCCACCCCCGACCAGGCGGAAGCCACCGGAGGGCCTGTCGGCGAGCGGCGCCTCCATTCCTGGCGGACGCAGCCAGTGGGGAGGGCGAGGTGGCGCGGCATCTCGCGGCAGCCACGGGTCGGCACCGCCGAGATGCCGGCGACCGGAGGGTTTCCCGGAGCAAGCAAGGGCGGGTACGGATCCCTAGGGTCATGGCGCACCCGATGAAGGGCTCGAACGGAGCCGGGGACAGCCAGAGAGAGGGTCGCGGCGCGGAGGCCGAGGGGAACGGCGGCGGCCTTCGGCCAGGGAGCAACAGGGTGACTCAAGGGCGCATGGGAAGGGGCTTGGGAGGATGCTGGCGAGGAGGGCGAGCTCAGAGGCGACTAAAATTAGCTCGGGGGAAGGCCCGGGACATCTCTCGCCGGCGACCGAAGCTCCAGGAAGAATCGACATGGCTCTAGTAGCTGGCAGAGGTGTACATGGCGAGGAACAGGGGAGGGGAAATGATCACACGATCACGAGCTATCTACTGTACGTGGAGGGGTCGCGAGAGGCACAGGAAGTGGACGAGGCCGAGGGCCCAAATGCACAGAGCTTGCATTTGGCAGGCTCTGCCGGTGGTCACCACGTGCATCACCCCCTCTGTCACTTTCCTTCGTGACCCATCATGTCCAACAGCTTCCCCACTGCTCAAATGGATAGGATCAGGGTCTGGAATGAGATGGGAGGCTCTAGGAGAGAAGAAACTTGCTAAAGAAGATTCTGGCAGCAAGGTGTTTGATATGATTTATGAGAAATTGGCTAAGAGAAACAAGCTGTATTTTTGCATGGAGTAGTCATCTACTAAGGTGGTCATTATGCCAAAACTTAAGCACCAATGGACCATTGTAGATGGTACTTCCTTTGAACACTTACAAACTGGCCAGAAATTAGAATTTGAAGCTGGGCTCACATGGCTAAATGGATTTGGCTCAAACCTAGAGGAAGATGATGATTTGAATATATGGAGAGGCTCACAAAAATTCAGCTCATTTGGGAATGCTTACATGGTACTTCCTTCACAAAGCTTCCAATTAGGCAGAAACTTAGGGAAATTTCTAGGACAACATAGATAAAAGGGATTGAGCTGATTTTTGGAATTCACTAGTGATTTAACAATATGAACCACCATGAAAAGTTTCACCTCAAGGAGATCAATGAATAGAGCACTTCCTTTGCAAATTTCCCAACTGGGCAGAATTTGTAATTTGATGTTGTGCTCAAAATTTGAACTAGGGAACCTGGAATTTTGATGGAAATGAGCAAGATATGAATAGGAGAAGCTCCACAAATTATTTGGGATTTTTCCTGGCTACCAAAATGGTAGTTCCTTTAGAAAGTGCCCAAAATGCCATATTGGCATTAAATAGGAAAAGGCAATTTTTCTTTATTCTATGATGGCCAATATTTTATGGGTGCTCAATATGATCACACAGAATATCTCTACAAGTTTTCATGATCATTGGAGATGGATAGTTATTTTCTTATTCATCTTTTCCATGAGAACTTTGTTTTGGTGTTTATGACCATGCCTTTTCCTTATGGATGTTGCTCACCGATTCGGTACCTTGCAATGGGAACAATAATTTAGGATGAAAGGAAGTTGTAGTCAAGGCGGAGATGGAACTCCTATCCGTCGATCCGCCAGACAGGCAGGTCAACCACCAGAAGACCTACCACCTCCACCACCCTAGGCACCAAATACTGAGCAGATCATGAGGATGTTTGAGGAAAATAGAAATCATTACCTCATGGAATTCCTAAGAAGCATGCAGGCTATGGTACGCCAGAATAACAACAATGAGGCACGATCCAAGTTTTCAGATTTTCAACGTACTAAGCCTCCGAGTTTTGGCCAAGCTGTGGATCCAATTGAAGCCGACGACTGTGTAAGTGCATCTAGTGCCCCTTAGTGGTTTTGGTGGTTTGAAGACTTACGGGTTAAGTATCTAATGTGTTCTTGAGTGTACACAGGATCCATAAGTCGCTGAGGAGTTTGAAATAATCGATGAATATCGACCCCTAAAAATGTATATCTTCGGTTGAAGAAATTGGTCTGAAGCTGAAGAATTGAATC
The DNA here is from genome assembly GCF_904849725.1 of Hordeum vulgare subsp. vulgare. Taxonomy (NCBI): domain Eukaryota; kingdom Viridiplantae; phylum Streptophyta; class Magnoliopsida; order Poales; family Poaceae; genus Hordeum; species Hordeum vulgare. The sequence continues at coordinate 210,543,180 of NC_058523.1, read as the reverse complement.
ACGAAGAATTTGCGATGAAATTGATATTCCTCATGAAGATATTGAAATTGAGGAATTCGATGTGTCCTGAAGAAAATCAATCTGAAGACTTTGAAGCATGAAAATTTATCCTTTCTGTTTTGTTTTCTTCACACATTATTTAAGGGCATTAATGTCAAATCATGTCGGGATGCTCCTAGGCTATAAATAGCCGCCCCCCACAACCATTAGCTTGTTGGCTGCTCCGTTAGAAACTGACACTTGTCATAAGAGCAACCCAAATTCCTCAGAGTCTTTGAGAGTAATTCATCAGTGAGGAAATACCCCAAACACCAAACCACAAACCGAAAACCAAGTGATTGAGCATCACTGAAGAAGTTGTTCTTGTGTGGGACTGGAGCCTTTTACCTTTGAGGACTGTGCATCCTCCAGACGGTTAGGCGTCATGGTCTAGAGCAATCCAGCAGTCAATTGTGGATCGCCAGGTGACCAAGTTTGTGAGGGTTTGGAAGTCAGCCCTGAAGACTTACCACGAGTGTTGGGCGAGGACTGTGTGTTCCTAGCCCAAGGAGAATACGGTAGGGACTGTGTGTCCCGGGACTGTGTGTCCTTTGGTTTCAATACCAAGCCGCTCCAAACCAGATGTACAGCTGTCACAGCAGTTGGAACTGGGTCATCAACCACTGTCTTCACTGTGAAACGGGTTTGTAAGTGCATCTAGTGCCCCTTAGTGATTTTGGTGGTTTGAAGACTTATACGTTAAGTATCTAATGTGTTCTTGAGTGTACATAGGATCTATAAGTCGCTGATGAGTTTGAAATAGTCGATGAATATCGACCCCTAAAAATGTATATCTTCGGTTGAAGAAATTGGTCTGAAGCTGAAGATTTGAATCGCGAATAATTTGCGACGAAATTGGTATTCCTCATGAATATATTGAAATTGAGGAATTCGGTGTGTCCTGAAGAAAATCATTCTGAAGACTTTGAAGCATGAAGATTTACTCTTTCTGTTTTGTTTTCTTCACACTTGAGTAATAGGAACACCGTACTGTTAAAGGGGGACAAGGTAACACATTGGAATGAATTTCCTTATGATGCTAAACCCAATCCTAATCCTACCAAAAGCCTCAAGTGGGGAATATGAGTGACATGGGGACTCTCACAGTTGAGGGTCCCGGCCGTTTTTGATAGCCACGCCACATCATTGATCTAATCCACATCAACAGTCATATTATTTAAGGGCATTAATGTCAAATCATGTTGGGATGCTCCGAGGCTATAAATAGCCGCCCCCCACAACCATTAGCTGGTTGGCTTCTCCGTTAGAAACTCACACTTGTCATAAGAGCAACCCAAATTCCTCAGAATCTTCGAGCGTAATTCATCTGTGAGGAAATACCCCCAAACACCAAACCACAAACCGAGAACCAAGTGATTGAGCATCACTGAAGAAGCTGTTCCTGTGTGGGACTGAAGCCTTTTACCTTTGAGGATTGTGCATCCTCCAGACGGTTAGGCGTCATGGTCTAGAGCAATCCAGCAGTCAATTGTGGATCGCCGGGTGACCAAGTTTGTGAGGGTTTGGAAGTCTGCCCTGAAGACTTACCACGAGTGTTGGGCGAGGACTGTGTATTCTTAGCCCAAGGAGAATACGGTAGGGACTGTGTGTCCCGGGACTATGTGTCTTTTGGTTTCAATACCAAGCCGCTCCAAACCAGATGTACAACTGTCACAGCAGTCGGAACTGGGTCATCAACTACTGTCTTCGCTGTGAAACGGGTTCTGTAAGTGCATCTAGTGCCCCTTAGTGATTTTGGTGGTTTGAAGACTTATAGGTTAAGTATCTAATGTGTTTTTAAGTGTACACAGGATCTATAAGTCATTGAGGAGTTTGAGATATTTGAAGAATATCGACCCCTAAAAATATATGTCTTCAGTTGAAGAAATTGGTCTGAAGCTGAAGAAATGAATCGCGAAGAATTTGCGATGAAATTGATATTCCTCATGAAGATATTGATATTGAGAAGATCGGTGGTTCCTGAAGAAAATCGTTCTGAAGAAATTGAAGCGTGAAGATTTTCGCTTTCTGTTTTACTTTCTTCGCATTTGATGAATAGGAACACCGTACTGTTAAAGGGGGTCAAAGTAACACTATGGAATGGATTTCTTCATGATGCTCAACCCAAGCCAAATGCTACCAAAAGCCTCAAGTGAGGAATATGAGTGACATGAGGACTCTCACAGTTGAGGGTCCCGACCGTTTCTATAAGCCACGCCAAGTCACTGATCTTATCCACTCCAACGGTCATATTATTTAAGGGCATTAATGTCAAATCATGTTGGGATGCTCCCAGGCTATAAATAGCCGCCCCCACAACCACTAGCTGGTTGGCTGCTCCATTAGAAACTGACACTTGTCATAAGAGCAACCCAATTCCTCAGAGCCTTCGAGAGAAAATCATCAGTGAGGAAATACACCACCCACCGAAACCACAAACCAAACCTAGTGATTGAGCATCACTGAAGAAGTTGTTCCTGTGTGGGACTAAAGCCTTTTACCTTTGAGGACTGTGCATCCTCCAGACGGTTAGGCGTCATGGTCTAGAGCAATCCAGCAGTCAATTGTGGATCGTCGGGTGACCGAGTTTTTGAGGGTTTGGAAGTCTGCCCTGAAGACTTACCACGAGTGTTGGGCGAGGACTGTGCGTCCTTAGCTCAAGGAGAATACGGTAGGGACTGTGTGTTCCGGGACTGGGTGTCCTTTGGTTTAAATACCAAGCCGCTCCAAACCAGATGTACAACTGTCACAGCAGTTGGAACTGGGTCATCAACAACAGTCTTCACCAAGAATCGGGTTCTAATTCCTCAACTCTTTACATTCTCTGTATTATGTGTTGATGACTTTCACTGTGACTGTTTGAAGAATTTGCTGAAGACTTTCTCTGAATTTCCTCAACCCCAAATTCTTCACTTGAGTAAATCAACATCTGTATTCTGCGTGCCTGCTTGCTATGTAATCTGTTTTCATAATCTTCACTCTGTAATACTGCTGTTGTGAACGATTGCACAACTGATCCTTAACTATTTCCGCTGTAAGTTAGTCATCAGTGAGGAATTTCCTCAAAAGGAATTTCCTCAGTGATGAAATTCTAAAAATCTCCTATTCACCCCCCTCTAGTCGATATAACGCACTTTCAATTGGTATCAGAGCAAGGTACTCCCTTGTTCTGTGTGATTTTGGTTTAACCACCTGGAGTTTTAGTTATGTCGACTGCAGGCATGTTTAAGGTGACTGCAGCATGTCCTACCTACGAGGGAAAGAACTTTCCCTTCTGGAAGAACAAAATGCAAATGCATCTACAAGCTATAGACAATGATCTCTGGTATATTGTGGAAAATGGTGTCCCCATCATTTCTGCTTTTGTCACTGCAGCTGATGTGAAGAAATTCAGGCAACTCGATTCTCAAGCGAAGAACATCATCTGTGGTCATCTGAACCCTGGCCAGTTTGGAAGAGTAAGTGCCTTAGGCTCTGCAACACTATTCTGGGAGAGACTGTGCAAGGTAAATGAAGGAGTATCAACCCAACGTGACTCTCGTGTTGATATTCTTCGCAATCTCTTCAATCGCTTCAAGAGACATGACAATGAAAGCTGCCAAGACACCTTTGATCGCCTCACTGACATATCAAATGAACTGCAAGCACTGGGAGCTCGAGACATCACTGATCACGAAGTTGTGAAGAAACTGCTGAGATCTTTGGATTCTTCATTTGACACTTTAGTTCTGATGATTCAAGAAAGACCAGACTACAAGATGCTAGATCCTGCTGATATCCTTGAAAGGCTAAATACTCATGAATTCCAGCTAGAAGAAAAGAGAGATCTATATGGACAAAGCTATTCCAGACCACGTGCACTAAAGGCAAGAGCAATTTCCTCATCTGAAGAAGAAGACACAGATGACAGCAGTTGTGACCCTGAAGAATTTGGTCAGGAACTTGCAATGCTTGTGAGGAAATTCCAGAGATTTACATGACGAGGCCAGTTCGGTAAATCATCAAGAAGAGACATGAGGAAATCAGAATCTGCATCTGAGGACTACAAGAAACGGACCTGTCACAAGTGCAAGAAATCAGGTCATTACATTGCTGATTGTCCTCGCTGGGGAAAGGAATCAAAGAAGAAGAAATACAAGGATGACAGTTCTGATGACTCAAAGAAGAAGAAGAAATCTTCAAAATCCTCATCTTCAAAGTCCTCCTCACACAAGAAGACTAGCTTCAGAAAGGCTCGGGCACTTATTGGCAAGGAAATGGATTTCGAGGCAGAATCAGAAGAATGTAATGATGAAGAAGGCTCTCGAGAAGATTCAGAATCCGGACAAGCTAGTATTTTACTAGCAACCAATTTCGTCAGCAAGTCAATCTTCAATCTTGAAGAAAATGAGTGCACCATCCATACTGATGACTATGCGGATGACTTCGCTCCAACCTATTGCTTCATGGCAAAAGGTTCAAAGGTATCACATAATGCCTCCTCATCTGATTCAAGTGACTCTGAACATGATGATTACAAAAAAACCAGTTACAGTAAACTTGCCATCATTGGCACTAAACAACAATCTGCTCTGGAAAAGCTTCAAAAACTGCTAGACAAAAGTGATGATCTGTTGAATGATGAAATGAATCTTAATCAAATCCTCGCTGATGACATGAAAAATCTTCAGTCTAGATTTGATATTCTTCAGGATCGTTATGATACACTCCTCACTGATCATGAGAAGCTTTCCTACGAATTTATTCAAAGGAAGCTTGATCTTGAGAAGCTGAGGATGTCTTATGATGATCTTCGTACGGAAAATGATTCATTACTAGCTCAACAGATCAGCGCTAGTCAAGTTGAATTTATTCCTCCATGTCTTAAATGCATTGATCGTGAAACTGCTAATTCTTCACCAGAATCTTCAAATGCTACCACTGCTACAAATTCTTCAACTGCACCTGTTGTGTCTATTTCCTCACTTGAGGAAAACACAAATGTCACTGATGAAAATGCAGGGTTGAAGGAATTGTACTTGACAGGCATGTACAAAAGCCTCAAAGGACATCAAATCCTTTGTGATGTGCTCAAAAAGCAGATCTTGAACAGGAACCCGAGGAAAGAAGGAATTGCCTTTGAGAGGAAATTGAATGCTGATGGATCTTATTGGAAACCTGAGCAGTATCCCAAAACCTCATGGGTTGCTGCTACTAGGCCTCCTTTTGATCCATCTAATCTAACTGGTTTCTCATGTGAATTATCATATTCCTCTGATGAGTCATTTGATTCCAACTATAAACTGTTCAAAGATCAATCTGGTAAAGTATTTGCTCGATATGTTGGAACTTACTGCAGAAATGGCCCTCCTCTGAAGAAAATCTGGGTTCCCAAAAGTTGTCTTGAAAATCTTCAAGTAAATGTCCTCATGACATCACCTCTGAAGAATCTGAACCCCAGATCAAATTCCTCAGGAGGACCAAAGTCTTCAAGAGGATCAAAATCCTCAACTGGTCAAAACTATGCTCATACCCGTGCTTATGCATCTAACATGCAGGGAAACTACAAGGAATATGATTATAAGCGCTATTCTTCAAATCATTATGTTCATAAATCCTCAAACCAGTTCTCTGCATACTCATATGAGTACTTTAACCCCCCCTACTGTTAAGAGAAGTGCATTAGCTTCAATGCCACCTTTCTCATATGGTGCTCGCAGGATGATGAACGCTTTGCCACCCCTTCATATGTGGGTGGTGAAGAAATCAAACTAATCACTTCTGCAGGTCAGGTCTCCAGATGAAAATCATCATCTGAAGAATTTGCTGGAGACCTGAGGAAATGCTTGACAGGACACAAGCTAATGATTGATGAAATAGAAATATTTCACACGTCCTTACATTTCTGTTACGATGAAATCACTAAACTGATGAAATTAGTAAATTAGTATCACATTCTTCAAACTTGACGCATATGAGATGGTAAGCTGTACTAATTCATCTGCAGGATGACAAACCCAAAAATACTGAGTGGGTTCTCAATAGTGGCTGCACACATCACATGACTAGTGATAAAAGCCTACTGATGAATATGCCACTAACTCCATCACCTCTGAAGCAAATCACATATGCTGATAAAGGTAAAAGCAAGGTATTGGGACTTGGCAAAGTAGTTATTTCCAAGGATAGGCATAGGGACAAAGTGATGCTTGTTGAATCCCTTGGTTTTAACCTCATGTCAGTCTTGATGCTTTGTGATCTTGATATGATTGTTATCTTTGGTAGATATAGATGTGTAGTCATCATGGAATCTGACAGATCCAAAGTCTTCGAAGGTGTAAGAAGAGGGGATTTGTACATTTTTGACTTCTCTACAGGTCCTCAACCAGCCACTTGCTTACTAGCAAAAACCTCAGAAGGATGGCTGTGGCACAGAAGACTAGGTCATGCAGGCATGAGGAATTTGCACACACTTGCAAAGAAGAAGCATGTCATTGGCATCGAATCAGTCAAATTCCTCAAGGATCATCTCTGCGGTGCTTGTGAATCTGGGAAAATGACTAGATCCAAGCATCCCTCCAAAACCATCATGACCACTACACGTCCATTTGAATTGCTTCATATGGATTTATTTGGACCTACTCACTATGCAACACTAACCAATGCAGCATCTCTATATGGCTTTGTCATAGTTGATGATTATTCCAGATACACTTGGGTGCATATCATAGTGTATAAAACTGAAGTGCAGGAAATCTTCAAACGATTTTCTTCAAGGGCCTCGACGAACTTCGGCATCAAGATCAAACATATTAGGAGTGATAATGGAACCGAATTCAAAAACACTGGTCTTGATGATTATCTTGATGAACTTGGTATTACTCACGAATTGTCTGCTCCTTATACTCCTCAGCAGAATGGTGTCGTCGAAAGAAAGAACAGGACTCTGGTTGAAATGGCAAGAACTATGCTTGAAGAATATCAGACTCCTCGTCGCTTCTGGCCTGAAGCAATCAACACTGCATGTCATATCATCAACAGGGTATATCTTCACAAATTCCTCAAGAAAACCTCATATGAACTCCTCACTGACAAGAAACCCAATGTAAGTTATTTCAAAGTCTTCGGTGCAAAATGCTGGATTAGAGATCCTCATCATAGCTCGAAATTTGCACCTAAGGCACATGAAGGTTTTATGCTCGGTTATGGAAAGGACTCGCACACCTACAAAGTCTTCAACAACTATCACAACAAAGTTGTTGAGACTATAGATGTGCGGTTCGATGAAACTAATGGCTCGCAAAGAGAGCAATTGCCTTCTGATCCAGATAAGTTGTCTCCTGAGGAAGCAATAAAGCTTAAGCCTACTGAAGACATTGTTCCCACTGAGGAAATTGGTGAAGAAACAATCCCCATCACTGATGAAAGTCAAGAAGATGCTCCTGAGGAAATTGCAACAGCACCACTTCCTCAGCCCAGACAAAATCCTCAACCAGCTCATCCGAGGATTGCAAATGAAGTAGAACTTGACAAAATCCTCAACGACATCAACGCGCCAGGTCCTCTCACTCGCTCAAAAGCTTCACACTTAGTTAACTTTTGTGGGCATTTTTCTTTTGTATCTATCATAGAACCCTCAAAAGTAGCTGAGGCTTTTCTGGAACCGGAGTGGATCCAAGCCATGCAAGACGAACTTCTTCAATTCAAGCTGAATGACGTATGGGAGCTCGTCAAACGACCCGATCCTCGCAAGCATAACATCATCGGCACCAAGTGGATTTTCCGAAACAAGCAAGATGAGGACGGTCAAGTGGTGAGGAACAAGGCACGACTTGTAGCCCAAGGCTACACCCAGGTTGAAGGAATAGATTTCGATGAAACTTTTGCACCTGTTGCTAGACTTGAAGCTATTCGAATCCTACTTGCTTATGCTAATCATCATAACATCATCTTATATCAAATGGATGTGAAAAGTGCATTCCTCAATGGTAAGCTTGAGGAAGAAGTATATGTTGCTCAGCCCCCAGGTTTTGAGGATCCAAAGAATCCAGACAAAGTCTTCAGACTCAAAAAGGCTCTGTATGGCCTCAAGCAAGCCCCTCGGGCATGGTATGATACATTGAAGGAATTCCTCATGAAGAAAGGCTTCAAACCTGGTTCACTCGATCCAACTCTTTTCACAAAATCTTATGATAATGAACTGTTTGTATGTCAAATATATGTTGATGATATCATATTTGGCTGTACTGACAAAAGATACAGTGATGAATTTGCCTATATGATGAGTGAAGAATATCAGATGTCTATGATGGGGGAGCTGAAATTCTTCTTAGGTCTTCAAATTCGTCAACAAAGCAATGGAATCTTCATATCACAGGAGAAATACCTCAAGGATGTTCTGAGGAAATTCGACGTGCATGAATGCAAAGGTGCCAAGACTCCAATGCCTACCAACGGTCACCTCGGTACTGATGAAAATGGTAAAGATTTCAATCAGCAGGTATACCGCTCTATGATTGGATCTTTATTGTATCTATGTGCATCTAGGCCAGACATAATGCTTAGTGTTTGCATGTGTGCACGTTTTCAAGCAAAACCGAAGGAATCACATCATAAGGTTGTGAAACATATTCTTCGATACTTAGCTCACACACCAACACTAGGATTATGGTATCCCAAGGGCTCCAATCTTCATCTGGTAGGGTATTCTGATTCAGACTATGCTGGTGACCGTGTGGATCGCAAGTCAACTTCTGGCACAAGCCATTTCCTCGGAAGATCACTGGTTTGCTGGTCCTCAAAGAAGCAGAACTGCGTATCACTCTCCACTGCCGAAGCTGAGTACATTGTTGCTGGTTCTTGCTGTGCTCAATTACTATGGATGAAGCAAACCCTCAAGGACTACGGCATCAACATGAAGAATGTGCCTCTCTACTGTGACAATGAGAGTGCTATCAAGATTGCCTATAACCCAGTACAGCACTCGAAGACCAAGCACATCCAGATTCGTCATCATTTTCTTCGGGACCATGTCCTCAAGGGCAATATCCGCATCGACCATGTGAAGACTAATGATCAACTGGCTGATATCTTCACTAAGCCCTTGGATGAGAAAAGGTTTTGCAAGTTGCGGTGTGAGCTAAATATCTTAGAATCTTCAAATGTTTTGTAAAAACATGCACACATCCTAACACTTATGCAAAGTTGATGACTTAGATGTGCAACACATGATGAAACGATTTTCTTCAACCAATGAAGAAAGTCACTCTGAATGTGAAGATATTAACGAAGAAATTGATTCTCAGGGCCCTACGACAATTGTACGCGGCGTCTGTAATCAACATTCTAATATGGTGGGCAACGCCACCGCCCAATGTGAAATTCCTCAAGTTGATTTTTTTCAAATGATCAAATTCCTCACAATGCATTTTCTTCAAGACAGCTGTTCTTCATTGTGCTGATCTATTGCAAAATCTTCAAAAACACTTGATGACTTTCATTTGCCTAGGTAGACTGTGATTTCTAGTCCTCAACAGCATTCACTTATTGCTATTTCTTCAAGTTGATGTTTCTGCTAAGTGAATGTGATCGGACCCTATTATCCCTCTGTGCTATACTTATCTAGTCTATTCAATTCATCATATGCGTTCTACTTGAAACTTTGTTCAAAATCCTCACTGCATCCTTGTCAGCTGATGATTTTGTAACGAAAATCCTCAAATCTTTGAAAAATTATTTTCTTCAAAGGAACAGTAACTGAACCCCCACTTCCCACGATTGGATAGCCACGATCTCCACTATCTCCACCGCATCGTACGGGAGCTACACGTGTCCTGCGGAGACGTAGAGGCAAGGGCTATTCGGTCCGAAACTTTCGCGCCAAACAGTAACTTTCGGGCTATAAATATGTCCTTAACCCCCTCGGTATCATCTTCTTCGCCTCATCGCTCTCCTGCCACAGCACACCGAACCCTAGCGCCACCGCTGGTAGTCTTGTCGCCGACAAGGAAGAGCTTCACTGCCTCAACCTTCTCGCCGCCAGGATCACGCCGGAGACGGAACATCTACGTCCGCCGCCGCCGTAGACGTCCTCTGCTGCCAAGTTAGGGTGCATTGGACACTTGACCGAAGAGCCTCTCCATCACCACCTTTTTGTGTTCTTCGTTCGCACCTTCCAGGGTAATTATATCCCATTTTTACAACAGATTAGATCTAAAATTTTACCTCTCCCATGTGAAATCTGTTTTTCCTCAAGATACGATGCGCACATGATTCCTCAAACACTATCCATCTCCACAATCATTGATGAACTAGCTAAGCATCTAAGATTTTCACGAGATTCCTCAATTGTGCAAAATTTCGGATCTGTACAACTCTGGAACCCAAGAACAGGATGCTTAAGCAAATTCCTCAACCACTGGTTATATTCCTCAAACTGTCAAACTTTTCCATTTTCTTCAAATCTGAGAACGCATATGACCTCTCCAAATTCCTCGCAACTATACTCTGTTCACAGGTACACACATGTCAGCTGATGAATCTCTCGGTTCTCATCACATTAACTCATTTGCAGCGTTTCTGGAAGAAACTCTTCAAGGCTCATCAGAATCCTCAAGAGTTCAAAATCCTCAGAAAGTTCCTCGTCTGAAGAAAATGGAGGAGGAAAGGAAACAGAGGGGAGGAAAGAAACTGGAGCAGAACACAGTTGTTGATATTCCTAATGACATATACCTGGACTACTGCACGCCTAATGATGAACCTGAGACTATGCCTAAAAGAAAGATTAGGCTGCAGAAAATTGAACGCAGATGGGCAAAGGAGTGGAAGGAGTACAGGTTTGTGACTCCAAAGTATGCGAAGAAATTCTCTTTGAAGCCTCCTGGCAGAAGGGCCCCGCTTGAGGATCATCAAGTAGCTCATCCCTCGAGTCTTATGACTCTTGATGACTACCCAGAGGAAAAAAGAAAGGCATTTTGCCAAGCTCAAGAAGCAAGCAGAAACAGCAGTGAAGAAATTTCATGAATCCTCAGCTGCTGCCTCCGGTGCTGCTCATTCCTCAGCAGCAGAAACCTCAGGCTCCGAGATTCCTCAACCAAAGTTTGTGCCAACAAAGCCAAAAGCTTCAAAACCTCAAGAAAAGTTTGCACAGACTTCTGTCACCAAACCCTCAGCTCCAAAACCCTCGGTTCCAAAACCGACAACACCAAAACCATCAGCGCCAAAACCTTCAGCACCAATCGCATCTACACCAAAGTCCTCAGCTCCACCTCCGAAGCCAGTACAGAAGAAAGTCATGAAGACTACGACTGCCAGCTCTAGCTCCTCACTCCCAGCTGCAACTAGCTCGGAGACAAAGTCTTCAACACCCCATGTGAAGACTTTGGCAACTACTGAACCTGCACCTCTGCCCAGCCCAAGCAAAATCATCACAGTCCCGTCTGCATCAGAGGGCAGTGAAGAATATGATGATGAAACTCTGGAAGCCATCATCAGGAACAAGCAAGAAAGGGTAGCACAAGCATCAGGCAGTGCTATTCCTATGGTGATGGACCCCAAGGTCCTCCTCAATTTCATCAATGTGTGGTATGAAGACCCAAACACACCCATTGATGATTTGAAACTTCCTCCTGGTGTCAGCCACATGGTGGCTACTTTCATAAACGAAGCCAAGTGGAAGGAACAGAAGGCCAAGCAGGCAAAGATTGCAAAGGCCGGAAAGGAGAAATTCCTCAGGCAAAATGTTCTCAAGCTGACGCCTGAAGCATTGGTGTCCACCCAGGCAGAGCTGCAAGTCCTGACTGACAAGTGTGAGAAACTGTCAGATTGCACAAGCATCAAAAGCAATTTCATCAAGCTAGCCACTAGTGCTGTTGATGACTACAACAGACGTCACCCCCCACCAGCACCAACTCCTCAGCCCCTGGTTGAACAGCCAAAAGATGCATCTCCTGTTGAGGAGGAAATTCCTCAAGCTGAGGAACAACACCAAGAGCGCCGTGCTGATGAGCCGGCCATTGAAGAAATCATCACTGAGACCGCTCCTAAGGACACTGCTACTGATCCAGCTGCTTAACCAAAGCAGGCTGATGACTCTGTTCTAGCTGGTTCCTCACTGCCAGCTGAAGAATCTGTTAAGAAAACACCTTCACCAAAAACTTCAAAGGTGAAGAAGTTAATCCCGTCTGCATCAGACGCGAAAAAGACAAGGGCTGCTGAGAAGGAAGTGAAGAAGAGAAAAGCTTCCTCAGCAGAAGAAAAGATTGAGGCAAAACGCCTCAAGGAAACTGAAGAATCTGCCCCACTGGACCCGGTGCCTCTTAATGTTGCACCCTCATTTGAAATGGTCGTCGTTGGTGACCACACTACGAGGGCAGATGAGGAAATGATGGATGCTGCCTCTGAGGAGCATACTGATGAGGAAATACAAATTGATGACAGTCCTCAATCTCATATTCCTCATAAAGAGACTACTAAAGCCTCAGCCGAAGCTGCTGATGAATCTGCTTCTGCCACAAAGTCAGCTGATGAAAATCAAGCTGAAGAAAATGTCCAGTCTGAGCAGGCTCCTCCCACTGAACAGGCTGACCAAACTCCTCAAGCTGAGAAGGAAGAAGAAATTCCTCAGCCTGATGCTCAGCCAGAGCAAGAAATTCCTCATCCTGAGGAAACTGCTGAAGAAAATGTTCCCACCCCTGACCATGAATTCATTGTCCTCAACCCAGAATCTGCCATGGTTGTTTCCCCTCCCATTCCTCAGCACAATCTCAATCCAGTTCAGCGCCTGCCATTCTCGAAGAGGCCAAAGTTTCAGAAAGAAAACTTCTTTGAGGAACGCATGTATTTCATCGGAGAGAATCCTTATGACAAGCCTCAAATGAGGCATCTGAAGTTTTGGACAAGGACGCAGATGAACTACTATGCTTCTGTGCTCTGTGGCCGCAACAAGATATTCCAGCACAGGCACATTCCTCATGCTCAACTTGAAGAGATTCCCTGCATGGAACCAGTTCTCAGTGTACTACATGATGCAGGTTTGCTCCCTATGTGCTCCGACATATCAGATTGGAATAGTGAGCTAATTCTTCAGTTCTATTCAACTCTGCACATCTCGGGCAATGCTGATGACATCAACACTTGGGTGTTCGACTGGATGACTCAAAATACTCACTACAAGGCTCCAGCGTCTGAACTCCTCAGAGAACTGCCCGTACCAATTCCTTCAGAAGGGGCAGTGAAGCTTTATGGTGAGCGTGAGCTGCCAAATGGAATGATGGAAGTCCTCATGAAGCCTTTGGCTGCAGGAAAACCCTCAAGAACCACATTCCTCGTCCATGAGCTAAAGTACACACCACGGTCTGTCTACCGCATTCTCTGCAGTGTGCTAGCGCCAATCAAAGGCCATGATGATGACGAAGATGTCGTCGGCCTCATGAAGAATATCCTCTTCAACATCATTCACGGTATCCCCATGAATATACATGATTTCTTCTTGAGGACTTTGGCTGACAATGCAATGTGCCCCTATGATCACAAAATTTATGCACCATGGATCATGAGATTCCTCAGGACAAGGACAGGCATCAACTTTCACGCAGATTTCCAGAACCATGTTGGTTATATGCCTCCTATCCGGGTCAACAAGAAGACTTTCGAGCCTATTGAGGGAAAAGTAAAGTCTGTAATTGATGAAGGAAGCAGGCCTCTTGATGGTCAATTTAAAGAGCCAGATGAATATTCCTCATGGGACGATACTGAGACTCGTCCACCAAGCCCAGTTCCTCCTCGCATGCTAACCACCAAAGAGCTTCTTCTCAGTCTTCATCAGAAGGTGGATCACAACCACAAATGGGTCAAACGCCAGTTTGGTGCCATTGTGAAAACCCTCATTGAGACACAGAACAGTGTGAAGCTTAATCATCACTATCTGCATGAGGTTTTTGATCGCACCTGGGCTACCCTTGCACATCTGAAGACCCAGACTGAGCTTGAAGAATTGAACTTTGAGCAAGACTTTGACTGGTCGTGGCCTCCCAAGAAGAAGTTCAGGCCCATTCCTGTGCCAGATCTTGAAGACAGCTCCTTCTCGTCCTTCCACACCGCCGAATCTGATGAGGAACAGCTCGACGCCGCAACAGGCCCAAGGAAGAAGACTACACCTAAGAAGCGCCAAGGATCTTCATCAACCGCCAAGAAATGAAGTCTTCACGGGCGTTAGTCCTCAGTTTGTCCCTTTTTGTCACTTGATGACAAAGGGGGAGAAACTTGAGAGTTGTTCTTCAAACGGGATTTATTTTTGGGCTTATGAACTATATTTAAGTTACAAACTCTTGGCTCTTCTGAAGTTTTTATGTAATGAGTTGTAACTTAAGCCCGATGGTACTCTGACGCTTTTGAACGTTTTTCTTCGCATGCTTATTCCTCAAGTTTTAATGCACGCATGCTGAAATTCGTCAGATACCATTTGCCATCATGCATCTTCATTTTCTTCATATGATATGCTATATGTATGCATGATTTACAAGATTCAGGGGGAGATCTCCATGATATAAATCATCAATGTTCATATGCTATAAAAGAAAAATCCTCAAGGTATGCACATCTTCAGGGGGAGTCTCTGTGAATCTTGTTTTCAAATTCCTCAAATGAGTATTTACACTTCATATTTTTGATCCCTGTTGAAGACTTAACCTAATTGTCATCAACCACCAAAAAGGGGGAGATTGTAAGTGCATCTAGTGCCCCTTAGTGATTTTGGTGGTTTGACGACTTATAGGTTAAGTATCTAATGTGTTTTTAAGTGTACACAGGATCTATAAGTCATTGAGGAGTTTGAGATATTTGAAGAATATCGACCCCTAAAAATATATGTCTTCAGTTGAAGAAATTGGTCTGAAGCTGAAGAAATGAATCGCGAAGAATTTGCGATGAAATTGATATTCCTCATGAAGATATTAATATTGAGAAGATCGGTGGTTCCTGAAGAAAATCGTTCTGAAGAAATTGAAGCATGAAGATTTTCGCTTTCTGTTTTACTTTCTTCGCATTTGATGAATAGGAACACCGTACTGTTAAAGGGGGTCAAAGTAACACTATGGGATGGATTTCCTCATGATGCTCAACCCAAGCCAAATGCTACCAAAAGCCTCAAGTGAGGAATATGAGTGGCATGAGGACTCTCACAGTTGAGGGTCCCGACCGTTTCGATAAGCCACGCCAAGTCACTGATCTTATCCACTCCAACGGTCATATTATTTAAGGGCATTAATGTCAAATCATGTCGGGATGCTCCCAGGCTATAAATAGCCGCCCCCACAACCACTAGCTGGTTGGCTGCTCCGTTAGAAACTGACACTTGTCATAAGAGCAACCCAATTCCTCAGAGCCTTCGAGAGAAAATCATCAGTGAGGAAATACACCACCCACCAAAACCACAAACCAAACCTAGTGATTGAGCATCACTGAAGAAGTTGTTCCTGTGTGGGACTAAAGCCTTTTACCTTTGAGGACTGTGCATCCTCCAGACGGTTAGGCGTCATGGTCTAGAGCAATCCAGCAGTCAATTGTGGATCGCCGGGTGACCGAGTTTGTGAGGGTTTGGAAGTCTGCCCTGAAGACTTACCACAAGTGTTGGGAGAGGACTGTGTGTCCTTAGCTCAAGGAGAATACGGTAGGGACTGTGTGTTCCGGGACTGGGTGTCCTTTGGTTTAAATACCAAGCCGCTCCAAACCAGATGTACAACTGTCACAGCAGTTGGAACTGGGTCATCAACAACAGTCTTCACCAAGAATCGGGTTCTAATTCCTCAACTCTTTACATTCTCTGTATTATGTGTTGATGACTTTCACTGTGACTGTTTGAAGAATTTGCTGAAGACTTTCTCTGAATTTCCTCAACCCCGAATTCTTCACTTGAGTAAATCAACATCTGTATTCTGCGTGCCTGCTTGCTGTGTAATCTGTTTTCATAATCTTCACTCTGTAATACTGCTGTTGTGAATGATTGCACAACTGATCCTTAACTGTTTCCGCTGTAAGTTAGTCATCAGTGAGGAATTTCCTCAAAAGGAATTTCCTCAGTGATGAAATTCTAAAAATCTCCTATTCACCCCCCTCTAGTCGATATAACGCACTTTCAGGTTCTAATTCCTCAACTCTTTTTATTCCTCAGGTTATGTGTTGATGATTTTCACTGTCACTGTTTGAAGAATTTGCTGAAGACTTTCTCTGAAATTCCTCAACCCCAAATTCTTCACACAAGTTAATCCTCATCTGTTTTCTGCGTCCTTGCTTACTGTGCAATTTGTTTTCACATTCTTCATCCTGAAAAACTGATGTAGTGAAACTTTGCACTCCTGATCCTTTACTGTTTCTGCTATAAGTTAGCCATCAGTGAGGAATTTCCTCAAAAGGAATTTCCTTAGTGATGAAATTCTAAAAATCTCCTATTCACCCCCCTCTAGTCGATATAACACACTTTCAATTGGTATCAGAGCAAGGTACTCCCTTGTTCTGTGTGATTTTGGTTTAACCACCTAGAGTTTTAGTTATGTCGACTGTAGGCATGATTAAGGTTACTGCAGCATGTCCTACTTCCGAAGGAAAGGACTTTCCCTTCTGGAAGACGAAGATGCAGATGCATCTACAAGCTATTGACAATGATCTCTGGTATATTGTGGAACATGGCGTCCCCATCATCTCTGCTAGTATGTCTGCTGTTGATGTGAAGAAATTCAAGCAACTTGATTCTCCAGCGAAGAATATCATCTGTGGCCATCTAAGCAAAGGCTAGTATGGCAGAGTGAGTGCTTTGGGCTCAGCGAAACTTATGTGGCAAAGATTGTCCAAAGTTAATGAAGGAGTATCAACCCAGCGTGATTCTCGTGTTGATGTTCTTCGCAATCTCTTCAATCGCTTCAAGAGGTTTGACAATGAAAGCTGCCAAGATACCTTTGATCGCCTCACTGACATATCAAATGAACTGCAAGCACTGGGAGCTCGAGACATTACTGATCACGAAGTTGTGAAGAAACTGCTAAGATCTTTGGATTCTTAATTTGATACTTTAGTTCTGATGATTCAAGAAAGACCAGACTACAAGATGCTTGATCCAGCTGATATTCTCGAAAGACTCAATACTCATGAATTCCAACAAGAAGAAAAGAGAGATCTATATGGACCAAGCTATTCTAGACCACGTGCACTGAAGGCTAGAGCAATTTCCTCATCTGAAGAAGAAGACTCGAATGATAGCATTGGTGATCCTGAAGAATTTGGACAGGAGCTTGCAATGCTCGTGACGAAATTCGAGAGGTTTACACGACGTGGCTAGTTCGGTAAATCTTCAACAAGAGATATGAGGAAATCAGAATCTTCATCTGAGGACTACAAGAAAAGAACCTGCCACAAATGCAAGAAATTAGGTCACTACATTGCTGATTGTCCTCGTTGGGGAAAGGAATAAAAGAAGAAGAAATACAAGGATGACAGTTCTGATGACTCGAAGAAAAAGAAGAAATCTTCAAAATCCTCATCTTCAAAGTCCTCATCGCACAAGAAGACTGGTTTCAGAAAGGCTGGGGCACTTATTGGCAAGGAAATGGATTCCGAGGCAGAATCAGAGGAATGTGATGAAGAGGAGGGTTCTGATGAAGACTCGGAATCCGGACAGGCTAGTCTTGCACTTGCAACCACATTCGTCAACAAGTCAATCTTCAACCTTGAAGAAAATGATAACACCATCCACACTGATGACTATGCTGATGGCTTCGCTCCAACCTATTGCTTCATGGCAAAAGGTTCAAAGGTACCGAATGATGCTTCCTCCTCTAATTCAAGTGACTGTGAACCTAATGATTATAAAAAACCCAGTTACAGTAAACTTGCTATCATTGCCACTAAGCAACAAACTGTCGTGGAAAAGCGTCAGAAACTGCTAGATAGAAGCGATGATCTGTTGAATGATGAAATGAATCTTACCCAAATCCTCACTGAAGATGTGAAAATTCTTTAGTCTAGATTTGTTAATCTTCAAGATCGTCATGATACACTCCTCGCTGATCATGAGAAACTTTCCTATGAATTTCTTCAAAGGAAGCTTGATCTAGAGAAGTTGAGGATTTCTCATGATGATCTTCGTATGGAAAATGATTCATTACTAGCTCAACAGATCAGCGTTGCTCAAGCTGAATTCATTCCTCCATGTCTTAAATGCATCGAACGTGAAACTGCTAATTCTTCGCCAAAATCATCAAATGCTTCAATTGCTACAAATTCTTCAACTGCTCCTGTAGTTTCAAATTCCTCACTTGAGGAAAACACAAATGTCACTGGTGAAAATGCAGGGCTGAAGGAATTGTATGTGACAGGCATATACAAAAGTCTCAAAGGACATCAAACCCTTTGTGATGTGCTCAAAAAGCAGATCTTGAACAGGAACCCGAGGAAAGAAGGAATTTCCTTTGAGAGGAAATTGAATGCTGATGGATCTTATTGGAAACCTGAGCAGTATCCCAAAACCTCATGGGTTGCTGCTACTGGGCCTCCTTTTGATCCATCCAATCTAACTGGTTTTTCATGTAAATTATCCTATTCCTCATATGAGTCATTTGACTCCAACTATAAACTGTTCAAAAATCTAGTTGGTGAAGTATTTGCTCGATATGTTGGAACTAACTACAGGAATGGCCCTCCCCTGAGGAAAATCTGGGTTCCCAAAAGTTGTCTTGAAAATCTTCAGGTGAATGTCCTCATGACACCACCAATCAAGAATCTGAACCCCAGATCAAATTCCTCAGGAGGACCAAAGTCTTCAAGAGGATCAAAATCCTCAACTGGTCAAAACTATGCTCGTACCCGTGCCAATGCTTCTAACATGCACGGAAACTACAAGGAATATGAATATGAGCGTTATTCTTCAAATCATTATGTTCATAAATCCTCAAACCAGTTCTCTGCATATTCATGTGAGTACTTTAACCCCCCTACTGTTAAGAGAAGTGCATTAGCTTCAATGCCCCCTTTCTCATATGGTGCTCGCAGGATGATGAACGCTTTACCACCCCTTCAGGTGTGGGTGGTGAAGAAATTGAACTAATCACTTCTGCAGGTCAGGTCTACAAATGAAAATCATCATCTGAAGAATTTGCTGGAGACCTGAGGAAAATGCTTGATAGGACGCAAGCTAATGTTGATGAAATAGAAATATTTCACACGTCCCTTTAATTCTGTTATGATGTCCTATCTAATGAAATTGATATCATATTCTTCAAGTCTGAAGCATATGAGATGGTAAGTTGTACTAATTCATCTGCAGGATGACAAACCTAAGAGTACTGAGTGGGTTCTTGATAGTGGCTGCACACATCACAAGACTGGTGATAAAAGTTTGATGATGAATATGCCACTAACTCCATCACCTCTGAAGCAAATCACATATGCTGACAAAGGTAAAAGCAAGGTATTGGGACTTGGCAAAGTGGCTATTTCCAAGGATAGGCACATGGACAAAGTGATGCTTGTTGAATCCCTTGGATTTAACCTCATGTCAGTCTCGATGCTTTGTGATCTTGGTATGATTGTTATCTTCGGTAGATATAGATGTGTTGTCAGCGTGGAATCTGACAGATCCAAAGTCTTCGAAGGTCTCAAAAGAGGGGATTTGTACATTGTTGATTTCTCTACAGGTCCTCAACCAGCCACTTGCTTACTAGCAAAAACCTCAGAAGGGTGGTTGTGGCATCGAAGAATCGGTCATGCAGGCATGAGGAATTTTCACACACTCGCGAATAAGAAGCATGTCATCGGCATCGAATCAGTCAAATTCCTCAAGGATCATCTCTGCGGTGCATGTGAATCTGGGAAAATGACCAGATCCAAGCATCCCTTGAAGACTATCATGACCACTACTCGTCCATTTGAATTGCTTCACATGGATCTATTTGGACCTACTCATTATGCCACACTAACAAATGCAACATCTTTATATGGCTTCGTCATAGTTGATGATTATTCTAGATATACATGGGTGGATATCATCTTATATAAAACTGAAGTGCAGGAAATCTTCAAACAATTTTCTTCAAGGGCCTCGACGAACTTTGGCATCAATATCAAACATATCAGGAGTGATAATATAATGGAACAGAGTTCAAAAACACTAGTCTTGATAATTATCTTGATGAACTTGGTATTACTCATGAATTATCTGCTCCTTATACTCCTCAACAGAATGTTGTCGTTGAAAGGAAGAAGAGGACTCTCGTATAAATGGCAAGAACCATGCTTGAAGAATATCAGACTCCTCGTCGCTTTTGGCCTGAAGCAATCAACACTGCATGCCATATCATCAACAGGGTATATCTTCACAAATTCCTCAAGAAAACCTCATATGAACTCCTCACTGATAAGAAACCCAATGTAAGTTATTTCAAAGTCTTCGGTGCAAAATGTTGGATTAGAGATCCTCACCATAGCTCAAAATTTGCACCTAAGTCACATGAGGGTTTTATGCTCGGTTATGGAAAGGACTCGCACACCTACAGAGTCTTTAACAACTATCACAACAAAGTTGTTGAGACTGTAGATGTGCGGTTCGATGAAACTAATGGCTCACAAAGAGAGAAATTGCCTTCTGATCCAGATAAGCTATCTCCTGAGGAAGCAATAAAGCTCAAACCTACTTAAGACATTGTTCCCACTGAGGAAATTGATGAATAAAATCATCCCCATCGCTGATGAAAATCAAGAAGGTGCTCCTGAGGAAATTGCTCCAGAACCAATTCCTCAGCCCAAACGAAATCCTCAACCAGCTCATCCGAGGATTGCAAATGAAGTGGAACTTGACAAAATCCTCAATGACATTAACGCGCCAGGTCCTCTCACTCGCTCAAAAGCTTCACACTTAGTTAACTTTTGTGGGCATTTCTCCTTTGTATCTATCACAGAACCTTCAAAAGTTGCTGAGGCTTTCGTGGAACCGGAGTGGATCCAAGCTATGCAATACGAACTTCTTCAATTCAAGATGAATGACATATGGGAGCTCGTCAAATGACCAGATCCTCGCAAGCACAATATCATCGGAACCAAGTGGATTTTCCGAAAGAAGCAAGATGAGGATGGTCAAGTGGTGAGGAATAAGGCACGACTTGTAGCCCAAGGCTACACCCAGGTTGAAGGAATAGATTTCGATGAAACTTTTGCACCTGTTGCTAGACTTGAAGCTATTCGAATACTACTTGCTTATGCTAATCATCATAACATCATCTTATATCAAATGGATGTGAAAAGTGCATTCCTCAATGGTAAGCTTGAGGAAGAAGTATATGTTGCTCAGCCCCCAGGTTTTGAGGATCCAAAGAATCCAGACAAATTCTTCACACTCAAAAAGGCGCTCTATGGTCTCAAGCAAGCCCCTCGGGCATGGTATGATACATTGAAGGAATTCCTCATGAAGAAAGGCTTCAAACCTAGTTCACTCGATCCAACTCTTTTCACTAAATCCTATGATAATGAGCTATTTGTCTGCCAGATATATGTCGATGATATTATATTTGGCTGTACTGACAAACGATACAGTGGTGAATTTGCTTACATGATGAGTGAAGAATATCAGATGTCTATGATGGGGGAGCTGAAATTCTTCTTAGGTCTTCAAATTCGTCAACAACGTGATGGAATCTTCATATCACACGAGAAATACCTCAAGGATGTTCTGAGGAAATTTGACATGCATGAATGCAAAGGTGACAAGACACTAATGCCTACCAACGACCACCTCTGCACTAACGAAAATGGTAAAGAATTCGATCAGCAGGTATATCGCTCTATGATTGGCTCTTTATTGTATTTATGTGCATCTAGGCCAGATATAATGCTTAGTGTTTGCATGTGTGCATGTTCTCAAGCAAAACCGAAGGAATCACACCTTAAGGCTGTGAAGCATATTCTTCGATACTTGGCTCACACACCAACATTAGGATTATGGTAGCCCAAGGGCTCAAATCTTCATCTGGTAGGGTATTCTGATTCTGACTATGCTGGTGACCGTGTGGATCGCAAGTCAACCTAGCAGACCACTAATTGGCTATGTAGCGCTTGCTTAACCATGTGTTAGTGTTGCTAGTTGGAGGTGCAGTTGCTCCCATGTGATAACATGGGTTCCTTGTTATATCACCATATTAATGCTATTTAAATTAATGCACCTATATACTTGGTAAAAGGTGGAAGGCTCGGCCTTTCTAGCTTGGTGTTTTGTTCCACCTTTGCCGTCTTAATTTCGGCTACCGGTGTTATATTCCATAATTGAGCACTCCTAACACAATCGGGGTTGTTATGGGGACCCCCTTGATAATTCGTCTTACATTAAAACTGGTCTGGCAAGGCCCAACTTTGGTTTAACATTTTCCTAATAATAAATAACTAGCATAGGGACCCGTCGGCACCCGCGGATAATTAATCAACCCCTGGGCTAGTGCTCCTCATGAGTGTTGGTCCAAACTAGAGCGCCGTGGTGGGCCAACCCGGGGCAACTCGGGGAGATGTCTATCAGGCCACCGTACACTTCGCTTATCCGTCGTGTCCTGAGAATGAGAGAACGCGGCTCCTATCGGGTTCGTCGACACGTCGGGCGGCCTTGCTGGATTAGTTTTAGCTTTGAAAAAATATCTTGTGTATCGGGATTCCGATGATGCTTTGGGCTATCTCAGAGTTGAGGTTTTCCACTAAGGATTCCGAGGAGATCACGAGTTTCGTGATCGAGGCTTTCTATGCGACTTGTGGTAATTTGTGATGGACCAGTTGGAGCACCCCCTGCAGGGTTAAATCTTTCGAAAAGTTGTGCCCGCGGTTTTGTGGCAACTTGGAAACTTTGTTTAACATCCGGTTCTAGATAACTTGAAGTAAGATTAATTAAAATATGCCAATTGTGTGTGTAACCGTGATCGTCTCTTTCATGAGCTCCTTCTCCGACTCAGGACACGGTGTGGTTATGTCTAACGTAAGTAGGAGTTCAGGATCATTCATTTGATCATCTTTATTTCACATGTGTTATGTGTAGATCATCCCCCCTCTTTTATTCTTGTACTCGTAAGTTAGGCACCTCAAATAAATGCTTAGCCGCTTGTTGCAGCCTCACCACTTAACCATACATCACCCATTAAGCTTTGCTAGTCTTGATACCTTTGGAAATGACATTGCTGAGTCCTGTGTGGCTCAGAGATTACTACTACACCACTTACAGGTACAGGTAAAGAGTTACTTCGACGTTAGCGCGCTGATTATGCTATTTGGAGTTTCTTCTTCTTCTTCATCATCGATCTAGGATGGGTTCCAGGCCGGCAGTCTGGGATAGCAAGGATGGACGTCGTTCTTTTATCGTTTGTTTTCGTCCGTAGTCGGACCCTGCTTTTATTCATGATGACTGTATATTGTTGTATTGATGTGAACTTGATGTAGCTTGTGGTAAGTGTAAGCCAACTCCTTATACTCACATTTGAAGTACATGTACTTGTAACGATATCCATTCTTGCGAAACGACGAGATGCGCTTCTATCCCTGTCGAGGATCTCGCGCCAAAATAAGGATAGCACCGCATCTTGGGCATTAGAAAACTCATCTAGGACCCCCTCAAAAACCTTCCTAGACGGTAGAACCCGTTTTAAGCATCGAGTCTCTGATCTTAGTCTTAGGGACAAGACTCGGCCCAGACTTATTCACAAGTAAGTACGAGGAGGCAAGAAGACCAAACAGTCAAAGACACGCCGGAAACATCAGTCCGTGACGACATAGATAATGGCCGAAGATGAATGAAGAACACACCTGGGCAGCTACTCAATCAGAAGATCTTGACAAGAAGCCTATGTGGACGCACTTCAACACTCCCAAGGATGAAGACAACCTCAGACCGAAGATCACCTGCTTTAAGGAAGTCGAGGATTTCCCAGTAGACGGTAAGCTACACCCAGACCTTAACTCTTCTATTCTAACAGAAGACATCTAGATACCACTAACCATCGTGAGCAAGCCCAGGACCCGCACACAAACACACTACTTTGCCACATAATCCGACTCTGGAATGCAAGCCACATCCTTGCCCGAACCTCGTTCACCAAGCTCTTGACCTTGAGTCAGGTCTAGCATATTGCATGAACCCCGTCCACCCTCAGATGAAGCCAAGCGAAGCAATCAAAGATGTATCGTCAAGCACTTCAATACCTGATGGAGCTGTCACATCAAAGAAGAAGCAACACAGGAACGGGAAGACTACCTCACACGCGAATTCAGTATCTTTTCAACGCCTCGCCTAGGAATCTCACGGACGAGATTCTTGTAAGTGGGTAGGTCTGTCACACCCTGTGTCTTTCCTTAGTCAACATAGCTCAAAAATTAGGACCAATTAAAAAAATTGTGTGCTTGTGGTGCTTGATTTTATTATTGTTTGTTTGCTTGCTTGCTTGTTTGTGTTTTAGATCAAAAAAATTCCTCCTACTCTCTAGATCCATCTCCTTGCTCCAAATCTTTGCCCAATGGACATACCATGTGTATAGTACATAAAGCTATTTTCTACAAAATATTATTTTGCCCAAAAAACATTTATTTGATTTAAACTTTCATAAACCCTTGCATTGAGGTTTGTACCACAAGTCCTCAAATTAGGGAGGAAGTTTTGCCCCAAATATTTTTTGTGGATCCTATTATCAAAAAGACTTCCAAAAACCACAAAATTATAATTTTAAAATTTATTTTTCAATTCATTTAATTACCTTTTTCTGAGGCCATAAATGGTATTTTACAGGGTAAAGTTATTTGTATGCTTCCAAAATATTTGAGAAAAAAATAGGAAAACTCTGTGGACATATATTTTCCACGTAGAAGAGTTTCAACACATGGTCTTGTTCAAAAAAATGGACAAAACACTCCAAAACCATTTCTGTTCATTTCAAGTATGTGAAATATTTCTATAAGAAATATTCTCAAATAATTCCATTAAAATTCTAGCAAATCCCACGTGATATATGTGATGATATTGCAATGTTTCATCTCAATCCAAATTGTTTTGGTTCACCAAAATATTCCAAAACCCTCTGTGTCCACATCCAAACTTGAGAAAATTTACATTGCCAAGTGGCTCCATTTGTGCTCAAATTTTGTGGACATGTTCTAATACCCTAATAATGCATCCACACAAGTAGTGCATCAAGGAAAACAAATTCACTTGCCCAAATTGCCTCAAACCCACTTCTGATGATTTCAATGATTTGGAATATTTGTGTTGTCAATTTTCTCCAATTGATCCCAAACTTTTGGGCTTGCTATAATCCTCAAATAATGCCACCACACCAAGTGGTGCATTAGGGGGAATTAACTTGCATGGATAGATCTAGAGAAAGCCATTTCTGCCCCTT
Source organism: Hordeum vulgare subsp. vulgare (assembly GCF_904849725.1). NCBI lineage: Eukaryota > Viridiplantae > Streptophyta > Magnoliopsida > Poales > Poaceae > Hordeum > Hordeum vulgare. Next base: position 210,517,762 of record NC_058523.1, on the reverse strand, counting down.
TCTAGGGTTTACACAGTTTACATTGGATACTTTCATCCCCAACCTCATTTCTACCTATGTTTCAATCCTTTGAAGTTTCATAGCAAGGGGAATCATTTTGCTTGCCCAAAAATGGATCAAACACCTTCTAGTGGGATCCAAAGTGCACTGATTAAGCCCCTAAAACTCTACTCATTGGCTCACAACTTTTACCACAACTTCACCAAAACCCACGGCACCCAGAGGCAACAGCCAAGCCCCAGCTTAATAATGGAGTGGGGTGAAACCCACTTTACACCCCTCGACAACACCCTTTTATCTCCCTCTCATATTTTATTCTCTCCTAAGGAACTCCCCACAGCATCCAAGGGTGTCTCCCCTTTGTTTACTCCCTCCTAGGTCTAGTGGACAAGATGGGACACGCCCAGACCACGCGGCATGGAGTAGCATGCAATATGGGCGCTCTCGAGCGCAGTACAGTGCACTCCCACATTGTAGCGGCTCCCATTCCGAGCCATCAAGTGGCTTTGGGCGGTGGGATTGTGTCCCTCGAGGTTGCCTCGATGTCCTCAAACACGGCAGCATGTCAGCCCCCTCCTTTGTTGCCCCTCTGTCGCTCTCCCCTGCATGCCCACCACAGCTCCGCTCAGCAAGTGGTTGGCCTCGCACGTGCAAGCTCCTGTCGGTGCCCATGTCTCTCCTCTCCATCTCCCCGGACGTAGGCCGCGTCCATGAAATCCTTAGACATGCCCAGAGATCCCCTTGGCCCTAGCTACGCAGGTGTGTGGTCATGGACGCTGTCCATGATGAACTATGGCCTGAGCCATATAAGCTAGCTCTAGGCTCCCCTCTGCTCTCCCTTGGCTCTCTCACCCTCCTGCAAACACCCTAGGACCACCAAATCCTCCTCTTGTTCCCTCCTCCTCCTGCGGACGACATTGCCACCCTGGCCTTCCCTCAAATTCGGTCTCCCCCGACTGCCATCCTCCATCAAGCAGCACCGAGGTGCTCTCCTCGTCACCGCTAAGCCTCCCCGGTGCCTGATGTGAGTAAAGGTTGACGACCTCTCCGCGGCCATCCACATCGGTGCCACTATGGCCCTCCCCTACGCGTGCCAAGCTGAGGGAACGAAGCGGCGCAGCCTCATGATCCCGACGGTGTGCTGAGCATCGCCGGAGGCGGCCTGTGTCGACGGAGCAGTCCCGGCGCATGCACGGTCTCGCCTCTGCCTCATTCCTGCTCGAGCGGGAGGTGCGGACAGACTTGACAGGCAGACCCCGCCGGTCAGTGACCCTAGCGCTCGGAACCCCTTGTTTAAGTGGAGGCGCCCGCTCCTCTTTCCGCCTTCCCACATGAGAGACGCACTCCTGGGAGTGCACCTCCGACGTGGTCCCGTCGCACGCGCAGCTGAGTAGTTGGGCCGACCCAATCCAATCTTCACTATGCTACGCTCAGTGAGAGGTTGGCCCACTAGGTAAAAACTTTTTCCTTTTTGTTTTTTACACAGACTTCTAAAAACCCTAGAAAAATCATCCTAGCTCTAAAATTAATGATTCAAAGTCCTACATGCTTCTAAAATCAGGCTCTGTACAAAACTATGTCCTAAAATCATCCTAGCTCCAAAATTAATGATTCAAAGTCCTACAAACTTTTCTATAATTTTCAAATTCAAATTCAAATTTGAACTATGAGAGCCCCACCTTGCAAAATTCCTAGAGGGTCCAAATCAACTCCAAATGGAGTGATTCAAGTTCCTATGTGCATATAAAATCATAACTTATTTTTATAACCTTAGTTAATATTCTTATCATGCATTATTTCTGTTGGACCAAATAAATAGCCACATTTCCATTTATTCCATCTTAATAAATCTTTAGGGAATTCATACCAACTCCAAATCTATAGAAACCACTTCCAGAGGTCCTCTAAAATCATGTCCTATTAAATGTGTGCCTCCACTTATTTTTAAGAAAATATTTTTTGTTGACTTCTCGTAGGTCCAGTAATCCCTCCATTTTCACCTTTAAGAAACCCTAGTTGATCCAGATCCATTGAAATCCCTTTGGTTATTTTTATTATAGCCAGAGGTGTGCTATAAAAATAAAACTCCTAATTTAGAGCACTTTTATCTATCTGCTTGTGGTGTTACTTATTGCGGTTGTTTCTCATGGTAGTTGCCAAAGTAGAGGAAGTGCTCAGAGTTGACAGAAGATGGTGAAGACCTTGAAGACTTTGCTGAACTAGGCAAGCAACCCCTTGACCATGACTTGAAACCATTTTCATGCATGTCATATAGCACTTTAATTCATTGCATTTGAATCATGTTCAATCAGTGACCACCTTGGTGGGTTGTCTTCAAAACTCCTTGTTGGTACTTGCATTGAGCATGACCCTACCATCCTATGAGGGTTGTGCGGGTGGGAAGTAGTTAGCATGCTAGTAGTTGCTACGCTAATGGGATGGGAAAATGCATGGTGTCGGAAGATAAATGATTTCAAAGACTTTAAAAAAAACCGTCAGGTGCCACTAATGCCTGAGGGGGATGGTGTTGAGCTAGGTAACCCCTCGAGAAAGAAGTGGTGTATCGGGGCAAGTGAGTGTGCTATTTCGAAAATAGGTTGGTTTAAGTTGCGACCGTTACTCCAACCTTACATGTGCAACCATGGTACCCCTATATGGGACGGTGCTTTGTTGATTACTTTGGTCAATGCTAGCAGAGAGCCCGCATTACTAGTGGCAGGAGTGGTGTGGTCACCCTCGATATGGGGTCGTGCCAAGTAGGGTAACCATGGGCTCTTTTCAAATACACTGGACACACTGTTGCGTGCCCTCATGGATGGTATGATCTGGAGCGACGCTCCTATGATGTACATCATGCTGGATGACACCAATGAGTGGACTCTTTGTTTAGTGTCACCAGGGGGAAGGCATTGTTCAGATGCTTATCTCGGGTATGTAATATACTACAAGTCATGGATGACACGGAAGTTCCTCGAGTCTTGTGGGTACAGCATGCAAACCTCTCGAGAGTGTAAAACTATTCGAATAGCCTTGTCCACAATCAAGGACAGTTGGATGACCGCTCTTGGGCTACGTCCATGGTTTCAAAACTTGGTGTACGTATCTGTGAGAAAGATGAAACTTTAGCTAAGTCAGATGACTTGACATGATGAATGACCATGAGATGTTCAACCCCTACTTATGATGATATCTATAACTTGTTCGTATGGATATATGCAACCTGTTGATGCATGTTTTCACAAGTTGATTGATCATGACACTGCACTCAAAACTAGCTTTTTGCAACTTACCTATTAGTGTTATATCATGCATTGTTATTTCCTTTTTCCACAACATGGGTTGGTTGCGAGTACATTCAAAGTACTCATTGGCTTTCCACTTGTTATTTTATTGGCCAGGCACAAAAGAACAGGATGCGATGAAGATTACCATGGTGATGTACGTGCGATCTAGGATGCTTCCTTGTCAGATTGCCTATAGGGTTAAGGCAGATGGTATGGGTTCACGCTATCGATGAAGACTTTCCATTACAAATATATGAAGACTTGGTCATAAAGGCCATATTCTAGCCAAACGGTACGTAAAGGATGTAAGACTCTTGTTATTCAATTTCTGTGTGTTCATTGAGCATTGATCTCTGGATCACTGCGCATGTACATTCGGTGATCACGACTTATGAGTCGGGGTCCCTACAAACGATGTGGCAAGTAGGTCAACAACAATGGCAGCCCTTATGTCCCTTATGACCCGCTGTAGTGCAGGTGAGGACACCTCACTAGCTTGACGAAACAATCCACCTACAAACCCCTACATGTCTGAAGTGCGGGACGGGAATGGGAAGCCACCGCGTAACAAGAACAAGCGTCAGCACAACACCGGAAAAACAGAAGAAACGGCAGTTAATGCCGGATTCAACAACCCAAGGTCTAGACCGGTGAAGAAACCCTCAAAAGGGATACGGGATGGACCGACCGCGTTGGCCAAAATATTGGACACGCCCTTCCGGATCCACGACACCCCAAATAAGCCCACTACTAACACCAACCTTAACTGTTGGGTAATCAAATAGGCGAGTAAAAATATAGCCGAGGACCAGGGCAAAAGTCCTTGTAGCGAAGATGATGAAGAACCTCGTCGCCCGAACAACGGGGGCCAAAAGCAATTTTCTCCTGAGGTGAAAACCGTGAACATGATATATGTCACGCACATACAAAAAAGTAGAGGAAACAAGCACTTCGGGGCGTATATGCCATAAAGCTAGTGGCCCCGAAGTACAACCCATGGTCGTCATGTGTCAGTGCACTGAATACTGGGGTCTACTGTACCCCAGACTTGTGCACGAGCACCAGCAACCCCTTTGATGGCAAGGCACGACGAAGGCTGGCAGGGAGATTAATCCTCAAGCTCACCAAGGCCACACCCCTCCAAGGGTGTGAGGAACAAGTCTAAGCTACAAGCCCCGGCAAGTCCTTCTTGTCGGGAAGACATCCAAGGCCCCGACAAGCCTTTCTTGCCGGGAAGACATCCCAGGCCCCAACAAGTCCTCCTTGCCGGGAAGATAGACAAGGCCCCGGCAAGCCTTTCTTGCCAGGAAGGCAGACTAGGCCATTAGCGAGGGCACCGGCCCGACAAGCTCCCTTCGCCCGCCAGGTGTTCCCTCCTGCCACAGTTCCACAGACTACCACAGCGCCAACGCATCCCTCATGCGCTAGCACAACACCCAGGTGTCGAAACACCTAGGTACGTGTCGATACCAACCTGAGGCAGGTCAGGAGACTTACGAAGCATTTACTGCCCCTGACACCACGGTAGATGGATAACAGTGAACCCTATTCACTGTGCAGCTCGTGAACCCACTGTTGAGCACTGTTAGTGACCCCTTTGCCTATAAAAGGAGGACCAAGGCTCGGTTCTAAGGGGTTAGACACTTTGGGGATTGGCCATTAAGAAATCACTATAGCGACTAATCCTATAGCAAACACCTAATACAACAAACAATGCAGGAGTAGGGTTTTACGCACTAAGCGGCTTGAACCTGGGTAAAAAACAATCATTGGGGTGGATCGCCAGCTCTGCTCTGGGCGCTCACGCCCCTCCCCTTCCCGCGCCCAAGGGATCCGTGGAGGTTCCCATAGGTGTCGTCCCTAATATCTTTGGCGCTCCAGGTAGGGGGTGAGAACATTTGCGCTAATCTGAGCAAGCTCTACACCGCATTTTTAGGAGTTGAGCGCACCGCCGCAGTTCCCCGGAGCGGGACACATCGGTGGTCGCTCCACTCTGCTATGGCCTCCTAGCGCGTGCGCGGGCGCGCTGCTGCGCAAGCGCAGACCGGGGAGGCGGAGACCCCAAGTCCGACGCCATCAGGCTGATGCGCCGCTCCAGGACAGTATGTTGCTGTCGAGGGTGTGCCAGGGAGCTACGGCGAGGCCTCTGGCGGATGCACCTCTGTGGAGTGATGCATAGCCGTCGAGGATGCGCCAACAGGTCCCGAAGCCCCAGCACGCACTCCAGCGGAAACGTTTTCTCCCCTAGAAGTATCGCATCGCCACCAAAAGATGTGCTCAGGGGCTCCGTTAGGACGGCTTAGCAAAAGAGAAAAAGGAGTTACACCCTAGCAAACCCCTTCCCTACATGATAGTCAAAGACAATCGGCAAGAACCTTGCTGGCGAGGAGGTTGCCGGGGGGTGTAACATCCTGCTTGCCGGGGATCTGAGGCCCCGGCAAAAGATTCAGACGCCGCGAGAAGAAGTGTTGCGGCACGACAGATAAGTGAAAAAACTCTAGATAAGATTTTTGAGTAGATAGATTGTTTCCCTACTAGAGATCCCGATCTTTGTATGAGAAACCTGCGCGTAGAGGAACCTTGCTAGGATCAGTGCACCTTGTTTCTGTTTCGAACTTGTTCAACGACCAGAACGGCCACAGAGCACCTTCACATTGTTTTGAACTTGCTCAACGGACCAAGCGGCTATGCAGCACCTTATTTTGCCTCGAGCCGCGCTCGACAATTTAACGGTTGCACTGAGTGCGGCGAGGAGTCTTGTCGGTAACGACCCCTCCGAAGAACTGCTAAGGATCCATTCCTCAAAGCACTAGCGGCAGGACCAGTCAAGCCGGCAAGCTTCCGAAAACACAAGGGGTATATCATACAAAAAGGGGGATCAGACAAAAGGGAAATAATATTTCATTCATTTGTTTGAGCCAGACTTGAACATATTACATGGATGAATTTTACTACTCTAACCTATGATATTGTCTTTGATGAGGGACAATGCTTGCCAGACAGAGTTCAATAAGACCAAAAATAGCGAGGCCCGTGGTGCAACCCAGGTTGGTTCCTCCTGGACCAGCACTGCGCTGAGGAAAACGGGGCCGGAGGACAGGGCAACCGGAAGGGATGAAGAAGCGGGAGCCTATGAGCGCGCCTCCTCCTCGAACACAAGGCACCGACGCCGGCTCCAGCAAGATAACCCCGTTGGGCGGGGGGGAGGCGTGAGCTCACCATGGTGGTGCGGTCGGCGGTCAGTTAGAGCTCGGGGTGTCGTGCTCTGACTTGACACCCCGAGATCCTGACCCGCCGCGAGCATCACCACCACCACTGTCCTCCTCGTCACTATCGCTCGAGGAGGGATATTCGACGTCGCTCGAGCTCTCTTCGCAACAGCCAAGACACACACCTGAGCGCCCATAAAACTTGACGGATAGCATATCATCCTCCGTCAGCTTGAAGCGAAGGACATGCCCGTCCTCGAGATTGTGGGCGCGGGCGAAGGCCTTCCAGCCACACCCGAGCAGCATGGAGCGGCGTTTCGGGTACTCCACATTCACCTGCATGGCACCGTGAGCGTAGTCGTATGCCCGCAGCCACAAGACGGAAGGCTTGACGACCTTCATTAACGTGGCAAAGGGGCGAGGGAGGTGCAGATGGCCTCGAAGAACACCGCGTAGCTCCACGACGAACTCCAGCGCAGTCGCGTCCGAGTGACCACCCCATGGAGGAGAGGGTGGCACTAGGGGAGAAGGCGGGGGTGCTGGAGTAGCATCCCGCCTTCCCCGGCCGCGGCCCCTCGCCCCTCCGCCACCTCGGGCGCTCGAGCCATCCTCCGCAGCTGCGTCTCCTGAAGTTGTGTCATGATCCAAACGGGATCCTATAGCCGCTCTGGCGGCTGATGGTGGCCGCCCTCGTCCCCTAGCCATGATTAGGGGTGAGCGCCACCTGAAGCTAAAAAACATACTGCAGAACAGGCTGGGGGTGTTGTGTGTTTCAGGAGTTGGATGGATGAGCAAAACCCCCTCACAAACCCCCTCACTTACAGGGCGAGGCGCGGGGGCTAGCCCTCCTCACTCCAGAAACCGCCGCCCCTCTCACCCAATCGCCCATAGTCACGGGCAAATAGGGAGCCGCCCTGCTGCACCAATGCTTGCAAGGGCCGGCCCTGCCACGGCTGTGACTTTTAAGGCCACGTTCGCCACTTGCCTGACCGTTACTACGCATGCCTCACGCGTGGCATAAACGCTTCGTGAGGTGGGACAGCCATAGAGCGCACGCCTCTCCACTTCGTGCGTTCAATGCGCGATGTGGGGAAAGACCACTAGCAACGGATCCAGCCTACAAGATACCCTGTCACACGGGCCCGTGCACCACTTTGGGCCTGGCCCAACAACGCCTCGCACGCATGTGTTTCCCAGGCCCGGGGGCTCCTGTCGATGCACTGGAGACTGGGATCTCCTGTGCCCCAGACTTGTGCACGGGTGCCGGCAACCCCTTTGACGACAAGGCATGACGAAGGCTGGCAGGAAGATTAATCCTGAAGCTCACCAAAGCCACACCCCTCCAAGGGTGTGAGGAACAAGTCTAAGCGACAAACCCCGGCAAGCCCTTCTTGCCAGGAAGACGTCCATGGCCGCGGCAAGCCTTTCTTGCCAGGAATACATCCAAGGCCCCGGCAAGTCCTCCTTGCCGGGAAGATAGACAAGGCCCCAGCAAGCCTTCCTTGCCGGGAAGGCTGACTAGGCCTTCCATCAAAAGTAACTATGTGAAAACAGCTTTATGTGATCTAGGAGTCAGTGTTAGTGTTATGCCTTTTTCCTTATCCAAAAGACTTGACTTGAATAAACTCACACCTACTAAAATTTCATTGCAAATGGCTATAAAATCAATGCCATACCTATGGTATTTGTGAGGATGAACCCGTTGTTGTTGCAAATGTTACTATCTTGACACACTTTATTATACTTGATATGCCTGAGGACGACAACATGTCGATTATCCTTGGTAGAACTTTCTTAAATACTGCACGGGCTGTTATTGGTTGCTACAAAAGCAAGGTCACTTTTCATGTCAACGATAAAGAACATACGGTGCATTTTCCGAGGAAACAATTTCAAGTGAATGATCATAATGTTATTAAAAAATCTTTGACTACCACCAATGGAAGTTTTCAAATACCTCTACCTACTGCCAAAAAGAAATATGAGATACTTATTGTTGGGGATATGCACATCCCCATCGAGGTAACTTAGTGTTTTACGAAAATTCTTTGGGATCATGCTAATTGGAAGTGGTTATTAATAAGACTTGATCAACCTTGTAAATGAATCATTTTCAAGAAGCACGAGGTCGATGAATTCGGTAGGCACAACTCTGTGTACCCATTTTACTTTTCCTATTATTTCTTCTTAAATGCAATAAATGTCATGATTATCCTATTTTTTGATTAAAAAAATCATGCAATAAAAAAGTGCCCAAAAATAAAAGTTGTGCAAATGACCTGAAATTTCCACACGGTTTTTTCAACATTTAAGAATATCTTGCACTAAAAACACTAGACGGGGGTGTCCCATGTGGCCACTAGGTACCATGGAGCGCCACCCCCACCACGCGCGGCCAGGTGTCTAGTGGGCCCCTCGGGGGTCCCCTCACTTATTCTTTCAGCTCACTACCTCTCTTACCTCCATAAACAAATCTCTATAGCCCTCTATCTCTCTCATGTTCTTGCTCTCAAACCCGAGGGTTTCGATCTCTTTGCTCGAAACTCTGTTTCTGAAACTATTTGGGGGATTGCTCCTTGGTATGTAACTTCCCCATCCTCCATTAGTTTTTTCTTTAGTGGTTTATCTTAGAAGTAATTAGCTACTCTAGCTGGTGGTGTAGATGAGCTTGCATGTTGAATTCTTGAATTTCCAAGTAGTTTGAATGCTTGTTTTAGGCTCTAGGCATCCCTATGAGTACTTGCTAACATTCTTGTGAAGTTCTACTAACTTTATTTTGTGACCCAGAAATTTTCAGAAATTTTTTCTTGGAAAAATGAACCTCTTCATGAGGAGCTCATCCAAGAAGAATGTCAAGGGGGTTGTTGGTGAATCATCTGCTGCTGGACTCACCACCTCGCGCTTGATGGAGGTCCGGCCGTGCGAATGGCCACACACTCCCTTCATGGAACAAGTCAGATTCCACCAAGTGCTTCCACAATTCGTGGCAAATGCTGGGTTGACCAACTTCATCATAGATGAGTGTGACCAATACCAAACCCTCACTAATTCCTTTGTTCAAAATTTATATTTCCTAAATAGATATGATCCACCTTCAGTGCGGTTTAATCTTTATGCTGAAACCCGCCAAATGCTGCTTATTGAATTTTGTGAGATATGTTTAATTACCTCTCACGGGGAGTTAAGAGAACCCAAACCACTTGAGTTTTAGGATTTCCTGCTCACGTTAACAATCGGTGAGACGAGAGGCGTGTCAAAATCCACTGCCCCGGGCCTGTAGTTTCCTTTGGTGCATTACTTTGCTTTATTTATCATGAAGTGTTCAACTGCTAGGGAGAAGGGTAGTATACTTAGCGCTCCTAACCTTGCCATTGTACATCAAGCAATCCATAATTATCACACCTTTAATTTGGGAGCTATTATTGCCTGATGTTTACACACTAACAGATCTAAGGGTAAAATCCATGATGGTATTTATGCCACTCGCTTAGTGAAACGCTTTAACATACCTTTTTGTCATGATGACTATTTTTTACCACGAGCTTATCCAGATCGCTGATACGTCTCCAACGTATCTATTATTTTTGATGGTTTCATGCTATTATCTTGTCAAACTTTGGATGTTTTGCATGCCTTTTGTATATTCTTTGGGACTAACTTATTAACTCACTGCCAAGTGCGAGTTCCTGTTTTTTCCATGTTTTTGACCCCTTTCAGAGGAGATTTTGAAACAGAGTCCAAACGGAAGAAAATCCCTGAAAATATTTTTTCCGTAATGGAAGAAGATCGGGAAGCTTGAGAGCCAAGGCAAGGGGGGCTCAGGGGGCCCACAAGCCCCCACCCCGCGGCCAGGGGGTAGGCCGCGGCCCACAGGCTTGTGGGCCCCCTGCGCGCCCTCTACCCTAGGGGTTGCGCCTATATATTCCCTAAAAATCCAAAAAAAATCAGGAGATCATCGAAAGTACTTTTCCGCCGGCGCAAGCTTCTGTCTCCGCAAGATCCCATCTGGGGCACGTTCTGGTGCCCTGCTGGAGGGGGATTCGGATACGGAGGGCTTCTTCATCAACACCATGAACTCTCCGATGATGCGTGAGTAGTTCACCATAGACCTATGGGTCCATAGCTAGTAACTAGATAGCTTATTCTCTCTCTTGGATCTTCAATACAAAGTTCTCCATGATCTTCATGGAGATCTATCCGATGTAATCTTCTTTTGCAGTGTGTTTGTCGAGATCCGATGAATTGTGGATTTATGATTAGATTATCTATGAATCTTATTTGAGTTTCTTTTGATCTCTCTTATGCATGATTTCATATCCTTGTAATTCTCTTCAAGTTGTGGGTTTTGTCTGGCCAACTAGATCTATGATTCTTGCAATGGGAGAAGTGCTTGGTTTTGGGTTCATACCATGTGGTGACCTCACCCAGTGACAGAAGGGGTAGCGATGCACGTATCATGTTGTTGCCATCAAGGGTAAAAAGATGGGGATTTCATCATTGGTTTGAGATTATCCCTCTGCATCATGTCATCTTGCTTAAGGCGTTACTCTGTTCGTCATGAACTCAATACACTAGATGCATGCTGGATAGCGGTTGATGTGTGGAGTAATAGTAGTAGATGCAGAAAGTATCGGTCTACTTGTCTCAGACGTGATGCATATATGTATAATCATTGCCGTAGATATAGTCATGACTTTGCGCGGTTCTATCAATTGTTCGACAGTATTTTGTTCACCCACCGTATTACTTGCTATATTGAGAGAAGCCTCTAGTTAACACTATGGCCCCCAGGGTCTACTCCACACCATATTTTCAGCCTTACACTTTTTACTTCGTTGCACTTTCCGCCTTCAGATCTCACTTTTGCAAACAATCTTGAAGGGATTGACAACCCCTTTGAAACGTTGGGTGCAAGCTTGTTTGTGTTTGCGCAGGTACTCTGGACTTGACGAGACCCTCCTTCTGGATTGATACCTTGGTTCTCAAACTGAGGGAAATACTTACTGCTCGTGTGTTGCATTACCCTTTCCTCTTTAAGGGAAAAAACCAACGCAAGCCCAGTCTCCGTCAACGTGCCAGTTTCTGGCGCTGTTGTTTGAGAAGTAGCAGAAGGATTTCTGGCGCCGTTGCCGGGGAAGAACTTTTGTTGCCGTAGCAATCGCCAGTCTATGGTTGATCACCAATTTATTGATAGTGACGATTCCTTGGATAACCTTCCTTATAACTTAGTTTTTAGTGAGGTTACCCAAGATATTATCTCGTTGCCTCTACGTGCTTTGTTTGATTCCATTGCCACGTACGGATACAAGATCATGCCTGAGGACATTATTGCCTACGAAACGCCGACGCAACGGCCGAGCAGGAGCCCCAGGAGTGGGACTCTCTAGTGCTGCCGCCCAAACACTTCGAAATGAGGGCGAACGGTTACTAGGGGTGGTGATTACCAAGCTAGGCCAAAAGCTTAACCTTGGGGGGGGGGTACGTGTTTCCACCGACTTTACATTCATGCTCACATATTCTAGTTGTCGGTGTTCACACTCTTGCATTGTATTATTCATGTTAGATTTTTTTGCCTTCTTCTTATGTGGATCCAAATCAGCCCCTTACGAAGCAATGCATAAACTAGGGTTTAAGCTTATGTTACTCTAGCAACCCATCATCTACTTATTACTTCCCAATGCCTTCCCCTAGGCCCAAATAATGGTGAAGTGTCATGTAGTCAACGTTCACATGACACCACTAGAGGAGAGACAACATACATCTTATCAAAATATGGAATGAATACCAAATTCACATGAGTACTTATAACAAGACCTATCCAATGTCCTTAGGAACAAACGTAACTACTCACAAAGCATATTCATGTTCATAATAAGAGGAGTATTAATAATCATTAAGGATCTAAGCATATAATCTTCCACCAAATAAACCAACTAGCATCAACTACAAGGAGTAATCAACACTACTAGCAACCCACGGGTACCAATCTGAGGTTTTGAGACAAAGATCGGATACAAGATATGAACTAGGGTTTGGAGAGGAGATGGTGCTGATGAATATGTTAATGGAGATTGACCCCCTCTCGATGAGAGGATCGTTGGTGATGATGATGGCTTCGACTTCCCCCTCCGGGAGGGAAGTTTCCCCGGCAAAATAGCTCCGTCAGAGCTCTAGATTAGTTCTCACGAAGTTCCGGCTCGAAACGGCGGCGCCTCGTCACGAAAGGTCTGAGATGATTTTTTTTCCAGGTCAAAACCCTTCATATAGCAGAAGATCGGCACCGGAGGCCTGCCAGGGGTCCCATAAGCCTGTAAGGCGTGGCTAGGGGGGTAGGTCGCGCCCCCACGGCTTATGACCTCCTGGTGGGTCCCCTCCGGTATTTCTTTCACCCATTATTTTTTATATATTCAAAAACAATTCTCCGTAACTTTTCAGGACTTTGGCAGCTGTGCAGAATAGGTCTCTTAGATTTGCTCCTTTTCCAGTCCAGAATTCCAGCTGCCGGCATTCTCCCTCTTCATGTAAATCTTGTAAAATAAGAGGTAAAAGGCATAAGTATTGTACCATAATGTGTATTAACGACCCATAGTGCAATAAATATTTATATAAAAGCATGATGCAAAATATACGTATCACCCGGCACGGTACTATCGCTTGTGCGCTGACTGAGTGTATAACGGTTTGATGTAAAGTTCCGAGCAAGCATTGGGGTCTCTAATTAAGTTGTGGAGATTGCCTCGAGCATTTGAGGTCATCATGGAGCCACAATCCATTGTGGTGAAGCTTCGTGGTGTTGTTGGGAGCCTCCAATTAGGTTGTGGAGATTGCCCCAACCTTGTTTGTACGGGTTCGGTGACCACCCTCAAGGGTCCCTTAGCGGAATCACGGCATCTTGCATTATGCGAGGGCGTGAGGAGATAACAGTGGCCTTAGTGGCATCTTGGGGAGCATTGTGCCTCCACACCGCTCCAAACGGAGATTAGCATCCGCAAGGGTGTGAACTTCGAGATACATCATCGTCTCCGCATGCCTCGGTTATCTCTTACCCGAGCCTTTTACTTATGCACTTTACTTTGTGATAGCCATGTTGTTTCTTGTTATATATCTTGCTATCACTTAGTTGTTTATCTTGCTTAGCATAAGTTGTTGGTGCACATAGGGGAGCCTAGTTGTTTTAGGTTTTGTGCTTGACAAATTAAACAATAGTTTTATTCCGCATTTATTCAAGCTTAAACCATAATTATTTTAAAGCGCCTATTCACCCCCCATTAGGCGACATCCACGTCCTTTCACCCCTCAATAACTTCTCTAGTTCTTCTACAAAGGGACCCACATCAACTTGATGGGGATACTTGGAGTTGAGGTGGAGCTTGATGAAGTAGAGCTAGTAGTGGCCTTGGGAATCCACTTGACCATGGCTTGGGATTCCACTTCATATGAGTCGATCTCCTCTTGAAGCTTGTCCTTGCCCTTGTTGTCTTGTGGTGGAAGGTCATCTTGATATATTTTTTCCCTTGGGGAGAGTAGGATCATAATTCTCCTTTTGGAGAACAAACTTCGGGTTGGGGTATTGACCTTCTTCCCTTTCAACTCCATTGGCATGGAAGTAGCCAATGCCTTGTTTCTTCTGATGTCCTCCTTGCTTGCATACGATTTACTCGAATTGCTTACTTACGGCAATACTCTTAAATACACCTCTCTATAACTACTTTCAATAAATCGTTTTCTTGCTCGAGTGTAACTTGGCTAAGACAATCATTAGTGGAATCAAGAGAGCTACTAGCAACAACATCATTTGATTTAGCATTACTATTGTTGTTTGATACGTCTCCGATGTATCTATAATTTTTGTTTGTTCCATGTTGTTATATTATCATCCTTGTATGTTTTATAGTAATTTTATAGCAACTTTATATAATTTTTTGGGATTAACCTATTGACATAGTGCATAGTGCTAGTTGTTTTTTTTTGCTATTTTTTCCTTCGCGGAAAATCCATATCACATGAGGTCCAATTGCCACGAAACTTTACGGAGGTTTTTTTGGACCACAAGGAAACTTGGGAGCTAAGAATGAGCAGCACATGAGGCCTAGGGGGCACAGGACATCGGGGCGCTCCAAAGGCCCCTGGCGCAGCATGGTGTCTAATGGGGCCCTCGGTGTGACGCACTCGATTTAATCGTACGCTAACCATACACGCAAATGCGTACGATCAAACCCAAGGACTCACGGGAAGATATCACAACACAACTCTAGACACAAATAAAAATAACATCAGCTTCATATTACAAGCCAGGGGCCTCGAGGGCTAGAATACGGAAGCTCGATAAACACACGAGTCAGCAGAAGCAACAAATATCTGAGTACAGACATGAAACATTGGGTGCCTTAGATAAGGCTAGCACAAAAGATACAACGATCGAACGAGGCGAGGCCTCCTGCCTGGGAACCTCCTAACTACTCCTGATCATCAGCGGCCTCCGCATAGTAGTAGGCACCATCGGGGTAGCAGTCGTTGGCGGCGGGGACCTCCATCTCCTGGGCTCCATCATCTGGTCGCAGCAACGGATCGAGGGGACAAAAGGGGGAGCAAAACAGCGGTGAGTACTCATCCAAAGTACTCGCAAGTCTTAAATTAGAACTATTCTAATTATGCATCAGTATCAAAGAAGGGGGGGTTATATGTGGACTGACTGCAGCAATGCGAGAATAGAGAGAGAAGGCCTAGTCCTATCGAAGACTAGCATCTTCAGGGTCTTGCAGCAATAGACGAGAGTAGAACAGGGGGTAACACATTAATAGTCATATTGTTGCAGCAAAATTAAAGTGAGGTCATGCCTAAAGATCCTCCCTCGACTTCCTACGAGGAAGCAATCCCGAGGCAAACTAATTCCAGTTAAGTAACAATTGTAGTAGTATAAGATCGGGGCACAACTCCAAGTCGTCCTGTAACCGTGGACACGGCTATCCGAATAGTTAATTTTTATCCCTGCAGGGGTGCACCACATGTCCCGTCACGCTCGATGACACTCTGGCCGGACATACTTTTCTGGGTCCTGCCCGGCCTCGGAATATCGACACGTCGCAGCCCCACCTAAGACTAATCAGAGAGGTCAGCCCGCCGGTCTAAATCCTAAGCACAAAGGGTTCATGGGCCCAGTTCCCCTCCGCGCTCCTACACGATGCGAGGGCGGCCGACGTCAGTCCTAGCATCCCTTAATCACAAGCGCAATGCATCTCGGAACCACTCGGGCACGCGCCACTACGATTGCTGACATCTGAAAAGCTTCGGCTTATACCGCGACACCGAGTACCCATAATTCTTCCCGCGTAGCCGGTTAGTGCGAAAAGGTCTCCGACCAACCCAGATCAAATACCCAAATGCATTAACATTTTAATTAGGCCAACAACACAGTCCCACGGGAATCCACCCGTCTTACAACTAATCACCAATGATCCCAGTAACATGGTCGAGTAACTGTGTGGCTGTAACATCGGGGGGAATCCGAGGTATCACCCTCGTTGGATTCCGAAAGATGTACCCGTCAAAGTGGGTTTAGAGGAATCACCCTCGGGGGTCCCACACTTGAGGGGTTGCACGACAGAGGCGTCATCGGGAATGGTGAAAGAGGAATCACCCTCGATAACCACGACCGACTAGCTATACTACAGAGATATCATCAGGAGTACTTAGCGAGGTGTCACCCTCGGTACCCGATAGTATCTCTGTAGCATCGTACAACGAAGGGGGGTGTATGTGCTGTGTCGGGTCTGGCTCGTCGATCAGAGATCGAGATTTGAAAACAAGCGGGGCAACTGGACTACGGGGTCAGGGGGATGACTGCTCCACCTATACTAAGCATATTAAAGGTACAGGACTGAAAGTAGTAGTTCATCAAAAAATAGGCTATGCATCAGATATAGGAGCTAACTACAACAGTAGCAAAATACTAATGCAAGCAGTAGGAAGAAAGACATAGGCAATATAGGAATGATCAAGGGGGGTTTGCTTGCCTTGCTGCTCTGCGGCAAAGGACTGATCGGTAGGGTCGTATATGTACCCGGCAGCAGCGTCAGTCTCAGGGTCTACCGATAAGAAGAGGGGGAAGAAACAATAAATAATAGCAACGGTGCAACACAAAGCATGACATGGCAAGATGCAGGCTAGACATGAGCTAACGCAGCAACATCCGTCATAGACGGGTCGGAAGAATATTTGACGATATTTTCCGGGTCTCGGGCTACTACCGGTCATACTGGAAACGATGGAAAAGTTCCATGTTTGCTATGCTAGGGCCGCGTGACACACGAATGGACTGTGTATCCGGGTTCGTCTCGTTCTGCTGATCAACTTTCATGTTGAAAATATTTTGATCTCACTTACGGATTATTTAATCTTAATTTTTAAAGTTTTATTCAATAATTAGGAATTAAAAACATATTTAAATAATTTAGTAAAAAGCTATTATGACATCAGCATGATGTCATACTGACATCAACAGTTGACTGGTCAACTGACCAGCGGGTCCCGGACGTCATAGGCACAAGTTTTAGTATAGATTAAATATTGATTAATGAGATTAATTTAATGGGGGACCCACGTGACATACTCTAATTATTCTATTTATCCAATTAATTAATTTAACTAATATATATCTATTTATTTATTTAATAAAAACATTAACATTATTTTTATTTATTTATTTTAACTATCGCGTGGGGCCTCCCTGTCATAGACAGCGGGTGCGTTGGCCCCATCAGTAAGTGACCTTAGGCCAAATACCCGATTTTATTCAGAGACACATAATCATGTAAATATCGTATTCCTCCAAATATCTATATACGCAAATACATACATCGCATCTCATACATACATACGCATCTAATACATCATTTGTTTTTATTTTATTTAACTCTCACACTCTCATCTCTCTCTGTTAACAGACAACACAGAACACAACAGAGAGTTCTCTCTGCTAACTCAACATAGGAGAGAGCCAACTTCAACTCCTCCTACCGGAGTCAAACGTCGACGGATTGGAGCCCCGTTTGCCGGAACGGAACCGGGACGGTGAGGGGAACGCGATGGTGGGAGGAGCCCGAGGAGGGGCTCACCAACGTTGATGAGACGGCCCGGTGAAGCCGGAGTTCGCGGGAGGGTGGAGGTGACGGTGGTGATGACGCGGTAATGACGGTGGTGCCGGTCATCGGAGAGGGCCTCCGGGAGTCGTGGCCGGAGAGGAGAGCCCTCCGGTGAAGAAGGGGCCGGCCGGATCTGGCGAGGGTTGCCCGGCCTCAAGGGGAGGGAGGCCGGCCGGTCATGGTGGTCGCCGGAGTTGGTGGTGGGGGCCGGCCGGTCGGGTGGAGGCAGGGGAGGGGCTCGGCCGGCGGTTGAAGGGGCCGAGATGGGGAGGCTCGCCGGTCAGTGAGGGAACTGGCAGTGGAGGGTGATGCGTGGGGAGGCCCGGTGGGGGAGGGGGCTCGCCGGTGGGAGGAGGCAGGAGAGGGGCTCGCCGGCTGGGCGGGGGCGAGGTGGAGAGGAGGGCCTAGCGCAGGGGAGGGGACGAGAGGTGGGGATGGGGCGAGATCGTGGGGGGGCTCTGTCGTGGGGAGGGGAGACGAGAGATGAGGCCGAGAGGTGAGGGGTGTCGGTGGGGGTGGGGCCCCCCACGAGGGGGTTGGGGAAACGAGGCGGGAGCCCCTGGCGGCGGCGGCGCAAGTGGGAGGGAGGGAGCGAGGCAGGGAGGGGTTGCCTCGCCCTAGGGTTTGAGGGGGGTGCGGGGTGGGCTGGTTGTGGCCTGGCCGGCTCGGCCTCTAGGCCCAGTTGGGCCAGGTGGGGGGGTCGGTTGCTTGTTTTTTTTTATCATTTGTTTTGCTTTGTTTTGTTTTCCTTTTCTATTATTTCTTCTTTCTAATTTCTTTTTTTTTCTTTTTAATTTATTTTCTTTCTTTTATCATTATTATTTTTAATACTTTCTTTCTTTAATAGTTAATATGAGTTTATAAATATAGTTACCTTTTGTTTTCAATTTCTGAATCCAGATAGAAATTCAATGCGGGTCAACGACGGTAATTCTCGATGATGTGGCACCATTTGCGGGTGATCACTGTAGCTTATTTACAATATTTACTGTAGCAAAAGTGGAGGATGTCACAATTCTCCCCTAATAACAAGAATTCTCGTCCCGAGAATTAAGAGGTAGAGGGAAAGAGCCCGGGGTATTCATCACGAAGATGATCCTCGCGTTCCCAAGTTGCTTCATCTTCAGAGTGATTTGACCACTGCACCTTAAGGAACTTGGTGACCTTGCGACGAGTCTTACGTTCAGCTTGGTCGAGAATGCGGACCGGATGATCTTTATAAGAGAGGTCTTGTTGTAGCTCAAGCATATCGTGATCCACTGCTCGAATAGGGTCCTTGAAGCAGCGACGGAGCTGAGAAACATGGAAGACATCGTGAACCTGAGAAAGGTTCGCCGGCAGTTCCAATTGATAAGCCACTCTTCCACGCCTTTCGAGAACAGTGAAAGGACCAATATAACGAGGAGCTAACTTGCCCTTGATTCCGAAACGGTGTGCACCTCTCATTGGTGTGACACAAAGATAAGCCTTTTCGCCAGGTTGATAGACCATATCTTGATGATGACGGTCATACTGACTCTTCTGACGAGACTGAGCAGCCTTCAGATTCTCATGAATAAGGCGGACTTGATCTTCGGCACGTTGAATAATATCCGGACCGAAGAGTTATCGTTCCCCAGTTTCTGACCAATTCAGAGGATTTCGACACCTTCGCCCATACAATACTTCGAAAGGGGCCATCTTCAGACTAGCTTGATAGCTATTGTTGTAAGAGAACTCGGCATACGGGAGAGATTCCTCCCATTTCTTACCGAAAGAAATGACACAAGCTCGAAGCATGTCCTCGAGAATTTGGTTGACTCGTTCAACTTGTCCCTAGGATTGAGGATGAAATGCAGAGCTGAAGGACAGATGAGTCCCCATAGCCTTCTAAAAACTTTCCCAGAATTTTGAAGTGAACAAGCTGCCACGGTCCGAACTGATTACCAACGGAATACCATGAAGTGAAACAACTCTTGACATATAAAGATCTGCCAGCTGACTAGCATTAACTGTTTCTTCGACGGCCAAGAAATGTGCAACTTTGGACAGTCGATCAATGACGACAAGAATAGCATCATTACCTTTATGAGATCTGGGAAAACCAGTGATGAAGTCCATTTCAACATGGTCCCATTTCCACTAGGGAATAGAGATAAATTGCAGAGTTCCAGCAGGCTTTTGGTGTTCTGCTTTGATACGCCGGCATATATCACATTCTGCCACATAGCGTGCAATGTCTTGTTTCATATTGGGCCACCAGAATCTTTGTCGGATGTCTTGGTACATCTTGGTACTACCCGGGTGAATAGACAATGGTGTGTCATGAGCTTCTTCCATCACCTTCCCAGTCATCCTGAGATTTTCCTTCTTATTTGGGACGAATAGGCGACCCTTGAAATACAAGGCACCACCTTCATCAACAGTGAAAAAGGAGGGTTTACCCTTCGCAATATAGCTCTTAATCCTCTCAACATCATCGTCAAAGTCTTCCAGATTCTTTATGGAGCTCACAAGATCTGGTTCAACCACTAGGTTACTGAGGGAACCCTGATTAACAACACGAAGGTTCATCTTTTGTCATTTTATCCGTCATGTTCATGTTGTGGCATTTTATAAGGACGCTTGGCAATAGGAGTGGTACCGGGTACCAAGTCAATGACAAACTCGACAGCTCGAGCAGGGGGAATCCCCGGAAGTTCTTCTGGAAAGACATCTTGGAATTCTCGGACCACTGGAATGTTTTCAATCCCTTCAAGAGGCGACGCATTTAATGCATTCAAAGCATACAGCCGTGCC
The DNA here is from genome assembly GCF_904849725.1 of Hordeum vulgare subsp. vulgare. Classification (NCBI taxonomy): domain Eukaryota; kingdom Viridiplantae; phylum Streptophyta; class Magnoliopsida; order Poales; family Poaceae; genus Hordeum; species Hordeum vulgare. The sequence continues at coordinate 210,497,350 of NC_058523.1, read as the reverse complement.
TCAGCATTACGGACGAGATGAGCATGGTAGCTTATTAATTCATTTGAAGGGTGTAGGAGGTGGACGGTCTTGGTGGCACAAACGACCGATGCCGTATGAGCTTTCAACCAGTCCATCCCCAGTATGAGATCAATGTTGGAAGAACTTAATAACATGGGAGAGACAAAGAATTCCAACCCTTCAATTTCAATGGGGACATTGGAGCAGACCATGGAGGGTCGGCATTGGCCCGAGGGGGTGTTTACCACTATTGGGACATTCATCTCTTCGTACTTAATGCCATGCATTAATGCAAAACTTTCCGACATAAAGGAATGTGATGCTCCTGTATCAAACAATACAGAAGCACGTACTGAGTTAACGAGAAGTGTACCCATCACGGTAGCAGGCTGGTCTTGAGCTTGACCCATATCAATGTTGTTGGCCTGACCACGAACATAAGCAGGCTTAGCGTTGAAGCTGCGGTTCTGGTTGTTGCCACTGCCAGTTGCGGGAAGTGTTAGCTGATTCGGATTCTGCCTGCAGTCTCTAGCACGGTGACCTGGACGGCCACACTTGAAGCACAGCCCGTCCTCAGGACGGGAAGGAGGAACTCGAGGCGGTGGAGCTGGAAGCCTCGGCTGCCTAGGTGGTGGAGGAGGCAGGCGACGTGCAGCATAGGACGGCCTCGGAGTAGGAGCAGGTGCATGGTACATGTTGTTGGGAATCCAGATCTTCCGCTTCTGTGCAGATGAGCCCGAAGATGAGCCCATGTCACGGTTGCGCTTGCTGCTATCTTTGTATTCCTGAAGACCAGTCTCAACCTGAATAGCCTTGTTCACCAGGGTGGCGAAATCAGCATAGTCCTGAACGAGGAGTGTCAGCTTGATATCAGGGTGGAGGCCTTCACGGAACTTCTCCTTGAAAAGGATCGAGATGGACCTAGAGGGGGGGTGAATAGGTACAAATCCAAATTTTAACAATTACTTAGCAATTTTAGGCTAAAGTGCGGAATATAAGTGTAAGCCTAATAATTGTTATGACAAAGAGTAAGCTATTAGGAGTGAAGCAAGGCAAGCGGTAAACAATAAGCAAATACAAGTATGTAATAAGGATTAACACAAGTAGAGAGTTAGGGTTAGGAATAACCGAAACTCCGAGAGAGACAAGGATGTATCCCGATGTTCACTTCCTTGGAGGGAAGCTACGTCACCGTTAGAGGGGCGGATGTTACCACGAAGGCACACCAACGCCACAAAGGCTCACCCTATTCTCCCTTTGAGATAACTCCACGAAGGCATTTCTCAACCACTAGTGGTAAGCCTTGAGGTGGCTTCCAAACCTTCACAAACTTTCCGGGGGATATCACAATGGTTTGATTCCTCTCCGAAGACTCCTACCGCCTAGGAGTCTCCAACCTCTAAGAGTAACAAGATCACGGGGATTGCTCAAAAACTTTCTCAAATCACAAATCACTTTGGTGGGAAGGAGGAGAGGGAGACGATCTTTCTTTTGATTGGAACAACACTCTAAAGGACTCACAAATGCTCTTGGGATCTAGGATTTAGTGTAGACAAGAGTGAGTGAGAGGAAAGGTGTTCTTGGATGTATCTTGGCTGTGTTGAACACCCTTTCACGAGGTGGGAGAAGAGTATATATAGTGTGGAGTGAAATCCAGCCGTTGGAGGTGCAATAAGTCACACAGGGTCCGGACGTCCGACACTTGTTGGAAGTCCGGGCGTCCGTGAGGGACCGGACGTCCGGAGGGAGTCGGACGTTCGAGACCTGTAGGCATGACTGGAGCTCAACTGAATTTATCAGCGGCCGGACGTCCGACAGGGGTCGGACGTCCGAGGCCTGTAGGTGAGCCTGAACCTATTCGAATACATCAGCAACCGGACGTCCGGAAGTGGCCCGGAAGTCCGTATTATACAACACAATTTCTTCTGGTGGTGGCTTCCGGATTTCCGACGGGGGTCGGACATCCGGAGCTCGGACGTCCGGAGGAGGCCGGATGTCCGAGATATAGTGCACACAAACTACTGGTGTTGGCCTCCGGATTTCCGGAGCTTGGCCGGATGTCCGGCCCTCGGACGTCCGGAGGGAGCCGGATTTCCGAGTTATAGTGTGTACAAATTACTGGTGTCTGGCTGCGGATTTCCGAAGCCAGCCGGACGTCCGGCCCTCGGACGTCCGGAGGGTGCCAGATGTCCGAGGAGATTGGACATATGTTGAATTGTAGAGAGTGGATATTATGTGATGTTTGATATGATTGTAGAGATGTGGTATGAGCAAGTTTCTCGCAAAGCCTGTGATCCCCTCTTAATAGTGCGGGATCCCTATACTCAATATCATTAAACTCAAAAGACTATTCTACAGCGTCTCTTCTTAATCCCGAGTCATCTCGAAATATAACTCACCAATCTTTTCAGGCAGCCTTTGGCACAGAAATCTTAATCTACTAAAGTACTTGCCGTCCTGAGATACACTCAACAAATAGGATTAGTTTCCTATGTATGTGTTGTCATTAACACCAAAAGACAATTAGGGGCATAGCATGCACTTTCAATCTCCCCCTTTTTGGTAGTTGATGACAACATATACATAGGTCTCAAAAATATGAACCATACATTATAGTCTAGGAGATATTTTAGTACGGAGCTCCCCCTTAGGATATGCATGATAAGGAAATCGAAGCTCCAAATGGATCAATCATGGAAGAATAATAGATCATCATAGAAATAAAAGAGCAAGACATAATAGTCTATGATGATATCATAGCAAATCACAACCATTCATAAGTAGCCATACATGAATTGTATCCATTACATTAAATCTCCAAAGACTAAAAATGACGAGAATAAAATTTTAACTACGATACATTACTCCCCCTTTGTCACCAAGGACCAAAAAGGGAGCCATCAATAACACCAACCAAGCTCAGAGCTCATCATCATCATCAGCATCATCAGCCAAACCACTGCCCCCAACCTCGTCAAAGAACTCAGACCACTCAGGACCAGAAGGGAAGCCAAAATCAATGGAAGGAGCAGTAGGAGGGGCCTCATCATCACTCACAGTAAGATCGCCCGAGGCTCTCAGACGAGCCTTGAGGGCATTCTGAGAGGAAACTAAGCGGGAAACCACATCATGGGTTTGACCACACTGAAAGGAGACAGCCTTCATCAAAGCAGAGTGAGCTTTGCCAAGGAATTTGGCAATGCGACCGAGAGACGCGGAGCTAGATGAAGGGGTGGCGGCACGTGCAGCAGTGCGGCGAGTGGTAGTAGAGGAAGAAGGGGCGTGCTTGGGAGCAAAATCATTCGCCATGTGAGCGGGAATGGTCCACTTGCGATGGATGTGAGTGGTAGCCACAGAGAAATCAGCAACGTGGTTAATAAGTGCCTGAATGAAAGGAGCATGAGGAAAGGCTCGCTTGAACTGAAAGCTAGCAAGCCGAATCTCATGCCATAGGAAATGGGGCACATTGATTTTGGTCTTGGGGTTCTCGAACAAGTGGTACATGATATCGATACAATAGCCACTGAAAGAACCCTTATCACCCATCTTGGGATAGATGGTGCGGATGACACACTGAAAGATAATGAAGAAAGGTGAGCGCCAGATGGATACCTGGTTAAGGTCCTTCTCGTGCTCATCCTCATCAAGCTCACAGAGTGGTTTGAGGAGGTGTCCACACACTTCAATATTCTTAGGTGCATGGTTAGGATCATCCTTATGAATTTTATGACCAGTATGGGGAAAACCCAGAGCGGCAACAAAAGTAGCATAAGTGGCTTTGAGGCGCACGTCAGAGGTCATCCAGGTGACAGTGTTGTCGGAGCAAAAATGACATGTGGCATAGAATTGGTGGATGGCAGCAGCATTATAGTCGCAATGAAAAGCAAACGGGGCGGCAAGCCCCGAAGACTCAATAAGCTCAATGGCACCCGGATATTTCGCCGGGTGCTTGCGAATATGCTCTGTATCAATGTAAAGATGATTAGATAAGCCCTTAGGAACTATGACCATGGAAAAGACGTCAACCTGGACGTTTTTGCGAAAACATGAATCCGTAGAATCACTGTCGACCTCGTATTGATTTACGTCGCGGCGGAAAGTAAAATAGGAAGCAGCCCCAAGAGTGGTAAAGTTGGTGATATCACGACCTAACGTGGCAGGGGGCTCTAAAGAGATGCGGCGAGCTTCACCTTCAGGCTGGGCAGGAGGCGGCTGTGGCATGTAGGAGGCCCGGCGAGACCCGAGCTTGGACCTGCGAGCGACAGGTTGAGGAAGTTCCTCGGCTGCAAGCTCCTCCTCGAAGTCGGGGTCAGCATCATCAGACGATGATGGAGACGGCGACCGGCGGGGCGGAGAACGTCGGGCAGCCCGTTTGAAGGGACGGTGTGGCTCATCCGATTCTGACCCCGTGTTCATAGGGATGCGAGAGGATGAGCTGGCCATGTTCTTCCGAGCGGTGTGCTTGGTCTTGCCCATGGAGCCCTACGCGGATTAAGAATCCCCAAATGAGGAACGAACAAGAAGAGACAAGGGATAAATCAAATCCACGCGAGAAGAGACGGAGGAGCAACCTGAGATGGATCCCGTGAAGGGTACGGACGGAGGAGTAGGGGATCCGCAGAAGAGATCGGTTCGATCTTGAGGAGGGCGGCTGTGGGGAGGAGCTCCTCGAGCTGCTCCCAGGGCTGGCGGCGGCGGCTGGGGAAAATGGGGCGCAGGGGATTAGGTTTAAAGGCCCAGCCCCGCGCCCAGCTTTATATAGGGGCCCCGAGGCGTCGGACGTCCGAGAGGCGTCGGACGTCCGGAGAGTGTTCTGGCGCCGGACGTCCGAGAGGCGTCGGACGTCCGGAGGGTTTTCTGGCGCCGGACGTCCGAGAGGAGCCGGACGTCCGAGAGAGAGAGAGGAGGGGGGGCAGTTCTGGTAATTTTGTTGTGATGATGATGACTTTCATGGTATATATATATATATAGAACAAACTATGAGCACTGGTTTTCTAGAAGCATTACATGCATGAAATGATCTGTGCGTACGTTGTAAGCTTAAAAACACGTAGAATTACGACGCACTCCCCCTAAATATATGCGCACATCAAGACACAACCATAATGTGAGTGTATGTATGTGTGCAAGATTTCAAGATATGTTGTCAAGCTCCAAGATACCAAGTTCACGCCTAAGTTGACAGAACCTAGCTACGCTAAGTGGCTTGGTGAAAATGTCGGCTAACTGCATGTCGGTACCCACATGGGTAATATCAATGTCACCCTTTTGCACATGGTCTCTCAAGAAATGATACCTAATATCAATATGTTTTGTGCGAGGGTGATCAATGGGGTTTACGGAGATCTTTATGGCACTTTCATTATCACAGAGAAGAGGAACGTGTCGATACATGATACCATAATCCTTCAGTGTTTGCCTCATCCATAGCAATTGAGTAGCACAGCTTGCGGCTGCAATATATTCGGCCTCGGCCGTGGAGAGAGAAACACAGTTCTGCTTCTTCGAGGACCAACTTACCAACGAGCGTCCAAGAAACTGACATGCACCGGAAGTGGATTTCCGTCCCACTTTATCACCGGCCCAATCCGCATCAGAATACCCAATAAGATCAAACTTTGCATCCTTAGGGTACCATAAGCCTAACTTTGGGGTGTGAACAAGGTATCTAAGAATGTGCTTAACCGCCGTGTGATGGCTTTCCATAGGGGAAGCTTGAAATCTAGCACATATTCCTACACTTAACATGATGTCCGGTCTAGATGCGCAAAGGTAAAGCAGCGAACCAATCATGGAGCGATAAGTAGATGGGTCAAAAGGAATACCGTTTGAGTCTTCATTTAGAACTACATCGGTGGCCATGGGTGTCTTCATTGGTTTAGCATTTGTCATATCAAATTTCTCAAGAATGTCCTTGATATACTTAGTTTGAGACAATAAAATCCCTTCTTGAAATTGTTGTATTTGAAAACCAAGAAAGAACTTCAAGTCCGTGTTGAGTGACATCTCAAAGGTCTTGGTCATGGAGGCCGCAAATTTCTTGCACAAATGGATGTTAGGAGAACCAAAAATGATGTCATCTACATAGATTTGGCATAAGATCAAATCACCATTTTCCCTCTTAGTAAAAAGAGTGGGATCGATCACCCCCACCACAAAGCCATCATCGAGTAGGAACTTCTTAAGATGATCGTACCAAGCACGGGGTGCTTGTTTAAGACCATAAAGTGCCTTGTGAAGTTTATATACATGGTCTTTGTGATGAGGGTCAACAAACCCAGGTGGTTGTGATACATATACTTCTTCTTGTAGAGGACCGTTAAGAAAAGCACTTTTCACATCCATTTGATGCAAGGTAAAACCATTGAAAGCAGCATAGGCCAATAAAATGCGAATGGACTCAAGACGAGCAACAGGGGCGAAAGTTTCACCAAAGTCCAAACCTTCAACTTGGGAGTACCCCTGTGCTACTAACCTTGCCTTTTTGCGTAGAACAACCCCGTTCTCATCTTCCTTGTTCTCGAAGATCCATTTAGTTCCAATAACATTATGTTCTTCAGTTGGTCGTTCTACCAATGACCATACTTCATTGCGTGTGAAACAGTTTAGCTCTTCTTGCATAGCAAGTAACCAGTCGTTGTCACATAGTGCATCCTGAACCCTGTGTGGCACGATACTAGAGACAAACGAAAAGTGAGCACAAAAGTTTGTTAATTGTTTACGAGTCACTCTACCTTCCGATACGCCTGTGAGAATTTGATCAATATCAACACGACCGGCCACACGTGGCATGATGGAGGTCAAGGTTTCATGAGGTTCAACTTCGTTTCCATCATCAATGTCCTCAACATATGGATCATTTATGTGCGGAGGAAGATATTCCTCTTCGCGTTGCACCTGTTGAGGTTCATCATCAAGCATACCCATACTTTGGTCTACCTCTTGAGGATCAACTTGTTCTTGAGTGTCATCTCCTACTTGATCCTCAACAACTGGCATGATGGGTGTGCTAGTATATTGTGGAGGTACGGGTAGTGAACCGTCTTGAGGATGCGAGATGTTCTCATCATCTTCATCATCATCATGGGGTCTTTGTTCCATAGGCAAAAGTGCACCTACACCCATGTTTAAGATATCTTGTGGGGAGTCTTCTTCACCTGCATCATTTAGATCAACTTGCTCCCCATGGGAGCGTTAAATTCATCAAACGTCACGTCACGGGTTTCTATAACACATCCAGTGGATTTGTTGTAGACTCTGTAGGCGTGAGAGTTTGATCCATAGCCAACAAAAATCCCCTCAGTTGTTTTGGATTGAAATTTGCCTAACCGTTCCCGTTTGTTGAGGATGAAGCATTTGCATCCAAACACACGAAAGTACTTAACATTTGGCTTGTTCCCAGTTAGGAGCTCATACGGAGTTTTCTCCAATATTGATCGGAGGAAGAGCCGGTTTGATGCATGACATGCTGTGTTGATGGCCTCAGCCCAAAAGCTATGTGGTGACTTGTATTCATCTAACATGGACCTTGCCATTTCCAGAAGTGTCCGGTTCTTCCTTTCTGCCACACCATTTTGTTGGGGAGTGTAGGGTGCGGAGTACTGATGTCCAATCCCCTCATCACTCAGAAATTCTTCTAGGGTGTAGTTCTTGAACTCAGAGCCATTATCACTTCTTACTGCCTTAATGTCCTTGTCAAACTTCCGCTGGGCTTGTTTGGCAAAATCAATGAAAGTGACCTTTGTCTCGTCCTTGGACTTGAGAAAGAACACCCATGTATATCTTGAGTAATCATCAACAATGACTAGGCCATACTTTTTCCCTCCAAGACTTGCCCATGAAGGAGGCCCGAATAGATCCACATGAAGGAGCTCTAACGGCCTCGAAGTGGATACAACGTTCTTGGGTGGATGTCTTGATTGATGTTGCTTCCCAGCTATGCATGCACTGCACACACGATCTTTCTTAAAAGATACATTTGTTAGTCCAAGGATGTGATTACCGTTTAAGAGATTTTGAAGATTTTTCATGCCAACATGGGCGAGCCGGCGATGCCACAGCCATCCCATGTCGGCCTTGACCATCAGACAAGTTGTATGGAAAGTGCTCTCTTTCGAGAAATCAACCGTGTAAAGGTTGCCATCCAACTCTCCAACAAAAGCCACTTCAAGAGTGTCTCTCTTAAAGACTTTCACATTCGTTAGTCCAAATAGTGTGTCATAACCAATAGAAGCCAATTGGCGAACTGAAAGTAAATGATATTGAAGAGATTGAACAAGCATGACATTTGCAATAGACATGTCATTAGTGATTGCCACCTTGCCCAACCCAATTACCTGCCCTTTCGACCCTCCACCAAATACAATGCTCATGTATGGTCGAATGGCTTGCATGAAGTCATAGAGCAAGTTACTATCTCCGGTCATATGATTGGTGCATCCACTATCGATCACCCATTTTGCTCCACCGGAGAAAATAGCCTGTAAAGAATTAAGACTTGGTTTGAGGTACCCATTTTGTCATGGGGCCTTTCACATTAGTTACAAGAGTCTTAGGGACCCAAATAGCATAGAATCGAAATGCATTACGGGGACCAACGAATTTAGCATAGACCTTTCCTTTCTTTGATTTGCGTAGTACATAGGATGGCGGCATGAATTCGGTTGTCTTGTTGTGAGCAGACGGACCCCTAGTGGCCGATCCACTCACAACCTTACCTTTCTCCGTGTGTCCCTCTGGTACAAATATTTCCTTAAGAGGAGTGGTACACTTCAGAGGAGATGTACTTTTCTTGGCAGTACTTGGGTTGAACCCAAGCCCTTCCTTTGTGACACCTTCATTGTGTCGACTTAAGATCTCATTGAGAGTCTTTTGTCCTTGTGCACATGTCATGAGACCTCTGTCTAGCTGTGCCCTTAATGAACAGCTTTCCTCACGGATAGATGTCAGTTCACTACTAGGGTTAGTAGTGCAGGTATCAACATTGATAATAGGTGAGGAGTAGGCCTTAGCTAGAGTGTCAAGATAAGTGACCTTAAGTGCCTCAAAGCTCTTTGTAAGAACAGTGAGTTTCTCTTCCTTGTCTTTGAGAGACAAGGATAGACGCTCACAGTCCTTAGAAAGAGAAGCATGAGAGTTCACAAGTCGGTCTTTATCATTTAGTAATTCTCTGCACACATTTTCAGCCTTTTTCAAGGAGGCAAGATCATTAGCATGTTTATCAAGGTTTTCACCTACTTTTGAACATAATGCATCATTTTGTGCTTCCTCATAAAGGACTTTCTGCTCAAGGAGTTCATTTCTCTCCTTCTCCTCGGTGACGAGGATTTCGAGTTCCTTGATGGTATTGGTGTGCTTACTCACCATTTCCATAAGTATGCGAAACATAGTGAGCTTCTTTCCTTTGAGAGAGCCCATAAATTTGTTTATTTTAGCAAACATGGGATGATCTAAATCATTATCCTCATAATGATCTTCCGCATCAAGATACTCATCAGAAGGGGTAGAAGCTAGACTGAAGGAGTTTAGCCGTGGGGTTACCTTAACCTTATCGTGGGAGCTTTGGTCTTCCCCATCTCCCATGGCAGTCTTTGCCATCAGACACTTGTGAGCGTTGCCCTTGCAGTCCTTCATATAGTTGTAGTGAACAACATCACCACTTTTGTTGACTAGCCTCAAAGTACTCTGTGTGTCTTGAGCTACTCCGGCAACTCCACCAACATCTTCTGGATCTGATTCTTCTTGAGCAACCATTGCTCTTCCATCTGTCCTTTTGGACTTGGAGTTCATAGGGTTTGGTAACTTCTTCTTTACGAAGGTCTTTGGAAACCTTGGTTTGTCTTCTCTCTTCTCATAAGGGCAGTCGTTGGAGAAGTGGTTGGTTTCCTCACAGTTATAGCATTTCCTTACCTTCTTCTTTGGAAATCTTCCCTTGAACTTCCCTGCACTGAACTTCTTCACAAAGAGGGCAATGTCCTCAAAAGATGGGCTTTCATCAGAGTCAACATCATCACCATCTTGACAGTCATCATCACCTTCTTCTTCTTCACTTTCTTCTTCGTCATACTCATGCTTGGCTTTCAAAGCAAGGTTGATCTTTGATGTTGAAGTGCCATGCATGGCTAGGTGCTTTGTTGCATTTGCCTTTGACTCTTCAAATAGTTGGAAAGTGGATATGATGTCATCCGGAGTCATTTCTTTGAAGGCATGATGTTTTCTCATGTCCCATACCATTTGATGGTGATATGGAGCAAGAGCGTGAAGTAATTTGTCCACAAGAAATCTCTTGGTCAAATTGAAACCATCTTGCGTCTTGTCACAGTCACATGACTCAATGTCTGCGGCGAGAGTCATGAGCCATTCTAGTAGTTGCTTGGGAGATTCACCCTTTTCCATACAGAAATTCTGTAATTGCCCCTTGGCAATTTCATATTGAGCAAGCCGAAGAGTGGAGGTACCGGTCTTGGTCCTTATGATGTTGTCCCACAATTCCTTGGCACTTGTGATGTGAATGTAAGGTCTTCGTTGCTTGTCATTCATCCCCTTTCTTGTGCACATGATTGCAGTGTCATTGAGATGCTTGTCATAAGTTTCTCTGGGCGTGAGGCATCTTGGATCAACAGGATTGTACCCATGCTCGAGGATGTCCAGCATCTCATCATTGGCGTACCTAAGATGATCCTGCATACCAACTCTCCACAAAGCAAAATCAGAATTGTCATCAAGCAAGGGAGGTTTTCCTCCAGGATTGTACTTAGGTTTCTCAATTTGAGACTTAGCATAAAGCCATGGAACACTGGTTTGGTTCCTCCCCGGAGGAGGCTGGCCAAATGAAGTACCGTGCACGTGGGGCCCTGAGGCCCTCGGGGACTTGGCTATCCCCGTGGTTAGTGCTCCTAGTCTCATTTGAATTATGGACTCAAGAGAAGCATCATGCTCCTCTTTTTGCTTGGCAAGGGCCCGTTCCAGGTCCTCAGAGGTGAAAGACTTGACTTCCGCGGAAGTCCCGTCCCTCTGCACTGGAGCTACTGCAGCTGGATCCATGTCCATCTCGCTCTAGGGCGGTTAAGCCACACAAATAGAGCACGGGGCTCTGATACCAATTGAAAAGGATCGAGATGGACCTAGAGGGGGGGTGAATAGGTACAAATCCAAATTTTAACAATTACTTAACAATTTTAGGCTAAAGTGCGGAATATAAGTGTAAGCCTAATAATTGCTATGACAAAGAGTAAGCTATTAGGAGTGAAGCAACGCAAGCGGTAAACAATAAGCAAATACAAGTATGTAATAAGGATTAACACAAGTAGAGAGTTAGGGTTAGGAATAACCGAAACTCCGAGAGAGACAAGGATGTATCCCGATGTTCACTTCCTTGGAGGGAAGCTACGTCACCGTTAGAGGGGTGGATGTTACCACGAAGGCACACCAACGCCACGAAGGCTCACCCTATTCTCCCTTTGAGATAACTCCACGAAGGCGTTTCTCAACCACTAGTGGTAAGCCTTGAGGTGGCTTCCAAACCTTCACAGACTTTCCGGGGGATATCACAATGGTTTGATTCCTCTCCGAAGACTCCTACCTCCTAGGAGTCTCCAACCTCCAAGAGTAACAAGATCACGGGGATTGCTCAAAAACTTGCTCAAATCACAAATCACTTTGGTGGGAAGGAGGAGAGGGAGACGATATTTCTTTTGATTGGAACAACACTCTAAAAGACTCACAAATGCTCTTGGGATCTAGGATTTAGTGTAGACAAGAGCGAGTGAGAGGAAAGGTGTTCTTGGATGTATCTTGGTTGTGTTGAACACCCTTTCACGAGGTGGGAGAAGAGTATATATAGTGTGGAGTGAAATCTAGCCGTTGGAGGTGCAATAAGTCACACAGGGTCCGGACGTCCGACACTTGTCGGAAGTCCGGGCGTCCTTGAGGGACCGGACGTCCGGAGGGAGTCAGACGTCCGAGACCTGTAGGCATGACTGGAGCTCAACTGAATTTATCAGCGGTCGGACGTCCGACAGGGGTCGGACATCCGAGGCCTGTAGGTGAGCCTGAACCTATTCGAATACATCAGCAGTCGGACGTCCGGAAGTGGCCCGGAAGTCCGTATTATACAACACAATTTCTTCTGGTGGTGGCTTCCTGATTTCCGACGGGGGTCGGACATCCGGAGCTCAGACATCCGGAGGAGGTCGGATGTCCGAGATATAGTGCACACAAACTACTGGTGTTGGCCTCCGGATTTCCGGAGCTTGGCCGGATGTCCGGCCCTCGGACGTCCGGAGGGAGCCGGATTTCTGAGTTATAGTGTGTACAAACTACTGGTGTCTGGCTGCGGATTTCCGAAGCCAGCCGGACGTCCGGCCCTCGGACGTCCGGAGGGTGCCGGCTGTCCGAGGAGATTGGACATATGTTGAATTGTAGAGAGTGGATATTATGTGATGTTTGATATGATTGTAGAGATGTGGTATGAGCAAGTTTCTCGCAAAGCCTGTGATCCCCTCTTAATAGTGCGGGATCCCTATACTCAATATTTGTAAACTCAAAAGACTATTCTACAGCATCTCTTCTTAATCCCGAGTCTTCTCGAAATATAACTCACCAATCTTTTCAGACAGCCTTTGGCACAGAAATCTTAATCTACTAAAGTACTTGTCGTCCTGAGATACACTCAACAAATAGGATTAGTTTCCTATGTATGTGTTGTCATTAACACCAAAAGACAATTAGGGGCATAGCATGCACTTTCACTCCTGCCTGCGTGCATCAGTCGCAATGCCTTCTTCAGCATAGCGAGATAATTCCAGAAATTCCCGTTGATAAGCATCCACAGTCTTGTTGCCTTGGACCAAGTTGCAGAACTCACGCTTCTTCCGGTCCATGATTCCCTGGGGAATGTATCGAGCACGGAAAGCAGCCTTGAACTCTGCCCAAGTGATGATAGTTCCATCGGGCTGAGAGCGCATGTGGCTGTCCCACCATTGAGCAACGGGACCCTTCAGAAAGTAGGCGGCAAAGTTGACATAGCTCGCCAGGGGCACATTGGCAGACTCCGGCTCATAAGAAATGTCACGGAGCCAGTCATCAGCATCAAGAGGCTGAGTTGAGCTGCGGTAGATCGCAGGGTTGAGACGGCAGAAGTCTTGCAGTGTCACGCCTTGCGGTTGGTTCATGTTCGGCCTTTGGAACTGATCCATGAGCCCTTGCATAAACTGGCGGTTCAGCTCAAACTGTTGGATCATCCCCGCCATATACTCAGGAGGCGGGGGTGGTGCATCGTTGGCAGGGGCACGCGGGCGGCCAGCTCGTCTAACCATCCTGTTAAATATTTAGCAGGAGTAGTTTAGCTTAAAGTAATTGCAAAGGCATCGCACGCATTCATGAAGTAATTAAGCATAATGAAAGGGAAATGCGATAGATACTCCATAGTAGTTGAGTTCGACATACAGACCCATACATAAGTTCGATTACAGACTAACGATTACAAATTCAAAATTTGGCGATAGCCCGGACGCATTAGACGATACCCTGGACTCACTAGGTGGCGCGCAGGCACGCGGTGGAAGAGTACCACAACGAGATGTAGCGATAAGGCTACATCAACGTCGGAGAGGACGATTGAATCCTCATAGCTGACGGTGATAGAAGGTAGGGACAGGACCCTGTGTCCCGTTGTGACTCTGGTGAGGGTACCGCATCCAGTCGAGGAGCTGAGGTCCAAGTGCAGGGGTTCTACCCCCAACATCAGTCCACTCGAGAGCTGGTGGTAGCTCTGTCCTGCTCGGCTCACGGATGCGCATAGGGGGAACCCTCGGACAGTGTGATGGCTGCAGCTCTGTCAACGCGTCGTAAACACGAGCGCGCATAGCATACAGCTCCACAGTCAGAGCTCGGAAAGCACGATCCATTTCCTCAGTGTACTGCACCAGAACCCGCGCGTCGTAGTGACGCGTCACGTAGGGGGCGCAGACAGCAACGTAGGAATGGTCACTGCGCTCCCGAACGTCAGAAGCGTATGTAGTGAGATCAGACCCAGTCTCATCCCCAGCACGAGCATGCGGGGTGTATCTGAAAGGGCTCTCCTCTAGGTGAGGGTACGCTCCACGGAGATGGGCGATGGTGATGTAGGCCGCATCATGGACGGCCATCTCGACCGACACTCCAATACCATAGAAGACGTGGCGCTCGAGGGTCTTGCCGCCCCTCTGGTCGAAGATGCGAACCTCACCCTGGTACTGGTACTGGTTGTACTCGCGGAAATCCTCGAACACAGTGTACTCGGGATACCAGCGATATCCCAGCCTGGTCAGGAGATCGACCAAAATGGCCGGGAACCCAGTCGTCTCAGTGGCCTGTGTGAGGCGCACGTGCTGTCTTGCGGGACGCATCTGAAAACAAGATTGACAGATGTCAACGACAGTGTGTGTAATACATATTCAGGAGAAAAAGAGTAGATAGTCCAGCGCTCCGGGTCGATGTGATTCGAGAACCTAATGTTAGAGTTAGTAAAATCTTTGACCCGAAAGAGAAGAGAGAGTAGAGCCCAGAGTATAGGAAAGGAGAAAAAGATACTAATACCACCCAATTGAGATGTGGGCCCGTAAGCCGCAACATCAGTGTTAGTAAAGTTTTTCAAACACTAGACTCAACTTCGGCCAAGGAGTTGGAAAGGGGGCTACCTACAGGCAGTTGGCTCTGATACCAACTTGTGACGCCCTCGATTTAATCGTAGGCTAACCATACACGCAAATGTGTACGATCAAACCCAAGGACTCACAGGAAGATATCACAACACAACTCTAGACACAAATAAAAATAACATCAGCTTCATATTACAAGCCAGGGGCCTCGAGGGCTAGAATACGGAAGCTCGATAAACACACGAGTCAGCGGAAGCAACAAATATCTGAGTACAGACATGAAACATGGGGTGCCTTAGATATAGGAGCTAACTACAACAGTAGCAAAATACTAATGCAAGCAGTAGGAAGAAAGACATAGGCAATATAGGAATGATCAAGGGGGGTTTGCTTGCCTTGCTGCTCTGCGGCAAAGGACTGATCGGCAGGGTCATAGATATACCCGGCAGCAGCGTCAGTCTCGGGGTCTACCGGTAAGAAGAGGGGGAAGAAACAATAAATAATAGCAACGGTGCAACACAAAGCATGACATGGCAAGATGCAGGCTAGACATGAGCTAACGCAGCAACATCCGTCATAGACGGGTCGGAAGAATATCTGACGATATTTTCCGGGTCTCGGGCTACTACCGGTCATACTCAAAACGATGGAAAAGTTCCATGTTTGCTATGCTAGGGACGCGTGACACACGAATAGACCGTGTATCCGGGTTCGTCTCGTTCTGCTGATCAACTTTCATGTTGAAAATATTTTGATCTCACTTACGGATTATTTAATCTTAATTTTAAAAGTTTTATTCAATAATTAGGAATTAAAAACAAATTAAATAATTTAGTAAAAAACTATTATGACATCAGCATGATGTCATGCTGACATCAACAGTTGACTGGTCAACTGACCAGCGGGTCCCAAACGTCATAGGCACAAGTTTTAGTATAGATTAAATATTGATTAATCAGATTAATTTAATGGGGGACCCACGTGACATACTCTAATTATTCTATTTATCCAATTAATTAATTTAACTAATATATATCTATTTATTTATTTAATAAAAACATTAACATTATTTTTATTTATTTATTTTAACTATCGCGTGGGGCCTCCGTGTCATAGACAGCGGGTGCGTTGGCCCCACCGGTAAGTGACATTAGGCCAAATACCCGATTTTATTCACAGACACATAATCATGTAAATATCGTATTCCTCCAAATATCTATATACGCAAATACATACATCGCATCTCATACATACATACATACATACATACGCATCTAATACATCATTTGTTTTTATTTTATTTAACTCTCACACTCTCATCTCTCTCTGTTAACAGACAACAGAGAACACAACACAGAGTTCTCTGTGCTAACTCAACATAGGAGAGAGCCAACTTCAACTCCTCCTACCGGAGTCAAACGTCGACGGATGGGAGCCTCGTTTGCCGGAACGGAACCGGGACGGTGAGGGGAACGCGATGGTGGGAGGAGCCCGAGGAGGGGCTCACCAACGTTGATGAGACGGCCCGGTGAAGCCGGAGTTCGCGAGAGAGCGGAGGTGACGGTGGTGATGGCGCGGTGATGACGGTGGTGTCGGTCGTCGGAGAGGGCCTCCCGGAGTCGTGGCCGGAGAGGAGAGCCCTCCGGTGAAGAAGGGGCCGGCCGGATCCGGCGAGGGTTGCCCGGCCTCAAGGGGAGGGAGGCCGGCCGGTCATGGTGGTCGCCGGAGTTGGAGGTGGGGGCCGGCCGGTCGGGTGGAGGCAGGGGAGGGGCTCGGCCGGCGGTTGAAGGGGCCGAGATGGGGAGGCTTGCCGGTCAGTGAGGGAACCGACGGTGGAGGGTGATGCGTGGGGAGGCCCGGTGGGGGAGGGGGCTCGCCGGCGGGAGGAGGCAGGAGAGGGGCTCGCCGGCCGGGTGGGGGCGAGGTGGAGAGGAGGGCCTGGCGCACGGGAGGGGACGAGAGGTGGGGATGGGGCGAGATTTGGGGGGGTCTCGATCGTGGGGGGGGCTCTGTCCTGGGGAGGGGAGACGAGAGAGGATACCGAGAGGTGAGGGGTGTCGGTGGGGGTGGGGCCCCCCACGAGGGGGTTGGGGAAACGAGGCGGGAGCCCCTGGCGGCGGCGGCGCAAGTGGGAGGGAGGGAGCGAGGTAGGGAGGGGTTGCCTCGCCCTAGGGTTTGAGGGGGGGTGCGGGGTGGGCTGGCTATGGCCTGGCCGGCTGGGCCTCTAGGCCAAGTTGGGCCACGTGTGGGGGGGGGGGGGGTTCGGTTGCTTGTTTTTCTTTTTTTTATCATTTGTTTTGCTTTGTTTTGTTTTGCTTTTCTATTATTTCTTCTTTGTAATTTCTTTTTTTTTCTTTTTAATTTCTTTTCTTTCTTTTATCATTATTATTTTTAATACTTTCTTTCTTTAATAGTTAATATGAGTTTATAAATATAATTACCTTTTGTTTTCAATTTCTGAATCCAGATAGAAATTCAATGCGGGTCAACGACGGTAATTCTCGATGATGTGGCACCATTTGCGGGTGATCACTGTAGCTTAATTACAATATTTACTGTAGCAAAAGTCGAGGATGTCACACTCGGGCACCTCCTCCACCGCCTCTCAACTCTATAAATACCCCAATATTCAGAAAACCCTAAAGGAGTCGACGCAAAATTGTTTCAACCGCCGCAAGTTCCAGAGCGACGAAATCCAATCTAGAGCGCGTTCCAGAGAGGAACACAATCACGGAGGGGTTCACCATCCTCATTGGTGCTCCTCCGATGATGCATGAGTAGTTCATGTCAGAACTACACGTCCATATGCATTAGCTAGATGGCTTTCTCTCTCGTTTTGTTTCTCAATACAATGGTCTCTTGGAGATCCATATGATGTAACTCTTTCTTTTGCGTGTGTTTGTTGGGATCCGATGAATTGTGAGTTTATGATCAGATCTGTGAAAACATATTCATGCTTGATTATTATAGCCTCGTATTTCTTCTCCAATATTTGGTTTTTGTCTCGCCGACTTGATCTTTTATCTTGCAACGTGAAGAGGTGCTTTGTGATGGGTTTGATCTTGTGGTGCTCAATCTTAGTGACACAAAGAGACATGACACACATGTATCGTTGCTATCAAGGATAAGACGATGGGTTCTATTCCTACATGAATAGATCCTGTCTACATCATGTCACCGTTCTTAAGGCATTACTATATTTGTCCATGAACTCAATACACTAGATGCATGCTGGATAGAGGTCGATGTGTGGAGTAATAGAAGTAGATGCACGTAGAAGTCGGTCTACTTATCTTGGACATGATGCTTATATACATGATCATTGTCTTGGATATCATCATAATTATTCGCTCTTCTATCAATTGCCCAATAGTAATTTGTCTACCCATCGTTTGCTATTTCTCGAGAGAAGCCACTAGTGAAACCTATGGCCCCGGGTCTACTTCACATCATCTATTTGCAATCTATACTCTGCTATTTATGTTTCAACCTTATTTTCTCTTTTTCACACCTATATTATAAAAAAACAAAAATAGCTTACTTGTTCTATCGGATTTCGGGCTCCGCAAAACCCTAAGGATTCTAACACAGGGGCGTGTGCGTAGGATCCTCCCTGCTTCGTATCGCCTACACTCTACTCGGTGGGAACGGCGAAAAACTCACTCGAAGGTGAGGAGAACTCAGAACACGGCAGTTTACCCAGGTTCGGGCCGTTGCGAAGCGTAAAACCCTACTCCTGCTTTGGTGGATTGCTCTCAAGGAGGTTGATGGGCAAGATAGTACAGTGATTTCGTTCCTCCGGAGGCCAAGTGGCTAAGTGTGTTGTTCTAGGGTTCCGATCTCTCCCTCCTTGCTCAGGCATCCTACCCTCTCTATTTATAGTGGAGGCCAGGGTCCTCTTCCCTTATCGTAGGCGGGAAGGGATCCCACAACTGCCAGTTTCGGTTGGAGACAAGGTAACATGCCTCCCTTGTCAAAAGTGGTCTTCGCGTGCAAAGCCGCTGCCAGCACCGCAGAGGTGAGCGCAGGGATGACGTCCGTCCTGCCGGCGGGCGACCAGGGCCTTCTTGCACCGGAAGGGAAACCTTTAGAAGATGCCTTTGGGGTCCTGATTCGCTCCCGCCTTCTTTGCACCAAAAGGGGAACCTCTCCTTCTCTGCCACCTTCTGATCGCCGGCCCTTTTCTGGCGTCACCCTTGACTCCTGAGACCCAGCCTTACCTCAGTATATCCGCCGCTCCGGAGGGGTCCTGGGGAGGCCACCCCACAGGTCTTGACGCTCCTCCTCCTCGTGAGGCTCGGCCCCTCACGAGGAACTTGTTCGGGGTGGTGTCGTTCCATGCCGATCTTGTGCTGACAAAGTGGGCCAGCCCTGAGTCGCAGGCAGGCAGGTCTGGGTATCCCCATTCCCAGAACACCGACAGTAGCCCCCGGGCCCAAGGAGCGGCTGGGTTGGCTTCTTGGCCAAGCCTTGAAGATGGCCCGAAACATTGTGGGTCCCCTTTGCGTGTGGTTCTGGCGACCCATGTGTCTCGAAGCTGCGCGGCGACGCCCTCGCTCTCCGAGGTGCCATGGCACGACGGTGTGATTCCCAAGAGTCGCGCAGGCCATCATTTTTCGCATTGAATGCGACGCACCCAACGGCCCTAGCGGATGTGACCGATCGATGGACAGGTGAGGCGACGTGAGTGGCAACGCTTCCATCGGCCCACCTCGCGGTCCTCGCGAGGCGTGCGACTCCCACGCTCCCGCGATGGTCGGTGGCTAGGGCTCGCGCATAAGTACGCCCGCCTCCCGTGGAGGAAAGCACCGCAACCTTGGGCTCCATCTCTGCTTCCCCCATCCAATGCGAGGAGACTTCTTCCCCTTCTTTTCTCTTCGTCTTCATGGCATCCCCCGAAGATGGTACTAGCCGGGGAAAGCGTGTGGTGCCACCTACGCCTTCGTTCGCTGCTGGGGGCAATGGCGGACGGCCTCCGGGATCTTCGCGCTTCCGCTCCCGCTGGGTGATGGCTGATGAGTAAGTCCCTCATTGTGTTTCCTTTGCTTGTTGCTCCGTCTGTCGTCCTTGGGTTGATTCTCCTTCTTCTTCAGCATGCCCGCCACCGAGAAGCCGAGGTTAGGGGGCTTCAGGAGGAGGCTGAGGGTGTTAGGGCATATTTTATGCCTAAGTAATTTTGGTGATTGATGACAGTACCGCAAAGGACTAATCGTGTGTGTTAAGATTTCAGATAACACATGTCAACGGCACAAGACGACTCGCCCCCTCTTTCCATGGAACAGAAGCACGGTGTACTATACGATTCTCCTTCTTTGAGTCATAGGAACACCGTACTATTAAGAGGGGACCCGTAGTGGAAAGGTTTGGGTGGAATCAATTTTGCACGCACACACTTTATCTCCTTTCCCTTTACCTGCAACTTTGGAGTGGCTCCCACCTCTGTTTTTATCTCATCTAAGCAAAAGGTATCTCAGCGGTAGTACCATTGTGCCTAGCGGTAGTACCGCTCGGCCTAGCGGTGGTACCGCTGGAACTGGCGGTAGTACCGCTCGCCCTAGCGGTAGTACCGCTCGTGCTGGCGGTAGTACCGCTATCCTGGCGGTAGTACCGCCCCTGGTCAGCGGTAGTACCACTCCAGGAGCTTAGTACCGCCTTCCTAGCGGCTGTACTTTGTCGGACCTTTTTGCGAAGACTTTCTTGGCGGTGGTTGGCCCGGTAGTGCTTCTGCACTACCATGGGCCCAGCGGTAGTACCGTTGTAGCCAGCGGTAGTACCGCTGGAGTGCCAACGGTAGTACCGCTGCAGCCAGCGGTAGTACCGCTAGGCTCGGGCTGTGAGTGGGGAAACGGTTGGATTCCCCCCCCACCACCACTATATAAGGGGTTCTTCTTGTTGTAGAACCCTACCTTTGACCCTCCCAAGCTCCATTGTTGCTCCCTAAGCTCAAAAGTGCCCGATCTCTCTCCCTAGCCAATCAAACTTGTTGATTCTTTAGGGATTGGTTGAGAAGGCCTAGATCTACACTTCCACCAAGAGAAAAGTTGATTCCCCCACCAATCCCTTGCGGATCTTGTTACTCTTGGGTGTTTGACCACCCTAGACGGTTGAGGTCACATTGGAGCCACATTCCATTGTGGTGAAGCTTCGTGGTCTTGTTGGGAGCCTCCAAGCTTTGTGTGGAGTTTGCCCCAACCTTGTTTGTAAAGGTTCGGTCGCCGCCTTCAAGGGAACCTATAGTGGAATCATGGTACCTTGCATCGTGTGAGGGCGTGAGGAGAATACGGTGGCCCTAGTGGCTTATTGGGTAGCATTGTGCCTCCACACCGCTCCAACGGAGACGTACTTCCTGTCAAAGGGAAGGAACTTCGGTAACACATCCTCGTCTTCATTGGTTCTACTTGTGGTTATCTCTAACCTTTACTGAGTGTATGCTTATGTTGTTGTCTATCTCTTACTTGTCTTAGTTGTTCTTGTTGTTAGCATCATATAGGTTCACCTCGTTGTTGCTATTTTAGTGAACCCGTATGTTGCTTACCCTAACTTGTTAAGATTAATTAAAAACTGGTATTAGAGTCACGTCTCTTTATTAAGGGTTTAACCACCCAAAGAGTATGGAAGATGATGAGGGAGTTCCCCGTGCACAAACCGAGGGCATGGACTTGACTTCGATCACAAGGGACGACTTGAATACGGCTATGGCCGCACTCAAGACGCCCATGACGAACGAGGTCAAGACCATGCTTAAAGAGTTAATTGAGGGAATTAAGAACTCTCCCGAACCGGCATTGGTCGTTAAACCCACCACCACGGATTCGGAGGCCAATTCTGTTAGGGGAACGGCTAAAGGTATGCAACCTTCCCGTCCTCTCGAAAATGATGGGAATGGGACGTATACATCTGTTCCACCACCCTTAGTCTATGGAGGACCGGTTCCCACACCGCGTCTTAATCCCGTTGGTCCTCCTCCTAAGCTCGTAAAAGGTGATTTTGCTAACTGGGTATTTTCTATTAAATCTCATTTGAATCACAGCTCAACAAATTTGTGGAGAATCATCGAGCAAGGCTATTATCCCCATGATCCAAGCAACCTCACTCCAAGAGAAGAAGCGGACAATCAATATAATCACTCTGCTTTGTTTATTCTCCAGTTCGCAGTGCCACCTGAAGATCTTCCTCACTTGCGTCCCTTCACTTTGGCCAAGGACTGTTGGGAGCACATTATGGTGTTGTACAAGGGAAGCTCAAGCATTCAGTGGTCCAACTATGAAGTGGTACTTGATAAGGCCGATGAGTTTGTGATGAAGGAAGACGAGGACCCTCGTGATCTCTATCGGAGGGTGACTGCTATTGCTGTGGCACTCAAGGACCATGGGAGCAAGGATGTGGATGATACATGGGTCAAGCGCAAGTTTCTCAAAGCCATCATGCCTTACAATAAAGCCATGTCATCTGTCATTCGTCAGCGACCAGACTTCCACTCCTTGTCTTCCAGTGAGGTGTTGGATGAATTCATTGCAATGTCAATCATGAATGAGACAGCTCACAATGCACTTGCTCGTGTTCGCTCAAAGACAACTTCACCCAACCTTGCGTTAAAGGCAAAAGCAACTTTTGAAGAAGAAGAAGAGGATGAGGAAGAGGAGAGCTGCCCTGAAGACATGAAGTATGCTTATCATGAGCACATGGCTCTTGCGTCAAGGCAATTCTGGGGCAACAAGAGGAACTCAAGACCCACCTTCACCAAGAACAACTCAAGTGGGTTCAAACCCAAGCAACGAGTGAGGACATGCTATAACTGTGGTAACATGAGTCACTTCGTGGCCGGATGTCCCTATGAGAAAAGGGAAGACAATGGGGGCAAGCTCATTCGCAAAGACAAAACCAAGTCATTCCCAATCAAGAACAACTTTGTGAAGAAACCCCACCCAAAGGGCATGGTGGCCCTTGAAGAGTACCCTTCCGATGATGATGATGATGATGATATGGTGGCAACGACAACTGTTGCTATTGTCACCCCCTCTCCCAAGAAGGTGTCTCTCTTCAACGCCCCCAACGAGAACCACATCGCCAAGTGCCTCATGGCAAAAGGTATCGATCAGGTAACCCCCATCATTAAGACCAACATCGCTACTGCTCCTTCATTGTTAAATTGTGTTAATTATAGTGATGTTGGGGAACTTAATGAGCATGATCTTGACAAATTTTTGTGCACTATTAAGTGAGAATCCAAGAAGCACTTTGTTGCTCTCTTGGAACAACTGGGTGAGGCCGATGACCTCATCGAGTCTCATGAGGATACCATCTCCGAGCTTCAGGGACATAGTCGTGACTATGTCGATGAAATTGTTGAATTATCTATTGCACTAGAAAAGGGGCACACTCTTCGTTTGGCTCTTGAGGAGTCATACAACGATGACTGCGCTAAAATGCAAAAGAAACTAGATCATGATACTGTTCTTACTCGTATGCTTAAGTCTGAAAAGTATGCTCTTGGGGTTGGCCATGACAGACTCAAAGTGGAGTTTGACACACTTGACAAGGCTCACAAGGTCTTGAAAGATGTTCATTTCTCTCTGAAAGAGTCTCATGATCAACTCCAACCAAAGCTTACCAAGGAGATCTCTACTTGTCCTCCCTTTGTGTTAATTGATAATGCTTGTACAACTAATCCTTGTTGTGAGCATGTACATCTTGTGGAGGAAAATGCCAAGTTAAAAGAGAAACTTGAGAAGGGCCTTGTGGCATGCATACAAGGTGAGAAGAGCCTGAACGACCTCTTGAGCAATCAAAAGGGTGTTGTAGGAAAGGAGGGACTTGGACTTACCTCCAAGTCAAAAGGAAAAAGGAGGAACAGGAACAAACGATCCCCTACCCTCATGGACATCTTTTTCAAAGAGGGCGAAGGGACTCAGGAGGTGAACAGGAACAAGGTGGACGATGGTAACGTCAAGAAGGGCAAAACCATTCCTACTAACACAGCCGACAAACTCAATCCTTCCTATGTCTTATGTCGTGCTGGTGATGGGCATGTTTATGCCAGGTTTGTTGGTTCTTACTATGAGTCCATTGAATGGGCTATCTGGGTTCCTAAGACCCTTGTCTCTAACATTAAAGGACCCATTAAAAAATGGGTACCTAAAACCAAGCCTTGATCTATTGCAGGAGTTTGCTTCCGGTGGGGTGTCATGGTTGCTCGATAGTGGAGCAACAAATCATATGACCGGAAGCAAGGACTTAGTGGTGGATGTGCATCCTTCTCCATCTATGCCCACCCATGTCCAATACGTCGATGCATCCTCGTCAAAGGTATTGGGATTTGGTAAGGTGGTCATCTCTCAAGAGTTGTCTATTGAGAAGGTCATGCTTGTTGAGTCTCTTGCCTACAATTTACTTTCGGTTCGTCAACTTGCAATTATGGGTTTTTCCACTTTATTTAATCTTGATACTGTGGTCCTCCTGTGGAGCAAGACTCTTAAAGTAGCCTATGTTGGATATGTCAAAAATGGTCTTTATGTGGTGAACTTCTCAAAGCGACCCACTAAGACTGCGACGTGTTTAATGGCTAAAGTTGATGTGGGCTGGCTTTGGCATCGCCGACTAGCTCATGTCAATATGAGGTCTTTGCAAAGTCTTCTCAAAGGGGACCATATTCATGGACTAACAAATGTGAGTTTTGCTAGAGATCGTGCTTGCAGTGCCTACATTGAAGGAAAGATTCATGAAACTGCACATCGTCCAACGACTCTCATTTACACTAAGAGGCCATTGGAGCTCCTCCATATGGATCTTTTCGGTCCTCCATCATTTGATAGTCTTGGAGGCAGA
The DNA here is from genome assembly GCF_904849725.1 of Hordeum vulgare subsp. vulgare. Classification (NCBI taxonomy): domain Eukaryota; kingdom Viridiplantae; phylum Streptophyta; class Magnoliopsida; order Poales; family Poaceae; genus Hordeum; species Hordeum vulgare. Next base: position 210,472,886 of record NC_058523.1, on the reverse strand, counting down.
AAGTACTGCTTGGTGATTGTTGATGACTACTCAAGATACACCTCGGTATATTTCTTCAAAAGGAAGAGTGAGACTCAACAAACTGTCATCAACTTTGCTAATGAAGCTCAACGTCAACATGAAGCAAAGATCTTGATGATTAGAAGTGACAACAGCACCGAGTTCAAGAACTACACCTTGGATGAGTTTCTAGGTGATGAGGGAATAAAGCATCAATATTCAGAACCATATACCCCTCAACAAAATGGCGTGGCAGAAAGGAAGAACCGGACTTTGATGGATGCTGCAAGAACAATGATGGCGGAATTCAAATCTCCATATAACTTTTGGGCTGAGGCCATCAACACAGCATGTCATGCGTCCAATCGGCTCTATATCCGCAAAGGCTTGAACAAGACTCCATATGAGATTCTCACTGGAAACAAACCCAATCTCAAGTACTTCCGGGTATTCGGTTGTAAGTGTTTCATTCTCAAGGAAGGTGCACATTTAGCTAAATTTGATTCTAGAGCACAAGAGGGCATCTTTGTTGGTTATGCTACAAACTCTCATGCTTACCGTGTCCTCAACAAGTCCACCAGACTCATTGAGGAGACACGTAACGTGGAGTTTGATGAAAATAATGGCTCCCAAGTGGAGCAAAGTGGTCTTTGTGATGTAGGTGATGAAATTCCTCCCCAAGCCATAATAAGAATGGGGATTGGTCAAATACTCCCCATTGAGGAACCCCTTGTGGCCGAAGGAGAAGGACAATGCTCTACTCAAGTGGAGCCATCACCCCCACAATCCCCACACGCTTCCGATGAACAAAGAGAAGACTCTCAACAAGTTGAACAAGCTCAAGGTCAAGATCAATTGCCCAACAATGGTGATGTGTCCCATGATATTCAAGCACTTACCCAAGGTTCTGAACCTGCTCAAGATCAAGATCAAGTGCAACCACAAGATCCAGACCAAATAGAAGCACAAGATCAAGAGCAAGAGCAACCACAAGTACAAGGACAAACAAGTGAACCTGCTCAAGTCGAAAGTCAAGATGATCAGGATACTGTCTCGCAATTCCCTTCTGCAGCACCAACAGCCGGTGCCAAGGAAAGTTCAAGACGCAAGGGCAAGCAAAGTAAACAAGTCGATGCTCCCCAGTTATCCAATGAAGAACTCTTCGAGCGTCGAGCAGCCAAGATTGCGAACAAGCTGAGAGTCAAGTCACATCTTATGAAGAATGTACTTGGCAGTTTAAAAAAGGGAGTATCCACCCGTCAACAGATTTGGAATTATTGTGAGCATCATGCGTTTGTTTCGTATTGTGAACCTCAACGGGTACAGGAAGCGCTCGATGATGAGGATTGGCTTATGGCCATGCATGAAGAACTTAACAACTTCGAGCGTAATCAAGTCTGGGATTTAGTACCAAGACCAAAGGAGGAACATAATGTCATCGGGACCAAATGGATTTTCAAAAACAAGCAAGATGCCAATGGGATTGTGATTCGAAACAAGGCAAGATTGGTGGGTCAAGGCTACTTCCAAGTCGAGGGTATCGACTACGGTGAAACCTTTGCCCCTGTTGCTCGTCTAGAATCTATTCGCATGCTGCTTGCATTTGCTTCTCATCATAATTTCAAATTACAGCAAATGGATGTGAAAAGTGCCTTTCTTAATGGTCCTTTAAATGAGTTGGTCTATGTCAAACAACCCCCGGGATTCGAACATCCCAAGCTCCCCAATCATGTGTACAAACTTAATAAGGCACTCTATGGCCTTAAACAAGCCCCACGTGCGTGGTATGAGTATCTTACTGAGTTGTTACACGATCGTGGGTTTGAAATTGGGAAGATAGATCCCACTCTTTTTACTAAGAGGGTTAAAGGGATTTGTTCATATGCCAACTATATGTTGATGATATCATTTTTGGTTCTCCTAACATTTCCTTCAATGAAGAATTTGCTGCACTAATGACCGAGAAATTTGAGATGTCCATGATGGGAGAGTTGAAGTTCTTCCTCGGGTTCGAGATTAAACAAGGTCTAGAAGGGACCTTCATCAAACAAGCCAAGTACACTCAAGACATGCTCAAACGGTTTGAGCTTGAAGATGTCAAGCCGGTCAAGTTCCCCATGCCAACACGATGCAAACTTGACAGTGATCCCAATGGTAAAGCAGTGGATCAAAAGGTATATCGCTCCATGATTGGATCCCTCCTTTACCTTTGTGCATCTAGACCAGATATTATGTTGAGTGTAGGGATATGTGCACGGTTTCAATCCGCACCAAAAGAAAGTCATTATATGACTGTTAAGCGAATCTTTCGATATTTGGCTCATACCCCAAACTTTGGTCTATGGTATCCCAAAGGAGAAAACTTCAACCTAGTGGGCTATTCTGACTTAGATTGGGCAGGAGATTGTGTGGAGAGGAAATCAACTTCTGGAGGATGCCAATTCCTTGGTCGCTCACTGATAAGTTGGTCTTCAAAGAAGCAGAATTGTGTCTTACTATCATCCACCGAAGCTGAGTATGTGGCAGCTGCAAGTTGTTGTGCACAATTGCTATGGATGAGGAAAACTTTAAAGGATTACGGTGTCACTTGTGACAAAGTGCGGCTTCTATGTGACAATCAAAGTGCTATCAAGATTTCCCTCAACCCAGTGCAACATAGCAAGACCAAGCATATTGACATTCGCGATCACTTCATTCATGAACATATCAAGCTTGGTGATATTGAGGTTCACTTCATCCACTCTGAAGAGCAACTTGCAGATATTTTCACTAAATCCCTAGATGAAGCAAGGTTCCGAGAGTTAAGGCATGAGCTAAATATCATTGATTCAAGTTATGCGGATTGAAGCTAGGCACTTTGCACCTCACTATGCATTCGATCTTGTTCTAGATGTAGGCATGGACATAGGGGGAGTGTTGTTCTCTCAATGAACTTTTCCTCCCCCCATTATGCATAAATTGATCAAGTCTTTCACTTTAGCCAGTACCAAATGGCACTTGTGCTTCAAAGACGAGCGTTGGTCATGAACCCAAGGATAATTCTTCGCGGTGTCATACCTTTGTCTCAAACATAGGTGGCCTCGGCCACCGCCCCCACCTTTCTCTCATATGGAAGAAAGGATACAAAATGACGAGTCAGTATATCTTGCTGGTGCTATCTTCTTATTACACTGACTTGTCGTTTGCCCACGTCTTTCTCATGAAATCCTATGTCTCGTTGTGCCATTTGGAGCGGTACTACCGCTAGGGGTAGCGGTACTACCGCCAGTACCCCAGCGGTACTACCGCCAGGGGTAGCGGTACTACCGCCAGGACCCCAGCGGTACTACCGCTCGGGATAGCGGTACTACTGCCAGGACACCAGCCTACCACGACCTGACTAGGGCTTTTAGGGCTGTCTCAAGGGCGAGCGGTACTACCGCCAGGACCCCAGCGGTACTACCGCTACAGGCAGCGGTACTACCGCCAGGGGTAGCGGTACTACCTCCAGGACCCTAGCGGTACTACCGCTGGCCCGTACCCCTTGGACTATATAAAGGAGGGGGAGCCCGTTTTTCCTGCCCTCTTTCTTCTTCCTCGTGGCTCTTCCTTCCCCAACCCCGAACTCCCCCTATTTGGATCTCTATCTGTGGATCCCCTTCTCTCCGTTGAGTTGGAGGGTTTGCTCCACTCCTCCTTCCTCCACCAAGTGCATGGACTCCGGTAAAGCTCCTCCGTTTATTCTCTTGATTGGTATTTCCTTGTTCTAGGGGTAGGAGTATTGGTGATTTGGATCCATGACTATGGTTTTGTGCTTCGTTCTTGGATGGAACGAAGGAGATATTCTCGGGGAGTGTAAGTCCTATGATTCATTGCGTTTATATTGACATGCTCAAGGTTCTTCATGTTTTAGATCAAGCACTTTTTCTCTTATTTTGGATTAGATCTAAAACTTTGATCCTCTTGACTAGGCATGTCTTTATCTCGATGATTCTTGAGATCCTCATGTGTTTAGGGCTATGGTGGTTTTTGTAGTGATTCTATGCAGTGCCCATGGCCCTCGTAAATCCAATCTAGCCGTTCCTATGGGTCTTTTTCTATTCAGATCTGAAAGTCAACCCCCTAGCGGTACTACCGCCCGGCTCGCGGTACTACCGCTAGGACCCCAGCGGTACTACCGCCAGGGGTAGCGGTACTACCGCCAGGTGTAGCGGTACTACCGCGAGGAGGATATTTTTCTTCTTTTCCATTTTCTTTACAATGTGAGTTTACTTTTATGCCTCTTTTTGTTCATTGCCTTGACTCCTCCTGTCGCTCTTTTTCGGTGTGTGTCTTGTGTGTCACAGGTGGTGCTCGCCGCTCGAATCCCCCACGGGACACCCAGCCGAAGCAGTATCGCACTCCAGATGCTCCAGAGGGCTCCGCCACTTCCGGTCTGAATCCCAAAAAGAAGTCTTTCAAGAAGACAGCTCACAAGACCAAGGGGATCAACGTTCGCAATATGCCCCCTAAGGAGTTTCTGCGGTTCCGCACCTGCAATCACTATCTAGAAGAGAAGGCTCAGATCAAGAATGTCGAGCATGTTTGGTCACGGGATCACTTCATGATATATCGCGACATCATCAAGCACTTCAAGAAGATGTTTGTTCCAGTTCAGTGGATTGACTTGGCTCACCTTCAGCGGAACCCGAATTACTTTGGTGAGGCTCTCTCTTTGATTGACAAGCTTGGCATTAAGGACATCATCACCTTCAAGCGCGACTTTGATCCAGATGTTGTGGCCCAATTATATGTCACTGTTCACTTCTCACCTGATGACGAGCGCACCATGACTTGGATGACTGGTACTCAGAAGATGACAGGTTCCTGGTCAGAATTCATGAAGCTTCTCAAGGTCGACTTTCAGGGAGCTGACAATCCTCTTGGGTTGCGTCCTCATGCTCCGTCTTCATCTACTGCCACCCCCAAGGACAGGCTGCAACAACTTTATGTGAAGAAAGGTGTGCTCCCCAAGCATCTGGACATCATGCATCGGATCTTCCGCAACACTCTATTTCCTCGCATTGGCAACTTTAACGAGGTGCATGGTTATCTAGCTGAGATGCTTCTGCTTTGTGAGGAGGCTAAGACTAAGGAATCTGCCCCTCTTGATATTTCTGACATGATGTTCAATGAGCTCTGGAACTGCATCATGAACCGCAAGGTTCCCATCTACGGTCCCTACTTGTTTGCCTATATTCGCCAGAGGTGGCACGAAGTCTATTTGATTGATGAGTTCCACATTCAGGCTGATTACTTTGTGCACGATCCTATCAGGATCCGCATGAAAGATAAATGGGCCAACCCATCCACTTCGTCTCATCACATGGACACTGACATAGAGACTGCTGCTGAAAGAGGCCCCGCTTCTCAGTCCCACTCTTCTGCTATGCCATCTTGGGCGGTGAAACTGAAGGATAAAATGAAGATTGTCTTCTGTATGCAGGCCAAGGGACAGTATCAGTCTCATGTGGACCAGAAGGAGAACCGTCAGAGGCACAAGCGTGTCCTGAGGACACTTGATGTTGATATCTCCAGCGCCTCAGAGGACGACATCACTCCAGAGTCTGATTGGATGCGGGCTCAAGGTTATCAGTGGTCTGATGCAGAGGAGGAGGCGTCTGAGGAGGACAATGAGGAGGAGCAGGACGATCCGGATGCCACGGACGAGTCTGGGGCTGATGAGGATGAGGAGTGACCACCTGTGTCATTAGGTGTGCCCCTTTTTGCTGTCTTGTGCCAAAGGGGGAGAGAGTCTAGGAGCTAGATTTGAGAATTGAGCTTTGCTTATCTTATCGTGTTTGCTTTGAACTTGGTTTGCTCTTATTTGCTATCCTTGCTTTGTGTGATGTGAGACTTGAACTAGTGTGAGATTTATTTCTATCATATGATGTGAGTCATATGCTCCTTAATTTTCTATACCACTATCTTTATGTTCACATGCTATTCATTGTGCAAATCCGGTATTGTAATCAATCCACCAAAAAGGGGGAGATTGTTAGGGAATATTTTATGCCTAAGTAATTTTGGTGATGGATGACAGTACCGCAAAGGACTAATCGTGTGTGTTAAGATTTCAGATAACACATGTCAACTGCACAAGATGACTCGCCCCCTCTTTCCATGGAACAGAAGCACGGTGTACTCTACGATTCTCCTTCTTTGAGTCATAGGAACGTCGTACTATTAAGAGGGGACCCGTAGTGGAAAGGTTTGGGTGGAATAAATTTTGCACGCACACATTTTATCTCCTTTCCCTTTCCCTGCAACTTTGGAGTGGCTCCCGCCTTTGTTTTTATCTCATCTAAGCAAAAGGTCTCTCAGCGTTAGTACCGTGTGCCTAGCGGTAGTACCGTTGGGCCTAGCGGTGGTACCGCTGGAACTGGTGGTAGTACCGCTCGCCCTAGCGGTAGTACCGCTAGTGCTGGCGGTAGTACCGATGTGCTGGCGGTAGTACTGCCCCTGGTCAGCGGTAGTACCGCTCCACGAGCTTAGTACCACCTTCCTAGCGGCTGTACTTCGTCGGACCTTTTTGCAAAGACTTTCTTGGCGGTGGTTGGCCCGGTAGTGCTTCTGCACTACCATGGGCCCAGCGGTAGTACCGCTGCAGCCAGCGGTAGTACTGCTGGAGTGCCAACGGTAGTACCGCTGCAGCCAGCGGTAGTACCGCTAGGCTCGGGCTGTGAGTGGGAAAACGGTTGGATTCCCCCCCCCCACTATATAAGGGGTTCTTCTTAATTAAAACCCTACCTTTGACCCTCCCAAGCTCCATTGTTGTTCCCTAAGCTCAAAAGTGCCTGATCTCTCTCCCTAGCCAATCAAACTTGTTGATTCTTTAGGGATTGGTTGAGAAGGCCTAGATCTACACTTCCACCAAGAGAAAATTTGATTCCCCCACCAATCCCTTGCGGATCTTGTTACTCTTGGGTGTTTGACCACCCTAGATGGTTGAGGTCACCTCGGAGCCACATTCCATTGTGGTGAAGCTTCGTGGTCTTGTTGGGAGCCTCCAAGCTTTGTGTGGAGTTTGCCCCAACCTTGTTTGTAAAGGTTCGGTCGCTGCCTTCAAGGGCACCTATAGTGGAATCATGGTATCTTGCATCGTGTGAGGGCGTCAGGAGAATACGGTGGCCCTAGTGGCTTATTGGGGAGCATTGTGCCTCCACACCGCTCCAACGGAGACGTACTTCCTGTCAAAGGGAAGGAACTACGGTAACACATCCTCGTCTTCATTGATTCCACTTGTGGTTATCTCTAACCTTTACTTCGTGTATGCTTATGTTGTTGTCTATCTCTTACTTGTCTTAATTGTTGTTGTTGTTAGCATCATATAGGTTCACCTCGTTGTTGCTATTTTAGTGAACCCGTATGTTTCTTACCCTAACTTGTTAAGATTAATTAAAAAGTGGTCGTTGCCTATCCACCCCCCCCCCCTCTAGTCAACCATATCGATCCTTTCAGAGGGGATGCGGGCCTAGCTTGCGAACGCCGAAGCCGCCCTCCAGACCACTCGTTGGGAGGAGGAGGAGGCCGTAGCGGAGCTGGCATCACTATGGAAGCAGTTCCAGGAGGCGACCGACGCCATCATGGCTGCCGAGGGTGAAGCGTCGAACGCCCGAACTATGGCACGCCAGCGCGCCAAGCGCTTCGCCGGTGTAGCTGACCGGGTGGCTGGCGCGATGCGCCGATTGGTGGGGGTGGCCCCGGCGCTACCCAATGTGACAAGCGACGAGGGCTACCTCACCATCTTTGAGGGAGTGGTGGAGTCGTTGAAGACCGGCGTCCCCCGTGCGAAGGAGGAGAGCGCAGTTGACGCAAGCGAGCTTCTGGGCCTTGCCCTGATGCTTGTCTTCTCCAACCTGCGTCGCCTCGCTCTGGAACTTGACCTTCGGCGCGTTGTTGAGTCGGCGCCTACAGGGTCCCGTCGTCTCTCCTGGGACGAAATCCGTTCGCACGTGGCCGCTCTGGAGGAGCGGTGCGGCCGGGTGCGCGTCTCCAGCGAGGAGGAAGACTCTGGCACCGAGCACGTGGTCATCAAGGGTGCCGTCGACGATCCCTCCGTCTAGGTGTCCTCCATCTTTTGCCTGCTTACTCCTGTGATGCGAGAGAAAACACTGCCCGATTGGGCGTTAAGTTTTTGTTGTTACTACCTTTGCTCCTCCCCTCTTTTTTGCTCTTGGGGCGATGGCTTGCGTGCTGGTGGTCATTGTAGCGGAGCTGCAAAGCTTAGGGCCCGTCGCCGCAACTGCCATTGCTTGGGGTTAACGAGGGAGGCGCGACCTTCCGGGAGTTCTGCCCTCCTAAGACACCTCCCCTGCCGCAGCATTCTTAGTGTTGGGTTTGCTCCTTGCCCCCGAATACTTAGGCCCTGCATCCTTTGTTAGTGCGCATATTTCGATTCATTGTTAGTTTATCGTAGATCGGGAGGGCCAGGTCAGGGCCTGTGAGGCGCTTAGCTTATGGGTTTGCGTCGGTTCCTCCTGTAGTTCCTCCAGTGCAGCTCCTGTTTCACGAACGGGACGAGGTGAAGACCATTCCGGCACTCTATGTATGCGAGTCCCAGTCCCGCACATTTCTTTGCAGCTGTGAGGTCCAACCTGTTACCAAGGTTGTCCTTCTCACGGCAAAGCCTCGACACCCAGGGCGGGCGAAGTGGCTTTGCGACCAGTAAGGCTCCTGAGGTGCGTTGCTCAGGAGCCCCCTTTGACACTCGAGCCGCTCTGCGTCGTCAGGTAATACGTCTCAAACGTATCTATAATTTTTGATGGTTTCACGATGTTATCTTGTCAACTTTGGATGTTTTGTTTACCATTTATATCTTTTTTGGGACTAACTTATTAACTCAGTGCCAAGTGTTAGTTCCTGTTTTTTCTGTGTTTTTGACTATTTTCAAATCTGATTTTGGAACGGAGTCCAAACGGAATAAAATCCCCAAAATGATTTTTTCGAGAATGGAAGAAGATCGGGAGGCTTGAGGGCCAAGCAAGTGGGCCCACAGGGAGCCCACAAGCCCTGTTGCCGCGGCCAGGGGGGAGGCCGCGGCAACCAAGCTTGTGGCCCCCCTGGAGCTCCCCTGCCCTAGGTCTTTGGCCTATAAATTCCCTAAAAATCCAGGAAAAATCAAGGCATCCACGAAAACACTTTTCCGCCGCCGCAAGCTTCCGTTTCCGCGAGATCTCATCTGGAGATCCTTCGCGGTGCCCTGCCGAAGGGGACTTTGGAGTTGGAGGGCTTCTTCATCAACATCATCGCCCCTCCAATGACTCGTGAGTAGTTCACTTCAGACCTACGGGTCCGTAGTTAGTAGCTAGATGGCTTCTTCTCTCTCTTGGATCTTCAATACAAAGTTCTCCATGATCTTCATGGAGATCTATCCGATGTAATCCTCTTTGGCGGTGTGTTTGTCGAGATCCGATGAATTGTGGATTTTTGATCAGATTATCTATGATATATATTTGAGTCTTTGTTGATTTCTTATATGCATGATTTGATATCCTTGTAAGTCTCTCCGAGTCTTGGGTTTTGTTTGGCCAACTAGATCTATGATTCTTGCAATGGGAGAAGTGCTTGGTTTTGGGTTCATACCGTGTGGTGACCTTTCCCAGTGACAGAAGGGGAAGCAAGGCACGCATCGTGTTGTTGCCATCAAGGGTAACAAGATGGGCTTTGTCGTCGATATGAGATTGTCCATCTACATCAAGTCATCTTGCTTAAGGCGTTACTCTGTTCTCATGAACTTAATACACTAGATGCATGCTGGATAGCGGTCGACACGTGGAGTAATAGTAGTAGATGCCGAAAGTATCGGTCTACTTGTTTTGGACATGATGCCTATAGATATAATCATTGCCATAGATAACTTCACGACTTTGCGCGGTTCTATCAATTGCTCGACAGTAATTCGTTCACCCACCGTCTACATGCTTTCATGAGAGAGGCCACTAGCGAACACTACGGCCCCCGGGTCTATTCACACCTATCGTTTCCACTTTCGCTTTTACTTTGCTTTGTTACTTTGTTGCTTTCAGTTCTCACTTGGCAAACAATCTATAAGGGATTGACAACCCCTTCATAGCACTGGGAGCAAGCTCTTTGTGTTTGTGCAGGCACTTGTGATACTCCTTCACTAGATCGATACCTTGGTTCTCAAAACTGAGGGAAATACTTACCACCGCTATGCTACATCACCCTTTCCGCTTCGAGGGAACACCAACGCAAGGCTCCAAGGCCACGGGGGAATCCTTTGCATATTTGCCTAGGAAGTCCCTAAAGGCATATCCGTAGCAGAAGGATTCCTGGTGCCGTTGCTGAGGAGAATCAAGACAAGAATAGTCTCCCGTCAGCACGCTTGTTTTTGGCGCCGTTGGAAGGTCTTTTGTTGCAGTAGCATCAGGCCCCGGTCCTGATGACCGGTAGGCTCCTGAGGTACGCCCAGGAACCCCCTTTCTGGCGCCCGAGCGATTCCGCACTTCGTCCCTTTGATCATTGCCCCGGGAGGAGCCCTGAGACCTCCCGAGACTCATCATGGTAGCATGGAGTAGTTGTCTCCAAATACGTCCTCCGGACGGGAGGTTCCAAAGCCAGTGAAATAAGAAATACCGGAGAGAGTTCTTTCCTTCTTTTCATTTTTCAAACTTCGGGCATTAAGACCAGAGAAAAAACCAACTTAAGAATTCAGCCAGTTCAAACTCAGTGAAAATAGTCCAAATCCAAAAGAAAGCAAGTGCCGCGTCCGGCATTTAAAGCTGGCATAGTCATTGGCGGACTATATGGGTTTCCTTGCCAGCTGCGCGCATGGTCATTGGCAGGCTATGCTGATTGCCTTTGTCTCTGTATCCAGCGTAGAGCTAAAGTCTTCCACTAGGCGTGGGGTGGACCCCGTCCGCGTCCTCGGGGGGGCCTGGGCGTATACATCCTCGGCTCATTATTACGTGAGAGTGTCACGGTGGGAGTGTATATGGGAGGTCGCGAGGATGCTTCGGCCTCGCGAGTGTCCCTACCCCCGAGGCATTGGGGCCTGAGCTTCTAGAGCCATTGGGGACTCTGTTGTACCCAGCGCGGAGCTAAATTCTTCCACTAGGCGTGGGGTGGACTCCTTCCGCGTCCTCGGGGGGGGGGGGGGGCTGGGCGTATACAGCCTCGGCTCGTTATTACGTGAGAGTGTCATGGGATGAAGTAGGTTGTGGAAGGATTGAAGGACGATGGAGAGGTGCAACGGGTCGATGCGGGTCTTGCGTGCTTGCGCTCCTTCCTGGGAGGCCTAATTAAGGGCTTTTATGACTCTACGTTGTCAAGTCCCAGTCATGCACATTTCCGACTGCCGTTGCATGTGACTGAGTGAACGGATGTAGCTACGGGGTCGGGCCCTGCTTCCCCTGACATCGACCGGATCAGGGACACCATCAAGGCTAGCTGGTGTCTTTATGACCGATATGGCTCCTGAGGCACGATGCTCAGGAGCCCCCTTCCAACGTTCGAGCGGCTCTACGTCGTTAGGATCCAATCCCGCTCATTTCCCGACCGCTGTTGCGTGTGACCGAGTGAACGGATGTAGCCACAGGGTCAGGCCCTGGCTCCCCTGACAATGGATTGATCAAGGACGTTGTCAAGGGCGGCAGGTGGCCCTATGACCGGTAAGACTCCTGTAGCGCCATGCTCTCGAGCCCCCTTTTTGATGTTCAAGCGGCTCTGCGTCGCCAGGACCGAGTCCCGCACATTTCCCGTCTGCCGCTGCCTGGGACCGAATAGACGATCTTGGCCACGGGGTCAAGCCCTGCCTCCCCTGATAACGACCAGATCACCAAGGACGATATCAAGGGCAGCGGGTGGCCTTATGACCGGTAAGGCTCCTGGAGTGCCATGCTCTCGAGCCCCCTTGGACGCTCAAGCAACTCTGATTTTATCTGGTTGACCGTGATCCTGAGGGGCCACGGGGCTCCCCCAGATCTCGCGATGGGGCGGTGCGTTGTGGCCGAGCGGTCGCCGCGACGCAATCAAAGCAGCGGGTCAGGTTGCCAAGTGGTTGTTGGAGTCGCTGCGGTGAGCAGACACTAGGTAGTTGGAGTCCCTGCAGTGAGCCGACACTCCTTAAAGCAGTAAATCCAAAAAATTACCTCGCCGAATAGTTGAAGCCCCCTTGCGCTTCAGGAATGCCGCGCGTGGCGTGGCCCCCGACGCCCACGTCCGCACCTTAGCCGTCGGGGGTGATCCACGCCACTAGTGTCTTGTCGCAGCATTCGGCTCGTCGTCCTAAGGCCCGTGAGTTTGGCCTCACGTAGTCCCTCCGCAGGGAGAGGTAGCTGGTGCTACGCCCCGTGGTTTGAAGAGGCCCCCCTGCCCGGGCCCCTTGGACCCGACTCAGGGAGGAGCCCCCGAACGCTCCTTACTCCTGAGGAGGATAGACGCCCGAGGGGGACGCCTCAAACTCTTCCTCGTCCGAAGGGTCAGGTAGTGTCGCATACTCTGGCATATACGGCTCTCGTAGGTGCTCGCCCGTCCCCCGCATTCGGCCATCAGCGCAATGGTGGATGTCCCTCTTGGCGGAGGAGGGGGGTCCCCCGGCCGTGCTGCTCGAAGATCTTCCTACATTAGGTCTCTGCGCGAAGTCGCTTGTTCCTACTGCCGCCGTCGGCTGGTCCTCGCATCGTCCGATGCTGACTTCCGCCTTGATATCCTGTCGTATCTCCATTGTCGTAGTTCATCCGTGCCATCGCATCCGCCCTGTGCTGCCTGCGCCGGATGGAGCGCTCCTGTCGGGCCGCCCCTTGCTGTCGAGGGCTGACCTGGGCTCGGTGATGCGTGCCAGCGTGCATGTCGATCGTCTCGCCGTTGGCTTCGCGCCCCTGGTGGTTGTCAGTGTCCTGCGCTTCAGGGCCGATCGCTGCATTCTAGAGGAGGCGAAGGGCAGCGCGGAGCGCGTCTCTCTCGGCCCCGCCCAGAACGGGCAGGGCCCTGAGGCGTGCAGGTTCGGGGGTCGGGATGCGGTGCGAGCCCCCAGCGCCCGACGCATGTGGCTTCAAAGATGTACCAGGCTGGATGGTCTTCCGGGCGGTGGCGATTAGCTCCATGATGTGGTCCACCCAAGCGTCGAAGCCCCCGGTTCTCGTTCGTTGGTGGAGCATCTCTCTTGTCATCCACAACACATCGTGTGCGCTAAGGTCCCCCAAGTCGATGTGGCGCACTGCGGGTGCCCGGGCCGCCGCCCAGCCCCCATGCACATGGGTGGCACGGGTGGCCGTCATGGCGGAGACGATGTTGACGGCCTGGTACGAGCCACTTGGTCCTACGATGATGGTATAAGAGCCTCCAACCGCCGTGTCGTGGTGGTCGGAGATCAGCTCGAGGAGGCCCAGAGAAACCGGCTCGTCGCCGGCCATCGGTGCAGCAGTCCGAAATGGAGGAAGCTGGAAGAAAGCCTTCACACGCCCCCTACCTGGCGCCAAAGTTGTCAGAATCGCGATTCTGAATCGGATCAGAGCTCCGTTGCTAGGATCGTGAATCATAGAATCTTAACTATCAGGATCGTAGAAACTTAGATTCTATGAGCAAAATCATAGAATCGGAGGGGCTAGTTTGGATCGTAAGATCGTAAGATTCTAAGACTTGAGTCACGATTCTGACAACTTTGCCTGGTGCGCCAAATGTCGGATTTCAGGCTCCGCAAAACCCTAAGGATTCGAACATAGGGGCGTATGCGTAGGATCCTCCCTGCTTCGTCTCGCCTAGCCTCTACTCGATGGGAACGGCGAAAAACTCACTTGAAGGTGAGGAGATCTCAGAACACAACAGTTTACCTAGGTTTGGGCCGTTGTGAAGCATAAAACCCTACTCCTGCTTTGGTGGATTGCCTCTCACGGAGGTTGAAGGGCGAGATAGTACAGTGCTTTCGTGCCTCCGGAGGCCAAGTGGCTAAGTGTGTTGTTCTAGGGTTCCGATCTCTCCCTACTTTCTCACGCATCCTACCCTCTCTATTTATAGTGGAGGTAAGGGTCCTCTTTGTGACAGCCCGATGCCGACAACCAGAAGATTCCCCTTCTATTCCGTTTTTGTCGTGTGTCTATTTTCTTTTGTCGCATCATCATCACATCATGCACATCATCTGCATTGCATCGGCATCTCCGGTGCCGCCAGTTTTCAAAACTTGCATCTGTTAGTAGTTGCCGGTTCTCGTCGTTGTCCGTTCTGAGCCCGACCGCACACGCACGCGCCCGCGGCTTTGACAAACCCTGTTTTAAAAGTGCGTTGAAAACTTTCTATGCTCGAGGTGAAACTTGGCATGCGGTCGTGATTAGTTATAGCCAGGCCGCCTACGAATTTTTGTCACGATCGGAGTCCGTCCGGTACCCGAACGGTCGACCGTAGCGGCACCGTATTCGGGCTACTGTCGGACGTGTGTCGGTGTTTTTAAAATTCGTTGTCGCGCCACCCGTTCCCCTCTCGTCTCCGGATATCTACACAACACGGCCACGTAGCACGTCCCGCATTCGGAATTGTTTAATTCCGACCGCGCGGTTGAAACCAGAGCGAAAAACTGCTAAACCTAGCCCCCCCATTTGTTATAAATAGACCCCCTCCTAAATTTTAGGTAGCTAACCCTAGCCGCCTCGAAAACCGTGCAATCCACCAAACCCTAGCCAGCCTCCTCTCTCCCTCTCCAGCCGCCGGGCCCGCGAAGCCCATACGGGGCCAGCCCGAGCCCGCATCACACCGCCGCGCAAGCCCAGCAGCACCGCCGCCCGCAGCGCCTCGAGCCGCCCGCGTCCCACAGCGAGCCCTTGCTCGCCGCATGCCTCGGCGAGCTGCGCCTCGCCGCCGCCACCGGAGTGCCTCGCCGCGCCGCCTCGTCCTCTGCTCCTGTCGCCGTGCGCTGCAGCTAGCCGCCGCCCTAGGACCTTGCCCGCCGCCACTACTCGCTGTGCCTAGCCGCTGATGCGACCACGTCGCCGGAAATGGAGCCGCCAGGGTCGGATCCGGCGACCCCTTCCTCGGATCTGGAGGTCTCGTGCCCCGGCAGCTCGCTTGGGGACCTCCTGCCCGCCATGGCCGCCTCGTGCTTTTGCTCGTGCGGGAGGTAGGAGACGCCGACGCAACGCCTGGTGCCTCCTGGCCGCGTGGGCCTCGGCCCAGCTTGCCCCCTGGCCCGGCTCCCCCCAAGGCCAGCTTCGGCCTCCCCACGCCAGGGCGCCCTTCCAGCGGCCCATCTTCAGCCGGCCTTTCGGCCCAAGGTGAGAATTCCCCCAGCCCCTCTAAATAACGCCTAGGCGTGTCTTAATTATTTAGCGCTGCCCCAGATTCAGCCCATTTAGATTCCAGGGTTCTTTTATAAGTTTCTGTGATTTTAGAATTTCATGAATTTATTAGGTATTGAAACCTCCGTAGATTTCAAACCGTAAATCGGATGGAGGCGTATTATATATGGTTTTTGGGTAGTTTTGCGAGTAGAACACATTTTCACAACTTGCATATTTAATTGACATTGTTTGACGTATCGTATGCATGGATTTACGTGTTGTCCCAACAGAAAGTGCCCGCATTTATTTTCCGCGCGTGTTCGAATTGCTCGAATGCCATGATAGAAAAGCCTATGTTTTAGGATCTATTTTTCCGTGTATTTTAGAGCGGTCACTCGTATTTTTGCGTGTAGGGTTTGCCGCTAGTTTATTTTCCCGTACGTAGGTTATTTTTCCGCATTTTCGTGTGGCATTATTTTATGTTGCAAACCACACATATTTTATATGTTTCCGGGGTAGAAAAATCCCATGGATTTTTCTGTGCAATTAGTTTTAGCTTTCGAGTAAGTTAGTTCGCGAGATATTTTGCTAAGTTTCCCTTTTGATTAATTCGTAGGATTTATTCCGTGCGTCGTTTGACGAAGTTGTCAACTAGAGAGTTGATCTTGGGTGTTTAGACTAGCCCCTAGTATTTTTGGTAGCAATAGAAATGCATGTTTAGGTGTGTTTCGATAGCCCTCAAGTTGCTAGAAATAGTGTTGTTTTAGACGTGCTGAAATATTTCTAAGTCTGGGATCTGTTATTATTTTGTTGTTGTCTTGTCTTGCTTGCATCTTGTGATCTGTAGCGCTTTTGAGGTTGGTCCAATGGAGTTAGTTGTAGCCCTTGTGTTTCTCTAGCATGCTGTGAATTTTCATGCCATTTGGAGTCCTGTAGCTATAGGTTTTGCTGCTGTCAATATTGCTTCAGATCGAAAACTGCACTTTCATGAGGTGTAATTTTCACTAAGTTTGAAATAGTGTGTGGGAAGCCATTTTGTGACTTCTTTCCCTAGTGTTCCTTGCTGCCATGCTAGTTGTTGTTAGTTGTTCGTAGTAGTGCTTCTTGCCCTCTTCCGTGACATGCCTTGCTTGTGCATATCGGAGTTGTGTAGCCGTAGTTGTGGGGCGTAGAAAATGCTATGTGGCTTATTTTGGCAGTTTATAGTGATTTCTTGTTTTGCTCGTAGTTTTCGAACCGTAGCTCCGTTTTTATCGTGTCCTACATGAAACAAGCTTAGAATCTTGTGTAGTTTCATTTTATCTTGCTGGTTGTTTGTTTTGAAGTGCTCGTAGCTGTCGTTGCACACATATTGCATTCATGCCATCATATCTTGCGGTGCTTGCAACTTTTGATCCGTAGCTCCGTTGGAGATGTTCTTTATGTGTAGATTGCTTGTCTTGACGCGTAGAATCACGTGAACCTATTTCTTTTGCTGTTTAACAACCAATTATATGTGTTAGTTCAGATCTGGACAGAATTGAAAATTGCCATGTGAGGTCGTTTCAGATGTGCTATATGTCATTTCCGACCTCATTTAAAATGTCTAGATAGGTAGTTTAATTTCCGCTTCACCTCTCGCATGTTTGACAACATTAATATTGCCGTGTAAATAACCGGGAGTGAACTAAATAATTCATATGTGAAGTTTCGTCAATATGCAACTCGTTGCATGTTGAACTTCACTTAATGTGTAGTTTTGATTGTGTGGAACTGTCATGCAGTGACTTGCATGTTTTCAGCTGCTCATGCATCATTTGTGTTGTGCATTGTGTGGTGAATTCCGTGTGTTGATTTGCGTTCCCGGTTTGCTTCGTCTCGATAGAGTCCCGCAAGCGTGTCGGATGTGAGGACCCGTTCGACTATGTCGGTTCGTCTGCTTCACGGAGGCATTCTTCTTCTAAGCGGGATCTCAGGCAAGATGATCATTTCCCCAGATACCATTACTATCATTTCCATGCTAGTTTTACCGTCTCTATCGTTATGTCTCGTTGCCTACCACATGTCTAATACCAGCCTCTCTACAATGCCATGAAACCTTCAACCTGTTCGACCTAGCAAACCACTGATTGGCTATGTTATTGCTTGCTTAACCCTGTTGATAGCGTTGCTAGTTGCAGGTGCAGATGCTTCCATGTGAAAACATGGGTTCCTTGTCATATCACCATAATAAATGTTATTTAATTTAATGCACCTATATACTTGGTAAAAGGTGGAAGGCTCGGCCTTTCTAGCCTGGTGTTTTGTTCCACCTTTGCCCCCTTAGTTTCGGCTACCGGTGTTATGTTCCATAATTGAGCGCTCCTAACACGATCGGGGTTGTTATGGGGACCCCCTTGATAATTCGTTTTAGATTAAAGCTGGTCTGGCAAGGCCCAACATTGGTACTATTTGCCCAACATAATAACTTGATAAAACTGAAATGCATAGGGAGTTAGCGCTACCCGAGGAGTAATTCTACATAATACAGGGGGCCAGTGCTGTTGGTGCTGGTCCAAAAACTAGAGCCGTTTGCGGGGCCAACCCGGGGCAACTCGGGAGATTTCTATCAGGCCACCGTACGCTGTGCTTATCCGTCGTGTCCTGAGAACGAGATACGCGGCTCCTATCGGGATCGTCGACACGCCGGACGGCCTTGCTGGATTAGTTTTACCTTTGACGAGATATCTTGTGCATCGCGATTCCGGTGATGCTTTGGGTAATCTCAGAGTTTATGTTTTCCACTAGGGAATCCGACGAGATCGCGAGCTTCGTGATCGAGGATTTCTATGCGGCTTGTGGTAATTTGTGATGGACTAGTTGGAGCACCCCTGCAGGGTTAAATCTTTCGGAAAGCCGTGCCCGCAGTTATGTGGCAACGTGGAAACTTTGTTTAACACTGGTTCTAGATAACTTGAAGTAACTTAATTAAAAACATGCCAACTGTGTGCGTAACCGTGACTGTCTCTTACGTGAGTTCTTTCTCCGATCAAGGACACGGTGGGGTTGTGTCTGACGTAGGTAGGTGTTCAGGATCATTCATTTGATCATCAGTAGTTCACGTCCGTTATGCGTAGATCTTCCCCCTCTTATTTCTTGTACTCGTAAGTTAGCCACCAAATATATGCTTAGCCGCTGCTGCAACCTCACCACTTAACCATACCTCACCCATTAAGCTTTGCTAGTCTTGATACCTTTGGAAATGAGATTGCTGAGTCCCCTGTGGCTCACAGATTACTACAACACCAGTTGCAGGTACAGGTAAAGGTTACTTGACGCGAGCGCGTTGATTGTTCATTTGGAGTTGCTTCTTCTTCTTCTTCTTCATCGATCTAGGATGGGTTCCAGGGCGGCAGCCTGGGATAGCAAGGATGGACGTCATTATTACTTTTCTTGTTTGATTTCGTCCGTAGTCGGACCCTGCTCTTATTCTTGTTGATTATGTAATGTACTGATGTGACTCTGATGTAGCTTGTGGCGAGTGTAAGCCAACTCTGTATACATATCTCATCTTTTCAGTACATGTACTTGCAACGATATCCATTCTTGCGACACGACGAGATGCGCTTCTATCCCTGACGAGGCCTTCGTGCCAAATTGAGGATAGGGTCGCATCTTGGGCGTGACAAGTTGGTATCAGAGCCGTACCGACCTAGGAGCCCCCTTGATTGATCGAACTTGGCCGAGTCGAGTCTAGTGAAAACTATTTGAGTCTAGTTATATATCGGAGAGTAGGATTCTTTTTTCTCCTCTTCTATGCTCTGGTGAGGAATCTCGACTTAATAATTTATTCTACTCCTCTTATCACTCAAAAAAAAATTAGGATCACGCGGATATTTTTGGAATCTATATGATGCCGATGTGACGGAGTTCTGTCTTGGTGCCTCCTGACTGACTTGATCTTCTTCCGGGGAGTTGAGCTCCAGGGGATTCTTGAGCACATCGTTATCATTCAGATTTCTTAGTATCTCATAACGAAGGATGTTAGTAATTGCTTCAATACTAGTAGTGGCGAGATAACCCCAATGTCCCCAGTACTAGTGCAGATTGTTCGGGAGTACTGCCATACTTTGTATCGTTGTGATCACGAGGGTCTGTAGTAGATGAAGGTCCGAGATTCTGGTTGTGTGTTGACGGATGTGATACAGGTGACGGGTTAGTATAGGAGTTGTGTGATATTACTCCTTGTATCCGTGTACCAGATTGCATGACCAGATATTTCGGGAATTCATAGGTGGGAATTCAAGTAGTTGCTTATAGGCCAATCTTCCAACAAATGCATGATGTTAGGTTGGGGTTCGACATCTAGTGGATTCGTTTGTTCACGGTCGACTTACAGCGGTACACATTGTGTCTTAAAGAGTCCTTGTAGCTTGCTACGACTCGGGGATACTTCGTATGTCGGGTGCACTGCCTTGCACTTGATGGCTACTGTAAATCGAGCCCGTGCGATCCTGTCCACGAAAATATCGGACGAAAATCTTCCTCATGAGTTTGTTCTGGCTTGTTTCATAAGCCGCATCCTTGTTTTTGTTGGAATATGGTAATTCAGTTGCTTCGATGTCAAGTGGTGATTTCAGATCTTTTCTATGAAGTGTTCTCATATTCATATGAGAGTGCTAATCCTTTTGCTCAATCAGTTGTCTTATCAATTCTTGTCAACCGGAGTCATCGTATCGATTCCATTCAACCGGTGTGTTTCTCTCCAAGTAAATTCAATCCTCTCAATTTTTTGCAGATCATTCTCTCAATTCTTTCCGGAGTTGTCTCATCTGTCTCAAGTCGTCTTTGTTTTTCCCCACACTCCCACCCTTTTCTTTAGTGATTGGATTTTCATCCAAGAGTTTTCTTTTCATTGTGATTCCGCTGTGTGTTCTTTTCTCTCTTACCCGGTGTTTCATTGTGAAGATTCTCTGAAGGTTTGTGTCATATTTATTCATTCTTGTCATCTTTTCCGGTGAATTTAATTCAGTTCTCCGTGTTCATCATATTCCTGTCGTCCTTGTAATTCTTTCCATGTTGGAAATTCTTTTCAGCCTATCTTGTTATTCATTCTTCTCTTTCTATCCGGTGTGTTGAAGTTATCTCAGAAATTCTTGTTTTCAAATTCTTTCATTGATTTTGAGGTGCTAACTTCATCTAGTTTTCTTATTCCGGTGCAATTTCTCTCGTTCTAGCAATTGTTTCAACGGTGGTTTCTTTGAGTGGGCCCATAACCCACAGGTTCTTCCCAGGATCTTACCTGGCTCTTTAATCTTTTCCCGGAGTTCTCTATTTATTTCAACTATGACGTAAGTATGAATTTCATCAGTCATATCCCTTCTCCAAGGCCTATTCGAATTAATTCTCATATTTGGCTCAACCTTTCATTCCTCATTATTCCGGAGTGTCTCAGCTATTCTTGGTGTTGTTTCTCGTCATCATTCTCACCTTGCAATTCGAAGGAGTGTTCCTCGTAAATCTTGGTTCATTCTCTTGAAGATTCATCATTTCAGCTTTGTGCCATCGTCTTGAATTATTCCCAATCATGAGTATCCATTTCTCGCTATCCGGTGGTTTTCTGAGTTGTTTTCATTCTCGTTCCTCCGAAGGCCATCATTTTAGAAGATTCTTCGTTCTCAGCTTTCAGCTTTCATCCTCAATTCTTCTCAATTGTTGTCCCTTCGTCCGTCTCTCGTTTATCCGGTGCCTTGTTCTAGTTTTATTTCAGGTGGCTCATGATCTCTTCGTTCTCTTGTATCTCCATTCATTCATGGTTGCCTCATTATTTCAATTCTCACCGGTGTCTCCTTCAAGACTTCTTCTAGTTTGTGCTCATATCTCTCCTCAATCTTTTTAAGAAGAATAAGTTGTATGCTAGATCCATTGCTTGTCATCAATTATACTTGATGAAGGATGAGCATAACATAATTCTTATTCTTGTTTTTTCCTTCTTCCAAGAGATTTCAATTCTTCTTCCGGAGTGGCTCTTGATATCAATTCCTTTTCTCTAGTGTTCTTATCTTTCTTTTCCGGAGTTCCAAGTTCTTTTAGTATCTCTTTGTGAGGCTTCATCTAAATCTGGTCAGGTCATAATCTTATTCTTTTCTTCCTTGATATCTTTGCGTCACTCTTTTGTATACGGTGGTCCATCATGGTGGTTTTTCAAGGATATGATTCATTCTCAAGTCTTCTTCAAGATTCTTGTTGGAGAACCTCAAGTATCCTTTCTCTTGCATTTATATGGCAAGTGTTCTTCCTTTATCATTTGAGGTGGTATTATAGCATTCTTGTTAGTGTAGGAGCCTCGAAGAGATTGCCTTTCAGGAATGAGATAATTAAACCCACCAATTCTATGATCATGAGATATTCCCAACTCATGGTTTCTTCATTGAGCTATCTTGGGTTGGATTTCACCTAAAGCTTTTCCTATGGATTGCTGCTATCATGGTGCTTGTCATTAATCCAAGTTCTCAATGTATCCTTTTGGTGTAAGAAGTGTTCATATCTTGTTGCTCCCAATCATTTTTTATTTCTTTTAGTGGTTGGTTGTCACCTCATATTTGTTGAGATGATTTTCATAAGCCCACTAGTATCTTGTTTTGTTGTTGGTTTTCCAACTACTAAGTCAATTCTCTGTCCGGAGGCTCTTCAATCCTATTGTGATGATAGTTGTCATTTTCTCTTCATTCTCTTCTTCCGTATGAGCTAGTTCCTATTCTATTGTCCCAGAGGCATTGTGTTGTTGCTCTTTTGGGTCAATCTTGTTGTTCCATCAAGATCATGGTGTTCCCTTGCTCTATTTACTTGTTTGTTGTGATATTGTCTAATTCTTCCTCCTTTTCAAATTTTTTGTCCCATTTTCCTACCGAAGTGCTGCCGAAATTTTCCGTGAATTCTTGCTTCTTTCTCATATCATTCTTCATCTCTTTGCAACCCTCAAGGATCGTTGGTTTCACTCGTTTGTCAAAGAAGCGACTAAGTTTTACCTCTTGCTTTCTCATCCTCTCCCCCTTTCATTCTTGGATCTCGGGGCGAGATCTTCTTGTAGTGTAGGAGAGTTGTGACAGCCCGATGCCGACGCCCAGAAGATTCCCCTTCTATTCCGTTTTTGTCGTGTGTCTATTTTCTTTTGTCGCATCATGCGCATCATCTGCATTGCATCGGCATCTCCGGTGCCGCCAGTTTTCAAAACTTGCATCTGTTAGTAGTTGCCGGTTCTCGTCGTTGTCCGTTTTGAGCCCGACCGCACACGCACGCGCCCGCGGCTTCGACAAACCCTGTTTTTAAAAGTGCATTGAAAACTTTCTCTGCTCGAGGTGAAACTTCGCATGCGGTCATGATTAGTTATAGCCAGGCCGCCTGACGAATTCTCGTCGCGATCGGAGTCCGTCCGGTACCCGAACGGTCGACCGTAGCGGCACCGTATTCGGGCTACCATCGGACGTCTGTCGGTGTTTTAAAAATTCGTTGTCGCGCCGCCCGTTCCCCTCTCGTCTCCGGATATCTACACAACACGGCCACGTAGCACGTCCTGCGTTCGGAATTGTTTAATTCCGACCGCGCGGTTGAAACCGGAGCGAAAAACTGCTAAACCTAGCCCCCCATTTGTTATAAATAGACCCCCCTCCTAAATTTTAGGCAGCTAACCCTAGCCGCCTCGAAAACCGTGCAATCCACCAAACCCTAGCCAGCCTCCTCTCTCCCTCTCCAGCCGCAGGGCCCGCGAAGCCCATACGGGGCCCGCCCGAGCCCGCATCGCGCCGCCGCGCAAGCCCAACAGCACCGCCGCCCGCGTCCTAGGGCGAGCCCCTGCTCGCTGCATGCCTCGGCGAGCTGCACCCCGCCGCCGCCACCGGAGCGCCTCGCCGCGCCGCCTCGTCCTCTGCTCCTGTCGCCGTGCGCTGCAGCTAGCCGCCGCCCTAGGACCTTGCCCGCCGCCACTGCTCGATGTGCCTAGCCGCTGGTGCGACAACGTCGCTGGAAATGGAGCCGTCAGGGTCGGATCCGGCGACCCCTTCCTCGGATCTGGAGGTCTCGTGCCCCGGCAGCTCGATTGGGGACCTCCTGCCCGCCATGGCCGCCTCGTGCTTTTGCTCGTGCGGGAGGTAGGAGACGCCGACACAACGCCTGGTGCCTCCTGGCCGCGTGGGCCTCGGCCCAGCTTGCCCCCCTGGCCCGGCTCCCCCCAAGGCCAGCTTCGGCCTCCCCACGCCAGGGCGCCCTTCCAGCGGCCCATCTTCAGCCGGCCTTTCGGCCCAAGGTGAGAATTCCCCCAGCCCCTCTAAATAACGCCTAGGCGTGTCTTAATTATTTAGCGCTGCCCCAGATTCAGCCCATTTAGATTCCAGGGTTCTTTTATAAGTTTCTGTGATTTTAGAATTTCAGGAATTTATTAGGTATTGAAACCTCCGTAGATTTCAAACCGTAAATCGGATGGAGGCGTATTATATATGGTTTTGGGGTAGTTTTGCGAGTAGAACACGTTTTCACAACTTGCATATTCAATTGACGTTGTTTGACGTATCGTACGCATGGATTTATGTGCTGTCCCAATAGAAAGTGCCCGCATTTATTTTCCGCGCGTGTTCGACTTGCTCGAATGCCATGATAGAAAAGCCTATGTTTTAGGATCTATTTTTCCGTGTATTTTAGAGCGGTCACTCGTATTTTTTGCGTGTAGGGTTTGCCGGTAGTTTATTTTCCCGTATGTAGGTTATTTTTCCGTATTTTCGTGTGGCATTATTTTGTGTTGCAAACCCCATGGATTTTTCTGTGCAATTAGTTTTAGCTTTCGAGTAAGTTAGTTCGCGAGATATTTTGCTAAGTTTCCCTTTTGATTAATTTGTAGGATTTATTCCGTGCGTCGTTTGACGAAGTTGTCAACTAGAGAGTTGATCTTGGGTGTTTAGACTAGCCCCTAGTAATTTTGGTAGCAATAGAAATGCATGTTTAGGTGTGTTTCGATAGCCCTCAAGTTGCTAGAAATAGTGTTGTTTTAGACGTGCTGAAATATTTCTAAGTCTGGGATCTGTTATTATTTTGTTGTTGTCTTGTCTTGCTTGCATCTTGTGATCTGTAGCGCTTTTGAGGTTGGTCCAATGGAGTTAGTTGTAGGCCTTGTGTTTCTCTAGCATGCTGTGAATTTTCATGCCATTTGGAGTCCTGTAGCTATAGGTTTTGCTGCTGTCAATATTGCTTCAGATCGAAAACTGCACTTTCATGAGGTGTAATTTTCACTAAGTCTGAAATAGTGTGTGGGAAGCCATTTTGTGACTTCTTTCCCTAGTGTTCCTTGCTGCCATGCTAGTTGTTGTTAGTTGTTCGTAGTAGTGCTTCTTGCCCTCTTCCGTGACATGCCTTGCTTGTGCATATCGGAGTTGTGTAGCCGTAGTTGTGGGGCGTAGAAAATGCTATG
This sequence comes from Hordeum vulgare subsp. vulgare, assembly GCF_904849725.1. Taxonomy (NCBI): domain Eukaryota; kingdom Viridiplantae; phylum Streptophyta; class Magnoliopsida; order Poales; family Poaceae; genus Hordeum; species Hordeum vulgare. Next base: position 210,448,223 of record NC_058523.1, on the reverse strand, counting down.
TGGCTTATTTTGGCAGTTTGTAGTGATTTCTTGTTTTGCTCGTAGTTTTCGAACCGTAGCTCCGTTTTTATCGTGTCCTACATGAAACTTGCTTAGAATCTTGTGTAGTTTCATTTTCTCTTGCTGGTTATTTGTTTTGAAGTGCTCGTAGCTGTCCTTGCACACATATTGCATTCATGCCATCATATCTTGCGGTGCTTGCAACTTTTGATCCGTAGCTCCGTTGGAGATGTTCTTTATGTGTAGATTGCTTATCTTGACGCCTAGAATCACGTGAACCTATTTTTTTGCTGTTTAACAACCAATTATATGTGTTAGTTCAGATCTGGACATAATTGAAAATTGCCATGTGAGGTCGTTTCGGATGTGCTATATGTCATTTCCGACCTCATTTAAAATGTCTAGATAGGTAGTTTAATTTCCGCTTCACCTCTCGCATGTTTGACAACATTAATATTGCCGTGTAAATAACCGGGAGTGAACTAAATAATTCATATGTGAAGTTTCGTCAATATGCAACTCGTTGCATGTTGAACTTCACTTAATGTGTAGTTTTGATTGTGTGGAACTGTCATGCAGTGACTTGCATGTTTTCAGCTGCTCATGCATCATTTGTGTTGTGCATCGTGTGGTGAATTCCGTGTGTTGATTTGCGTTCCCGGTTTGCTTCGTCTCGATAGAGTCCCGCAAGCGTGTCGGATGTGAGGACCCGTTCGACTACGTCGGTTCGTCTGCTTCACGGAGGCATTCTTCTTCTAAGCGGGATCTCAGGCAAGATGATCATTTCCCCAGATACCATTACTATCATTGCCATGCTAGTTTTACCGTCTCTATCGTTATGTCTCGTTGCCTACCACATGTTTAATACCAGCCTCTCTACAATACCATGAAACCTTCAACCTGTTCGACCTAGCAAACCACTGATTGGCTATGTTATTGCTTGCTTAACCCTGTTGATAGCGTTGCTAGTTGCAGGTGCAGATGCTTCCATGTGAAAACATGGGTTCCTTGTCATATCACCATAATAAATGCTATTTAATTTAATGCACCTATATACTTGGTAAAAGGTGGAAGGCTCGGCCTTTCTAGCCTGGTGTTTTGTTCCACCTTTGCCCCCTTAGTTTCGGCTACCGGTGTTATGTTCCATAATTGAGTGCTCCTAACACGATCGGGGTTGTTATGGGGACCCCCTTGATAATTCGTTTTAGATTAAAGCTGGTTTGGCAAGGCCCAACATTGGTACTATTTGCCCAACATAATAACTTGATAAAACTGAAATGCATAGGGAGTTAGCGCTACCCGAGGAGTAATTCTACATAATACAGGGGGGCAGTGTTGTTGGTGCTGGTCCAAAAACTAGAGCCGTTTGCGGGGCCAACCCGGGGCAACTCGGGAGATTTCTATCAGGCCACCGTACGCTGTGCTTATCCGTCGTATCCTGAGAACGAGATACGCGGCTCCTATCGGGATCGTCGACACGCCGGGCGGCCTTGCTGGATTAGTTTTCCCTTTGACGAGATATCTTGTGCATCGGGATTCCGGTGATGCTTTGGGTAATCTTAGAGTTGATGTTTTCCACTAGGGAATCCGACGAGATCGCGAGCTTCGTGATCGAGGATTTCTATGCGGCTTGTGGTAATTTGTGATGGACTAGTTGGAGCACCCCTGCAGGGTTAAATCTTTCGGAAAGCCGTGCCCGCGGTTATGTGGCAACGCGGAAACTTTGTTTAACACTGGTTCTAGATAACTTGAAGTAACTTAATTAAAAACATGCCAACTGTGTGCGTAACCGTGACTGTCTCTTACGTGAGTTCTTTCTCCGATCAAGGACACGGTGGGGTTATGTCTGACGTAGGTAGGTGTTCAGGATCATTCATTTGATCATCAGTAGTTCACGTCCGTTATGCGTAGATCTTCCCCCTCTTATTTCTTGTACTCGTAAGTTAGCCACCAAATATATGCTTAGCCGCTGCTACAACCTCACCACTTAACCATACCTCACCCATTAAGCTTTGCTAGTCTTGATACCTTTGGAAATGAGATTGCTGAGTCCCCTGTGGCTCACAGATTACTACAACACCAGTTGCAGGTACAGGTAAAGGTTACTTGACGCGAGCGCGTTGATTGTTCATTTGGAGTTGCTTCTTCTTCTTCTTCTTCATCGATCTAGGATGGGTTCCAGGCCGGCAGCCTGGGATAGCAAGGATGGACGTCATTATTACTTTTCTCGTTTGATTTCGTCCGTAGTCGGACCCTGCTCTTACTCTTGTTGATTATGTAATGTACTGATGTGACTCTGATGTAGCTTGTGGCGAGTGTAAGCCAACTCTGTATATATATCTCATCTTTTCAGTACATGTACTTGCAACGATATCCATTCTTGCGACACGACGAGATGCGCTTCTATCCCTGACGAGGCCTTCGTGCCAAATTGAGGATAGGGTCGCATCTTGGGCGTGACACTCTTCCCTTATCGTTGGTGGGAAGGGATCCCAGAACAACCAGTTTCGGTAGGAGACAAGGGAACACGCCTCCCTTGTCAAAAGTGGTCTTCGCGTGCAAAGCCGCTGCCACCAGTGCAGAGGTGAGCGCAGGGATGACGTCTGTCCTGCCGGCGGGCGACCAGGGCCTTGTTGCATTGGAAGGGAAATCTTTAGAAGATGCCTTTGGGGTCCTGATTCGCTCCCAACTTCTTTGCACCAAAAGGGGAAGCTGTCCTGCTCTACCACCATCTCATCGCCGGCCCTTTTCTGGCGTCACCCACGACTCGTGAACCCAGCCTTACCTCGGAATATCCGCCGATCCCGAGGGGTCCTCGGGAGGCGACCCCGCGGGTCTTTACGCTCCTCCTCCTCTGTAACAGCCCAAGTGCTTTTATTTCCCCTTTTGTAATCTTTTCCTTTGTTTGGCAACTATGTTGAGGCAATGTTATGGAGTTGACGTTGTGGCTTTATCATTTCATGTGCATCTCATGCATCATGCATATCTTGCTTCTTTTCCTTTTGCTTTGTTTGTGTGATCTTGTGTGTTGTGCCACCTTGATGATCATGTGGTGATGCGTGCTTATGATCTTGTGCATGTGAGTGGGTGCAGCAAAGCCATTCAAAACCCTTTGAAGCACCATGGTTCAAACCCTTCTATTCAAATAGGTGTTACTTGTGTTTTTCAACTTGTTTTAAAATCCAATAAAAATGTCCCACCTCTCCTCTCTATTTTTGTGAGTGGCTTAGTGTGGTTCTTTTATATTTTTTCAAGCCTTGGCATTTTGTTGTTATTTAAAAAATAGCTTAGTCGCTTGCTGCAGCCTCACCACTTAACCATACCTCACCCATTAAGCTTTGCTAGTCTTGATACCTTTGAAAATGAGATTGCTGAGTCCCGTATGGCTCACATATTACTATAACACCAGTTGCAGGTACAAGTAAAGGGTTACTTGACGCAAGCGCGTTGATTGTTCATTGGAGTTTTCTTCTTCTTCTTCTTCATCGATCTAGGATGGGTTCCAGGCCGGCAACCTGGGATAGCAAGGATGGACGTCGTTCTTTTCTCGTTTATTTTCGTCCGTAGTCGGACCCTGCTCTTATTCGTGATATTTATGTATTATATTGATGTGACTTTGATGTAGCATGTGGCGAGTGTAAGCCAATTACATACACTCTTCTCTTAAGTACATGTACTTGTAATGATATCCATTCTTGCGAAACGACGAGATGCGGTTCTAACCCTGTCGAGGCCCTCGTGCCAAAATAAGGATATGATGGCATCTTGGGCGTTACACTTGAGCAACCAATTCATCATAGATAACTCATTCCTTTTAATAGTATTGGCTTTCCTATGGACTGAATGTAATTTGTTACAAATATAAAATGTAGTCTTGTAGCTTGAAGCTCGACCAATCCTTTTCTTTTCCTTGCATCCAGGGTTGTCCTCACAATCCTTAGCCAATGCATCTTTGAACTTTTATGAAATATATTTAGATAAGATCATTAGTTCAATGACACATATGTTGTTATTAGTTATCAAAACCACCTTAGGGAGAAGTTGGCCGACGACGCGAAGTTGGCCGATGACGCGACGCTCTGTTGGCTATCCCACGCGCCTTGTGTAAATGGGCCCACGTGTTGAGGAGGAAAGATTGGCCGCTTGTTCGCCATGGTCAAGCGAGACGACGCCACCTGCTCCGCCACCGCATTCGTGACTCTCTTCATGATGAGCCTGTTCCGTGATCGGTGGTCGCTGCCGCCCGCTGATCAATGCCGGCCTTCCACTACGCGTTCGTCATGCCCGCGTGCTTTTATCATCGACGCCCTCGACTTCCTCGCCGTTGGTGCGACGGGTTCGGTGGCTTGGCAAGGGGCGGCGTACTTCTTCGACGACATGGCGGGGGAGAGAAGATGGAGAGAATGGCGGGAATGGTGAGGGGATGTGAATGACAAGGAAAAAGGAGGAAAAAGACATAAACAATGGAAAAATCGACCAGTGTCGTCGAGAGTGCGGCCCTAGGCAACTTTTCGCTTCATCCAGCTCCTCGAGGCACCCCTTTAGCGCCTTGGGTTCGACCTGGGTCCGCCGGCGTCAATTTCGGTCCAAATCGACGAAAAACAAGGTCCTGAAAACGCGATTGTACGATTTTTTTAACGCTGACGATAAAAAAGGTCTCCGAGGCGTGTTAGAGCAACCCAACGGGAGTACCCATTACGCACGGCCGCGTCCGCATAGATCGACGCACACAAAGATGATGGTCCAACACGGTGACCCATTTTCATTTTGCGTTTGTTTTTTGTCCGCGCGGACCCATTTCGGACGCAAATTTGAGTCACATTTGGATCGCCGATGGACACAAAGCGAACGATTTTTTTCGTGCGTCGTCCGCATGTGTCCGGTCTGATCTACTTGTCACACACCCATCCACCCATTTGTGCCTACTTATTTAATTCGCTCGCCCAACCCCACCCACCTCTCTTCTATTATTTTACTATCACAGTACCGTCGTACAGGGCGACGGACGACCCACCCATCAGGTAGATGTGCTGACTCATTTGAAAAAACACACACGGACACGCCGGCGCGTTGGAGTTGCCCTTATATTTAGGAACAAAGTGAGTGCATCTTAGAGCAAGTACTCCCTCCGTTCCTAAATATAAGTCTTTCTAGAGATTCTACTAGAGGATTACATACGGATGTATTTAGACATACTTTAAAATATATATTCACTCATTTTGTTTTGTATGTAGTCACCTAGTGAATTATCTTAAAGGACTTATATTTAGGAACAGAGGGAGTACAATAGTAGAGCATGGTTAATAGTATAGCCAACTGCTAGCTATAAGAAGTTTTATAGCCCGTCTTATAGCTAGCTTGTACAATAGTTAGCTATAAAAGAGTACTACTTTTATCATATATGGCCCACCTTTCATTCTCACAAAGCACCTAGGAGCACGTGCTAGAGCTGACTCTTCACGAAGAGCCAGCTTTCCTTCTCTCTCCTCTTCTCTCTCATCCAACTCAGCAAAAATATAGTATTTTAATCCTTACAGCCTGCTGACTGTACCTTATTGTACTTGCTCGTATAGCCAGCTGCTGGCTATAAGCCATTGCCATGTCATCTATAGCCAATCTTATAACCAACATGTCCAATAGTTCATTGCAAATGTGTACTACTTTTTTATTATATGGCCCACCTTTCATACTCACAAAATGCCTAGAAACACGTGCTAGAGCTGGCTCTTAGCTAAGAGTCCGCTTACCTTCTCTCTCCTCTTCTCTTTCTCTAACTAAATAAAAATATACTTCCTCCGTTCATAAATATAAGTCTTTTAAGAGATTTCACTAGGTGACTACGTACGAAGTAAAATGAATGAATCTACACTCTAAAGAATGTCTATATACATCCGTATGTAGTCCTCTAATAGAATCCCTAGAAAGACTTATATTTAGGTACGGAGGAAGTATTAGTTTATTCCTTATAGCCAGCTGACTACTTGCTCTTAGAAATAAAAACGAGGAGACAAAGAACTAAAATCCTCAATGTAGCATATAAATACGCATCCCTGCAGCACTCTAGGGTTCTCCGTTTTGCGCCGTCTTATCCCTCTGCTCCCCCACAACAGCGCGCTTCTCGCCACCACCACCCTAACCCTAGTTCCCCCGCCGCCATGGCCGACGACCACTACTCCTCCAAGCGCAAGTACGACGACTCCCCGCCGCCGCGCCGCACGGGATTCTCCTCCGGCCCACCGCCTGCCTCGCCGCCGGTTGCCGGTGGCCCGGTGCCATCTTCGTACAATACTGTGCCGCCGCCTCCCGACGAGATCCAGCTCGCGAAGCAACGCGCGCAGGAGATCGCAGCTAGGCTCTTCAGCGCCGCTGAGGCGAAGCGTCCCCGTATAGACAACGGCGACGACGACGTTGGCACCGGTGGCGGAGGAGGTTCCCTGGGGGGCGGTGGCCGTATCGGTGGCGGCGGCCTCGGATTCTCGTCCTCAGCCGGTGGTGGTGAGTATCTTGGCTATATCTCATGAAACACGTTTTGGATCGGGAGATCTGTTTTCTGTGTGCTTGTGGTCGCGGCTGCTGTTATGCTGTTTATTTAGTTTGTTCCTTAGCTGCTAAGTACTGCTATGCGATCCATGCGATTTAGCGATACGTTTAGGAAGCAGTGTAAGAAAATTGCCTCCCGAGGCGATCTTAACCGTGCTACAATCTAAGCAACAACAGAACGCCTAGCGATTTCGTTATCCTTGCTAGGAAGTTTAGATCTTCGTAGGTTAAAATATTATGACGGGTTTATCAGGATGACTAAAAGTTTGTTAATAATTCTGGCAAATATATCTTGTGTAGATCAGTAGTATCCATAGTTTGATTCTGCTATATCATGTAATATTTTAATCAGTGTCTCGAGGAACTAGCACCTCTCTGCTAGGTGCAGCAATGATATGCGTTGAAACTTCTGTAGTAGCCATTGCCACTAAATGACAATAGTTTATGTGGTTTCCTTTTTCTCATTTTTTTCATGTGAATGCAAAAACGGCAATATACTGCTTTCATAATTCTTTATAGTCACAAAGCCAAATATTATCTCATGAAGTACATAAATGATGTGATTTCCTTTAATATTTCCAGGCAGCTCTGAACGTTATTAGTTTGTTACTTATGTACTGACATCATTTTATTGTACTGTTTTATGTTTTTCACGTGGATGTTATTCTTCTCAGTTAGCAAATACGCAGCTATCAGGAATATAATGAGTCGTTGTTTTGTTTCCAGGCCATGGTTCTTCCCTCCCTCCCTTATCTTCTCAAGGAAACTCGCATCAGTATTCTTCATATGGTGGTGGATACCAGAGTGGTAGTACAACAAAAAAGATTGATATCCCAAATGGAAGGGTATGCTACTTGGCAGTTTACTCTTCTGGTCTTTGGATTCATGAAGTTGATGGAAGGTTGCATGAAGTGCAGTTTTTTTGTCTGCTAACTGATAACGTTCCTTGATTTTTAGGTTGGTGTTATCATTGGCAAAGCTGGAGAAACTATAAAGCATCTCCAAGCTCAGTCAGGGGCAAAGATCCAAGTAACAAGGGACATGGATGTTCAACCTGGCTCACAGACAAGATCGGTTGATATTTCGGGCACTCCTGACCAGATAAGCAGAGCTGAGCAGTTGATAATTGATGTTCTTGCAGAGGTACTGTGATACCTTCTTTATGGTCGGGACTTAATTTAGTTGTGCATCCTTTTATTCAACCATACGTGTCATGTGACCTTTTGCAGGCTGATGCTGGATCATCTGGCACTATCTCTAATCGGAAGTACAACGCACCTCAACCTGGTGCTGAGCAATTCCAAATGCAAATTGCTAACAACAAGGTAAACTGGCTGCTTTCTAGAACTGGTTTGCTTTTAAGACTCTGAAAATCATACCATGCCCCAATATAGCAATAATGATGCCTTGTAAACTTCACAGCTGTTATTATTTCACGAACTTCAGTTTCTTTGTTGGTAAAAAACCTTGCCTATTCCTTTCCATGTCTAACTATTTTTTCTTATTTCAGGTCGGTCTGGTTATTGGTAAGGGTGGTGAGACTATAAAATCCATGCAGGCCAAATCTCAAGCTCGTATACAGGTTTGTGAAAATTCTTATTGCGAAGTTGTAGCATTAATTTGCTAACTGAAAGATACCTAGCACTACATGATGCGTTTTGTTGTCGCTGTTCTTTATTCAGTTTTCTTATGCTTGAGCAAGTTAATTAAATCCAAGTTCTGAGTATGCTCAATTAGAATTAGAACTCATGCTCCTTTTGTCTATATAACCATCTGTTACCATTATCTTCTACACCTGTATCGCCTTGTTAATTAGTATTGTATATTTTGTATTAACTTCATCATTTCCATTAGTAATAATACAGTAACAACAACAGCAACAAAGCCTTTAGTCCCAAACAAGTTGGGGTAGGCTAGAGGTGGAACTCATAAGATCTCGCGACCAACTCATGTTTCTGGCACATGGATAGCAAGCTTCCACGCACCCCTGTCCATTTGTAATAATAATAATAGTAATATTTCATTTGTCCTCACAAATCCTTCTGCAGGTCATTCCTTTACATTTGCCTCCTGGTGATACTTCAACTGAAAGAACACTGTATATTGATGGTACTGCAGAGCAAATTGAAATAGCAAAGCAGCTTGTGAGTGAGGTTACCAGTGAGGTCAGCTTTCTTTCTCTTTTCATGCCACTTCCTAATTGCTGCCACTGTTTGTTATTTATCTGTGTTGTTAAAATCATGTGGGTTTGATTACAGCTTTTTGTATGTTACTGTGTTTTTGTCTCGATTTATATTTCTCTATTTGACCTCTGTTTTCCATTGTTTGCTTTTGACAATCTTCTGTGTATTTAGTTATGATATACCCTATATTCTTGTCAAATATACATGTCCAATTTTTTTATCTCAATGGGTTGTCTTGTGAAACAAGTTGGTCATGGAGCACCAGCAGTTTGGCTTTGACATGATTGTATACTTTATACAATTCTGTGCTTGCTTCTCAGATGTTCAGAGACGCACAACGAATCTGAAGTAATTGTAATTTGCCCAATCTCTTTGTTATTAGCTGCTATCTCTCTGGACTCTCTGATGAAAATATATAAATATTTAAACACTCACAGTCAAGTACTTGCAAATCCATGCTTTCATTGGGAAGTTGATATCCTATCACAACGTCTTTACTACATATCATACTGGTGCTTGTGGTGCTATCATATGTCCCTGGTTACACTGTGTTTATTATCTTGACATAAGGCCAAATTAGTGTCTGTAAATAGTTCTGAGGTCTGCACACATCAATCCTGGTGGCCAGGTTTGTAACTACCTGATGTTAATATACTTGATGCTCATGAATGAAAGATAAACTCTGTTTCGGTATAGAAGGTCCATGTGTAGCATTGGAGCACCATTAGAATCCAAATGCAAATTCAATGGTATATACTTTCTGAACAATATAATACATACATCCCGGAACACGCCTGGTCCTTCTATATTGAAACGGAAATAACTGCTTCGTATTTGGATTATATAATCGGATTTCATGTATCTGGTCTTGTGATCTTGTCTGTTTAAATTTGCATTTGTTATTTCTGTACATCTTTGGGATAGTTGGTGCAATCCTCTATACAGGTGACGAGTTTGCATTGATATTTTTGCTCGGTCATGGGGTAGATATCATTCTTACATTCTTCCTTCAATTCTTGATATCCCATTTTATCTGTTGCTAGCACCACCAACTGGGAGCAACATGTAACAGATAACAATGTTATAATTTATTGACTAGGCAAGAAAGTTTGTATATATTATGTGTTGTTTTGAAAGATTATGCAGGATACCTTGCATTAATCTATTGTCTTTGGTTTGCCCGTATATATTTTCTCTCTGTTGATTTTTCAGGTTACCATGACCAAGCTTCCTTAAAACTTTGCTTAAATTCTGTTTGACATTCTTTTGTTCACTTGTACTCCCTCCGTCTCAAAATAAGTTTTTTAAGCTTAGTACAACTTCGTACAACAGCTAGTACAAAGTTGAGGCAGTTATTTTGGGACAGCGGAAGTAATATATTCTTTTGTTCACTTGTACTCCCTCCGTCTCAAAATAAGTTTTTTAAGCTTAGTACAACTTCGTACAACGGCTAGTACAAAGTTGAGGCAGTTATTTTGGGACAGCGGAAGTAATATATTCTTTGTTGTAGGAGACATGTCTGAAAGAACTGCTGTTGTGTATGTTCTGTCATTTAGCAATATGCGTATATGTTCCACATAATAAGGATCACTGTCACCATCGAGTATTACTGATTTATCAACTTCTATAAAGTGCAAAACATTTATAAACTGCAAGGCAATCCTTTATTGCATGAATATTCAATGTATGTATGTGTTTGTCTAGCTGCCCAATCTTCATTAGCTCCCATAGTTTTGCAAATGGGAGACGCTAGATGGGCATCAGCAATGTTGCTTGAGAATCTTGCTCGGTGAGTTGACCCCTCCATTTTTTCTTGGTGGTTCTGGAATTTCTGTATATTACGTTGCTTTGTTTTTGGATATGTTTTGTCTGGTCTGCACTTGTTCTGCATGGTCCATTGCATGTTTTATCCTATACATATACAGATGTGCAAACTATTTTTGCAGAATCGTGCCAGAAATCAAATGTCAGGTGGCTATTCTCAGCAGGGCTACCGCCCTCCTCGTCCTCAGGCCAACTGGGGCGCGCCTGGTGCACCAACAACACAACAGCCTGGTTACGGTTACATGCAGCCTGGAGCTTATCCTGGTGCACCACCACAGTATGGCCAGCAACCTTATGGCAGCTACCCTCCAGCATCTGGAGGGTATCAGACAGGGTGGGATCAGTCTTCAAACCAGCAATCACAGCAGCCCCCCCCTGGCACTGGCTATGACTACTATAACCAACAACAGCAACCACAACAGCAACAATCTGCCACTGGAACTGCTGCACCTGCTGATGCTAACAACTACAATTACAGCCATCCTCCTGCTAGTTATGCTTCACAAGGGTATGGTGATTCTACCTACTCCCAGCAGAGTGGCGGGCAGCAAGCTTATGACTACTCTGGTTACCAGACCCAAGGGCAGCAGCAGTCTTACTCACAGCAGCCTGGATATGATCAGCAGAGCTATGGGGCATCTGGCTATGGATCAGCTGCTAACTCAACTCAGGATGGCACTGCACCGAGCTATGGTGGTCCAGGTGGCGCTGGTCAAGCATCTCCAGGGCAGCAAGCTTCAACTCCTTCCACCGGAGGCCAACCGGGTTATCCTAGCCAACCACCTGCTAGTGCTGCTGCATCAAGCTACCCGGCGCAAGGTTCTGCCCCTCCATCTGGATACGTTGCTCCACAGACACAGCCTGGCTATGGTCCGCAGCCACCACAACAGGGCACGTATGGTCAGGGTGGTTATGGGCAGCCGCCTCTACAGGCTCAGAAGCTGCCTTCATCTGCTCCTACTTATGGACAGGCACCGCCTGCTCAGGCTGGATATGGGCAGTATGGATACAGTCAGCCAGGCTATGGTGCTCCACCGCCTTACCCTGGTGCACCTACTGCTAGCCAGCCAGGCTATGGCCAGCAGCAGTCATACGGTGATCCTTATGCTACTGGTAGCTATGGGCAGCCTACTGCTTATTCTACTGAAGCCACAGCACCTGCTGCGTCCCAGGATCAATCTGCCGCCGCACCTGCGCCTACCACAGCAGCTGCCGCTCCTGCTACTGCCAACAGTGGTGCCCCCCAAACTTCTCCGAGTTGAGCTACCTGCCTCAGCTGCATCTGAAATCTGGTTTCCTTGGCTCTGCTGCTTGAAGTATAATCCTCAGTTTACCCATGTTATCTTACTGATTGCTTTATTGTGAACTTTATATATTGCTATATTATTATCCTTGTTTTGCTGCTCTCGAACTCGAACTGCTTGTGATCTCTGGTGCAACCTATACTAGGTTTGGATAATCTGAAATGCAACTGTATTCAATTTTGCTGCTTAACGTGTTGTTGTAGTTATGTGGATGGTATGTATTTGACATCAATTTCTAGCAGCACTTGATTCACTTGTTTTTAAGCTTGAAAACGGCCTCACAATATGAGTTCTCTTTGAAGTTCTCTGTGAAACAAACATAAGTCTGATATTTCAGGAGGAGCTTCTGTGGCAGAGAGATATGGCTAGATCGTACTACCTTTTTTCTGCTAATATTACAAGGCTTATATATCTACAAGGTGCTCTCTCTGTTTCAAAATAAGTGACTCAAAAATGACTCGGTTTTGTATTAACTTTAGTGTAAAGTAGAATCACTTTTGAGTCACTTATTTTGGGACGGAGGGAGTATATCATTAGAAACTTTAAATTGTCTAATTTTTGACTATATCTAAAAAGTATATCGTACTACCTCCTTTCTGCCTAAATATCATAAAAAATATATCATTAGAAACTTTAAATTTTCTATAATTTTTAGGCTATATAATTCATCTTATGTTGATTAAATTTATAGATCTAGAATACACGCAAGCCTTCAGAATGGAGGCACTAGTATCTTTTTGACAATCTCAATAAGCACACATAAGAGGAGGCAGGGTCGGCGTTGGTGGGAGGTTATAAATTCATTGTTTTGATCCTTTTGAATAAGTTCAATAGGATCTGACCTTAAGACGGAAAAATTTCCGGTTTGACCCTTTTCCTATCGTCATCCATGATGGTGGTAGGATTGTGCAGGCTACCACCATTCTCTACCATTCCCTTTGGCGGTAGGGAGCCGACCTGTCTGCCGTTTGCCACGATGACGTGGATATTACCCCGTTTGCCACGATGATGTGGATATTACCCTAACGTCATAGATGGTAGTAGTAGGGTTTTCGACCTAGTTAGGCTGCGGGTGGGCTCCACCCACCCACCAGCCTGTTCTTCCTCTGCTCGAACAGAGGCCGCGGTGGTGTGTTTCCCCCTCTCAATTCATTCCTTCGATCTCCCTCTTCGGCCCATCATTTTTGCGGTTCTTTGGAGGCAAAACGAAGAGGCCGGTAAGCTCCTCCAACCCCTCCAATCATCTTTTGCAATAAGATTTTAGTTTTGTAGATATTTTTTGCACTAGGTGTAGCCTAGGTTTACAAATCACAAAGTTTTTGCATGTAGTTTTAGTTGTTTAGTTGCATATTAGTAGTAGTAGAGGATATGTGAGGATGAATGAATTGCAAACTATGTATGTATATGTGGTAATATGATGTTGGATAATATTCAGAATGAATTCCAATCACTTTTTGCAATATGTTTATGAATATATTTTTATTGCGACGTTGGATGCATTGCCAAATTGTAATATTGCTATGATGTTGGATGTGTAGTTTATTTTTTCTATAATTTTACTGATTTTTATGTGGAGATGATTATGTTGGGTCAGATAATAAAACTGTATATGTATATTTTGTTAGGATGGCCGAGCATGAGCACAATGGGCGTGTGTATACGGGACTTGACATGGCTTTCAACAAGAACCATCGTGCCTGTGCTCTCGAGTGTGGAGAGGTAACAATTTTCATGTAACTGTTTCTTATATAAAGTAACGTTCTAACATATGTGTTCAGTTTTAACAGACACTTACGACTGTGCGAATGAGGGGTCACACAAAGGATACCTAAATGGCATATGACGTGCGATATGAGCCCTTCTTCAAGCATGCACGCCTTCTATCGTTTGTCCTTCAATTCAAACTCGTGCCGCCGATGATGAACCATGCGCGCTCATGGCATTGCTTGATCGTTGGCGGCTGGAAACACACAACTTCCATCTCCCTTGTAGCGAGATGACTGTGACGCTCGAGGACTTTGCCATGATCACAAGGCTTCCCATCGATGGTCAGGCTCTCACCGGGCGAGTGGACTAGAACTAGCATTAGAGGGTTACCGCTCTCATCGGTGACTGCTCTACCTCTCTTTCCGAAGAGAGAAGGACTGACAACATGACCAACGATGTCCCATTCGCCTGGCTTGAGGCCAATAGCTCGGGATGCCTGGTCGATGCCAACCTAGAGACAGTGGAGCAGTATGTGAGAGTATGCAATCGCGTACCATAGCTTTATAGAAGGCAAAAATATGTACAAGAAGTTGATGATTACAACGAGGACCTGGTACCACACTCGTTGTCACGAACCAGTCCTCGTAACTCCACTCCTAAAGCTTTACTCTACTACTCTCCACTCTTAAAGCTTTACTCTACTACTCACAGAAGATGTTAACTTCGTGTCCTCCCGCCCTAACCCAAGCACGTAGTTGGTCAAAGATCCGATCGGTGAAGTTGACGACTGTCGAGATCACCCTCGTTTGACCGAACACTAATCCGTTGCGACGCTTCCAAAGGCTCCAACATATGAGCATAACGACCGAGTCAAATCCTTTCCTATTCTCCTTCAGCATTTGCTTTCGAGCCTGCAACCACCACTATGCAATCTTATCATCCGTCATTGGTACCAAGCTGATGTTGGTCCTATAGTGCCAAACTTGCCCGACAAAGACGCAGTGGAACAAAATGTGGTCAACCACATCTTCCTCTAGAGCGTAGATGTAGCAAGCAGAGGCTTGGTCTTGCAATCCCTGTCGTAGCCGTCGATCTGCTGTCCAAAGCCGGTATTGTGTAGCAAGCCACATGAACAACTTGCAATATAGGGGTGCCCAACATTTCCATACTGTCGGGGCCGGGGCGAAGCGAACACTATCATGCCACAACATGTGATATGTCGATCTCGAGGTATAAGAGCCGCTATTGTTCCATCTCCATATAGGGGTATCACTTTGCATCGGGTCAAGGACCATGTTGATCATGATCTCCCAAAGATGGATGATCTGAAACATCCCATCTACAGAGAGATTTCTAGTAATGTCATTTGCACATCGATGGGAGAGTAGAGCCTCACGGACAATGCGCCTATTCACCGCTTGCGTGCAAATTCACTCAAAAACCAAGGGCGCAAGCTCTTTTATAGACGACCGATCGATCCAACGATCCTTCTATAATAGTGTTTGCTCTCCATTTCCCACCTTCCAATGAACTAGGCTGTTGAAAGCCGCCTGCGCTTTGGCATCCATTGCCAGCGGCAAGCCCTGCCAGGGTCTGGTCTCGTCAGAGCGTTTAAGCTATTCCCGTCTCAGTCTCAAAGCCAGCCCGTGTTTGTTCAGGTCCAACACTCCCGGACCACCAAGTTGCTTGGGCTAACAAACCCTTTGCCAAGAAACAAGACACTTGCCTCCATGAATATGTTGTGAGCCCACCCAGAAGAATGCATGACAGCTTTTGTCCACGCGATCAAGGGCCCATTTTGGCGCGTCCGCCACGAGCATGTGGTGTGTGGGTCTAGCTCTGATCACCGTGTTAACCAGCATTAGCATACCAGGCCTCGTAACCATCCCACGCTGCCATCCTGGCAAAACGTTTAGTACGTCATCCACCACTGGCTGCGAGTCCGAGTGGGTGATTTGCTTGATGGAGAGCTGCATGCCAAGATATTTGCACGAAAAAGTATCCATGCAGCACGACAGAGCACCCGCGACTCTATTAGTGTATGTCTCATCAGAGCGTATCATAATGGTAGAAGACTTGGCGAAGTTGACATGCAGTCCTGAAGTGGTGCCAAACATTTGCAAAGCTAATCTGGTAAAGCTGAGGTCAGCGGTGGTAGGTGTGATGAAAAGGATGACATCATCGACATAAATCGGCAATCTGTGGTAAGGAGAGCAACCTGGCATGACACTGATCGCTCCCCACTCTTGCGCTTTCACTACCTGTAACGACTAAGATGCGGTCCTTTCCTATTTAGGGGGCGATGCCTCAAAATGGAAAGAAGCGCATATATGTGTTCCGCAAGCAAGATAAACAGAACACATACATAATCTAAGAATGACAAATAGGGAATCGTTTGCCATCTCACATAGATAATATCAGAGTTTACAATCACAGATTTATTCAGACAAGGTAGTTCCACTACGGACTACATAACATAAGAAAAAGTCTATGCTATCCCGCATGCTTGCCCACGATCACGACCACGGCCTCAGTCTTCTGGATAGTTCACGTACAGGCGGTCGTTCTCCTCATCGTATTGCCACGCCAGCTGTGTGCCATCTGGATCACCTGTGTTGGGCGTACCTGTACCTGTTGGGGTGTTGAAGTAATCTGTAAGCCACAGGGACTGAGCAATCTATGACCTTGGTATCGAAACTAGTCAAGTTATTAGGTGAGGAAGGTTCAGTGTTTAGGTTGCAGCATCCTAAGCAGTTATGGTGGCTAACTTACGTAGAACAAGGTTATAGATGTCGTGGTCTACGCGAGCGATCGAAGACTAGGTGATCACTAAGTGATCCTGAACACCTACTTACGTCAAACATAATCCCACCGTATTCCCGATCGAAGAGAGGTCTTCGAAGGGGACAATCACGGTCACGCACACGGTTGGCAGTTTTATTAGAGTTAATTCAAGTTATGTAGAACCGGATGTTAACAAATAATCCATGTTGCCACATAACCGCGGGCACGGCTTTCCGAAAGATTAAACCCTACAGGGGTGCTCCGACTAGTCCATAACAAACGGTCACGGGTCGCAATGTAATCCTCTATCACGAATCTCGTGATCTCGTCGGATTCCTTAGAGGAAAACCTCAACTCTGGGGAGAACCAAAGCTTCACCGGGATTCCTATACGCAAGATATATCGCTAAGGTAAGACAAGACTAGCAGGACCTCCCGTCGTGTCGACGACCCCGATAAGAGCCGCGTATCTCAGTCTCACGACACGACGGATGAGCTAGACGTTGGGATGGCTAAACCTCTCGGTGACCAGGGGGGCCCCGGACATCGCTCAGGTGGGACCAACACTCATGAGGAGCACTGGCCCGGGTTGTTGATTAAAATCCTCGGTGTAGCTATTACCTATGCAAATTGTTATTAAGTGTTTAGCAAATTAAAACCAATGTTGGGTCCTACCGGACAAGTCTTAGAACTACACGATTTATCAAGGGGGTCCCCATAACAACCCCGAACGTGTTAGGAGCGATCAGTTATGGAATCAAACACCGGTAGCCGGAAACTAAGGCAGCAATAACGGAACAAATCACCCGGCAAAAGGCTAGGCCTCCCATCATTTACCAAATATATAGGTGCATTAATTAAATAGCAGTTTAAAACATAATGATATCAATTCTCATGTTAACACATGAGACAGCTGGCACCTGCAACTAGCAACGCTAACATTAGAAGCTGAGCATGCCTACTTAGCCAAACAACATTAGCTAGGAGGGGAAGGTGTTTGGGTTTCATGGCAATATGAGGAGGCAAATATATCAAGTGGTAGGCAGCGAGCATATGACGAAGGAAACGTGAATCTAAGCATAACAAATCCAGGTACGGTATCAAGGTCACGGTCATCTTGCCTGTGATGTCTTCAGCTTGGAACTGCTCTTGTTCGTCCTGCACGTACTCTCCCGAATCCACGTACTCGCTCTCCGATCCCGGTGCTACCCAAGATAAAATAACAGCCAATGAACAACAACACAACATGATGCAACAAACACATGATGCATGAGATGAGAATGAAGCATGCCTCTCTATTCTAGTCACTTGCATATGCATGAGAAGAAAAGACAAATTTCTGGACAGAACTTCACTCTAAGCTATCTTGACATGCATGAAGATTACATGAACAGGTGCATCACGAGAAAACCATGCAAAAACATATAAAGAACGTTGAGAACGGAGCTACGGGTCAACCGTAAACTACGAAACAAGATACGGAGTCCTACGGATCAAATCCACCACAAGCACACTCCAATGGCACACTTCTGGTATTCCCAGGTTGCCACATGATAAAACAAACAAGCATAGGTGGGGTGGTGCAAAGAAACTCACCACACCACCAACTATGCACTCACAAGCTTCTAAACAACAAAACTATGCAATCTGTCCTAAACAGCATCATAGCAGTTTGAGAGCAACATGCAAAGCACCTACAACCACCCAAATGTGCCAAACAAGATATGTGGCAAAATCTATTCAAAAGCTCTACAAGCATGAGCAAGAAGATAATACAAAGGACTTACTCACAGAAAGATCTACATGTGCTAACTTGGACAAAAATAAAAGATTTCAGGGACTTAGTGAAAATCTCAGATTCTCACCAGTTGTTTATGCTCTGAAGCATTTTGACAACCCCCAAAACAATGTCTACAAGAAGTGAAAGTGCATGATATTTAACAGAGACCTAGACAAACACAAAAGTTCCAACTCTCTAGTTGATTGCAAGGGCTGATTCCTAACACATGACCTTTTGCAACGACAACAACAAGGGAAGAAAATAACAGCAGTTTCTCACACAATGAAAATCTTAGATTTTCACTAAGCTGACAATTTCAGCCACATGCCTACTTTGACAAGGCACAACTTTCACATACAAACTCCTAAGCATAAAACAAAACCACCATGTTGTAGAGGGGTTCATCCACTACTGTCACATCAAAGAATCATCCTCTTAGGCTCATCACACCACATGGCACCAAGCTCTAAACAAAGCATCAAAACAGAAAAATGACTTTTCCAGAAAGTGTTCCAAAGTGAAATCTTATTCCACCAATGGATTCCTGCGAATATTCTACCCCAAAAACATATATAATACCTAGGTACTTGCATACACCATGTAGGCACAAAGTTGAAAGGAAAAACTACATGGAATCATATAGATCAAATAGTGCCATATCATATGTGATACTCACTAGTTCATCACCTACACATGCACTTGCACACACCCACAACTCAAATGGTGAACATGAGGGTTGGACCTCATGTATGTGTGCCATAGCACATCACCATACACACTCACATACAATCAATCTTGCACACACTAGCCTACACATGCTAGTTTCTAACACACACACATACGTACACTCACACCAACTACCACTAGCACACACACATACATTCTTGCACACAAGTGCTCACTAAGGAAAAACCATGCCTTGGGCATGTGTGTGTCATACTCACACATGCACACACACACAAGCACACACCACATGAAAGTTGCACACACATGACCTCCTACACACATACACAAGCACCACTAAATCCCTACACATGCACACTAACTAAAACAAGGGAAAAACCTACTGGTTTGAGATCTTAGACAACAAAATATTGTTGCCCAAGCAATATAACCAGCAACCAATCTATAACACAACAAAAGGAACAAAAACTAATATTAATAAAAACGGATGGCTTGGGGATCGAACCCCAAACCTACTGCAAACAACACACACACTACACGAGTGCAGTACTGCCCAAGGGCTCGACAGAACAGAGGATGCTAGCAGGGTAAACTTCACTCTGTTGCTACTGTACCAGAAAACAAACACAAAAGGGGCCGCCACTGGGTTTCAAACCCACGACGTGTTGATCTGTAAAACACCACCATACCACTGCGCTAGGCGTGCAGAAGTTAACAAAGAGGGGGGCCTTGCTCTTTTGAGCAACCCCCTCTGGATCTACTACAACCCGACAGTGGCCGGAACAGGGGAGGGTCACCGCCGGCGCTACGCTACGAATTGGTCTACGGCTAGTCGCTGGGAGGAAGAGGGAACTCCCACGGTTCCATTCCACCGTTAATCTCGACGAGGGGTGCCCTATAAGTACTGCTCCACGAGCACGCGGCGGCGCCGACGACAGAGAGAAATACGGCGACGTTGCTACGACCCTACGCTTGATCTGCCGACAGGGGAAGGGGGAGGAGTCCTGCTGCTCACCCACTGGTCGAGGAGGCCGCGCCTGTCGGAGAGGAAGAAGGGGACGTCGAGGAAGAAGCCGCTGCGGAGGAAGTCGTCGGAGCGGAAGGGGTCGTCGTCGAAGTAGTGGAAGCAGAGCCGTTCGTCGTCGATCAGCTATGGGAACGGACTCCCCTGAGGTCCCGCGTGCTCTTGGATTGCTTGGAGAGGACGAAGGAGTACGACAACGACGGCGGCGAGCTCATCAAGGATCGGCCATGGCGGAGGAGGAGCTCGCCTACATTCTGTCGACGACGGAGAGGGAGGAGGAAGATGGGAAAGGAGGTGGCAGCGCTTGGAGGAACCCTAGAACACGACTTGGACGCCAAGGAATAATAAAGGGGGTGAGGGAGGCCGCCTCGACGTCCGTGAGCCACGGCGTCGGCCTCTCTGTCTCGCTCTCTCTGAATGTCTGATGGAAAGGTGCGGAGGAAGGAAGACAGCGTCACAGGAGAGGGACGAGGAGTGGGCTGCCGCGTCGAGGAGGCTACTGGGCCAGCGAGGAGGAGGAGGCCCACTCGGAGGCGCTAGGTAAGAAAGGGAAAACCCACTGGTTTTCTATTTAAAAACAAATACCAGCAAATAAATAAACTCCCAGGTAATCTATGGCTCCAACATAAAAATAAAAATGCCCCTGGGCATAAGGGAATTATGCCCCAAATAAATAAAATGCAAAGAGGATTTTTGGAGCACTAAAATATATACAAAACAGAATTAAATAATCTGTTTTGTGTATAAACACCCCTCTCAAACAAAGTTTTAAAACACCTTAGATCTAGCACCACATCCACCAGAAAATACCCTAAAAGATATATATTTTGAACCAGGGTTAGAGCAAGTAAATCTTGAGCTTGAGAAATAAAGAAGGGGTTTTTTTGAAACCTAGTTGAAACTATCATAGATGGAACCCAACTTTCAAACACCACTTCATCATCACATAGCACATCAACATCACATACCACATACATGGATCAACAACAACAACAAACACAATGAAGGCATGGATGATATGGATGCATGAATGCAAAGGGAGACAAGGTATGATCACACATGAAATAACACATGGCATATATCTCACAAGGCAATGACATCATGGACCCACACATGAAGGTTCCAAATATGGCAAGTTACACTCTGGGGCATTACAAACTCTCCCACACTACAAAAAGATCTCGTCCCGATATCTAGGACTCAAAGAACTCTGGGAATTCGGAACGGAGGTGATCCTCGCGTTCCCAAGTGGCCTCTTTATCGGAATGGTGTGACCACTGCACCTTGAGAAACTTGATAGACTTGTTGCGGGTCTTGTGCTCAGTCGTCTCGAGAACCGCAACTGGATGCTCACGATAGGATAGGTCGGGTTGAAGGTCGATGTCTTGAAGATCAACTGTGCGCTCGGGAGTCTTGAAGCATCTGCGGAGCTGAGAGACATGGAACACGTCATGCACATTTGCAAAGTTGGAAGGGAGCTCAAGTTGATACGCAAGGTCGCCTCTCTTGCCAACAACTCTGAAA
The DNA here is from genome assembly GCF_904849725.1 of Hordeum vulgare subsp. vulgare. Lineage (NCBI taxonomy): Eukaryota > Viridiplantae > Streptophyta > Magnoliopsida > Poales > Poaceae > Hordeum > Hordeum vulgare. The sequence goes on along the minus strand of NC_058523.1, from coordinate 210,426,870 downwards.
GGACCAACGAAACGAGGAGCAAGCTTGCCTTTGATGCCAAAACACTGCGTGCCCTTGATAGGAGACACTTTGAGATAGACGAAGTCATCGAGCTCATAAGACATGTCACGATGGTTGCTATCATAGTAGCTCTTCTGACGGGACTGCGCTGCCCTAAGGTTATCCCGAATGACCCGACACATCTCTTCAGCTTCTTCGATCAAGTCATTCCCAAGAATCTGACGCTCACCAGTCTCGGGCCAGTTGAGCGGGGTACGACACTTCCTGCCATAGAGAATATCAAACGGAGCTTTGCCTGCACTAGCTTGATAACTGTTGTTATACGAGAACTTAGCGAAAGGCAGGCAGTCTTCCCACTTCATGCCAAAAGAAATGACACAGGCTCTCAGCATATCTTCAAGGACCTGATTGACTCTCTCCACTTGCCCACTAGTCTGAGGATGAAAAGCTGTGCTGAATCGTATCTTCGTACCCATCGCAGACTAAAAAGAGTCCCATAACTTGGAAGTGAAGATACTTCCGCGATCCGAAGAAATCAACATAGGCACACCGTGCAAGGACACTATCCTGGAAGTGTACAGCTCTGCAAGCTGAGCTGCCGAGATGGATTCCTTGACTGGAAGGAAATGAGCCACTTTACTCAACTTGTCGATGACGACGAAGATGGCATCGTTACCCTTCTTGGACTTCGGAAACCCGGTGACGAAATCCATCAATATGGTCGAATTACCACTCGGGAATGGGCAATGGATGCAAAAGACCTGCTGGACGTTGATGCTTTGCTTTCACCCTTCGACATACATCACATTCATTTACGAACTCAGCAATCTCACGCTTCATGCGAGTCCACCAGAAGGTCTGTTTGAAGTCCTGATACATCTTGGAACTTCCTGGATGTATTGAGAGCAGAGAGTTATGAGCTTCTTCCATGATAACCTTTATGAGATCACCTTTCGGAACGACAAGACGACCCTCAAAGAATAATGTGTCTCTGGCATTAACACTGAAGCACTTATATTTGGGAACTCCCTTTTCCAAGCCAATCTTAACTTTCTTCACCATTACATCAAGAAGTTGCGCTGCTCGGACCTGGTCTTCCAAGGTAGGAGAGATTTGAAGATTTGCAAGAAATCCCTGAGGTACTAACTGAAATTGAGCTTCGTGAAAGATTCACAAAGGTCAGGCTAGAGAGGCTTCAGAATGAGACTGTTGCAGTAAGCCTTCCCGCTCAAAGCATCTGCCACGACATTAGCTTTGCCTGGAGTGTACTCAACGCTCGGATTAAAATCATGGAGCATTTCCATCCAACGAGTTTGCCGAAGATTCAGGTTAGGATGGGTGAAGATGTACTTGGGACTCTTGTGATCGGTGAACACTTCAACCTTTCGTTCCAACAAGAGGTGTCTCCAAGTCATCAGAGCATGTACCAATGCCGCCAACTCAAGATCATGCACAGGATAATTTTTCTCACTTGGCTTCAACTGCCTCGAGGTATATGCTACCACTTTCTTGTCTTGCATCAACATATCAGGAAGACCTTGAAGAGAGGCGTCGCAGAACACTTGGTAAGGTTTGGAGTCATCAGGAGGAACCAAGACTGGAGTAGAGGTGAGCTTCTCTTTGAGTGTGTCGAAGGCCAACTGACACTCTGGAGACCAGACATACTTCACGCCCTTCTGAAGAAGACTTCAGAGAGGCTTAGCAATCTTGGAGAAGTTCTCAACGAATCTTCTACAATAGCTTGCAAGCCCGAGAAAGCTTCGAAGCTGCTTCACATTTTGCGGAGGCCCGCACTCAACAATGGCCCGCACCTTCGACGGATCAACTTTGATGCCCTCGGCAGAGATGATGTGCCCAAGGTAGACAACTTCTTTCAACCAGAACTCACATTTGGAAAACTTGGCATAGAACTTATGCTCTCTCAGCTTATCAAGCACCAGTCTGAGATGTTATTCATGCTCTTCCTTAGTTTCCAAAAAGACCAGAATATCTTCGAGATATAGCAAGACGAATTCATTCTTGAACGGGGAGAAGATGTAGTTCATCATTCGACAAAATGTCGGTGGAGCATTTGCCAGACCAAAAGACATGACCGTATACTCATACGAGCCAAAACTTGTCCTGAAAGCAGTCTTTGGAATATCCTCTTCGCGAATGTGAATTTGATGATAGCCCATCCTGAGATCGAGCTTGGAGAAGACCTTAGCCCCTTTCAACTACTCGAACAACTCATTAATGTTAGGAAGTGGATACTTGTTTCTGATTGTCTTCTTGTTCAATGGACGATAATTGACACACAATCGGTCCGTGCCATCCTTCTTCTTGACAAACAACACTCCACAGCCCCACGGAGATGAACTTGGTCTGATCAGACCCAGACGCTCCTGCTCATCGAGTTGCCTCTTAAGTTCCTTCAGCTCTTCTGGACCAAATTTGTACGTTCGTTTGCACACATGCTCAGTACCTGGTTCAAGCTCAATAACGAATTCAACTTCTCGGTGCGAGGCATTCCTAGCAGTTCTTATGGAAACACATCTACATATTCGCAGACCACTGGGACTTGTGAAATTGGGGAAATCTCACCCTTCTCATTTAAGGAAAATAGACGAATTGTGTCATCGCGCGCCGCGAAGATAATCACGTCCTCCGAAGAGTGAGTTAGCTTCACTTCTTTAGCTTCACAATCAATAGATGCCTTGTTCATAGCCAACCAGTCCATACCAAGGATCAAATCATTGTCAGACTTGCCAAGAACAATAGGAGACGCCAGAAAAGCATAATTACCCATCTTGACGGAAACATCTGGGGCTCGAGTACTGGCATGCATGAACTTGCCTGGAGAAACTACTGACAACGGTCTAGGAATCTCTTCAACATGAACATTATGCTTGGATGCAAATGGAATGGAGAGGAACGAATGCAAAGCACCATAATCAAACAAAACCTTAGCAGGAATATCATTAACGAGGAGGTTACCCATAATCACATCTGACGAGTTCTCTGCTTCAGCCGCATTCACCATATTGACTCTAGCAGACCTAGGGTTGAACTTCACGATAGCATTGCTTGGAGGTTTGCCTGGAGGAGGAGGCGGAAGATGCAGCTGAGAAGTGCACTTGTTGGCATAGTGACCCGTCTGCCCACACTTGTGACAAGTAACATCTGCCGGCTGACGGTACTGTGTCTGAGGAGGCCCTTTCTTCTGCTGCTAAAACCTCTGCTGGAAATCTGGGTTGGGTGGGTGGGAAGAACCACGGCCACCTGATTGCTAGGACTGCTGCGTGTGCAGAGGAGGAGGAGGAGTGTGACGACTACGATGCGGTCCTTTCTGAATTAGGGAACGAGGCCGTGAATGGAAAGAAGCGCATCTAAGCGTTTCGCAAGCACGGTAACATAGCACATACATAACAATAGTAGAATGAAAATAAGGGATTCAACTGCCATCTCATAAATATATCAGAGTTACATCACGCATCCAAACAAGGTAGTTCCGCTACATACTACAAAACATGAGAAATGACTATGCTACCCTGCATGCTTGCCCACGATCACGACCACGCCTCAGTCTTCTGGATAGTTCACGTAGAGGCGGTCGTTCTCCTCATCGTACTGTCACGCCAGCTGCGTGCCGTCGGGATCACCTGTATCGGGGGTACCTGAACCTGCTGGTGTTTTGAAGGAACCTGTGAGCCACGGGGACTCAGCAATCTATGACCTCAGTGCCAGAACTAGTCAAGTTATTAGGTAAGAAAGGTGGAGTATTTAGGTTGCAGCATCCTAAGCGTATATGGTGGCTAACTTACGTAGGACAAGTATTGAAGGTGGTCTATTCTAGCGATCGTTGATTAGCTGATCACTAAGTGATCCTGATCACCTACTTACGTCACTCATAACCCCACCGTGTTCCCGATCGAAGAGAGATCTTCAAAGTGGACAGTCACGGTTACGCACACACTTGGCAATTTTATTAGGGTTATGTTTAAGTTATCTATAACCGGATGTTAACAAAATATTCCAAGTTGCCACATAACCGCGGGCACGGCTTTCGTAAAGATTAAACCCTCCAGGGGTGCTCCAACTAGTCCATCACAAACGATCACGGGCCGCAAAGTAATCCTCTATCACGAATCTCGTGATCTCGTCGGATTCCTTAGAGGAAAACCTCAACTCTGGGGAGAACCAAAGCTTCACCGGGATTCCTATACGCAAGATATATCGCTAAGGTAAGAGAAGACTAGCAGGACCTCCCGACGTGTCGACGACCCTGATAAGAGCCGCGTATCTCAGTCTCAGGACACACCGGATGAGCACAGCGTACAGTGGCCTGATAAACATCTCCCGAGTTGCCCCGGGTTGGCCCCGCACACGACTCTAGTTTGGACCAACACTCATGAGGAGCACTGGCTCGGGTTGTTGATTAATTCCTCGAGGTAGCTATTCCCTATGGAGATTATTATAAGTGATTAGCAAATTAACACCAATGTTGGGTCCTGCCGGACAAGTCTTAACACTAAGCGATTTATCAAGGGGGTCCCCATAACAACCCCGAACATGTTAGGAGCGATCATTATGGAATCAAACACCGGTAGCCGGTAACTAAGGCGGCAATAACGGAACAAAACACTCGGCAAAAGGCTAGGCCTTCCGTTATTTACCAAGTATATAGGTGCATTAATTAAATAACATATTTAACATAATGATACCAAGCTCATGTTATCACATGAGAGAAAGCACCTGCAACTAGCAACGCTAACATTAGCAGCTGAGCAACTAGCAACCTCTTAGGCTCACCACATCTCATGGAACCAAGCTCCAAACATAGAACAAATCTGAAATATGACATTCCCAGAAAGTGTTCCAAAGGCAAAACTGAATTCACCAATTGATTCCTGGTATGATTCTACCCCCAAAACATATATAATACATGGACACTTGCATAGAATAAATGGGCACAAGACTAGAAAAGAAAACCTACATGGAATCACATATAGTGAATAGTGCATCATCACATGTGCTATTCACTAGAACAACACCTACACAAGCATATGCACACTCTCACAAGTACAATGGTGACATGATGGTTTAGACCTCATGTATGTGTGCCATAGGACATCACCATTCCCACACACATACAACAAGCACAAGCATAAAAGTCACCTACACATGCTAAATATAATTCACTACTAACTTGCACCCACATAAGTACTTCTACACCTACACATATAAACATGCACATGTGCTACCAAGGCACAAGCAAGCCTTGGCATATGTGAAACACACACACATAAGCACACACAACAACCATAGGCACAAGCACATCACCTATGCACAAGGCTACCACCTCATCACTACACTACACCAGTTATAAACTAGCAAACATATGTATACATGCACCCAATCCTATACATGCATTCCTAAGCATATATATCTACACATGCACTCCTAGTGCAAGCACACACACACACACATATAATCTAGAACAACATATGCACATATGCTCCAAAGCCCACACATGCATCGATCTCAAACTAGCAACAAATGCTAAGAACAGCTACTGTTGAGAGCAAGAAAAATAAATACTACAAGGGCTGTAGCCTACCACAGCAAGGGTGCAAGTGAGCAATGCAAAACAGGAAGTAAAGGCAACAAAAATATAAAACGTTTTGGGGGGGGGGATCGAACCCCAGAGCCCCTGATCCACCAACAGACAAGCCACCACTCTGCTAACAGACACTAGCTCGACAGAGAAGGGGATCTCTCCAAGGTAAGTCTATCCTACTGCGCTACTGCTACTGTGCCGAGAGAAAACACAAATTAAAAAGGGGGCAAAGCTGGGACTCGAACCCATGTCCTCACCACGACACACACACACGACCCTACCACTACGCTATGCACAAGATATCGACAGAGAAGAGAGATCTATCCAGTTAACCCACCAATACAACATGATGCTCTGCTCTGAGCACAGAGATGCCGATGGTGTCTATTGCCGGCGCAAGCCTTATACTGCTACTGCTGCTCGAGGGGGAGATCTACTACGGCTTCTACTGCGCTGCGAGGGATGCCCTGAGCCACAACGAGCAGAGAAACCTACCAGGAACAACACATCTACACGCACATCACATGCACTTCGTGCTCTGCTCTCGGGACAGAGAGGCACGCCTCGATCCTAGCCGCATCTACAGAGGGGGAAGGGAGGAAGAGGGCATCCTCACCTAGGGAAGGAGAAGGGGACCCCGATCGGAGGAGGAGGCAGGCTGGAGAGGAGCGAAGGCGATCTGACGAAGCCTAGAGACGTCCTGGAAGCAGAGCCGAAGTAGAGGAAGAAGGTCGCCGGGTGCACACCGTAGACGAGCTCCTGCCCGTCGCTGTGGTTGCACCTCGACCTCCACGGCGACGGGAATGGATCGCGGGCTTCTCCCTCGAGCCCCCGAACATGGTGGCCGGCGCCGGAGATGACGAGAGCAAGGTGGACGTCGCGGTGCACTTCTCTCTCTCTGCACCCTATCTACAGAGCCCTTACCTAAGGGGGAAGGAGAGATGGAGGGAGGAGTGGCACGGAACCATAGGGACGGGGGCACGGACGCCAAGGCTTTTATGAGGCCTCGACGGGACGGTGCCGTCATCTCTCGTGCTCTCTCTCGGTTGCTCTGACGAAAAGCAGCGCGCGGGCGGGGGGGGGGGGGGGGGGGAACGCCGTCTCAAGAAGAAGAAGGAGCGCACAAGTGGGCTGCCGCGCGGGACAGAGAAGGAAATGGACCACGCAGGGGGGGAGGAAGCCCACCAGTGGCGCCATATAAGAGGGAAAATAAACCTCTTGGGTTCATTAAATAAACCAAGACCAGAAAAAGAAACAAATGCATAGGGTAAACATATAATGCTAAAAAAAACAAAGGTACCCCTCGGCATAAGAAATTATGACCTAATAGAATAAAATGATAAAGGGATTTTAGGAGCAACTTAATATTTACAAAATATAATTTAAACCTCTGTTTTGTGAATATTTGCACCCTCACAACATAGTTTCAAAACAGCAAAATCACATCTTCATATCCACCACAAAATATGCTAAATCAAGGACATTTTTAAAACAGGGAAGGATCAAGTGAAACTTGACCTTGGTATAAAGAGAGAGGGAAGGTTTTAAAAACCTAGTTGGAAGCACATAGCTACCTACTACAAGCAACCCACTTCATACATAACATCAACACATCACACCACATGTCATCACACCATCACATAAGATCACAAGGTATCAAACACAATAGGCATGGGATGGATGAAATGCATGCATGCAAAGGAAGAACAAAACAAGGTGACATCACATGAAAACATATGCATTGAGCTCTTATATCAATGACAAGTTGGACCCACATAGACAAGGTTCCAAAAAGGGAAAGATAAACTCTTGGGGCATTACAAACTCTCCCACACTACAAAAAGATCACGCCCCGAGATCTAAGCCTGAAAGAACTCCGGAAATTCAGAACGGAGGTGATCCTCGCGGTCCCAAGCAGCCTCTTTATCGGAATGGTGTGACCACTACACTTTGAGAAATTTGACAGTCTTGTTGCGGGTCTTGCGCTCAGTTGCCTCGAGAACCGCAACTGGATGCTCACGATAAGATAGGTCGGGTTGAAGGTCGATGTCTTGAAGGTGAACTGTGCGCTCGGGGTCTTGAAGCACCTCTGGAGCTGAGAGACATGAAACACATCATGCACATTTGCAAAGTTTGACGGGAGCTCTAGCTGGTACGCAAGGTCGCATCTCTTGCCAATAACTCTGAGCGGACCAATGAAACGAGGCGCAAGCTTGCCTTTGATGCCAAAGCGTTGCATACCCTTCATAGGCGACACCTTGAGATAGACGAAGTCATCGAGCTAATAAGACATGTCATGATGCTTGCTATCATAATAGCTCTTCTGACGGGACTGAGCTGCTGTGAGGTTATCCCGAATGACCCGACACATCTCCTCAGCTTCTTCTATCAAATCATTCCCAAGAATGTGACGCTCGCCGGTCTCGGACCAGTTGAGCGGGGTACGACACTTCCTGCCATAGAGAATTTCAAATGGAGCCTTGCCAGAACTTGCTTGATAACTGTTGTTATACGAGAACTCCGTAAAAGACAGACAATCCTCCCACTTCATGCCAAAAGAGATAACACAGGCTCTCAGCATATCCTCAAGAACTTGATTGACTCGCTCCACTTGAACACTAGTCTGAGGATGAAAAGCTGTGCTGAAGCGGATCTTCGTGCCCATCGCAGACTAAAAAGAGTCCCATAACTTGGAAGTGAAGATACTTCCGCGATCTGAAGAGATCATCATAGGCACGCCGTGCAAAGACACAATCCTGGAAGTGTACAACTCTGCAAGCTGAGCTGCCGAAATGGATTCCTTGACTGGAAGAAAATGTGCCACTTTACTCAACTTGTCGATGACGAAGAAGATGGCATCATTACCCTTCTTGGACTTCAGAAACCCGGTGACAAAATCCGTCTCAAAATGATCGAACTTCCACTCGGGAATGGGCAAAGGATGCAAAAGACCTGCTGGACGTTGATGCACTGCTTTCACCCTTCGACATACATCACATTCATTTATGAACTGAGCAATCTCACGCTTCATGCGAGTCCACCAGAAGGTCTGGTTCAAGTCCTGATACATCTTGGAGCTTCCAGGATGAATAGAGAGCACAGAGTATGAGCTTCTTCCATGATTACCTTTCTGAGATCACCTTTCGGAACGACAATACGATCCTCAAAGAACAACGTGTCTATGGCATCAACACTGAAGCACTTATATTTGGGAAGACCCTTTGCCACGCCAATCTTGACTTTCTTCACCATTGCATCAAGAAGATGTGCTGCTCGGACCTGATCTTCCAAGGTAGGAGAGATGTGAAGGTTTGCAAGAAATCCCTGAGGTACTAACTGAAGGTTGAGCTTCCTGAAAGACTCACAAAGGTCAGGCTGGAGAGGTTTCAGAATAAGACTGTTGCAGTACGCCTTCCTGCTCAGAGCATCTGCCACGACATTAGCTTTGCCTGGCGTGTACTCAGCACTCAGATTAAAATCTTGGAGCATTTCCACCCAACGAGTTTGCCGAAAATTCAGGTTAGGCTGAGTGAAGATGTACTTGAGACTCTTGTGATCGGTGAACACTTCAACCTTACGTTCCAACAAGAGGTGTCTCCAAGTCATCAGAGCGTGTACCACAACTGCTAGCTCAAGATCACGCACATGATAATTCTTCTGCGCTGGCTTCAACTGCCTGGAGGTATAAGCAACCACCTTCTTGTCTTGCATCAGAACTGCACCAAGACCGTGGAGAGAAGCGTCGCAGAACACGTGGTAAGGCTTGGAATCATCCGGAGGAACCAAGAATGGAGTAGAGGTGAGCTTCTCTTTGAGTGTGTCGAAGACCAACTGTCACTCTGGAGACCAAGCATATTTCACACCTTTGTGAAGAAGACTTGAGAGCGGCTTAGCAATCTTGGAGAAGTTCTCAACGAACCTTCTTCAATAGCTTGCGAGCCCGAGAAAGCTTCAAAGTTGCTTCACATTCTGCGGAGGCTCCCATTCAACAATAGCCTGCACCTTCGACGGATCAACTTTGATACCCTCGGCAGAGATAATGTGACCAAGATAGACGACTTCTTTCAACCAGAACTCACACTTGGAAAACTTGGCATACAATTTGTACTCTCTCAGCTTATCAAGCACCAATCTGAGATGTTCTTCATGTTCTTCCTCAGTTTCAGAAAAGACCAGAATGTCGTCGAGATAGAGCAAGACGAAGTCATTCTTGAACGGAGAGAATATGTAGTTCATCAATCGACAAAATGTCGGAGGAGCATTTGCCAGACCAAAAGACATGACCGTATACTCATACGAGCCAAAACTAGTTCTGAAAGCAGTCTTTGGAATATCCTCTTCGCGAATGCGAATTTGATGATAGCCCATTCTGAGATCGAGATTGGAGAAGATCTTAGCCCCTTTCAATTGTTCGAACAACTCAGTTATGTTTGGAAGTGGATATTTGTTCCTGATTGTCTTCTTGTTCAATGGACGGTAATCGACACACAGTCGGTCCGTGCCATCCTTCTTCTTGACAAACAGAACTCCACAGCCCCACGGAGACGATCTCGGTCTGATCAAACCCAAACGCTCCTGCTCATCGAGTTGCCTCTTAAGTTCCTTCAATTCTTCTGGACCCAATTTGTACGGCCGTTTGCACACATGCTCAGTACCTTGTTCAAGCTCAATGAAAAATTCAACTTCTCGGTGCGTAGGCATGCGTGGCAGCTCTTCTGGAAACACATCTTCATATTCGCAGACCATTGGGACTTGCGAAATAGGATTAATATCACCCTTTTCATTCAAAGAGAACAGACGGATTGTATCATCGCGCGCCGCGAATATAATCACGTCCTCCGAAGAGTGGGTAAGCTTCACTTCTTTAGCTTTACAATCAATCGATGCCTTGTTCATGGCCAACCAGTCCATACCAAGGATCAAATCAATGTCGGAATTGCCCAAGACAATAGGAGACGCCAGAAAAGAATAGCTGCCCATCCTGACAGAAACATTCGGAACCCAACAATTGGAATTCATCAATCTCCTAGGAGAAACTACTGAGACCGGCTTAATCAAATCTTGACAAACAAACTCATGCTTTGCAAAGAATGGACGGGACATGAAGCAATGTGATGCACCAGAATCAAATAACACTTTAGCAGGAATATCATTAACGAGGAGGTTACCCATGATCACATCTGACGAGTTTTCTGCCTCAGCCGCATTCACCATGTTGACTCGAGCTGACCTGGGGTTGAACTTTAGAGAGCATTGCTAGGAGGTTTTCCTGGAGGAGGAGGTGGCAGACGGAGCTGAGAAGTGCACTTGTTGGCATAGTGACCTTTCTGCCCACACTTGTGACAAGTAACATGTGCTGGCTGATGGTACTGTGTCTGAGGAGGCCCTTGCTTCTGATGCTAGAATCTCTGCTGAAAGACTGAGTTGGGTGGGTGGGAAGAACCACGGCCACCAGAATGCTTGAACTATTGCGTGTGCCGAGGAGGAGGAGGAGACACCCAAAACTTCTGTTGCTTCTGAACCACGTGAGTAGAAGACGAGCTGGAATCTCTTAAGCGCTTCTTAGAATTCTCCACCCTGAGCAAGGCTGCCTCTGCCCCGAGAGCTAAGTTGTAGAACTTATCGAACTCCTCAGGATCGCGCAAAGCAAGAGCTAACTGCAAATCATCTTTCAAGCCACCGTTAAACTGATAAATCTTGCTCTTCTGATCAGGGATATCCTACAAGGAGTATCGGGCTAGCTCGTGGAACTCGACGTTGTACTTGTACATGGAGTTACCACCCTGCTTCAAGCGCCTGAACTTCTCACGCATTTCCTCCACAAAGCTGGACGGAATGAAGTGGGACCTGAAGTCACGGCAGAACTCATCCCAAGTGATCACTCTAGCGCCCCTGGAATCCTTCAACTGTTGCCACCAGATAGATGCTTGCCCCTTCAGCTGGAATGTAGCAAACAAGACAAAATCCTCAGGACGAGCATTGCTGCACTCAAAATGCTTGTTCATGTCGCAGATCCAATGCTCAGCATCAAACGGCTGGTCACAGGAAGTGAAAGTCTTCGGGTGATTCGACAAGAACTGACTCAGATTAGCAAACTGATTGCCACCATGCTGGAAATTGCCTTGCTGATGATTAGCCTCTCTTGCAACAACTGTAGCAGCATCTGAGTGTTTGCATTTCTAGCAACCATCACCGCTTTCCAAGCCTCTGCAGGGAGGCGGCGGAGGAGGAGGAGGTGGTGGCGGCACATTCTCACACCCTGGATTCTGACGAGTTGGTGGAGCCATCCTGAAGACGGCCAACACATTAGCCCACAAAATAAATTGACCGAATAGCTGAATCAAAATGGCAGGAATATCTGAACAGGAATATTAACAATTGCACTCGAACAAAATAGTAAGAATGCTTCCTCAAAGTGACGGTCGACAAAATTCTGATTAAGACCATTTGCAAACAAGTATGAGCCAGAACTGCTCGGAACAAACATATGATCGAGATTTCATCCGATATCTTCGTGGATAAGATCGCACGGGCTCGAATTTACAGTAGCCATCCTGTGCAAGGTAGTGCACACGACTTATGAAGCTTCCCCGAGTCGTAGCAAGCTACAAGGACTCTTTAAGACACAACGAGAACCGTTGTAAGACGACCGTGAACAAAGGTACCCACTGAATGTCGAATCCCAACCTCACATCATGCATATGTAGGAAGATTGTCCTATAAGTCACTACTTGATATCCCACCTATGAATTCCTGAAATATCTGGTCATGCAATCTGGTACACGGATACAAGGAGTAATAATCACACAACTCCTATACTAACCCGTCCAATGTATCACATCCGTCAACACATAACCAGAATCTCGGACCTTCATCTAACACAGACCCTCGTGATCACAACGATACAAAGTATGGTAGTACTCCCGAACAATCTGCACCAGTACTCGGGACATCGGGGTTATCTCGCCACTACTAGTATTGAAGCAATTATGAACATCCTTCGTTCTTAGATACTCAGAAATCTGAATGATGGCGATGTGCCCTAGAATCCCGTGGAGCTCAACTCCCCGGAAGAAATCAAGGCAGACAGGAGGCACCAAGACAGAACTCCGTCACATCGAAATCATATAGATTTCACAAATACCCGCGTGATCCTAATTTTTTTGGAGCAAGAAGATGAGTAGAATTAAGGTTTCCTAAGTCGGGAACCTCACCTGAGCAAGGAAGAGGAGAAAAAGAATCCTACTCTCCGATGTAATTAAGACTCAAAACATTTTACTAGACTCGACTCGGCCAAGTACGATCACACAAAGGCTCCTATGGTCGTAAGGCTCTGATACCAACTTGTAACGACTAAGATGCGGTCCTTTCCGAATTAGGGAACGAGGCCCTCAATTGGAAAGAAGCGCATCTAAGCGTTTCGCAAGCACGGTAACATATCACATACATAACAATAGTAGAATGACAATAAGGGATTCAACCACCATCTCATAAATATATCAGAGTTACATCACGCATCCAAACAAGGTAGTTCCGTTACGGACTACAAAACATGAGAAATGACTATGCTACCCTGCATGCTTGCCCACGATCACGACCACGCCTCAGTCTTCTGGATAGTTCACGTACAAGCGGTCGTTCTCCTCATCGTACTGCCACGCCAGCTGCGTGCCGTCGGGATCACCTGTCTCGGGGGTACCTGAACCTGTTGGTGTTTGAAGGAATCTGTGAGCCACGGGGACTCAGCAATCTATGACCTCGGTGCCATAACTAGTCAAGTTATTAGGTAAGAAAGGTGGAGTATTATGTTGCAACATGCTAATCGTATATGGTGGCTAACTTACGTAGGACAAATATTGAAGGCGGTCTATTCTAGCGATCGTTGATTAGCTTCTCACTAAATGGTCCTGAACACCTACTTACGTCAATCATAACCCCACCATGTTCCCGACCGAAGAGAGATCTTCGAAGGGGACAGTCACGGTTACGCACACAGTTGGCAATTTTATTAGAGTTACGTTTAAGTTATCTATAACCGGATGTTAACAAAATATTCCAAGTTTCCACATAACCGCGGGCACGACTTTCTGAAAGATTAAACCCTGCAGGGGTGCTCCAACTAGTCCATCACAAAGGATCACGGGCCGCAAAGTAATCCTCTATCATGAATCTCGTGATCTCGTCGGATTCCTTAGAGGAAAACCTCAACTCTGGGGAGAACCAAAGCTTCACTGGGATTCCTATACGCAAGATATATCGCTAAGGTAAGAGAAGACTAGAAGGACCTCCCGACGTGTCGACGACCCTGATAAGAGCCGCGTATCTCAGTCTCAGGACACGCCGGATGAGCACAGCGTACAGTGGCCTGATAGACATCTCCCGAGTTGCCCCGGGTTGGCCCCGCACACGACTCTAGTTTGGACCAACACTCATGAGGAGCACTGGACCGGGTTGTTGATTAATTTCTCGGGGTAGCTATTCCCTATGTAGATTATTATAAGTGATTAGCAAATTAACACCAATGTTGGGTCCTGCCGGACAAGTCTTAACACTAAGCGATTTATCAAGGGGGTCCCCATAACAACCCCGAACATGTTAGGAGCGATCATTATGGAATCAAACACCGGTAGCCGGTAACTAAGGCGGCAATAACGGAACAAAACACTCGGCAAAAGGCTAGGCCTTCCGTTATTTACCAAGTATATAGGTGCATTAATTAAATAACATATTTAACATAATGATATCAAGCTCATGTTATCACATGAGACAAAGCACCTGCAACTAGCAAAGCTAACATTAGCCGCTCAGTAAAGCCTACTTAGCCATTCAAGATTTGCTAGGTAGGGATAAGTGTTTGAGTTTCATGGCAATATCAGGAGGCAATTATTTCAGTGGTAGGCAGCGATCATATTATGAGAAACGTGAATCTAGCATAACAAGTCTAGAGATGGAATCAAGGTCATATCATCTTGCCTGTGATGTCCTCAGCTTGGAACTGCTCTTGTTTGTCCTGCACGTACTCTCCCGGTTCCACGTACTCGTTCTCCGATCCCGGTGCTACCCAACATAAAAATAGCATCCAATTAACAAAAATACCTCAAGATGCAACAAGCACATGATGCATGAGATGAAAATGAACATGCATCTCTATTCTACTCACTTGCACATGCATGAGATGTAAATACAAGTTCCTAGACAGAATTGCACTCTAAGCTATCTTGACATGCATGAGGATGAAATGATCAGATGCGTCACGTGAAAACGATGGAAAAACACATAAAGAACATAACGATCGGAGCTACGGATCAACGGGAAACAACGAAACAAGAAATGACGTCCTATGTATCAAAATCATCACAACATACACCAATGGCATACTTCTGGTATTTCTAGGTTTCCAAGACATAAAACAAACCAACATGGATGGGGTGGTGCAAGTAATATCACCACACCATCATCTATGCACTCACAAGCATCAAAACATCAAAACTACACAATCTGCCAAAAACAGCATCCTAGCAGTTTGAGGGCTACATGCAAAGCACCTACAACCACCCAAATATGCCAAATAAGATATGTGGCAGAAGCTATTCAAAAGTAATACAAGCATGAGCAACAAGCTAATGCAAAGGAGTTTCACACAGAAAGTTACACAACTGCTAACTTGGACAAAAACATCAGTTTTCAGGGACTTAGTGAAAATTCCAGATTCTCACTAGCTGTTTATGCTCTGAAGCATTTTGACAGCACCCAAAACAATATCTACATGACTTCAAATGTAATGAAAATTGACATAGAGCTAGACAAATACAAAAGCTACAACTTTCCAGTTGATAGGAGAGGCTGATTCACAACACATGGACCTCTACAAGCACAACAACATGATAAGAAATATAAGCACATTCTCAGAGTGAAAATCACAGATTTTCAATAAACTGGAATTTCAGCCACATGCCTACTTTGACTAGGCACAACTTGCACATATGAACTACTAAGCATGAAATAAAACCAACATGCCATAGAGGGGGTCACCCTCTAATGCCACAACAAGGAATCAACCTCTTAGGCTCACCACATCTCATGGAACCAAGCTCCAAACATAGAACAAATCTGAAATATGACATTCCCAAAAAGTGTTCCAAAGGCAAAACTGACTTCACCAATGGATTCCTCGGATGATTCTACCCCAAAAAACATATATAATACATGGGCACTTGCATAGAATAAATTGGCACAAGACTAGAAAAGAAAACCTACATGGAATCATATATAGTGAATAGTGCATCATCACATGTGCTATTCACTAGAACAACACCTACACAAGCATACACACACTCTCACAAGTCCAATGGTGACACGAGGGTTTAACCCTCATGTATGTGTGCCATAGCACATCACCATTCCCACACACATACAACAAGCACAAGCGTAAAAGTCACCTAACAAGCTAAATAGAATTCACTACTAACTTGCACCCACATAAGTACTTCTACACCTACACATATAAACTTGCACATGTGCTACCAAGGCACAAGCAAGCCTTGGCATATGTGTAACACACACACAAGCACACACAACAACCATAGGCACAGGCACATCACCTATGCACAAGGCTACCACCTCATCACTACACTACACCACTTATAAACTAGCAAACATATGTATACATGCACCCAATCCTATACATGCATTCCTAAGCATATATATCTACACATGCACTCTAGTGCAAGCACACACACACATATAATCTAGAACAACATATGCACATATGCTCCAAAGCCCACACATGCATCTATCTGAAACTAGCAACAAATGCTAAGAACACCTTCTGGTGCGCTGCGAGGGATGCCCTGAGCCACGACGAGCAGAGACACCTACCAGGAACAACACATCTACACGCACATCACATGCACTTCATGCTCTCCTCTCGGGACAGAGAGGCACGCCTCGATCCTAGCCGCATCTACAGAGGGGGAAGGGAGGAAGAGGGCATCCTCACCTAGGGAAGGAGAAGGGGACGCCGATCGGAGGAGGAGGCAGGCTGGAGAGGAGCGAAGGCGATATGACGAAGCCTGGAGACGTCCTGGAAGCAGAGCCGAAGTAGAGGAAGAAGGTCGTCGGGTGCACGCCGTAGACGAGCTCCTGCCCATCGCTGTGGTCGCGGCTCGACCTCAAGGACGGCGGGAATGGGTCGCGGGCTTCTCCCTCGAGCCCCCGGACACGGTGGCCAGCGTCGAAGACGACGGGAGCAGGGTGGATGTCGTGGTGCACTTCTCTCTCTCTCTACAACCTATCTACAAAGCCCTTACATGAGGGGAAAGGAGAGATGGAGGGAGATGGAGGGAGGAGTGGCGGCGGTAGATGGGGAGGCGCGGAACTCTAGGGACGGGGGCACGAACGCCAAGGCTTTTATGAGGCCTCGACGGGACGGCGCGGGGGGGGGGGGGGGGGGGGGGCGTTTGAAGAAGTAGAAGGAGTGCACAAGTGGGCTGCCGCGCGGGACAGAGAAGGAAATGGGCCACGCAGGGGGGAGGAAGCCCACCAGTGGCGCCATATAAGAGGGAAAATAAACCTCTTGGGTTTATTAAATAAACCAAGACCAGAAAATGAAACAAATGCACAGGCTAAACATATAATGCTAAAAATAAAACAAAGGTACCCCTAGACATAAGAAATTATGACCTAATAGAATAAAATGATAAAGGTATTTTAGGAGCAACTTAATATTTACAAAACAGAATATAAACCTCTGTTTTGTGAATATTTGCATCCTCACAACATAGTTTCAAAACAGCAAAATCACATCTTCATATCCACCACAAAATATGCTAAATCAAGGACATTTTTAAAACAGGTAAGGATCAAGTGAAACTTGATCTTGGTATAAAGAGAGAGGGAAGGTTTTAAAAACCTAGTTGGAAGCACATAGCTACCTACTACAAGCAACCCACTTCATACATAACATAAACACATCACACCACATGTCATCACACGATCACATAAGATCACAAGGCATCAAACACAATAGGCATGGGATGGATGAAATGCATGCATGCAAAGGAAGAAGAAAACAAGGTGACATCACATGAAATCATATGCATTGAGCTCTTATATCAATGACAAGTTGGACCCACATAGACAAGGTTCCAAAAAGGGAAAGATACACTCTTGGGGCATTACAAGGAGACACCCAATACTTCTGTTGCTTCTAAACCACCTGAGTTGAGGAAGACGACCTGGAATCTCTGAAGCGCTTCTTTGAATTCTCCACCCTGAGCAAAGCTGCCTCATCCCTGAGAGCGAAGTTGTAGAACTTATCGAACTCCTCAGGATCGTGCAAAGCGAGGGCTAGCTGCAAATCCTCTTTCAATCCACCTCTGAACTGATAGATCTTGCTCTTCTAATCTGGAATGTCGTGCAAGGCATATCGGGCTAGCTCGTGGATCTCGACGTTGTACTTGTACACGGAGTTACCACCTTGCTTCAAGTGCCTGAACTTCTCACACATCTCCTCCACAAAGCTAGATGGGGGTGTAGTGGGACCTGAAGTCTCTGCAGAACTCATCCCAAGTCATCACTCTGGCACCCGTGGAATCCTTCAACTGCTGCCACCAGATCGATGCTTGCCCCTTCAGCTGGAATGTTCCAAACTTGACGAAATCCTCTGGACGGACATTGCTACACTCAAAGTGCTTGTTCATGTCGCGAATCCAATCCTCAGCATCAAACGGCTGGTCACACGAAGTGAAGGTCTTCGGCTGAGTTGACAGGAACTGACTCAGATTAGCAAACTGATTGCCACCATGGTTGAAGTTGCCTTGCTGCTCATTAGTCCTCTCTTGTAACAACTGTATCAGCATTTGAGTGTTTGCATTAGTAGCAGCCATCATCGCTTGCTAAGCCTTTGCAGGAGGAGGCGGCGGTGGCGGAGGTGGTGGAGGGGGTCGTGGCTGCATCTCATCACCCTCACGACCTGGATTCTCACGAGTTGGTGGAGCCATCCTAAAGACGGACAACACATTAGCCCACATAATAATATTTAAGGTAAAGCTGAATAAAAAAGGCAGGAATATCTGAACAGGAATATTAGCAATTGCACTTGAACAAAATAGTAAGAATGCTTCCTCAAAGTGACGGTCGACAAAATTCTCATTAAGACCACTTGCAAACCAGGTATGAGCTAGAGCTGCTCGGAACAAACGTATGATCGAGATTTCATCCGATATCTTCGTGGATAAGATCGCACGGGCTCGAATTTACAGTAGCCATCCTGTGCAAGGTAGTGCACACGACTTACGAAGCTTCCCCGAGTCGTAGCAAGCTACAAGGACTCTTTAAGACACAACGAGAACCGCTGTAAGACGACCGTGAACAAACGTACCCACTGAATGTCGAATCCCAACCTCACATCATGCATGTGTAGGAAGATTGTCCTATAAGTCACTACTTGATATCCCACCTATGAATTCCTGAAATATCTGGTCATGCAATCTGGTACACAAATACAAGGAGTAATAATCACACAACTCCTATAATAACCCGTCCAATGTATCACATCCGTCAACACATAACCAGAATCTCGGATCTTCATCTAACACAGACCCTCGTGATCACAACGATACAAAGTATGGCAGTACTCCCGAACAATCTGCACCAGTACTGGGGACATCGGGGTTATCTCGCCACTACTAGTATTGAAGCAATTACGGACATCCTTCGTTCTTAGATACTCAGAAATCTGAATGATGGCGATGTGCACAAGAATCCCGTGGAGCTCAACTCCCCGGAAGAAATCAAGGCAAACAGGAGGCACCAAGACAGAACTCCGTCACATCGATATTATATAGATTTCAAAATACCCGCGTGATCCTAATTTTTTTTGAGCGAGAAGAGGAGTAGAATTAAGATTTCCTAAGTCGAGAACCTCACCAGAGCATGGAAGAGGAGAAAAAAGAAACCTACTCTCCGATATAACTAAGACTCAAAACATTTTACTAGACTCGACTCGGCCAAGTACGATCACACAAAGGCTCCTATGGTCGTAAGGCTCTGATTACCAACTTGTAACGACTAAGATGCAGTCCTTTCCTATTTAGGGGGTGATGCCCAAAATGGAAAGAAGCGCATCTATACGTTTCGCAAGCAAGATAAACATAGCAGATACATAATCTAAGAATGACAAATAGGGAATCGTTTGCCATCTCACATAGATAATATCAGAGTTTACATCCACACATTTATTCAGACAAGGTAGTTCCGCTACGGACTACATAACATAAGAAAAGGCTATGCTATCCCGCATGCTTGCCCACAATCACGATCACGACCTCAGTCTTCTGGATAGTTCATGTACAGGCGGTCGTTCTCCTCATCGTACTGCCACACCAGCTGCGTGCCATCTGGATCACCTGTGTCGGGCGTAGCTATACTTGTTGGGGTGTTGAAGTAATCTGTGAGCCACATGGACTCAGCAATCTATGACCTTGGTACCGAAACTAGTCAAGTTATTAGGTGAGGAAGGTTCAGTGTTTAGGTTGCAACATCCTAAGCATTTATGGTGGCTAACTTATGTAGAACAAAGTTATAGATGTGGTGGTCTACGCGAGCGGTCGAAGACTAGGTGATCACTAAGTGATCCTGAACACCTACTTACGTCAAACATAACCCCACCGTGTTCCCGATCGGAGAGAGGTCTTCGAAGGGGACAATCACGGTTACGCACACAGTCGGCAGTTTCATTAGAGTTAATTCAAGTTATGTAGAATCGTATGTTAACAAATAATCCATGTTGCCACATAACCGCGGGCACGGCTTTCTGAAAGATTAAACCATGCAGGGGTGTTCCAACTAGTCCATCACAAACGGTCACGGGCCGCAAAGTAATCCTCTATCACGAATCTCGTGATCTCGTCGGATTCCTTAGAGGAAAACCTCAACTCTGGGGAGAACCAAAGCTTCACCGGGATTCCTATACACAAGATATATCGCTAAGGTAAGACAAGACTAGCAGGACCTCCTGTCATGTCGACGACACCGATAAGAGCCGCGTATCTCAGTCTCAGGACACGACGGATGAGCTAGACGTCGGGATGGCTAAACCTCTGGGTGACCAGGGGAGGCCCCGGACATCGCTCAGGTGGGACCAACACTCATGAGGAGCACTGGCCCGGGTTGTTGATTAAAATCCTCGGGGTAGCAAATTTTTATGAAGTGTTTAGCAAATTAAAACCAATGTTGGGTCCTGTCGGACAAGTCTTAACACTACACGATATATCAAGGGGGTCCCCATAACAACCCTGAACGTGTTAGGAGCGATCAGTTATGGAATCAAACACCGGTAGCCGGAAATTAAGGCGGCAATAACGAAACAAATCACCCGGCAAAAGGCTAGGCCTCCCATCATTTACCAAGTATATAGGTGCATTAATTAAAGAGCAGTTTAAAACATAATGATATCAATTCTCATGTGAACACATGAGACAGCTGGCACCTGCAACTAGCAACGCCAACATTAGAAGCTGAGCATGCCTACTTAGCCAAACAACATTAGCTAGGAGGGGAAGGTGTTTGGGTTTCATGGCAATATGAGGAGGCAAATATATCAAGTGGTAGGCAGCGAGCATATGATGAAGGAAACGTGAATCTAAGCATAACAAAGCTAGGTACGGTATCAAGGTCACGGTCATCTTGCCTGTGATGTCTTCAGCTTGGAACTACTCTTGTTCGTCCTGCACGTACTCTCACGAATCCACGTACTCGCTCTCCGATCCCGGTGCTACCCAAGATAAAATAACAGCCAATGAACAACAACACAACATGATGCAACAAACACATGATGCATGCGATGAGAATGAAGCATGCCTCTCTATTCTAGTCACTTGCATATGCATAAGAAGAAAAGACAAACTTCTGGAAAGAATTTCACTCTAAGCTATCTTGAAATGCATGAAGATGACATGAACAGGTGCATCACGAGAAAATGATGCAAAAACATATAAAGAACGTTGAGAACGGAGCTACGGATCAACCGGAAACTACGAAACAAGATACGGAGTCCTACGGATCAAATCCACCACAAGCACACTCCAATGGCACACTTCTGGTATTCCCAGGTTGCCACATGATCAAACAAACAAGTATAGGTGGGGTGGTGCAAAGAAACTCACCACACCACCAACTATGCACTCACAAGCTTCTAAACAACAAAACTATGCAATCTGTCCTAAACAACATCATAGCAGTTTGAGAGCAACATGCAAAGCACCTACAACCACCCAAATGTGCCAAACAAGATATGTGGCAAAAGCTATTCAAAAGCTCTACAAGCATGAGCAAGAAGATAATACAAATGAGTTACTCACAGAAAGATCTATAGGTGCTAACTTGGACAAAAATAAAAGATTTCAGGGACTTAGTGAAAATCTCAGATTCTCACCAGCTGTTTATGATGTGAAGCATTTTGACAGCCCCCAAAACAATATCTACAGGAAGTGAAAGTGCTTGAAATTTAACAGAGAACTAGGAAAACACAAAAGTTCCAACTCTCTAGTTGATTGCAAGGGCTGATTCCCAACACATGAGCTTTTGCAACCACAACAACAAGGGAATAAAATAACAACAGTTTCCCAGACTTTGTGAAAATCACAGATTTTCACTAAGCTGACAATTTCAGCCACATGCCTACTTTGACAAGGCACAACTTTCACATACAAACTCCTAAGCATAAAAAAACCACCATGCTGTAGAGGGGTTCACCCACTACTGCCACATCAAGGAATCATCCTCTTAGGCTCATCACACCACATGGCACCAAACTCTAAACAAAGCATCAAAACAAAAAAATGACTTTTCCAGAAAGTGTTCCAAAGTGAAATCTGATTCCACCAATGGATTCCTGGGAAGATTCTACCCAAAAAACATATATAATACCTAGGTACTTTCATACAACATGTAGGCACAAAGTTGAAAGGAAAAACTACATGGAATCATATAGCTCAAATAGTGCCATATCATATGTGATACTCACTAGTTCATCACCTACACATGCACTTGCACACACCCACAACTCAAATGGTGAACATGAGAGTTGGACCTCATGTATGTGTGCCATAGCACATCACCATACACACTCACATACAATCAAGCTTGCACACACTAGCCCTACACATGCTAGTTTCTAACACACACACATACTTACACTCACACCAACTACCACTAGCACACACACATACATGCTTGCACATAAGTGCTCACTAAGGCAAGACCATGCCTTGGGCATGTGTGTGTCATACTCACACATGCACACACACACAAGCACACACCACATGGAAGTTGCACACACATGACCTCCTACACACATACACAAGCACCACTAAATCCCTACACGTGCACACTAACTAAAACAAGGGAAAAACCTACTGGTTTGAGATCTTAGGCAACAAAATATTGCTGCCCAAGCAATATAACAAGCAACCAATCTATTACACAGCAAAAGGAATAAAAAAATCAAAAAAAATAAAAGGGATGGCTTGGGGATCGAACCCCAAACCTACTGCAAACAACACACACACTACACCACTGCAGTACTGCCCAAGGGCTCGACAGAACAGAGGATGCTAGCAGGGTAAACTTCACTCTGTTGCTACTGTACCAGAAAACAAACACAAAAAGGGGTCGCCACTGGGTTTCGAACCCACGACCCGTCGATCTGCAAAACACCACCATACCACTGTGCTAGGCGTGCGGAAGTTAACAGAGAGGGGGGCCTTTCTCTTTTGAGCAACCCCCTCTGGATCTGCTACAACCCGAAAGTGGACGGAACAGGGGAGGGTCACCACCGGCGCTACGCTACGAATTGGTCTACGGCTAGTCGCTGGGAGGAAGAGGGAACTCCCACGGTTCCATTCCACCACTAATCTCGACGAGGGGTGCCCTACAACTACTGCTCCACGAGCACACGGCAGCGCCGACGACAGAGAGAAATACGGTGGCGTTGCTACGGCCCTACGCTTGATCTGCCAACAGGGGAAGGTGGAGGAGTCCTGCTGCTCACCCACTGGTCGAGGAGGCCGCGCCTGTCGGAGAGGAAGAAGGGAACGTCGAGGAAGAAGTCGATGCGGAGGAAGTCGTTGGAGCGAAAGGGGTCGTCGTCGAAGTAGTGGAACCAGAGGCGTTCGTCGTCGATCAGCTACAGGAACGAACTCCCCTGAGGTCCCGCATGCTCTTGGATTGCTTGGAGAGGACGAAGGAGTATGGCAACGACGGCGACGAGCTCATCAACGATCGGCCATGGCAGAGGAGGAGCTCGCCTACCTTCTGTCGACGAGGGAGAGGGAGGAGGAAGATGGGAAAGTGAAAGTGCGTTATATCAAATAGATTGGGGGTGAATAGGAGTTTTTTAGAATTTCATCGCTGAGGAAATTCCTTTTGATGAAATTCCTCACTGATGACTAACTTGCAGCGGAAACAACAAAGGATCAGGAGTGCAAAGTATCACTACAACAGTTTTTTAGGGTGAAGAATATGAAAAACAGTTTGCACAGTATGCAAACACAGAGAAAACAGATGAGGATTAACTCGCGTGAAGAATTTGGGGTTGAGGAATTTTAGAGAAAGTCTTCAGCAAATTCTTCAAAGAGTGATAGTGAAAATCTTCAACATACAATCTGAGGAATGTAAAGAGTTGAAGAAATAGAACCCGTTTCACAGCGAAGACAGTGGTTGATGACCCAGTTCCAACTACTGTGATAGTTGTACATCTGGTTTGGAGCGGCTTGGTATTGAAACCAAAAGACACACAACCCCGAGACACACAGTCCCTACCGTATTCTCCTTGGGCTAAGAACACACAGTCCTCGCCCAACGCTCGTGGTAAGTCTTCAGGGCAGACTTCCAAACCCTCACAAACTTGGTCACGTGGCGATCCACAATTGACTGCTCGATTGCTCTAGACCATGACGCGTAACCGTTTGGAGGATGCACATTCCTCAAAGTTAAAAGGCTTCAGTCCCACACAGGAACAACTTCTTCAGTGATGCTCAATCACTTGGTTTTCGGTTTGTGGTTTGGTGTTTGGGTTGTTTCCTCACTGATGAATTACTCTCGAAAACTCTGAGGAATTTGGGTTGCTCTTATGACAAGTGTTAGTTTCCAACGGAGCAGCCAACCAGCTAATGGTTGTGGGGGTCAGCTATTTATAGCCTGGGAGCATCCCAACATGATTTGACATTAATGCCCATAAATAATATGACTGTTGGTGTGGATAAGACCAATGATGTGGCGCGACTTGCGGTAACGATCGGGACCCTCAACTATGAGAGTCCTCATGTCTCTCATATTCCTCACTTGAGGCTTTTGGTAGGATTAGGCTTGGGTTGAGCATCATGAGGAAATTCATTCCGACGTGTTACTTTGACCCCCTTTAACAGTACGGTTTCCTATGACTCAAAAGTGAAGAAAATAAAACAGACAGAATAAATCTTCATGCTTCAAAAACTTCAGCTTGTTTTTCATGAGGACACACCAAATTCCTCATTTTCAATTTCTTCATGAGGAATATCAATTTCATAGCAATTCCTTCGCGATTCAGTTCTTCAGCTTCAAACCATTTTCTTCAGTCGAAGATATACATTTTTAGGGGTCGATATTCATAGAATATTTCAAACTTCTCAGCGACTTATAGATCCTGTGTACACTCATGAAGACATTAGATACTTAACCTATAAGTCTTCAAACCACCAAAATCACTAAGGGGCACTAGATGCACTTACAATCTCCTCCTTTTTGGTGGTTGATGACAATTAGGTTAAGTCTTCAACGGGGATAAAAATATGAAGTGTAAATACTCATTTGAGGAATTTGAAATCAAGATTCAGAGAGACTCCCCCTGAAGATGTGCATATCTTGAGGATTTTGCTTTTCACAGCAAATGCACATTGATGATTTATATCATGGAGATCTCCCCCTGAGTCTTGTAAATCATGCATACATACGACATATAGTATGAAGAAATTGAAGATGCATGATGACAAATGGTATCTAACGAATTCCAGCATGCGTGCATTAAAATTTTGAGGAATAAGCATGCGAAGAAAAATGTTCAAAAGCGTCAGAGTACCATCGGGCTTAAGTTACAACTCATTTCATAAAATACTTCAGAAGAGCCAAGAGTTTGTAACTTAAATAAAGTTTATAAGCCCCTAAATATATCCCGCTTGAAGACTAACTCTCAGATTTCTCCCCCTTTGTCATCAAGTGACAAAAAGGGACAAACTGAGGACTAACGCCCCGTGAAGACTTTCACTTCTTGGGAGTTGAGGAAGACGCGTGAGGATTCTTGGGAGCAGACTTCCTCCTTGGACCAGTGGCAGTATCTTGTTGGTCTTTATCTGATTCAGCAGTGCGGAATAAAGAAAACGAACTGTCCTCAAGGTGTGGAACTGGAATTGGCCTGAATTTCTTCTTTGGTGGCCACCACCAGTCAAAGTCTTGTGCAAACTCCAATTCTTCAAGTTCTGCTGGAGTCTTCAAATGAGCCAGTGTGGCCCAGGTGCGATCAAAAACCTCATGAAGATAATGATGGTTATGCTTCACGACATTCTGAGTTTCATTAAGGGTTTTCACAATGGCGCCGAACTGGCGTTTGACCCACTTGTGATTCCGATCAAACTTTTGGTGAAGACAGAGAAGAAGCTCTCTGGTATTCAACACCCTTGGAGCAACAGGACTTGGTGGATGGGTTTCAGTGTCATCCCATGAGGAATATGCATCTGGCTCTCGGAACTGGCCATCAAGGGTCCGACTGCCTTCATCAATAACAGACTTGCCTTTTCCTTCAACAGGCTCGAAAGTCTTCTTGTTGACCCATAGGGGAGGAATATAACCTTGATGATTGTTGAAATCAGCGTGATAGTTGATGCGTGACCTTCGTGTGGTGAATCTCATGATCCATGGAGCGTAAATCTTGAGGTCAAAAGGGGACATAGCATTGTCCGCCAGAGTCCTCAAGAAGAAATCATGGATGTTGATGGGAATGCCATGGATGATGTTGAAGAGGATATTCTTCATGATGCCTACGATGTCTTCTTCATCATCATGACCCTTGATAGGCGCAAGAACACTGTAGAAGATTCTGTAAACCTTCCTGGGTTCATACTTCAGCTCATGGACCAAGAAGGTTGTTCTTGGTGGTTGCCCCTTGGCCAAAGGCTTCATGAGGACTTCCATCAGCTTGTTTGGCAGCTCCCGTTCATCATACAACTTCACTGCCTGCTCTGACAGAATTGACACAGGAAGTTCTCGCAGCAACTCATTGGCAGGAGCCTTGAAGTGTGTGTGCTGCGTCATCCAATCCAGCAGCCAAGTGTTGATATCTGTTGGATCTCCAGAGATGTGCATAGTTGCATAGAATTGAAGAACAATGTCGCTGTTCCAATCGCAGATATCAGAGCACATGGGGAGCAGTCCTGCTTCATGAAGAACATTGAGGACTGGAGCAAAGTACGAAATTTCTTCAAGCTCAACATGAGGAATATGCCTCTGCTGGAAAATCTTATTTCTTCCACACAACACAGATGCATAGTAGTTGAGCTGTGTTCTGGTCCAAAACTTCAGATGCGTGATGCGAGGCTTGTCATAGGGATTTTCTCCGACGAAGTACATGCGTTCTTCAAAGAAGGATTCCTTTTGAAACTTTGGCCGCTTGGAGAACGGTTGACGCTGCATCGGCTGAAGGTTTTGCTTCTTCCCTTGAGGAGAGACAATTATCGCAGTTTCTGGATTGATGACGACAAGAGCATTCTCTGGCTTTTGTGCAGGGGCATTTTCCTCAGCATGTTCCTCAGGATGAGGAATTTTCATCTTCTTGTGCTTCAGGCTGACGATCTTGCTCTGGTTAAGGAATGTCATCAACTGGAGCCTCTGGTTGAGGATTTTGCTCAGGAGGAGGAATTGCTTCATCCTGAGCCTCAGGTTGAAGATTTTGCTCAGGATTTTGATTTTCTTCAGGCTGAGGGTTTTCTCTTTGTTTTTCCTCAGCTTGAGGGGTTTTCTTGGTGGAGGAGCCAGATTCATCAGCTGGTTCAGCTAATCCTTGAGCAGTTTCTTCAGGAGGAATGAAGGTGTGAGGGCTGTCATCAATTCAAATTTCCTCATCAGTGTGTACCTCAGACGCAACATTCTTCATTTCCTCATCAGTCAAGTGCTCCTCGTCTTCTCTTTCGAAGGGAGTCATCTCATAAGATGGAGCAACATTGAGAGGCACATGATCCACAGGTGCATTTTCATCAAGAGATTTGAGGCGCTTGGACTCAGTTGATTCTTCTGTTGATGAAGCTTTTCTCTTCTTGGCTTCCTTTTCAGCAACTCTGGTCTTCTTCACGTCTGATGCAGACGGAGTCATTTTCTTCACCTTTGAAGATTTTGGTGAAGACGTTTTCTCTTCACGAGGCGGAGACACATCCGTCCTCGCAGTTTCCTCAGCTGAAGCAGTTTCTTCAGCTGGAGCAGAGTCATCAGCTGGCTTAGAAGCATCAGCTGGAGCAGTTTCATCAGCTGTAGCGGAGTCATCAGCTGGAGTTTCTTGGTAATTTCCTCAATAGCCGGTTCATCAGCACGACTTTCTTGAGGGATTTCCTCAGCATGAGCAGTTTCATTAGCTGGTTCCTCAATCTGAGGCTGCGGTGTTGTTGCTAGAGGGGCAGGCTTCTTGTTGTAACCATCAACTGCACCAGTAGCAAATTTGATGAAATTGTTCTTGAGACTCTGACGATCAGAGAGCTTAGTGTACTTGTTAGTCAAAGTCTTCAATTCTGCCCGAGTGGACACAAGTGCATGAGGCCGTTTGCCAGGAGGCTTTAGAGCGTATTTCTTCGCATACTTGGGAGTGACGAATCTGTATTCTTTCCACTCCTTAGCTCACCGGCGTTCTATTTTCTGAAGCCTTATCTTCCTCTTGGGCATAGTCTCTTGCTCATCAGGCATGCAGTATTCCAAGTATATATCCTCATGGATATCAATGGCAGTGTTCTGCTCGAGCTTCTTGCCACCCTTTTGCTTCCTTTCATCTTCCATTTTCTTCAGCTGAGGCTTTTGCTGAGGAAATTGAACTCTTGAGGATTCTGATGAAACTTGCAGATTTTCTTCAAGAAGCGCTGCAAATGAGTTAAGTTGATGAGAACCTAGAGATTCATCAGCTGAGATTTTTGTACCTGTGAACAGAGTATAGTTGCGAGGAATTTGGAGAGGTCATATGCGTTCTCAGATTTGATGAAATGAAATTTTTTAAAGTTGAGGAATTTGACCAGTGGATGAGGAATTCGTCTAAGCACACTGTTCTTGGGTTCCGGAATTGTACAGATTCAAAAATTTGCACAATTGAGGAATCTCGTGAAGATTTTTAGATGCTTAGTGAAATTCATCAATAGTTGAGGAATAAGAGTGTTTGAGAAAAAAACTGATGGATACTTGAGGAAAACAGATTTCACTCATCTAAGGTAAAATAGTAGATCGAAAGAGCTGTAAAAATGGGATTTTTATTTACCCTATATAGCGCGCACGAAGAACAGAGAAGGAAGTAGCAGTAGATGCTCTTCGGTGCGAGTCCACTGCGCCCTAACTCGGCAACACAGGACAACTACGGCGGCGACGGACAAAGATGATCCGGTTCCGGCGTGATTTCGGCGACGGAGAGGTCGAGGCAGTCAAGCTTTTCCTCGCCGGCGTCGAGACTTCTAGTGGTGGTGCTAGGGCTTTTGAGCTTTGCTGTAGCAGGAGGGCGATGGGACGAAGAAGATTTTACCGAAGGAAGATGGGGACATATTTATAGCCAGGTGGTAACTGTTGGTGCGAAAGTATCGGACCAAATAGCCCCTGTCTCTACGTCTGTGCAAGACACGTGTAGCCCACGACCTAAGCGGTGGAGATCGTGGTTATCCAAACGGGGAAAGTGGGGTTCAGTTACTGTGTAACAAAAAAAATATTTTTGAAGATTTGAGGATTTTGTTACAAAATCATCAGCTGACAAGGACACAGTAAGGATTTTGAACAAAGTTTCAAGTAGAACGCATATGAAGAATTGAATAGACTAGGTGAGAGTAGCATAGAGGGAAAGTAGGGTCCGATCACATTCACTTAGATGAAATATCAAATTGAAGAAATAGCTATAAGTGAATGCTGTTGAGGACTTTGAAATCACAGTCTATCTAGGTAAACGAAAATCA
The DNA here is from genome assembly GCF_904849725.1 of Hordeum vulgare subsp. vulgare. Taxonomy (NCBI): domain Eukaryota; kingdom Viridiplantae; phylum Streptophyta; class Magnoliopsida; order Poales; family Poaceae; genus Hordeum; species Hordeum vulgare. Next base: position 210,397,053 of record NC_058523.1, on the reverse strand, counting down.
TCAAGTGTTTTTGAAGATTTTTTTAACTTGAGGATTTTGTGACAAAGCGTCATGAGGATGAATTTCAGTTTTCAAGAAAAACAAGTTTGAAGAACAACTATTTTGAAGAAAATCAACTTTTGAAGAAATTCAGCTTTGAAGAAATTCAACTTGAGGAATTTCAAGTTGGGTGGTGGCGTGACCCACCATTTAAGAATGTTGATTTCAGACGCCGCGTACAATTGTCGTAGGGCCCTGAGAATCAATTTCTTCGTTGATTTCCTCACACTAAGAGTGATATTCTTCATTGGTTGAAGAAAATCGATTCATCGTGTGTTGCACATCTAAGTCATCAATTTTGCATAAGTGTTAGGATGTGTGCATGTTTTTACAAAACATTTTAGGATTCTAAGATATTTAGCTCGCACCACAACTTGCAAAACCTTTTCTCATCCAAGGGCTTAGTGAAGATATCTGCCAGTTGATTGTCAGTCTTCACATGGTCGATGAGGATATTGCGCTTGAGGACATGGTCCCGAAGAAAATGATGACGAATCTGGATGTGCTTGGTTTTCGAGTGCTGTACTGGGTTGTATGCAATCTTGATTGCACTCTCATTGTCGCAGTAGATAGGCACATTCTTCATGTTGATGCTGTAGTCCTTGAGGGTTTGCTTCATCCATAGCAATTGAGCACAGCATGAACCAGCAGCAATGTACTCAGCTTCGGCAGTGGAGAGTGAAATGCAGTTCTGCTTCTTTGAGGACCAGCAGACTAGTGATCTTCCGAGGAAATGACATGTGCCAAAGGTTGACTTGTGATCCACACGGTTACCAACATAGTCAGAATCAGAATTTCCCACAAGATGAAGATTTGAGCCCTTGGGGTACCATAATCCTAGTGTTGGTGTGTGAGCTAAGTATCAAAGAATATGCTTCACAACCTTATGGTGTGATTCCTTCGGTTTTGCTTGAAAACGTGCACACATGCAAACACTAAGCATTATATCTGGCCTAGATGCACACAAATACAGTAAAGAGCCAATCATGGAGCGATATACGTGCTGATCGAATTCTTTACCATTTTCGTCAGTGCAGAGGTGGTCGTTGGTAGGCATTGGAGTCTTGGCACCTTTGCATTCATGCATGTCGAATTTCCTCAGAACATCCTTGAGGTATTTATCATGTGATATGAAGATTCCATTGCATTGTTGACGAATTTGAAGACCTAAGAAGAATTTCAGCTCCCCCATCATAGACATCTGATATTCTTCACTCATCATGTAAGCAAATTCATCACTGTAACGTTTGTCAGTACAACCAAATATGACATCATCAACATATATCTGGCACACAAATAGTTCATTATCATAGGATTTAGTGAAAAGAGTTGGATTGAGTGAACCAGGTTTGAAGCCTTTCTTCATGAGGAATTCCTTCAATGTATCATACCATGCCCGAGGGGCTTGCTTGAGACCATAGAGCGCCTTTTTGAGTCTGAAGACTTTGTCTGGATTCTTTGGATTCTCAAAACCTGGGGGCTGAGCAACATATACTTCTTCCTCAATCTTACCATTGAGGAATGCACTTTTCACATCCATTTGATATAAGATGATGTTATGATGATTAGCATAAGCAAGTAGTATTCGAATAGCTTCAAATCTAGCAAGAGGTGCAAAAGTTTCAACGAAATCTATTCCTTCAACCTGTGTGTAGCCTTGGGCTACAAGTCGTGCCTTATTTCACACCACTTGACCCTCCTCATCTTGTTTGTTTCCGAAAATCCACTTGGTGCCGATGATATTGTGCTTGCGAGGATCTGGTCATTTGACAAGCTCTCATACGTCATTCAGCTTGAATTGAAGAAGTTCGTCTTGCATGGCTTGGATCCACTCCGGTTCCATGAAAGCCTCAGCAACTTTTGAAGGTTCTGTGATAGATAGAAAGGAGAAATGCCCACAAAAGTTAACTAAGTGTGAAGCTTTTGAGCGAGTGAGAGGACCTGGCACGTTGATGTCATTGAGGATTTTGTCAAGTTCCACTTCATTTGCAATCCTCGGATGAGATGGTTGAGGATTTCGTCTGGGCTGAGGAATTGGTTCTGGAGCAATTTCCTCAGGAGCATCTTCTTGATTTTCATCAGTGCTGGGAATGATTTCTTCATCAATTTCCTCAGTGGGAACAATGTCTTCAGTAGCTTTGAGCTTTATTGCTTCCTCAGGAGACAACTTATCTGGATCAGGAGGCAATTGCTCTCTTGCGAGCCATTAGTTTCATCGAACCGCACATCTATAGTCTCAACAACCTTGTTGTGATAGTTGTTGAAGACTCTGTAGGTGTGCGAGTCCTTTCCATAACCGAGCATAAAACCCTCATGTGCCTTAGGTGCAAACTTTGAGCTATGGTGAGGATCTCTAATCCAACATTTTGCACCGAAGACTTTGAAATAACTTACATTGGGTTTCTTGTCTGTGAGGAGTTCATATGAGGTTTTCTTGTGGAATTTGTGAAGATATACCCTGTTGATGATATGGCATGCAGTGTTAATTGCTTCAGGCCAAAAGCGATGAGGAATCTCATATTCTTCAAGCATGGTTCTTGCCATCTCAACCAGAGTCCTATTCTTCCTTTCGACGACACCATTCTGTTGAGGAGTATAAGGAGCAGACAATTCGTGAGTAATACCTAGTTCATCAAGATAATTATCAAGACCAGTGTTTTTGAACTCTATTCCATTATCACTCCTGATGTGTTTGATCTTGATGCCAAAATTCGTCGAGGCCCTTGATGAAAATCGTTTGAAGACTTCCTGCACTTTAGTTTTATATAAAAAGAAATGCACCCATGTGTATCTGGAATAATCATCAACTATGACAAAGCCATATAAAGATGCTGCATTTGTTAGAGTGGCATAATGAGTAGGTCCACATAGATCCATGTGAAGCAATTCAAATGGACGAGTAGTGGTCATGATAGTCTTCGAGGGGTGCTTGGATTTGGTCATTTTCCAAGACTCACAAGCACCGCAGAGGTGATCCTTGAGGAATTTGATTGATTCGATGCCGATGACATGCTTCTTCTTCGTGAGCGTGTGCAAATTCCTCATGCCTGCATGACCGAGTCTTCGATGCCACAACCATCCGTCTGACGTTTTTGCTAGTAAGCAAGTGGCTGGTTGAGGACCTGTAGAGAAATCAACAATGTACAAATCCCCTCTTCTAACACCTCCGAAGACTTTGGATCTATGAGATTCCATGATGACAACACATCTAAATCTTCCAAAGATAACAATCATATCAAGATCACAAAGCATTGATACCAACATGAGGTTAAATCCAAGGGATTCAACAAGCATTACTTTGTCCATGTGCCTATCCTTGGAAATAGCCACTTTGCCAAGTCCCAATACCTTGCTTTTACCTTTGTCAGCATTTGTGATTTGCTTCAAGGGTGATGGAGTTAGTGGCATATTCATCCGCATGCTTTGTTCACCAATCATGCGATGTGTGCAGCCACTATCAAGAACCCACTCAGTACTCTTGGGTTTGTCATCCTGCTGATGAATTAGTACAACTTACCATCTCATATGCTTTAGCTTTGAAGAACATGATATCAATTTCATCAGATAGGAATTTCATCAAAAACAGAATTATAAGGACGTGTGAAATAATTCTATTTCATCAATATTAGCTTGCGTCCTATCAAGCATTTTCCTCAGGTCTCGAGCAAATTCTTGAGATGACGATTTCCATGTGGAGACCTGACCTGCAGAAGTGATTAGTTCAATTTCTTCACCACCCACATCTGAAGGGGCGGTAAAGCGTTCATCATCCTACGAGCAACACATGAGAAAGGGGCATTGAAGCTAATGCACTTCTCTTAAAAGTAGGGGGTGCTACTGCAACAAAAGACCTTCCAACGGCGCCAGAAACACGTGCTGATGGGAGACTGTTCTTGTCTTGATTCTCCTCAGCAACGACACTAGTAATCCTTCTGCTACGGCTATGACCTTAGGGACTTCCTAGGCAAATATGCAAAGGATTTCTCCGTGGCCTTGGAGCCTTGCGTTGGTGTTCCCTCGAAGCGGAAAGGGTGATGTAGCGCAATGGTGGTAAGTATTTCCCTCAGTTTTGAGAACCAAGGTATCGATCGAGCGAAGGAGTATCACAAGTGCCTACACAAACACAAAGAACCTGCTCCCAACGCTATGAAGGGGTTGTCAATCCCTTATAGATTGTTCGCAAAGTGAGAACTAAAAGAAACAAAGTAACAAAGCAAAGTAAAAGCGGAGGGGTAAACGATAGATGTGAATAGACCCGGGGGCCGTAGTGTTTACTAGGGGCTTCTCTCATGAAAGCAAGTAGACGGTGGGTGAACAAATTACTGTCGAGCAATTGATAGAACCGCGCAAAGTCGTGACGATATCTACGGCAATGATTATATCTATAGGCATCACGTCCAAAACAACTAGATCGATACTTTCTGCATCTACTACTATTACTCCACACGTCAACCGCTATCCAGCATGCATCTAGTGTATTAAGTCCAAAAGAACACACTAACGCCTTAAGCAAGATGACATGATGTAGATGGACAATATCATATCAACGACAGAGCCCACCTTGTTACCCTTGATGGCAACTACTCAATGTGTGCCTTGCTGCCCCTACTGTCATTGGGAAAGGTCACCACATGGTAAGAACCCAAAACCAAGCACTTCTCCCATTGCAAGAATCATAGATCTAGTTGGCCAAACAAAACCCAAGACTCGGAGAGACTTACAAGGATATCAAATCATGCATATAAGAAATCAGCAAAGACTCAAATATATATCATAGATAATCTGATCACAAATTCACAATTCATCGGATCTTGACAAACACACCGCCAAAGAAGATTACATCGGATAGATCTCCATGAAGATCATGGAGAACTTTGTATTGAAGATCCAAGAGAGAGAAGAAGCCATCTAGCTACTAACTACGGACCCGTAGGTCTGAAGTGAACTACTCATGAGTCATTGGAGGGGCGATGATGATGATGAAGAAGCCCTCCAACTCCAAAGTACCCTCCGGCAGGGCGTCGGGAAGGGTCTCCATATGAGATCTCGCGGAAACGGAAGGTTGCGGCGGCGGAAACGTATTTTCGAGGCTCCCCTTATTATTTTTTTCTGATTTTTAGGGAATATATAGGCGCAAGATCTAGGTCAGGGGGCGCCAGAGAGGCCACAAGCCTGCCAACCGCCGCCTCCCCTGGTGGCGGAGTGGGGGCTTGTGGGCTCCCTGCAGCCCTCCTAGCTTGGCCCACATCCCCCCTGATCTTCTTCCGTTCGGGTAAAAATCGTTTCGGGGATTTTATTCCGTTTGGACTCCGTTCGAAAGTCAGATATGAAAAGAGCCAAAAACATAGAAAAAACAGGAACTGGCACTTGGCACTGAATTAATAAGTTAGTCCCAAAAAAGATATAAAAGGTACATAAAACATTCAAAGATGACAAGATAACAACATGAAACCATCAAAAATTATAGATACGTTTGAGACGTATCAAGCATCCCCAAGCTTAACTCCGCTCGTTCTCGAGTAGGGAAGTGATAAAGAATGAATTTTTGATGCTTTCATGCTACCTAGCATAGATGTCCTTTGTAACTCCTATTATGTGACGTGAATGTTCACATCCATTAGATTCAAAACAATAGTTTGCTATTGACGTGGAAACAATAATAATTCAAGCAAACTAGCAAGGTAATCATGAACTTTCAAAATAACAATGCCAAAAGAAAGTTATCCCTACAAAAGCATATAGTCTGGCTATGCTCTATCATAATTGCACAACGAATTTAAATCATGCACAACCCCGGTATTGGCCAAGTAATTGTTTCACACCTTTACTTTCTCAAACCTTTTCAACTCTCACGCAATACATGAGCGCGAGCCATGGTTATAGCACTATAGATGGTGTGGAGTGTGGTGGAGGTTGCAAGACAAAAAAGGAGAAGATAGTCACATTAACTAGGCATATCAATGAGCTATGGAGATACTCATCAATAGATATCAATGTGAATGAGTAGGGATTGCCATACAAATGGTGCACTAGAGCTAAGAGTATGTGAAAGCTCTTAAAGAAAACTAGTGGGTGTGCATCCAACTTGCTTGCTCACGAAGACCTAAGGCAATTTTTAGGAAGCCTATCATTGGAATATACAAGCCAAGTTATATAATTAAAATTTCCCACTAGCTATATGGTGGTGACAAAACGAAAGACTCTCAATCATGAAGATCATGGTGCTTACTATGCGCAAGTGTGGAAAAAGTGGTAGCATTGTCCCTTCTCTCTTTTTCTCTCAATTTTTTTTTGGTGCGCTCTTTGGCCTTTTTTGGTGGGATTCTTTGGCCTCTTTTATTTCCTCACATGGGACAATGCTCCATTAATGATGATCATCACACTTTCAACTCAAAACTTAGAGCAACAATGACTCTATATAGAATGCCTTCGGTAGTGTACCATGACAATGATCTAGCATGGCATAAACATTAATGGAAACATCATGCTAGCTATCTTACGATCATGCAATGACAATGTAGACGTGATGGCACATGTCATGGTGGTAGTTGCATGGCAATATATCTCTAAATGACTTTGAAAAAGCCATAGTAGGTAGGTATGGTGGCTGTTTTGAGGGAGGCTAATGGTGGGTTTTGTGCACCGGCGGAAGTTGCACGGCAGTAAGAAGATAGTGATGGTGGAAGGTGAAAGTGCATCTAAACCATGGACTCAACATTAGTCATGAAGAACTCATATACTTGTTGCAAAAGTTTATTAGTAATCGAAACAAAGCATTCAACGCATACTCCTAGGGGAAGGGTTGGTAGGTATAAACCATCGCGCGATCCCGACCGCCATGCAAAGGATGACAATCGACTAATCATGCTCAGATTTCATCACATAGCGGTTCACCATACGTGCATGCAACGGGAATCACTAACTTCAACACAAGTATTTCTAGATCCACAACACCTTACTAGCATAACTTCAATATTACCACAACCATATCTCAAAACTAATTGAGAGGATCAAACTTCTCTAACTATTCAATGCACATGAAGGTGGAAGTTTTCGTATCCCTTTGGATAACTACCCCTTTTGATACTACTTTCTAAGCATAGATCAACTACCAAGCCACGCACCATTGTGCTCTAAAAGATATAAGTGAAGCACATGTGAGCTGAATTGTCTACCAAAAGATATAAGTGTAGCTCGACAGAATCATGGTGTGTGCATGTCTCTCTCTCTAGGTGTGCAGCAAGGATGATTGTGACACAACAAAAATAAAATACTCCTACGATACAAGACGCTCCAAGCAAAAAACATAACATGTGGTGAATAAAAATATAGCCCCAAGTAACGTTACCGATGGATTGAAGACGAGAGAGGGGATGCCTTCCCAGGGCATCCCCAAGCTTAGCTTTTACGGCATCCTTGAATCTCTTGGGGTGCCTTGGGCATCCCCAAGCTTGAGATCTTGCCATTCTTTATCTCTTTGTCCATAAGAACTTCACCCAAAACTTGAAAACTTCACAACACGAAAGTTAAGCAGAAACTCGTGATAACATTAGTATGAGAAAGCAAACCACCACTTCCTTAGGTACTGTAGAAAACTTAAATTCTACTTGTGCTGATGTTGGGTTACTGTATTTTTAATCTTCCATGGCTAATACCCCCCGATACTATCCATAGTTTCATCAAAATAAGCAACCAACACAACAAAAACAGAATCTGTTAACAGCAGACCAGTCTGTAGCAATCTGTATATTTCGTATACCTGTGGTACTTCAAAAATTCTGAAAAATTACGAACGTCTAAAGAATTGGCGTAGAAATCAGCAGCAAAAAGAATCAACTGAAAAGCGCTTACGGAAAAAAATGAAAATTGGTTTCGTGAGCAGAAAGTTTCTGTCTTTTCCAGCATGACCAAACGATCATCCCCAAGACTAATCATAACGGTTTTGCTTGGCACAAACGCAAAAAGAAACACAAAAAACACAATCATAACAGAATTATGAAAGTGTGTAAAATACAAAACAGAAATAAAAAGGATAGATTCGTTGGGTTGCCTCCCAACAAGCGCTTTTGTTTAACGCCCTTAGCTAGGCAAAAGGTGATGGACTCACGTATAGTCATCTTTGGTGTTCAAACCATAGGTAGCCCTCATCATAGATTCATAAGGCAATCTTATTTTCTTTCTAGGAAAGTGCTCCATGCCCTTCTTTAAAGGAAATTGAAATCTAATATTCCCTTCCTTCATATCGATGATAGCGCCAATAGTCCTTAGGAAAGGTCTAACAAGAATAATGGGACATGAAGGATTGAATCTATGTCAAGTACAACGAAATCCACGGGCACATAGTTCTTATTTGCAACAATAAGAACATCATCGATCCTCCCCATGGGTTTCTTGAGAGTAGAATCCGCAAGATGCAAATTAAGATAACACTCTTCAATCTCATGAAAACCAAGAATATCAAATAAAGACTTTGGAATCGTGGAAACATTAGCACCCAAATCACACAAAGCATTGCACTCATAGTTTTTTATCTTGATTTTGATAGTAGGTTCCCACTCATCATGAAGTTTTATAGGTATAGAGAGTTCTAGTTCGAGCTTCTCTTCAAGAGATTTAATCATAGCATCTACGATATGCGCGGTATAGGCTTTGCTTTGGCTATAAGCATGTGGAGAGTTTGAAATGGATTGCATCAAAGAAATGCATTCAAACAAGGAGCAATTATCATAATTGAATTCCTTGAAATACAAAGTGGGAGTTTCATTACTACCCAAAATTTTGATTTCTTCTACTCCACTCTCCACACCTTTATCATCAAGATGGGTGGACTCCGAATCATTGGGGCATTTTTCAACCAAAGTGGATTCATATCCAGCCCCTCCATAAATAGGTTTGACACGCGAAAACAAAGATTCAAGAGGAGACACACCAAGCACTTTAAGGTCTTCGTGAGTTGCATCACTAGAACGCACCCTTTTAAACCATTCATGCCTAGCGCAAATTTGGGCGGTTCTTTCTTTGCTCTCATTCATGGAGACACGCATAGCTTTCAAAGTTTCATCCAAGTTGACCTTGGGAGGAGCGCATCTAACTTTCAAAGAATCAATATCACAAGACATCCTATCAATGCTCTTAGCCAAATCGTCAATTTTGAGTAGTTTTTCCTCTATGGACGCATTGAAAATCTTTTGAGAGTTGATGAACTCTTTGATATTACTCTCTAAATCAGAGGGTAATTTGTTGTGATTTCCATAAGTGTTGTTGTAGGAATTGCCACAATTGTTAGAGGAGTTACTAGGAAAAGGCCTAGGAACATAGTTTCCTCTAAAAGCATTGTTGTTGCCAAAATTGTTCCTACCAACAAAATTCACGTCCAAACTAGTGTTGCTACTCTCAATCAAAGAAGATAGTGGAATGTCATTAGGATCTACGGTAGCGTTTCTACTAGCAACCAAATTCATCAACTCGTCCATCTTAGCACTAAGCGAGTTAATTTCTTCTATAGCATGCACCTTTTTGCTAGCAAGCGACCTTTCAGTGTGCCACTGAGAGTAGTTGGTCATGATATTGTCTAGGAGTTTTGTAGCGTCTCCTAACGTGATTTTCATGAACGTTCCACCTGATGCGGAGTCCAAGATATTGCGAGAAGCGAAATTCAAGCCAGTGTAAAAGATTTGTATAATCATCCACAAACTCAAGCCATGAGCGGGACAATTTCTAATCATAAGCTTCATCCTCTCCCAAGATTGTGCAACGTGTTCATGATCAAGTTGCTTGAAATTCATGATATCGTTACGTAAGGAGATGATCTTAGCCGACGGAAAATACTTGGATATGTAAGCATCTTTGCACTTATCCCAAGAATCGATACTATTTTTAGTCAAAGAAGAAAACCAAGTTTTTGCGCGATCTCGCAACGAGAAAGGAAAAAGTTTCAACTTAATCACGTCGTTATCCACACATCTTTTCTTTTGCATATCACAAAGCTCAATGAAGGTATTGAGATGGGATGCGACATCTTCACTAGGAAGGCCAGAGAATTGCTCTTTCATAACAAGATTCAGCAAAGCTGCATCGATTTCATACAATTCCGCACTAGTGGCGGGAGCAATCGGAGTACTAATAAAATCATTATCATTAGTGCTCGAGAAGTCGCAAAGTTTGGTGTTTTCAGCCATGATGACTTCAACAAACAAACAAGCACACAAGCAAGCAAGAAAACCAGCAAAGGAAAACAACAAAGGCAAAAGAAAACGACAAAGGAGAAAGGCAAATGAAAACGGCAAATGTGAAGTGGGGGAGAGGAAAACGAGAGGCAACTGGCAAAAAAGTAAATGCAGGAGATCAGTTTGTGAGACCTACTTGGATAGATCTCTCCTCCCCGGCAACGGCGCCAGAAATACTTCTGCTACTCCAACAAAAGACCTTTCAATGGCGCCAGAAAAACGTGCTGACGGGAGACTGTTCTTGTCTTGATTCTCCTCAGCAACGACACGAGGAATCCTTCTGCTACGGCTACGCCTTTAGGGACTTCCTAGGCAAATATGCAATGGATTTCCCCGTGGCCTTGGAGCCTTGCGTTGGTGTTCCCTCGAAGCGGAAAGGGTGATGTAGCGCAGCGGTGGTAAGTATTTCCCTTAGTTTTGAGAACCAAGGTATCGATCCAGTGAAGGAGTATCACAAGTACCCGCACAAACACAAAGAACCTGCTCCCAACGCTATGAAGGGGTTGTCAATCCCTCATAGATTGTTCGCAAAGTGAGAACTGAAAGCAACAAAGTAACAAAGAAAAGTAAAAGCGGAGGTGTAAACGATAGATGTGAATAGACCCGGGGGCCGTAGTGTTTACTAGGGGCTTCTCTCATGAAAGCAAGTAGACGGTGGGTGAACAAATTACTATCGAGCAATTGACAGAACCGGGAAAAGTCGTGACGATATCTATGGCAATGATTATATCTATAGGCATCACGTCCAAAACAAGTAGACCGATACTTTCTGCATCTACTACTATTACTCCACACGTCGACCGCTATCGAGCATGCATCTAGTGTATTAAGTCCAAAAGAACAGAGTAACGCCTTAAGCAAGATGACATGATGTAGATGGACAATCTCATATCAACGACAGAGCCCACCTTGTTACCCTTGATGGAAACTACTCAATGTGTGCCTTGCTGCCCCTACTGTCACTGGGAAAGGTCACCACATGGTAAGAACCCAAAACCAAGCACTTCTCCCATTGCAAGAATCATAGATCTAGTTGGCCAAACAAAACCCAAGACTCGGAGAGACTTACAAGGATATCAAATCATGCATATAAGAAATCAGCAAAGACTCAAATATATATCATAGATAATCTGATCACAAATCCACAATTCATCGGATCTCGACAAACACACCGCCAAAGAAGATTACATCGGATAGATCTCCATGAAGATCATGGAGAACTTTGTATTGAAGATCCAAGAGAGAGAAGAAGCCATCTGGCTACTAACTACGGACCCGTAGGTCTGAAGTGAACTACTCACGAGTCATTGGAGGGGCGATGATAATGATGAAGAAGCCCTCCAACTCCAAAGTCCCCTCCGACAGGGCGCCGGGAAGGGTCTCTAGATGATATCTCGCGGAAACAGAAGCTTGCGGCGGTGGAAAAGTATTTTCGAGGCTCCCCTAATTTTTTTTCTTCTATTTTGTAGGGAATATATAGGCGCAAGATCTAGGTCAGGGGGCGCCAGGGAGGCCCCAAGCCTTCCCACTACCGCCTCCCCTGGTGGCGGAGTGGGGGCTTGTGGGCTCCCTACAACCCTCCTGGCTTGGCCCACACGCCCCGTGATCTTCTTCCGTTCGGGAAAAATCATTTCGGGGATTTTATTCCGTTTGGACTCCCTTCTAAAATCAGATCTGAAAAGAGCCAAAAACACGGAAAAAACAGGAACTCGCACTTGGCACTGAATTAATAAGTTAGTCCCAAAAAAGATATAAAAGGTACATAAAACATCCAAAGATGACAAGATAACAACATGAAACGATCAAAAATTATAGATACGTTTGAGACGTATCAGGGGGTTAAAGTACTCAAATGAATATGCAGAGAACTTATTTGAGGATTTGTGAACATAATGATTTGAAGAATAACGCTCATATTCATATTCCTTGTAATTTCCTTGCATGTTAGAAGCATTAGCACGGGTACGAGCATAGTTTTGACCAATTGAGGATTTTGATCCTCTTGAAGACTTTGGTCCTCCTGAGGAATTTGATCTGGGGTTCAAATTCTTCATAGGTAGTGTTGTGAGGACATTCACCTGAAGATTTGCAAGTCAACTTTTGGGAACCCAGATCTTCCTCAGGGGAGGCCCATTCTTGCAGTTAGTTCCAACATATCGAGCAAATACTTCACCAGATTGATTTTTGAACAGTTTGTAGTTGGAGTCAAATGACTCATCTGAGGAACAGGATAATTCACATGAAAAGCCTGTTAGATTGGATGGATCAAAAGGAGGCCCAGTAGCAACAACCCATGTGTTTTTGGGATACTGCTCAGGTTTCCAATATGATCCATCAGCATTCAATTTCCTCTCAAAGGAAATCCCTTCTTTCTTCGGGTTCCTGTTCAAGATCTGCTTTTTGAGCACATCACAAAGGGTTTGGTGTCCTTTGATACTTTTGTACATGCCTGTCACATACAATTCCTTTAGCCCTGCATTTTCATCAGTGACATTTGTGGTTTCCTCAAGTGAGGAATTTGACACTACAAGAGCAGTTGAACAAGTTGTAGCAATATAAGCATTTGATGATTCTGGTGAAGAATTAGCAGTTTCACGTTCGATGCATTTAAGACATGGAGGAATGAATTCAGCATGAGCAACACTGATCTGTTGAGCTAGCAATGAATCATTTTCCATACGAAGATCGTCATGAGAAATCCTCAGCTTCTCAAGATCAAGCTTCCTTTGAAGAAATTCATAGGAAAGTTTCTCATGATCAGCGAGGAGTGTAACATGACGATCTTGAAGATTATCAAATCTGGACTGAAGACTTTTCTTATCTTCAGTGAGGATTTGGGTAAGATTCATTTCATCATTCAACAGATCATCACTTCTGTCTAGCAGTTTTTGAAGCTTTTCCACGACAGTTTGTTATTTAGTGACAATGATAACAAGTTTACTGTAATTGGGTTTTCTATAATCATCAGGTTCACAGTCACTTGAATCAGAGGAGGAAGCATCATTCGGTACCTTTGAACCTTTTGCCATGAAGCAATAGGTTGGAGCGAAGTCATCAACATAGTCATCAGTGTGGATGGTGTTATCATTTTCTTCAAGGTTGAAGATTGACTTGCTGACAAATGTGGTTGCAAGTGCAAGGCTAGCCTGTCCAGATTCTGAGTCTTCATCAGAACCCTCCTCTTCATCACATTCCTTGAATTCTGCTTCGGAATCCATTTCCTTGCCTATAAGTGCCCGAGCCTTTCTGAAACTAGTCTTCTTGTGCGATGAGGAGTTTGAAGATTTCTTCTTTTTCTTCGAATCATCAGAACTTTCATCCTTGTATTTCTTCTTCTTTGATTCCTTTCCCCGACAAGGACAATCAGCAATGTAGTGACCTGATTTCTTACATTTGTGGCAGGTTCTTTTCTTGTAGTTCTCAGATGAAGATTCTGATTTCCTCATATCTCTTCTTGAAGATTTACCAAACTGGCCACGTCGTGTAAACTTCTGGAATTTCCTCACGAGCATTGCAAGCTCCCGTCCAAATTCTTCAGGATCACCAATGCTACCATCCGAGTCTTCTTCTTCAGATGAGGAAATTGCTTTGGACTTCAGTGCACGTGGTATAGAATAGCTTGGTCCATATATATCTCTCTTTTCTTCTTGTTGGAATTCATGAGTATTGAGTCTTTCGAGTATATCAGCTGGATCAAGCATCTTGTAGTCTGGTCTTTCTTGAATCATCAGAACTAAAGTATCAAATGAAGAATCCAAAGATCTTAGCAGTTTGTTCACAACTTCGTGATCAGTAATGTCTCGAGCTCCCAGTGCTTGCAGTTCATTTGATATGTAAGTGAGGCGATCAAATGTATCTTGGCAGCTTTCATTGTCAAGCCTCTTGAAGCGATTGAAGAGATTGCGAAGAACATCAACACGAGAATCACGCTGGGTTGATACTCCTTCATTAACTTTGGACAACCTTTCCCAGATAAGTTTTGCTGACCCCAAAGCACTCACTCTGCCATACTGGCCCTTGCTCAGATGGCCACAGATGATATTCTTCACTTGAGAATCAAGTTACTTGAATTTCTTCACATCAGTGGCAGAGACAGTAGCAGTGACGATAGGGATGCCATGTTCCACAATATACCAGAGATCGTTATCAATAGCGTGTAGATGCATCTGCATCTTGGTCATCCAGAAGGGAAAGTCCTTTCCTTTGAAAATAGGACATCCTGCAGTAACCTTGATCATGCCTGCAGTTGACATAACTAAAACTCCAGCTGGTTAAACCAAAATCACACAGAACAAAGGAGTACCTTGATCTGATACCAATTGAAAGTGTGTTATATCGACTAGAGGGGGGTGAATAGGAGATTTTTAGAATTTCATTGCTGAGGAAATTCCTTTTGAGGAAATTCCTCACTGATGACTAACTTGTAGCGGAAACAAAAAAGGATCACGAGTGCAAAGTATCACTACAACAGTTTTTCAGGGTGAAGAATATGAAAAACAGTTTGCACAGTACGTAGGCACGGAGAAAACATATGAGGATTAACTCGCATGAATAATTTGGGGTTGAGGAATTTTAGAGAAAGTCTTCAGCAAATTCTTCAAACAGTGTCAGTGAAAATCATCAACATACAATCTGAGGAATGTAAAGAGTTGAAGAAATAGAACCCGTTTCACAGTGAAGACAGTGGTTGATGACACAGTTCCAACTGCTGTTACAGTTGTACATCTGGTTCGGAGCGGCTTGGTATTGAAACCAAAAGACACACAGTCCCGGGACACACAGTCCCTACCGTATTCTCCTTGGGCTAAGAACACACAGTCCTCGCCCAACACTCGTGGTAAGTCTTCAGGGCAGACTTCCAAACCCTCACAAACTTGGTCACCCGTCGATCCACAATTAACTGCTGGATTGCTCTAGACCATGAAGCCTAACCGTTTGGAGGATGCACAATCCTCAAAGGTAAAAGGCTTCAGTCCCACACATGAACAACTTCTTCAGTGATGCTCAATCACTTGGTTTTCGGTTTGTGGTTTGGTGTTTGGGTTATTTTCTCACTGATGAATTACTCTCGAAAACTCTGAGGAATTTGGGTTGCTCTTATGACAAGTGTCAGTTTCCAACGGAGCAGCCAACCAACTAATGGTTGTGTGGGGAGGCTATTTATAGCCCGGGAGCATCCCAATATGATTTGACATTAATGCCCTTAAATAATATGACCGTTGGTGTGGATAAGACCAATGATCTGGAGCGACTTGCGGTAATGGTCGGGACCCTCAACTGTGAGAGTCCTGATGTCTCTCATATTCTTCACTTGAGGCTTTTGGTAGGATTAGGCTTGGGTTGAGCATCATGAGGAAATTCATTCCGACGTGTTACTTTGACCCCCTTTAATAGTACGGTGTTCCTATGACTCAAAAGTAAAGAAAATAAAATAGACATAATAAATCTTCATGCTTCAAAACTTCAGCTTGTTTTTCATCAGGACACACCGAATTCCTCATTTTCAATTTCTTCATGAGGAATATCAATTTCATCGCAATTCCTTCATGATTGAATTCTTCAGCTTCAAACCAATTTCTTCAGTCGAAGATATACATTTTTAGGGGTCGATATTCATCGAATATTTCAAACTCCTCAGCGACTTATAGATCCTGTGTACACTCATGAACACATTAGATACTTAACCTATAAGTCTTCAAACCGCCAAAATCACTAAGGGGCACTAGATGCACTTACAGAAAGGAGGTGGCGGCGCTTGGAGGAACCCTAGAACACGGCTCGGACACCAAGGAATAAGTAGGGGGGGCGAGGGAGGCCGCCTCGACGTCCGTGAGCCACGGCGTCGGCCTCTTTGTCTCGCTCTCTCTGAATGTATGGCGGAAGGGTGCGGGGGGAGGAAGACGGCGTCACATGAGAGGGACGAGGAGTGGGCTACCGCGCGATGAGGCTACTGGGCCAGCGAGGAGGACGAGGCCCACTCGGAGGCGCCAATTAAGAAAGGGAAACCCACTGGTTTTCTATTTAAAAACAAATACCAACAAATAAATAAACTCCCAGGTAATCTATGGCTCCAACATAAAAATAAAATGCCCGTGGGCATAAGGGAATTATGCCACAAATAAATAAAATGCAAAGAGGATTTTTGGAGCACTAAAAAATATATAAAACAGAATTAAATAATCTATTTTGTGTATAAACACCCCTCTCAAACAAAGTTTTAAAACACCTTAGATCTAGCACCACATCCACCAAAAAATACCCTAAAAGATATACATTTTGAACCAGCGTTAGAGCAAGTAAATCTTGAGCTTGAGAAATAAAGAAGTTTTTTTTGAAACCTAGTTGAAACTATAATAGATGGAACCCAACTTTCAAACACCACTTCGTCATCACATAGCACATCAACATCACATACCACATACATGGATCAACAACAACAACAAACACAATGAAGGCATGGATGATATGGATGCATGAATGCAAAGTGAGACAAGGTATGATTACACATGAAATAACACATGACATATATCTCACAAGGCAATGACATCATGGACCCACACATGAAGGTTCCAAATATGGCAAGTTACACTCTGGGAAATTACACTACCATAGCAGTAAGTGCGTCCATCGCAATAACGAAGAGCAAGGGGGATACCAGATCTCCTTGGCGCAACCTCTTGGCATGTCTGAATTTCTCCCGAGGAGAACCATTCACTAGAACTTGGGAGCTAGCTGTAGACAGGAGGGTCGCTAGTCGAGAACACCAGTGCTCAGAGAACCCTTTTCCCCTAAGCACCTCGAGGAAGAACGACCATGAGAGCGAGTCAAAAGGACGGGAGATGTCAAGTTTCGCCATCACTCCTTTAGCTTTTATCCTATCCAAATTTCTGGCCACTTGTCGTACAAGCATGAAGTTATCATGTATGTTCCTTCCTCGAATATATGCCGATTGATTGAGTCTGACCAGCTCACCCATCCACGGGCAAATGCTCGAGGCCATCAGTTTAGCTATAATCTTCAAAATACCATGTAAGAGACTAATCAGCCGAAAGTATGCAAGCCGGCACGCAATAGGTCTTTTAGGAATGAGAGTTATGATAGCCTGATTCAACCTCCCAAATCCTCTCCCATTTCCAAGGTGGAATTTGTGAATCGCTGCCATGATATCTCCTTTAATTGTGTTCCAAGCTTTATGAAAGTGTCACAGCCCGAGACCGACGTTCCAGAAGATTCCCCTCTTTTCCGTTTTCGTCGTGTGATTATTTTGATTTGTCGCATCATCATCGCATCATGCACATCATCAGCATTGCATCGGCATCCCGTTGTCGCCAGTTTTCAAAATGTGCATCCGTTATTAGTTGTCGGTTCTCTCCGTGTTTGTCGTTGCCCGTTCTGAGCCCGACCACACTCAAACGTGCCCGTGGCATCGTCAAAACCTTGTTTTTAAAAGTGTGTATAATACTTTCTCTGATTCGGTTGAAACTTGACGTGCGGACTTATTTAGATATAGGTAGGCCGCCTGTCAATTTTCATCGCAATCGGAGTTCGTCTGGTACCCGAACGGTCGACCGTAGCGGCACCGTATTCGGTTATTTGTCGGACGTGATTCGGTGTTTTAAAACGTGTGTCACGGACGCACCCTTCCCTCTCATCTTAGCCTAAGCTTCTCTACACAGCCACGTAGCCACACTTCACGACAGAAGCCATCCGATTACGATCGTGCGGTCGAAATCGGCCCGGAAAACCCCTAACCCTAGCCCCCTTTCCTATTTAAACACCCCATCCTCTAATTTGGGCAGCTTAACCTTATCATCTACCTCTGGATTCGTGTACACCTAGCCCTAGCCGCCGCACTCTCTCCCCTCTAGCGCCTACAGCCGCCGCGGCCCACCAGCCCGAAGCAGGCCCGCCCTAGGCCCGAATAGGTCGCCGCCCGCGAGCCAGCCTTGGTGCCCGAGCGCACCCGAGGGGAGGCACGAGCCAGCCGCACCCCGAGCTCTGCCCTGCTCCCCGCCGCCGCCTCCAGATGCTTCACCGTCGGCCACCCGTGCCCGCCGCCGGATCTGCATCGCCGCCGCCAGATCTAGCCTCGGCCTTGCCTAGCCGCGTGCCCTGTTGGATCCTCTGCTCGCCGCCGCCACGCGCCGCCACTCGCCGCCACCCCACGCGACCCCAGCTCCCGATCGCCTCGCCTGCCAGATGGCCGGCCGCCGTCCCTCTTTGCTGCGTCCTCGCCCCGCCGACGCTCGCCTCAAGCCGCCGCCACCTTCTTCCCAGATCGGGGCAGAGGAGGACGACGAAGCCCCTGCGCCTCGCCCTCCCGTAGCCGCGTGGGTCGGCCTCCCACGTGGCCCAGCACCCCGCAGGCGCCTCGGCCCAGCCTCCCGCGCGACCGGCCTGCTCCGTCTCCAACCGGCCCAAGGTCCTGTGGTGATCCGCCCCTATACCCTGCCCGAGCGCACTTTAATTAAGTTGCGCTCATGCCAGATTGAGCCCATTTTTGGATTCGGCCCGTTAGTGATTTTTTTAGGTTTTAGGATTTAATTCTTTTTAGGAAATATAGATATTTTTAAAATGCTCGTATATTTTAAACTGTGTATCGGGTCGCGACGTATTGTATATGGAACTTGTGTAGTTTTTGCGTAGATTCATAATTTGGAACCTGCATGCATGTTTGGAGTAGGTTGACTTGCCATATGCCTAGTTTTGCATGCTGTCCTAATAGGAGATTATTCCGTATTTAGTTTCGTGCGTGTCCGGATTTCTTGATTCCCGTAGTTTAAATGCTCATGTTTTAGGGACCTTTTTCCATGTATTTTAGAGTACTTGTTTATATTTTTGCATGTAGGTTTCATCGCTAGTTTATTATACCGTGTTTAGGACATATTCTCGCATATTCGTGTGGCGTTATTTTATTTTTGCAACCCACATGTTATATATGTTTTCGGGGTAGAAAAATCCATATATTTTAACAGTGCATTTAGTTTTAGCTTTTGAGCAAGTTAGTGCGCGTGATATTTTGCCATGTTGCCCTTTTGTCTATTTTGTGTGATTTAATCCGTGCATGATATGAAGGAGTTGTCAACTAGAGATATGCCCTTGGATATGTATGCTAGCCTCTAGTAATTTTGGTTGCAATAGAAATCCATGTTTAGGTGTGGTTTGCTTGTCCTAAACTTGCTAGAAAATAATGCTGATTTGGAGATGCTGAAATATTTCTAAGTCTGAAAACTGTTATATTTTGTTGCTGTCTTTCCATGAGTTTACCTGGTGATATTTAACTCTTTTCAGGTTGGTGCTATGGAGTTAGTTGTAGACTTTAAAATTATCTAGCATGCTGTCAATTTTCATGCCATTTGGAGACATGTAGCATATAGTTTTGTTGCTGTCAATATGCCTTGAGATCGAAAACTGCATTCTCATAAACTAATATTTTCACTAAGTCTGAAACTGTGTGTGAGATGCCATTTTGTGAGTTCCTTTACTAGTGTTTCATGCTTCCATGCTAAACGTTATTGGTAGTATGTTGTATTGCATCTTGACCTTTATGCCTTGTTTGAGCATTTTGGATTTGTGTAGCTAGCTGTTCGAGGGTGTAGAAAATGCTATGTGGCTGATTTTGGCAAATTGTAGTGATTTCTTCTTTAGCTCGTAGTTGTTGAACCGTTGCTCCGTTTTGATCGTGTCCTACATGAAACTTGCTTAGAATCTCGTGTAGTTTCATATTATCTTGCTGGTTGTATGTCTTGGGATGCTTGTGACTGTCGTTTCACACATATTGCATTCATGCCATCATATCTTGCGCTATACGTATCTTTTGATCCGTAGCTCCGTTGGAGATGTTCTCTATGTGTAAATTGTTTGTAACGACGCGTAGAATCACATGAACCTATTTATTTTGCTGTTTAACAAATATTTAAACATGTTAGTTCAGATCTGGACAGAATTGTAAATTAACCGACGAGGTCATTTCGGAGATGCTATATGTCATTTCCGACCTCATTTAAAATGCCTAGATAGATAGCTTAACTACGCTTCACCTCTTGCCATGGTTAACCACATTTAATACTGCCGTGTACCTAATTGAGTGTGAACTAAATAATCCGTATGTGGAGTTTCGTCAATATGCAACTCGTTGCATATTGAACTTCACTTAATGTGTAGTGTTTGGTTGTTGTGAATTGTCATGCCTTGTCTTGTATATATACTTCTGATCATGCATCTTGAGTGGATTGCATCTTGTCGTGCATGTGCCGTGGTGTATATCGTGTGTTGATTCTTGTTTCCGGTGTGCTTCATCTCGATAGAGTTCCGCAAGCATGTCGGAGTGTGAGGACCCGTTCGACTATGTCGGTTCGTCTGCTTCACGGAGTCATTCTTCTTGCAAGCGGGATCTCAGGCAAGATGACCATTTCCCCAAATGCCATTACTATCATTGCCATGCTAATTTTACCGTTTCTATCATTATGTCTCGTTGCCTACCACCTGTTAAATATCAGCCTCCCAACAATGCCATGAAACCTTCAACCTACTCACAACCTAGCAAACCACCGATTGGCAATGTTACCGCTTGCTTTACTATGTGTTAGCGCTGCTAGTTGCAGGTGCAGTTGCTTCCATGAAATAACATGGGTTCCTTGTTATATCACCATCTTAATGCTATTTAATTTAATGCACCTATATACTTGGTAAAAGGTGGAAGGCTCGGCCTTTCTAACCTGGTGTTTTGTTCCACCTTCGCCCCCTTAGTTTCGGCTACCGGTGTTATGTTCCATAATTGAGCGCTCCTAACACGATCGGGGTTGTTATGGGGACCCCCTTGATAATTCGTTTTAGATTAAAGCTAGTCTGGCAAGGCGCAACATTGGTTCTACATTTGCCCAACATAATAATTTTGTTAATATTGAAAGCATAGGGCGTCATGAACCCGACGAGTAATTCTACATAATACAGGGAGGGCCAGTGCTGATGGTGCTGGTCCAAAACAGGGCACTGTGCGGGGCCAACCCAGGGCAACTTGGGTGATTTCTATCAGGCCACCGTAAGCGTAGCTTATCCGTCGTGTCCTGAGAATGAGATACGCGGCTCCTATCGGGATCGTCGACACGTCGGGCGGCCTTGTTGGGTTAGTTTTACCTTTGACGAATGTCTTGTGCATCGGGATTCCGGTGATGCTTTGGGTAATCTCAGAGTTGAGGTTTTCCACTAAGGAGTCCGACGAGATCGCGCGCTTCGTGATCGAGTATTTCTATGCGGCTTGTGGTAATTTGTGATGGATTAGTTGGAGCACCCCTGCAGGGTTAAATCTTTCGGAAAGCCGTGCCCGCGGTTATGTGGCAACATGGAAACTTTGTTTAACACTAGTTCTAGATAACTTGAAGTAAACTTAATTAAAACTTGCCAACTGAGTGCGTAACCGTGACTGTCTCTTTCGCGAGTTCCTTCTCCGATCGAGGACACAGTGGGGTTATGTCTGACGTAAGTAGGTGTTCAGGATCACTCATTTGATCACCTGTAGTTCATGTCCGCTATGCGTAGATTATCCCCCTCTTTATTCTTGTACTCGTAAGTTAGCCACCTCATATATGCCTAGTCGCTTGCTGCAACCTCACCACTTAACCATACCTCACCCATTAAGCTTTGCTAGTCTTGATACCTTTGGAAATGAGATTGCTGAGTCCCCTGTGGCTCACAGATTACTACAACACCAGTTGCAGGTACATGTAAAGGTTAATTGACGCGAGCGCATTGATTGTTCATTTGGAGTTGCTTCTTCTTCTTCTTCTTCATCGATCTAGGCTGGGTTCCACGCTGGCAGCCTGGGATAGCAAGGATGGACGTCGTTTTCTTTTCTCGTTTGTTTTCGTCCGTAGTCGGACCCTGCTCTTCTTTGTGATACTTATGTATTGTACTGATGTGACCCAGATGTAGCATGTGGAGAGTGTAAGCCAATTCCATATACTCTTCTCTTCAGTACATGTACTTGTAACGATATCCATTCTTGCGAAACGACGAGATGCGCTTCTATCCCTGTCGAGGCCTCGTGCCAAAATAAGGATGGGATCGCATCTTGGGCGTTACAAGTTGGTATCAGAGCAGTACCGACCTAGGAGCCCCCTTGATTGATCGAACTTGGCCGAGTCGAGTCTAGTGAAAAAACTATTTTGAGTCTTACTTATATCGGAGAGTAGATTTCTTTTTTCTCCTCTTCTATGCTCTGGTAAGGGTCACGACTTAGGAATTTCAGTTCTACTCCTCTTCTCACTCAATTTTTTAGGATCACGCGAATATTTTGGAATCTATATGATGTCAATGTGACGGGGTTCTGTCTTGGTGCCTCCTGTCTGACTTGATTTCTTCCGGGGAGTTGAGCTCCAGGAGATTCTTGAGCACATCGTTATCATTCAGATTTCTTAGTATCTCAGGACGAAGGATGTTCGAAATTGCTTCAATACTAGTAGTGGCGAGAGGAGTCCGGCTTCCCCACTACTGGTGCAGAGAGTTCCGGATGTATCGCCATAATTAGTATCGTTGTGATTACGAGTGTCTGAAACAGATGAGGTTCTGAGATTCTGGTTATGTGTTAACGGATGTGATACACTGGACGGGTTAGTATAGGAGTTGAGTGATATATTATTCCTTGTATCCGTGGACCAGATTGCTTGACCAGAAATTTTGGGAGTTCTTAGGTGGGAATTCAAGTAGTTACTTATAGGACAATCTTCCAACAAATGCATAATGTTAGCTTGGGGTTCGACATCTAGTGGATTCGTTTGTTCACGGTCGACTTACAGCGGTTCTCGTTGTGTCTTAAAGAGTCCTTGTAGCTTGCTATGACTCGGGGACGCTTTGTATGTCGTGTGCACTGCCTTGCACAGGATGGCTACTGTAAGGATCGAGCCCGTGCAATCCTGTCCACGAAAATATCGGACGAAATCTCTCTCATGAATTTGTTCTGGCTTGTTTCATAAGCCTCATCCCTTTGTTTTGTTGGAGTTTGGTAATTCGAGTTGCTTCGGTGTCAAATGGTGATTTCATATCTTTCCAAGAGCCGTTCTCGTATTTCTATGGGAATGCTCATTAATTCTTTTGCTCAATCAATTGTCATATCAATTCCTTTTCAATCAGAGTCATCTTGTCAATTCTTTTCAACCGGTGTGCCTCTCTTCAAGTAATTCTCTCCTCTCCAATTTTGCAAGATCAGTCTATCATTTCTTTCCAGAGTTCTTCTCATCTGTCCCAAGTTGTCTTTGTTTTTCCCCGCCCTCCCACCCTTTTCTTCAGTGATTCAATTTTCATCCAAGTGTCTTCTTTAAATTGTTGCTTCCGCTATCTCTTCTTCCTTTCGTAGCTGGTGATTCAATGTGAAGATTCTCAAGAGTTTCGTATTCATCATTCTCCATTCTTGTTTTCTTCCCCGGTTAATTGCATTTCAGTTATCGGTGTCATCATATCCTATTCATCCTTGTAATTCTTTCCCATGTTGGATATTCTTATCAGCCTATCTTGTTTATTCATTCCTCTCTTTTATATCCGGAGTGCTGAAGTTATCTGAGGAATTTCTTGTTTTCAACCCTTTCAATTATTTTGAGGTGCTAACCTAATCAAGTTTTCTTTATACCGGTGCAATATCTCTCTTCTAAGCAATCTTTTCAATGGTGGTTTCTTTGAGTGGGCACATAACCCACAAGTTCTTTCCCAGGATCTTATCTGGCTCTTGTAATCTTTCCGGAGACCCTTAATTCTTTTTCAGCTTTGACGTAAGCATGAATTTCATTAGTCATATACCTTCTTCAAGATCAATTTGAATTGTTTCTCGTCTTTGGCTCAAACTTTCATTCTTCTTTATTCCGGAGTGCCTCAGTTATTCTTGGTGGTGTTCTCCTCATAATTTTCCAGCTTCAAGACCGAAGGAATGTTTCTGTTAAATCTTGGTCCATTATCTTGAACATTCATCATTTCAGCTTTGTGGCATCATCTTAAATTGTTCCCAATCACGAGTATCCCTTTCTTGCTATCCGGTGCATTTCAATGTTGTGTTCATTTCTCGATCCTCCGAAGGCCATCATTTCAGAAGACTTCTTCGTTCTCAGCTTTCAACTTTCATCCTCAAATTCTTCTCAATTGTCGTCTCTTTGTTCGTCTCTCATTTATTCTGGTGTCTTGTTTAAGTTTTTTCTCTCAGGTGGCTCATGATCTCTGCATTCTCGTGTATCTCCATTCATTCTTGTTATATCCCCATTCAATCCAATTCTTACCGGTGTCTCCTCAAGACTTCTTCAAGTTTGTGCTCATATATCTTCTCAATCATTTCAAGAAGAATAAGTGGTACACTAAATCCGTTGCTTGTCATCAATTAAACTTGATGAAGGATAAGCATAACATAATTCTTATTCTTGTTCATAGTGATCTGAATTCTTCTTCCGGAGTGGCTCATGATATCAATTCTTTGTCTCAAGGTGTTCTTCAAGGTCCTTGTGGTAGTAGTTGTCAATTTGTGCTTTGTTATTTCTTCTCAATGATCTAGTTTCTTTTCTCTTGTTCCGGATTTGTGGGATATTGCTCCCTCCAATCTATCATCTTGTCCTATCAAGATCATGTTGTGCCCTTTTTCAATTTAGTTGTTTGTTGTGAATTTTCTCAAGATCTGTCCATCTTATCGAATTTTGTTCCCCTTTTCCTACCGAAGTGCTGTCAAAATTTTCTGTGAATTCTCTCTTGTTTCTCATATCATTCCTCATTTCTTCGCAACCTTCAAGGATCGTTGGTTTCACTCATTTGTCAAAGAAGCAATTAAATTCTACCTCTTGCTTTCCCATCCTCTTCCCCTTTCATTCTTGGATCTCGGGTCGAGATCCTCTTGTATTGTAGGAGAGTTGTGACAGCCCGAGACCGACGTTCCAGAAGATTCCCCTCTTTTCCGTTTTCGTCGTGTGATTATTTTTATTTGTCGCATCATCATCGCATCATGCGCATCATCAGCATTGCATCGACATCCATTGCCGCCAGTTTTCAAAACGTGCATCCGTTATTAGTTGTCGGTTCTCTCCGTGTTCGTCGTTGCCCGTTCTGAGCCCAAGCACACTCGCACGCGCCCGCAACATCATCAAAACCTTGTTTTTAAAAGTGTGTATAATACTTTCTCTGATTCGGTTGAAACTTGAAGTGCAGACTTATTTAGATATAGGTAGGCCGCGTGTCAATTTTCGTCACAATCGGAGTTCGTCTGGTACCCGAACGGTCGACCGTAGCGGCACCGTATTCGGTTATTCGTCGAACGTGATTCGGTATTTTAAAACGCGTGTCACGGGCGCACCCCTTCCCTCTCATCTTAGCCTAAGCCTCTCTACACATCCACCTAGCCACACTCCGCGACAGAAGCCATCCGATTACGATCGTGCGGTCGAAATCGGCCCGGAAAACCCCTAACCCTAGCCCCCTTTCCTATTTAAACACCCCATCCTCTAATTTGGGCAGCCTAACCCTATCATCTACCTCGGGATCCGTGTACACCTACCCCCAGCCGCCGCACTCTCTCACCTCCAGCGCCTGCAGCCGCCGCGGCCCGCCAGCCCGAAGCAGGCCCGCCCTGGGCCCGAATCGGTCGCCGCCCGCGAGCCAACCTCGGTTCCCGAGCGCA
This sequence comes from Hordeum vulgare subsp. vulgare, assembly GCF_904849725.1. Lineage (NCBI taxonomy): Eukaryota > Viridiplantae > Streptophyta > Magnoliopsida > Poales > Poaceae > Hordeum > Hordeum vulgare. The sequence goes on along the minus strand of NC_058523.1, from coordinate 210,371,148 downwards.
CCCGAGGGGAGGCACGAGCGAACCGAGCCCCAAGCTCCGTCCTGCTCCCCCCCGCCGCCTCCAGGTGCTTCGCCGCCGGCCACCCGTGCCCGCCGCCGGATCTGCGTCGTCGCCGCCGGATCTGCGTCGTCGCTGGCAGATCTGCGTCGTCGCCGCCAGATCCAGCCTTGACCTTTCTTAGCCGCCTGCCTGCCCTGTTGCATCCCTTGCTCGCCGCCGCCACGCGCCGCCGCAAGCCGCGCTCGCTGCCACCCCGCGCGGCCCCAGGTCCTGACCGCCTCGCCTTCCAGATCGCTGGCTGCCGTCCCTCTTCGCCGCATCCTCGCCCCGCCGGTGCTCACCTCAAGCCGCCGTCGCCTCCTGCCCAGATCGGGGCAGAGGAGGACAACGAAGCCCCTGCTCCTCACCCTCCCGTAGCCGTGTGGGCCGGCCTCCCACGTGGCCCAGCACCCCACATGCGCCTCAGCCCAGCCTCCCGCGCGACCGGCCTGCTCCGTCTCCAACCGGCCCAAGGTCCTCTGGTTAGCCACCCCTATACCCCGCCCCATCGCACTTTAATTAAGTTGCGCTCATGCAAAATTCAGCCCGTTTTCGGATTCAGCCCGTTAATGATTTTTTAGGTTTTAGGATTTAATTCTTTTTCAGGATATATATATATTTTTAAAATGCCCGTAGATTTAAACCGTGTATCGGATCGCGTCGTATTGTAAATGGAACTTGTGTAGTTTTTCGCGTAGATTCATAATTTGCACCTTGCATGCATGTTTGGAGTAGTTTGACTTGACATATGCCTAGTTTGGTGTGTTGTCCTAATAGGAGATTATCCCGTATTTATTTTCGTGCGTGTCCGGATTGCTCGATTCCCGTAGTTTAAATGCTCATGTTTTAGGGACCTTTTCCATGTATTTTAGACTAGTTGTTTATATTTTTGCATGTAGGTTCCGTCACTAGTTTATTATACCGTGTTTAGGACATATTCTCGCATTATCGTGTGGCGTTATTTTATTTTTGTAACCCCACATGTTATATATGTTTTCAGGGTAGAAAAATCCATAGAATTTAACAGTGCATTTAGTTTTAGCTTTCAAGCAAGTTAGTGCGTGTGATATTTTGCCATGTTGCCCTTTTGTCTATTTTGTGTGATTTAATCCGTGTATGATATGAAGGAGTTGTCAACTAGAGATATGCCCTTGGATATGTATGCCAGCCTCTGGCAATTTTGGTTGCAATAGAAATCCATGTTTAGGTGTAGTTTGCTTGTCCTTAACTTGCTAGAAAATAATGCTGGTTTGGAGATGCTGAAATATTTCTAAGTCTGAAATCTGTTATATTTTGTTGGTGTCTTTCCATGAGTTTATATGGTGATCCGTAACTCTTTTGAGGTTGGTGCGATGGAGTTAGTTGTAGACTTTAAAATTCTCTAGCATGCTGTCAATTTGCATGCCATTTGGATACCTGTAGAATATAGTTTTGTTGCTGTCAATATGCCTTCAGATCGAAAACTGCACTGTCATAAACTGATATTTTCACTAAGTCTGAAACTGTGTGTGAGATGCCATTTTGCGAGTTCCTTTCCTAGTGTTCCATGCGTCCATGCTAAATTTTATTGGTAGTATGTGGTAGTGCATCTTGACCTCTATTGCCTCATGCCTTGTTTGAGCATTTTGGATTTGTGTAGCTCGTTGTTCGAGGGTGTAGAAAATGCTATGTGGCTGATTTTGGCAGATTGTAGTGAGATCTTGTTTAGCTCGTAGTTGTTGAACCGTCGCTCCTTTTACATGAAACTTGCTTAGAATCTCGTGTAGTTTCATATTATCTTGCTGGTTGTATGTCTTGGGATGCTTGTGACTATCGTTGCATACATATTGCATTCATGCCATCATATCTTGCGGTATACGTATCTTTTGATCCGTAGCTCCGTTGGAGATGTTCTCTATGTGTAAATTGTTTGTAACAACGCGTAGAATCACGTGAACCTATTTATTTTTCTGTTTAACAAATATTTAAACATGTTAGTTCAGATCTGGACATAATCATAAATTAACCGATGAGGTCATTTCGAAGATGCTATATGTCATTTCCGACCTCATTTAAAATGCCTAGATAGATAGCTTAACTGCGCTTCACCTCTTGCCATGCTTAACCACATTTAATACTGCCGTGTAACTAATTGAGAGTGAACAAAATAATCCATATGTGGAGTTTCGTCAATATGCTAATCGTTGCATATTGAACTTCACTTAATGTGTAGTGTTTGGTTGTTGTGAATTGTCATGCCTTGTCATGTATATATACTTCTAATCATGCATCATGAGTGGATTGCATCTTGTCGTGCATGTGCCGTGGTGTATATCATGTGTTGATTCTTTTTCTAGTCGGCTTCGTCTCGACGGAGTTCCTCAAGCGTGTCCGAGTGTGAGGACCCGTTCGACTACGTCGGTTCGTCTGCTTCATGGAGTCATTCTTCTTCCAAGCGGGATCTCACGCAAGATGACCATTTCCCCAGATACCATTACTATCATTGCCATGCTAGTTTTACTGTTTCTATCATTATGTCTCGTTGCCTACCATATGTTAAATATCAGTCTCCCAACAATGCCATGAAAGCTTCAACCTGCTCACAACCTAGCAAACCACTGATTGGCTATGTTACCGCTTGCTTTACCATGTGTTAGCGCTGCTAGTTGCAGGTGCAGTTGCTTCCATGTGATAACATGGGTTCCTTGTTATATCACCATATTAATGCTATTTAATTTAATGCACCTATATACTTGTTAAAAGTGGAAGGCTCGACCTTTCTAGCCTGGTGTTTTGTTCCACCTTTGCCCCCTTAGTTTCGGCTACCGGTGTTATGTTCCATAATTGAGTGCTCCTAACACGATCAGGGTTGTTATGGGGACCCCCTTGATAATTCGTTTTAGATTAAAGCTGGTCTAGCAAGGCCCAACTTGGTTCTACATTTGCCCAACATAATAATTTTGTTAATACTGAAAGCATAGGGCGTCATGAACCCGAGGAGTAATTCTACATAATACAGGGAGGGCCAGTGCTGATGGTGCTGATCCAAAACAGAGCACTGTGCGGGGCCAACCCAGGGCAACTTGGGTGCTTACTATCAGGCCACCGTACGCGTAGCTTATCCGTCGTGTCCTGAGAACGAGATACACGGCTCCTATCGGGATCGTCGATACGTCGGGCGGCCTTGCTGGGTTAGTTTTACCTTTGACAAATGTCTTGTGCATCAGGATTCTGGTGATGCTTTGGGTAATCTCAGAGTTGAGGTTTTCCACTAAGGAGCCCGACGAGATCGCGAGCTACGTGATCGAGGATTTCTATGTGGCTTGTGGTAATTTTTGATGGATTAGTTGGAGCACCCCTGCAGGGTTAAATCTTTCGGAAATCCGTGCCCGCGTTTATGTGGCAACATGGAAACTTTGTTTAACACTGTTTCTAGATAACTCGAAGTAAACTTAATTAAAACTTTCCAACTGAGTGCGTAACTGTGACTGTCTCTTTCGCGAGTTCCTTCTCCGATCGAGGACACGGTGGGGTTATGTCTGACGTAAGTAGCTGTTCAGGATCACTCATTTGATCACCAGTAGTTCACGTCCGCTATGCGTAGATTATCCCCCTCTTTATTCTTGTACTCGTAAGTTAGCCACCTCATATATGCCTAGTCGCTTGCTGTAGCCTCACCACTTAACCATACCTCAACCATTAAGCTTTGCTAGTCTTGATACCTTTGGAAATGAGATTGCTGAGTCCCCTGTGGCTCACAGATTACTACAACACCAGTTGCAGGTATAGGTAAAGGTTACTTGACGCGAGCGCGTTGATTTTTCATTTGGAGTTGCTGCTTCTTCTTCTTCTTCGATCTAGGATGGGTTCCAGACCGGCAGCCTGGGATAGCAAGGATGGACGTCGTTTTCTTTTCTCGTTTGTTTTCGTCCGTAGTCGGACCCTGCTCTTCTTCGTGATATTTATGTATTGTACTGATGTGACCCCGATGTAGCATGTGGCGAGTGTAAGCCAATTCCATATACTCTTCTCTTTAGTACATGTACTTGTAACGATATCCATTCTTGCGAAATGACGATATGCACTTATATCCCTGTCGAGGCCTCGTGCCAAAATAAGGATAGGATCACATCTTGGGCGTTACAGAAAGAATAGTCCGCTGAAGCCATCCGGTCCCGGCGCCCGCTCCGCCGGCATGCTCTTAATGACCGAGTAGACCTCCTCCTCCGTATAGATAGCATCTAGGTCTTGGATGTCCAGCGAAACTATGCACAAGAAATCTAGATCAATCGAGTGCTCTCTCGCCTGATACGTGCCCAAAAGCTCCTTGTAAGCATTATAGAATGCCTCTTCTTTGCCACTTTGCTCGGTAATGACCACGTCTGCATGCTGCAGCGCCGGTATAAAGTTCTTCAACTTTCTAGCATTGGCCACAAGGTGAAACACTTCAGTGTTGGCATCTCCTTCAGCAAGCCATCTGATTCGTGACCGTTGTCTCACTATCATACGCTTGAGCGAACCAGGCCCAATGAAGTGAGCTTGAGCGTATTGTGCAGCCAACGCTCACCCGCAGTCAGGGCTCGGTGATCCATCGCACGGTCCAGCTGCAGAATAATCCAATTTGCCATCGCAATTTGAAGCTTGACATTGCCAACCTTTCTTTGTCCCCATACCGTGAGGCCATGTGCCATTTTGCAAAGAACAATATCCAATCTGAGAAAGGGGTATGTGATACTGGAATCGCAAGTCCAAGCCTCCTTCACCACCTCATCAAAATCTTCTAGCTTAGTCCAGAATAACTCGAAGCGAAACCGTCTGTGAGGGTGTTGGTGATCCTCCAGCGCAAGGTGAAATGGACAATGGTCCGACGTGCGTGTGAACAGGGCCTGCAGCATGCCGTCCGGGTGGTCAAGCTCCCAGTCTACCGAGACAAAAGCTCTGTCAATCTTCGTGAGCGTAGGCACCTCCCTCTCATTGCTCCAAGTGAAAACACGACCATGCAGAAAAGCTCCTTGAGTCCATTCGATTCCACAAACCGTCTAAATCTGCCCATCATTCTCCTATCCAGGTTGGCATTGCTTTTGTCCACCGCATTCCAAATGAGATTGAAATCTCCAATAACAAGCCACGGGCCAGGGCAAAGCATGCGCCGTGAGGAAAGCTCCTCAAAGAATTGGATTTTCTCATTATACTCTTGTGGTCCATAGACCACCGACATCCACCAAGGGGCGCCCTCCCTCGGTGTCACAAACACCGTGATGAAGTTGGGGTCACACACACAGTTTGTAATGTTAGCAACTGAAGAATCCCACACCAAATTGATGCCTCCACGGGTACCAATGGACGACAAGTAAAAAATCGATCATACGATGATCCAAAGTATTGCAAAATGGTGAAGTCATCAATCACATCAAGTTTAGATTCTTGGATACAACAAATCCCCAGCCGAGTGGACTCAACGAACTCCCTCAAAGCTTTCCTCCTAGCCGGATTGTTCAGTCCACGAACATTCCAGCTCACGAGCTCCATTTTCATGCGTGACATAAAGACGTCACACACTCCGGCTGTGGTCACATGCATCTAAAGTGTGGTCACAACTTGGCTCTCCAAGCCCAACTCCATGGACAACAACTTGCCAAAAATCGCTGCAATCGTACGTAAGTGCCTCTCTTGAAGGGGTGAGTCGAACATCTCACGTAGTTGCACCAAGGCTCCTTCTGATATCGCAAGCTCATCCGACACAATACCCAAGGATTTGAGCAGAACCAAGTTGTTTTTGGAGATACATCCGAAGATGTTGCTCCTTGGATGTATATTGACTTCTTGGCCGACTCAGGTCAGAATTAAAGCTGGGGATCAGCTGGGCTCGCCTACTTGTACCATCATGCAAGTGCAATTATCATCAATCATGGTAGTACATCATAATTTTTGCGAAGCTAACAAGGAATGAAACGTTGGTTTGCACCTCGACGATGCTTGTAGGAAAACCACCAAGAGGCCATGCATGGGCGGATGTATTTGGGGCCTATCTATTTGGATGTGGGAGCGTTTGCCGGTTGGATGTCTTGAAATTGACCCCAAAACCCCGAAACCGTGGGTAGGCCTTGTTGATGAATACCTGATACCATGGGAAGTCCAGGATGCTTTTCGACTCCCCACTATGGAATTCTTCTACGACAAATTTAAAATGTTTGGGATCAAGCAAAAGTGCTTATACAAGAGCTTCATCAATGAGATTGACAACCTCACATATCGTCAGGTATATATACCCATCATTTTTATATCACCTATTCTTGGAATACATTGGATCGACTAACTAGATCTTTTACATGTTAATTGGAGGCCTTACGAGGCACAAAGGGGTTTTCCGCTAAACCAGATGTGTACTAGGACAACCATCTTTGGCGGATCAGGTGCCCCCTCATATGCATTTTTGTGTCGAGTGGAATCTACCGCATCAAGTGGCGTTGCAATTTGGCAGGCGGCAAGTCACCCCACCGGCGGCAAGTCACCCCACCGGAAAAATCAAGCACGGGTGGATTCGAGCTCCATGAGTAGTTACATAAGTGAAGCTCTTTTAACCAACGCTATACGGTCTTCACTTGTTTCTTATACTTTATTTATTTTTACTCTATGCAGGCTTAGCCGATCGAATAATCATAGTGTGATTGAGTGGGGACAACTCCATGCAAATTTTGTTTATATGTGGATGGAGAGGGAAGGTTCCATAGAGACTGACATGACACCGTTGAATATTAAGCAATTCAAAGAAACACATATGAAATGGTATGACAATGGAACACGTTTTCGGTTGTGTTTGAGACCATGGTGGACTGATGCTGATCTCGCTGAAGCCAATCAAAACAGTGACACTAATGATGAGTACAACTTCATAGTGAGAAGTACACAAGGCGACCATAGAGAGCACACTCCCATGGCTGACCGAGTGGTAAGTATTTTAAAATTATGTCGAGGATGCTTTCGATCTCATGTAGATTATGCACACTCTTTAGCTATTTTTCTTTAAGTTGCAGATTTATGAGCTTAACAGAAGTATCATCGAAGGCTCGAACTCACTCATGCAGTGTGAGACTACACTCAGGAACACTGTTAAAGTAAGCAGTTGTAACGACAAAGATGCGACCCTTTCCTATTTTGGGGGCGATGAGTCAAAAGGGAAAGGGGTGCATCTAAACATTTAGCAAGCGAGATAATCATAACATTAGATAAATGAAAGAGTGACAAGTAGGGCATACACTTGCCATCTGATAAGAGTATAATAATAAGCTTACAAACACACATTATTCAGAGCATAGTTTAGTCCCGCTACGGACAACATGAAACAAGTAAAACTATGACACCCCGCATGCTCGCCCCACGATCACGACCACGGCCTCAGTCCTCTGGATAGTTACGTATAGTCGGCCAGAGTCCTCATCGAACTCCCACTTCAGCTGGTTGTCATTCGGATCTCCTACATCGTGCGTACCTGTACCTGTTGAGGGAGAGAGCCGGCCCACCTGGGCTCTCTGGCGCGTGGCTAAGACCAGGAAGGAAACAAAAGGGTTTTCCCTTAAAAAATAAATAAGCAACAAACTAAATCCTCAGAGCCACACAGGGTTTTGAAAAAGAAGATAAAAACAAATAGGGCATGAGGGATTTATGCCCTATTTAATAAAAGTCTAAACCATATTTTTATAACAAATAAATTATACATGAAACAGGAATTTATAATGCTGTTTTGATAAAAACCCCACATGAACTAAAGCTTAATACAACAATGACAACTACCCCCTCAACCACTAGTAAATTCTTTGAATGTTTAACATTTTTAAAACAGGTTCAAACAAAGTATAACACACAAGTTAAAAATAACAAAGGGGAAGGGCTTTGCATTGTTTTGAAAGAACCATAGTTTGAAAGCATTGTTTGAAAACACCACAACATCTCACACACTCAAAGCAAGCTAGCACTACCATGATGGATCAACTCCTAGCAACACAAGAAGGAAAGCAATGCAATTGAAAAGGATGTCATGATGCAAGATGATGGCATTAAATGAAGCCACATGAAATGATAACTTTATATAACATCCAAAGCATGGTTCCACAAAATAGGAAAGGATCCAAACATGGAAAGGAATACATCTGGGCTGTTACAACAGTCCAACTCCTTACCTTATTATCAAGTTCACATATGTCTATCTTTGCATCAAAATGTGTTCAAATTCTATCATTGCAACACTTCATAACACGTTGCCGGAGGCTAGTCACCATGCTTGGGTGCGCAACCCCTAACAACATTGATGTGAATGCTCCTAGCACATTGATGCAAGCAAGTGGAGCTGCTGCTACTTCTAGCCACGTTGGTGCTACAACTAGCCATGCCGGTGGATCTTCTACTCATGTTAATGAATCTGACAAAGAAGAGGAGGGTCCAGAGGAGATTAACATCTCACAAATGATGGATGCACCACCATATTCCCAACTAAAAAGGGTTTCTCACCCTCATAGTGATGTACTTTCTCCGTCACCAGATTCCCAACCAAAAAGGGTTTCTCACTCTCATAGCAATATCATGAATAATTAGATAGTCATAAATAGTTAAACATTGGACTCCCTCAACACTTAAGTTCAACATAAGCATAAAATAGTTTGAAGTACAACAATATCATAAAATAGTCCGACATACAATCTAGCGTTTAATAGTCTCAAATACATACGACTCAAGTAGATCCATGGCAAGATCACTAAGGAAACATGGGCCCCTTTCCCTTGTTATAACGTGCCATATCCTCGTTGTAAGCTTCATGAGCCCTTGCAAGCTTACTTGCGCTCTCCTCATCACAAGTTTCCTTCTCTTTGCGTGCCCTCTCCGCCTCACGCTTCTTTCTCTCATTTTTCTCCTTCTCAAGACGATCCGCGTACTCAGCCCGTTGCAAAGATTCTTCAAATAACCGCTGCCTCGAAAGACAGTCCTCATATTTTGCCTTTTCAACATCTTCTGGCACTTCATGATCTATCCATGTGAAATACTTGAACAGAGGAGGGGGTGATTGCATACAAAGCATGCTTCCTCGTTAGTAATATGAAGAAAAGGGGGTGATCATAACTTATGTATTTAACATACCGGGGGGGGGAGGGGAGATCGTAGGCACTAGACGGACATCTACGATCATATGCGTAGTTCGGACACACAAAATATCTCGTTCGTTCCATCCACGACTTTTTTCAATCAGTGGACACCTTGACCTTGCAAATATCTCCACACCAACATGACGGGGTTTTCAAATGTTTGTCCTTTGTCTTGTCGAGTGTTGCCTCCTTCCACTTGTACGACATGTCCTCTCGGTCTGTGCACGACGGCCTCGGGATGGAACCGGATGAATCCGTGCTTACAAACATTACAAATTGTTAGTGACATATATAAAAAAATGATATAACAATAATATGTATATAATAGAAAATTTATCATTTATATTTGTATCAACCATCTCGGTTGAGCAAAACGTCAATGGGTCGTCCTCTATCAATCCTTTGTCTCTTACTACCACCGCCGGCGACTCTAAGACTCGGAGGACCTCCACGGCCACCCCTAGCGGCTCCGTGTGCACTACTTCTAACACTTCTCCATCCTCCACGACCACTAGTCCTAACTCTCTCCCTCTCCCTCTCCCTCTGTAACGCCCAAGATGCGATCCTATCCTTATTTTGGCGCGAGGGCCTCGACAGGGATAGAAGCGCATCTCGTTGTTTCGCAAGAATGGATATTGTTACAAGTACTTGTATTGAAGAGAAGAGTATATGGAATTGGCTTACACTCGCCACAAGCTACATCAGAGTCACATCAGTACAATACATAAATATCACGAAGAAGAGCAGGGTCCGACTACGGACGAAAACAAACGAGAAAAGAACAACGTCCATCCTTGCTATCTGATGTCTACTACACAACCTTCTCCTTTTAGACGTTGTTGGGCCTCCAAGTGCAGAGGGTTGTAGGACAGTAGCAATTTTCCCTCAAGTGGGTGACCTAAGGTTTATCAATCCGTGGGAGGCGTAGGATGAAGATGGTCTCTCTCAAGCAACCCTGCAACCAAATAACAAAGAGTCTCTTGTGTCCCCAACACACCCAATACAATGGTAAATTGTATAGGTGCACTAGTTCGGCGAAGAGATGGTGATACAAGTGAAATATGGATGGTAGATATAGGTTTTTGTAATCTGAAATTACAAAAACAGCAAGGTAACTAGTAACAAAAGTGAGCACGAACGGTATTGCAATGGGTGGAAACAAGGCCTAGGGTTCATACTTTCACTAGTGAAGTTCTCTCAACAATGATAACATAATTAGATCATATAACTAGCCCTCAACATGCAACAAAGAGTCACTCCAAAGTTACTAATAGCGGGGAACAAACGAAGAGATTATTGTCGGGTACGAAACCACCACAAAGTTATTCTTTCTAATCGATCTATTCAAGAGTCCGTAGTAAAATAACACGAAGCTATTCTTTCCGTTCGATCCATCATAGAGTTCGTACTAGAATAACACCTTAAGATACATATCAACCAAGACCCTAATGTCACCTAGATACTCCATTGTCACCTCAAGTATCCGTGGGCATGATTATACGATATGCATCACATAATCTCAGAATCATCTATTCAACCAACACATATAACTTCAAAGAGTGCCCCAAAGTTTCTACCAGAGAGTCAAAACGTGTGCCAACCCCTGTGCATAGGTTCCCAATGTCACGAACCCGCAAGTTGATCACCAAAACATACATCAAGTACTCACATGAATCCACGTGTGCCAACCCATATGCATAGGTTCCCAATTGTCACAAACCCGCAAGTTGATCACAGCAGATAGACACGTGCAAGACATACGTCAAGTGTTCTCAAAGACTCAATCCGTTAAGATAACTCCAAAGGGGAAACTCAATTCATTACAAGAGGGAGAGGGGGAAGAACATCATAAGATCCAACTATAGTAGCAAAGCCCATGGTACATCGAGATCAAGACATCTCAAGAACACGAGAGAGAGAGATCAAACACATAACTACTGGTACATACCCTCAGCCCCAAGGGAGAACTACTCCCTCCTTGTCATGGAGATCGCCGGGATGATGAAGATGGCCACCGGAGATGGATTCCCCCTCCGGCAGGGTGCCAGAATGGGCTCCAGATTGGTTTTTGGTGGCTACAGAGGCTTGCGGTGGCGGAACTCCCGATCTAGGTTTCTTTCTGGGGGTTTCTGAATTTATAGGAATTTATGGCGGTGGAATTACATCGGTTGGGCCCACGAGGAGGTCACAAGCCTGGTCGCCACCACCTAGGGGGGTGGTGGCGGCGTCAGGGCTTGTGACTCCCTCGTGGCCCATCTGGCCTTCTTCCAAAGCTTCGGGGGTCTCTTTTGGTCCAAAAAATCATCGCAAAGTTTCATTCCATTTGGACTCCGTCTGAAAATGGGCCAAAAACATGGAAAAAACAGAAACTCGCACTTGGCACTGAGTTAATAGTTAGTCCCAAAAAAGATATAAAATAGCATATTCATGCATATAAAACATCCAAAGTTGACAAGATAATAGCATGGAACCATCAAAAATTATAGATACATTGGAGACGTATCACTATCCCAGGCTGCCGGCCTGGAACCCATCCTAGATCGATGAAGAAGAAGAAGAAGAAGCAACTCCAAATGAACAATCATCGCGCTCACGTTTTAATCACCTTACCTGTACCTGCAACTGGTGTTTAGTAATTTGTGAGCCACATGGGACTCAGCAATCCCATTTCCAAAGGTAAGACTAGCAAAGCTTAATGGGTGAGGTATGGTTAAGTGGTGAGGCTGCAACAAGCGACAAAGCAATATATGAGGTGGCTAACTTACGAGTACAAGAATAAAGAGGGGGGAGATCTACGCATGGCGGACGTGAACTACTGATGACCAAATGAATGATCCTGAACACCTACTTACGTAAGACATAACCCCACCGTGTTCTCGATCGGAGAAGGAGCTCACGAAAGAGACATTCATGGTTACACACTCAGTTGGCAACTTTTAATTAAGTTAACTTCAAGTTATCTAGAACCAGTGTTAAACAAAGTTTCCACGTTGCCACATAACCGCGGGCACGACTTTCTGAAAGATTTAACCCTGCAGGGGTGCTCCAACTATTCCATCACAAACTACCACACACTGCGACGGAATGACCTCGATCAGGGAAACCCGTGATCTCCTCGGATCCCTATTCGAAAACCTCAACCTCGAGTTAGCTCAAAGCATCTTCAGAATCCCTCGCACAAGACGCTCGATAAAGGTAAAACAAGTCCAGCAAGGCCGCCCGGCCTGTCGACGATCCCGATAGGAGCCGCGTATCTCGTTCTCAGGACATGACAGATGAGCAATACGTACGGCGTCCGGATAGAAATCGCCCGAGTTTCCCCGGGTGGCCTCGCAAGTCGCTCCGTTTTGTACCAGCACCATCAACACTGGCACTCCCTGTATTATGTTGAATTACTCCTCAGGTAGCGCTAACTCCCTATGCTTTCAGTATTAACAGAATTATTATGTTGGGAAAATATAGTACCAATGTTGGGCCTTGCCAGACGAGCTTTATCCCAAAACGAGAATCTAGGGGGTCCCCATAACAACCCCAAGCATGTTAGGAGCGCTCATTTATGGAACATACAACGGTAACCGAAACTAAGGCGGCAAAGATGGAACAAAACACCAGGCTAGAAAGGCTGAGCCTTCCACCTTTTACCAAGTATATGGGTGCATTAAATTAAATAGCAATTAATGTCAGGAACAATGAATCTCCTTATGATAAACAGATCCATTTTGCAAGTTCGTTATTATGGGTAGTTCCTACAAAGAATCGGACTAATGACGTATAGAATGCTTGAATTATCGATGTAGATGCTACATAGTGGGTTCTCATCCTTCAGAGACTACGAGTGTAATAGGAGCATCCGTTGACAAAAGGATCACCCTAAGATGATCATCTCATGGCTATTGGGAACGAATCAAATCAGATGGTTCTATTTCTCAACCTTTCTGACTTGCTCCTACGGAACCAAGGTCGAAAGGATTGAAAAAGTCAGTCATTCACAACCACTGATGAAGGATTCCTCGAAAAGTTAAGGATTAGTAGTTCTTTTTTGAAATCGATTTCGAAAAGGAATGGATTCGGTCTTATACATACGCGAGGAAGGTAATCAAAAAAGAGAGAAGACGAGTTCTTCTTTCTTTTATCACTTAGGAGCCGTGCGAGATGAAAGTCTCATGCACAGATATAACAAGGAACCTATGTTATCACATGGAAACACCTACACCTGCAACTAGCAATGCTAACACATAGTTAAGCAAACGGTAACATAGCGAATCAGTGGTTTGCTAGGTTGTGGACAGGTTGAAGGTTTTCATGGCAATGTTGGGAGGCAGATATTTAACAGGTGGTAGGTAGTGATACATAATGATAGAAACGGTAAAACTAGCATGGCAATGATAGTAATGGTATCTAGGGAAATGGTCATCTTGCCTGAGATCCCGCTTGGAAGAAGAATGACTCCGTGAAGCAGACGAACCGATGTAGTCGAACGGTCCTCACTTTCTGACACGCTTGCGGAACTCTACCAAGACGGAGCAAACCAAAAACAAGAATCAACACACGATATTCACCACGGCACATGCACGACAAGATGCAATCCACATATGATGCATGATCAGTTGAATATATGCAAGACATGGCATGGCAATTCACAACAATCAAACAGTACACATTAAGTGAGTTCAATATGCAACGAGTTGCATATTGACGAAACTCCACATACGAATTATTTAGTTCCATCCCGATTAGGTACACGGCAATATAAATTGTGGTTAAACATGGCAAGATATGAAGCGTAATTAAGCTAACTATCTAGGCATTTTAAATATGGTCGGAAACGACATATAGCATCTCCAAGATGACCTCATACGTCAATTTATAATTCTGTCCAGATCTGAACTAACATGTTTTAATATTTGTTAAACAGCAAAATAAATAGGTTCACGTGATTCTATGCGTTGTTCCAATCAATTTACACATAGATTACATCTCCAACGGAGCTACGGTTCAAAAGATATGATCACCGCAAGATATGATGTCATGAATGCAATATGTATGCGAATGTCAGCCACAAGCATTCCAAACCAAGAAGGAAGAAACACAGTATGAAACTACATGAGATTCTAAGCAAGTTTCATATAGGACACGATCAAAATGGAGCAACGGTTCAACAACTACAAACTAAACAAGAAATAGCTACAATCTGCCAAAAACAGCAACATGGCATTTTCTACACCCCAAAACAACAAGGTACATAAATCGAAAATGCTCAAACAAGACATGAGACAGTAGAGGTCAAGATGCACTACAACATACTACTAATCACCTCTAGAATGGAAGCATGTATCACTAGGAAAAGAACTCACAAAATGGCATCTCACACACAGCTTCAGACTTCGTGAAAATATCAGTTTCTGACAGTGCAGTTTTTGATCTGAAGGCATATTGACAGCATCAAAACTTTATGCTACAAGGCTCCAAATGGCATGAAAATTTACAACATGCTAGAGAATCTTAATGACTACAAATAAATCCATTACACCAACCTCAAAATAGCTATAGAACACCAGAAAAACTCATGGAAAGACAACAACAAAATATAATAGATTTCAGACTTAGAAATATTTCAACATCTCCAAATCAGCACTATTTTCTAGCATGTTGACAACAAGAAAATAACACCTAAACATGGATTTATATTGCATCCAAAATTACCAGCGGCTAGCCTACACATCCAAGGGCATATCTCTAGTTCAAAACTAATTCATATCATGCACGGAATAACTCCCACAAAATAGACAAGAGGGCCACATGGCAAAATATCACGCGCACTAACTTGCTCAAAACCTAAAACTAAATGCACAACTAAAATCTATGGATTTTCTACCCCGAAAACATATATAATATGTGGGGTCGCAAAATAAAAAAAACGCCACACGTATATGTGAGAAAATGTCCTAAACTCGACATGGCAAACTAGCGATAGAACCTACATGCAAAAATGCAAGCAACTACTCTAAAATACATGGAAAAGGGACCCGAACAACACGAACATTTTACATATGGTATTTGAACAAACCGGACACACGCAAAAGTAGTTACGGATTAATTCCCTATTAGGACACCACACAAAACTAGGTAAACAACGAGTCAAACCACTCCAAACATGCATGCAAGTTGCAAAATATGAATCTACGCAAAAAACTAATCAAGTTATATATGTAAATTGTTGTGATCCGACGCACGGTTAATTATCTACGGACATTTGAAATATAGCATTATCCTGAAATTAATAAATCCGAAAAACCTAAAAATATACTACCGGGCCTAATCTTGCATGATGGGCTGAAACAGGGGTGCGCGCACAATACTATAATGCGCCTAAGGCGCGATATAGAGGCTTGGGGGGCGGCTCACCTCGTGGGCTTTGGCCCTGGTGGTTTTGAAGAGGCGGTGGCTCACACTGCGATGGGCCAGCTCGGGCCTCGCGAGCTGGGCCTGGGGGTTGGTGGAGCTGGGCCGCGGGAGGAGCTGCTCGGGCCGGCCCGACCGGAGGTAGGAGGCAAGCGCTCGGGAACTGCTCATCCGGATCCCAATAGGGACCGACAGAGCAGCGCCGGCGGCGGCAGCCTCGACTCCGGCAGACGCAGCGAGGCAGGGGCAAGGAAACTGGCGGGCGACGGCGGAGACCCTCCGGATCTCGCCATTCCCGACCGGATCCGGGCGCGGCAGGCGAGCAGGAGGCCGTGCGGCGAAAGGTAGCAGGGCGGCGGCCTCCGGCGAGAACTGCGGCGGCTGGCGGAGACGGACGAAGCTCTGGGTGGCGGGCGACCTCCGGTGACGGGACGCTGCTGGCGGCGGCTGGCGGTGCGGGGCAGCATGCAAAACTAGGGAGGCTCGGCGGAGCTGGAGCTGGGGCGGCACGCGGGCGAGGCAGGGTGTGCGGGCGAGCTAGGGCAGCTCGGGCTGCTGCTCGCCTCGGGGCTGGCGGCGGCTTCGGGCCCGGGCGGGCCTCAGATGGGCTCGGCGGGCCCGCGGGGCTGGAGGTGGAAGGAGAGAGAGGCAGAGGCGGCTAGGGTTTTGGGGTGGCGCGGAAAACGAGGAGGTTTAGGGGATTGCTGTCTATTTATAGACATGGGGCTAGGTTTATCCGAATCCGGCTCCGTTTTCGGCCACGGGATCGCGATCAGATGGCCACGGATGCGGAAATGGCTAGGTGGATTGTGTAGAGTGGCTAGCTGGAGATGAGAGGGAAATAACGCGGCGTGGCAGCGCGATTTAAAACACCGAAACACGTCCGACAAATAACCGAATACGGTGCCCCTACGGTCGACCATTCGGGTACTAGACTGACTCCGATTGCTACGAAAATTGGTAGGCGGCCCGCCTATATAAAAATAAGACCGCACGCCAAGTTTCACCCCAATCCAAGAATATTTTATACACACTTTCAAAAACAAGCTTTTGACGATGCCACGGGCGCGTGCGAGTGTGGTCGGGCTCAGAACAAGCAACGACGAACACGGAGAGAACCGTCAACTAATAACGGATGCAAGTTTGAAAACTGGCGGCAACGTGATGCCGATGCAATACAAATGATGTGCATGATGCGATGATGATGCGACAATTAAAATAATCACACGACAGCAACGGAATAAAAGGGGAATCTTCTGGAGCGTCGGTCTCGGGCAGTCACACCCTCTCCCTCTCCCTCCCTCCCCCCTCTCTCTCCCCCCTCTCTCTCCCTCTCTCTCTCCCTGTCCCCTCCCCCTCACCCTCTCCATCTCCCTCCCCTCTCCCTCCTCTCTCCTCTCTCTCCCTCTCCCTCCCCTCCCTCCCTCCCTCCCTCCCCTCTCTCTCTCCCTCCCTCCCTCCCCCCTCTCCCTCTCTCCCCCCCTCTCTCTCTCTCTCTCTCTCTCCCTCTCTCCCCCCCTCTCTCTCTATCTCTCTCCCTCTCTCTCTCCCTCTCTCCCTCTCCCTCTCCCTCTCCCTCTCTCTCTCCCTCTCCCTCTCCCTCTCCCTCTCCCTCTCTCTCTCCCTCTCTCTCCCTCTCTCCCTCTCTCTCTCTCCCGCTCTCTCTCCCTCTCTCTCCCCTCTCCCTCTCCCTCTCTCCCTCCCTCTCCTCTCCCTCCCTATCCCTCTCTCTCTCTCCCTCTCCCTCCCTCTCTCTCCCTCTCTCCCTCTCTTTCCCTCCCTCCCTCTCCCTCCCTCTCCCTATCCCTACCTCTCTATCTCTCTCTCTTTCTCTCTCTCTCACTCCCTCTCTCTCTCTCC